>NC_053498.1:33390684-33990684 GCF_905171775.1 Rana temporaria
ACTGAAAAAAGGTTGAGAAACACTAGTCTACGGTGATATATTAACCTTAACACAGCTGCTGCTCAAATCTAGGGCTGTGGTTTCCTGTATTCCAGATAATAATCATTATTAATGAGAGTCATAATTGAATAACAAATAGTTGTCATCACATTCCCACTCTTTTGGCTCCTGGTAATTCTATTTGCAAAGGGTGACAAACTCAAGAAAATCAACAGGTGGACATACAGACATTAGGGTATCGATCCACTTTACCTTATCTACAAAGCCATGCTTCATTAGCAAGCGACAGCCATAGCGTAATGGCACAGTTACGGCATTTATGACTAATATAGAAGTAATGGACCAAAGGCAACGCAAATTAAAGAATTGTCCTTTATCTTGTAGGAACCGTGGACCATGGGGAGGTGCAGGTATAAATAGTGAGCTGAATGATGCCTCCTTGACACTACCACCATCATCTCTACAGACAATCACTGGAGTCTCTCAGGATAGAACTGCAGCACTTGAAGAGTAAGTACAAATGCACTAGCTCTACCATGGTCAGGATACAAGTTCTAATTATTAGGAAAGTGTATTATTCAAATTTTTAGTTTTTATTGTGGAGTTTACCTTAGTTTTTCATATGGCTATTACATTGCTAAAAGCTAAGTCTTCTATATGTTTTGTTATTGTTTTGAATGTAGGGGATTGGTCAACAGAGGGAGCACTCTGTGGCTCAGTTACCAATGTATCATCTATATAGGGATTTCCATTACCACAATCCATCTCAGTTGGAAGAGAAGGGATCAAGATGTAAACAGCAGTGTGAACATTTATGATTGCTGAGATTGAATATCATAGCAATCGCTAGGCACAGGGCCAGACAGATTGACTCTGTACATAGTACTTTGTACACAAGGCTGTCCGATAAAAGCATGGTACTCGCCTATTTTTGGGCATACTGGCTACCAGTGGGTTATTTCTGCATTGGGGGGTTTATAATGGGCACTGCAGAAATAACCGTCCACCAATTCGCCCTTCAAAAACATACAGTGGTAGAAAAGGGATTAATCTATTTTACATGCAGTATATCTAAAAGCAATGAAAAGACGATATGTATTAGATTATTCAAGTGCCATTTAATGTTAGTTCTAGAAATATCTCCAGTATAGCTAAGTCTGTGACCTAGCTTCTATATTTCTTTAAAATAATTCATCAGGGCATTCAGAGCATATAATTGAGTCAACTCATTTTGCCTGTAAAAGAAATTGTCCATACCTGCTATTTGAAAGATTTCCTGTACATAATAATCAGGTTTCTTTTATTATATAATCAAGGGAAAAATAATGCAAAGCAAAGTTTAATAAAATGTAGACGTACTGTACATACATGATATGTTTATAAGCACAAGGGTTGTGGTGACTATACAATATATATATATATATATATATATATATATATATATATATATATATATATATATATATATATATATATATATATATATATATATATATTTATAGATACAAATTTTCCCCATTAAGGACCACATTAAGGCCTCATTCACATGGGCATAAACATTTTAAATATACGTTTTTATTGATTTTAAACATTTTACTGATGTTATTACACATGTGTTTTCTAGGAGAAAAGTTCCTGTGTAATGGTCAGAAAAAATGCTTTCGAACAGGCACACCCTAATCACCCAGTGTGGTGCAGATTCCCCGTTTGGACCCCTGATATTTCACCAAACCCCCCTAACAGGGCTCATAAAAAATATTACTAATAAATAAATAAAATTGTAAAAAATAAGTAAAAAAAAAATAATAAAAATAAATATATAAAATACTGACACAAATCTCTGGCCTACTGACACCGCCTGTATATATACACATGCACACACACACACATATAAGTGTTTGAGCTTTGGGGTGCACCCGCCAATAAAATAGGCTGTGCACACCTTTGTTTAAATGCATAAAGACACCTACAGTATGTGCACATAATAAATATTTATTTTCCTTTTTGTTTTGACTTAATTTAAACATTTACAAATGCTTATACATGTTCACGCGTAAGTGTGTAAAGCGCATGTTCTTAGTTGCAGATTGTTGGATTCTGTCTTACGGCTCTGAATGCAGTGCATGTTTACGCAGGTGGTGTGAATGTCTCCATTGAAAACAATGCAACTGTGTTCAGATAATTAAAAAACATGTGTATGTGTGTTTTTATGCCCATGTGACTGAAGCCTTATGCCTTAAGAATAGATCGGACATTCCGACAACAAAACCGTGGATTTTTTTTCCGACGGATGTTGGCTCAAACTTGTCTTGCATACACACGGTCGCACAAATGATGTTGGAAATTCCTATCGCCAAGAACGCGGTCACGTACAACATGTACGACGGCACTATAAAGGGGAAGTTCAATACCAAGTGCGCCACCCTTTGGGCTCCTTCTGCTAATCTCGTGTTAGTAGAAGTTTGGTGAGAGATGATTCGTGCTTTTTCGTCCGTTACTGCTCCTCACAAATAATAAAGAACTCAGTTTGTCAGAACTCTGTGTCAATATCAGCAGCAAAACAACTTCATTATTCTAGCGTTATAAAGAAGAGAATGCGCTGCATTAAAAGATTTAAAAATTTGCAGCGTGACGAATGTGCTATCTCCATTATGAATGCTAGTTTTACTAGACCGAACGTCTCGTACTTGATTGAGAGCAGGCGTGGAATTTTGTGTGTTGGAATTGTCTACAGGAAAAAGAAATCTCGCGCCAAATGAATTACACTAAATTATATACTTGATAAATCAAGTGACTAACTGAGTGAAGCTGCTCCCAAATAAAATCAGGTGACTGACTTGCATATATTGTATAGTGAGGTGAGGGGCGCTATATCAAAATAGTGGATGCGTGTCACAATGTGCGTTTGAGTAGTACACAGTGTAACTGTGTACCCAAATCTATGTGAAAAACCAAACAGATTATAGTCTAAACTCTATAAGTACAATAGTGCCAAATGCTGTGGAAAATAAATAAAATATAAAAAAAAAAAAAAAAAAAATTTTTAAAAGAATGTCCAGCAA
Organism: Rana temporaria; assembly: GCF_905171775.1. Classification (NCBI taxonomy): domain Eukaryota; kingdom Metazoa; phylum Chordata; class Amphibia; order Anura; family Ranidae; genus Rana; species Rana temporaria. The sequence continues at coordinate 33,393,747 of NC_053498.1, forward strand.
ATAAATAGTTAAGTGCAAAATGGATCCAGTGTTGTATCAAGTCCAGGTGCAAAATGCAAATAATCCAATCCCAAATCGCAGGGAAAAGTGCAAATGCTAAAGTGCTTGTGAATCTTCAAAATAGCCAAAGTGCGAGAAAGAAGTGATCCGCCTTCACCTATAGGTCACCAGAATAATAATGGATGGCTCCTTACCACACGGTGTTGACCAGATTACTTAAAATATGGTCGATCAGGCTTGTTTTAAATGAGGATCAGCAGGGTCTCATTGGGTTCCAATGTCAGCGATTGCAGCAAATGGTGTACCAAGAAAGGAGAAGAGATACCACCATAGTGTAAAACCATTTAATATACAAAAGTTAAAATTACAATGCCAAATGGCCTCTTACTGTTGCTGGTGCCCGTTCCCGGCACTGAGGCTGTAGGTGGTGGGGATAGTAAGACAAGATAAGAGAAGCGTCCTGAAGACGGTTTAACTGAAACGTGACGTCGAGGCGGTATCCGAGCGCACACGCATAGCCACGCACTTCCGGTCTCACTGGTTGATGGACAACTAGCGTTGGAACGCACGCTAGTGGACCAGGACGCGGCCATCTCTTATCTTGTCTTACTATCCCCACCACCTACAGCCTCAGTGCCGGGAACGGGCACCAGCAACAGTAAGAGGCCATTTGGCATTGTAATTTTAACTTTTGTATATTAAATGGTTTTACACTATGGTGGTATCTCTTCTCCTTTCTTGGTACACCATTTGCTGCAATCGCTGACATTGGAACCCAATGAGACCCTGCTGATCCTCATTTAAAACAAGCCTGATCGACCATATTTTAAGTAATCTGGTCAACACCGTGTGGTAAGGAGCCATCCATTATTATTCTGGTGACCTATAGGTGAAGGCGGATCACTTCTTTCTCGCACTTTGGCTATTTTGAAGATTCACAAGCACTTTAGCATTTGCACTTTTCCCTGCGATTTGGGATTGGATTATTTGCATTTTGCACCTGGACTTGATACAACACTGGATCCATTTTGCACTTAACTATTTATTTGCTGGACATTCTTTTAAAAAATTTTTTTTTTTTTTTTTATATTTTATTTATTTTCCACAGCATTTGGCACTATTGTACTTATAGAGTTTAGACTATAATCTGTTTGGTTTTTCACATAGATTTGGGTACACAGTTACACTGTGTACTACTCAAACGCACATTGTGACACGCATCCACTATTTTGATATAGCGCCCCTCACCTCACTATACAATGTTGGAATTGTCTACACACGCTCGGAATTTAATAGAATTGATTTTGTTGTCGGAAAATTTTAAAACCAGCTCTCAAATTTTTGTAGTCGAAAATTTAGACAGCAAATGTCCAATGGAGCCTACAAACGGTCAGAAATTCTGATCGTGTGTACGCAACATAACAGTATGAATTTTGCTTGCCCAGATAAGAAATTTGAAAATTTTCATCCTTTCCCTTGATATTTCCCTTGATATTTTTCATCACTGTGGTCAAAAAAGAGTAACAATTTGTCTACACTAAACAATGGAAAATTGAATGACCATCTGAAACTAACATTTCTTTTTTTTTTTATTATTTTTATTGGGTTTCAAGTTTAGATACAACAGAGTCTATTGGGCATACCCAGGCTCGGTCCACAAACATCACAATAAAACAAACATTATATATAAAAAAATAAAATAAAACTCTTAACAGTTATTGCCGTTATTGGCTCTAGAACAAAACTCCAATGACTACTGGGATTGTTACTGTAGGGATCAGCTGCTCAGGGGTGAAAACATTTCTGAACAAAATGTTAAGTGTATGGCCAGCTTTAACATTTATGATAAAATATAAGCTGCATACACATTGAGTGATACAATGCCAAATGTTTTAGTCTATGTATTCAAATTTCCACTGATATCTGTGAAAAGTAGCTTGCTTAGATAAAGAAGACTTGTATTTTAATGTTCAACTTTATTCCTCCTTTTATACAACATTGGTGATGAGGTTGATATGTTGCCTTTATGTCTCCTTAGAATTATGTTTTTGACAGTGGTTTTCAGAACTTTCGCCATCCTTGTCATCTTCCTTCAGCTGTCATGTTCTTCTTCTCTTCCTGTCCGGTAAGTGATGCCTAGAAAATAGGAAAAAAGAGGGCCTATTTTAACGTGCATAAGTCGCAGGGTGATACTGCGAATGCACCTATTAGAGATGTGCCAACGCCCCGATATTACAGGAATTTGAATGAGAGCTATTAAATTGGGCTTTAAGGGCACACAGTACAATTTGTATTGAAAAAAATAGAAAATGTATTGGTATGAAATATCATAAAATCAGTTATAAACATAAAATCAAAATTAGAAATCAAGTCAATAGCTGGTACTGCAAGGGTTATAACAACAGTTATATAGTCTCAGTATACACAAGCTTCGTGTAATTGTGTAACCCAAGTAGTAATCCGGAGGTTAATGGAGGGCTTGCGCTACATGTTACGCGCTTGAACTAGCGCTTCCTCAGGAGCATAGATATTTGCATAGATAGGCCGCGTTGGGGGTAAATAAACGACGGTCGTGTATTATCCCCACAATGGCTGGATAAACAGACTAGTACTGATCCAGCCTAATGTAGGGGTAGTATCATAAACACGAAACTATAAGAGTAATGGTGTTGGGGCAGTCAATTGCTGGTAAGCAATAAAAATCGAATCCAGAGGTGTACATGTGCGGTAGTTCAGTGCTAGGTAGAATGGGCTAGGCACAACGCCCTTCGTCTCCTCCTTTCTTCCTAGGCTTCCAATAGGATGGCCTGTTCTTTCAACCAATTGGATGACGGGTCTCACGACCCACTTCCTAATTGGCCGGGAGGAGGATCAGTGTGAGAGTAGCAAATATTAATTTGCTATTCTCACATAACTGGGTGGGCTCGGAGCGCAGTGCTCTGTGCCCCCGAGCCCACCCTCTTTTGAAGATTATTAGAGCCTCTGGCTCTAATCACGTGCTTAAAAAAAGAAAACCCTCCCCATTGGAATCCATGCATCTGGCACCCGTATGTAGATTATGGGGTCGGACGCATGGATGGGGGGGCGGCGTCCGTGCGCCTCTAATGGACGGGCTGTCACTGGTGGAAAGCCAATTAATTTCAAGGGCTACCCTCCCTGCAGAAACGCAGGGAAATAAATCCCTGACCCTCTTTATTAAAGGGGTTGTAAAGGAAAACATTTTTTTTCATAATAAGCAACCTTTACCTGCAGACATTCCTCTTTTCACTTCCTCATTGTTCGTTTTTGCTCAGAAGTTTTCTATTTCTTCTCTGTTCTGTTCACTTCCTGCTTGTCTGATTTTACTGACCACCAAGATGGGAGGCTTTACTGCGGTGGTCAGTAACGTGCTCACCCCCTCCTGGGAACTACTTCTGTGTGGCAGGACGCTCTCTACGTGTTAGAGACTTCAAGGAGGTGTGAATTACTGGGCGTGCCGCAATGCATACTGGGAAATGTAGTTCTTACATGAACGAGCGATGCAAACCAGGAGGTGAATGAGAGAACAGAAACTAGAACGCCGGAGGTGATATAGTTGAAAGAATTTAATAGGTATTTACTCGTTTTTTTAACAGAATCATTACACTATTCTGTCTGTCTACCCTGCAGACCAGGGGCGGACTGACCATTGAGGCACTCGGGCACTGCCCGAGGGCCCCATGCCACTAGGGGGCCCCATCAGGATTGCCAGGCTCAGTAAAACCAGGGACAGTATGTAAAAATCTGTGTTTTTTTTTACATCTGTCCCTAATATGTCCAAAACCGACATGCTTTTGATGTGAAAATCCTGAGATTTTAGCTGCCCCGCCTCTGCACTGCCTCCTGGCTTGGTGGCCATCTGTAAGCCCGGGGGCCCCATAATCTTCTATTGCCTGGGGGCCCCATGAGTTGTCAGTCCGCCCCTGCTGCAGACATTAATTTTAGGCAAATGTTTTTTTTCCTTTAGTGACCCTTTAAATCGTGTGGCATCATGCGGTCTGGCAGGAATGTCTAGGTCACAAAGGTGGATGTGCAAAATTTCAAATACTACGACAGTTAAAGGGGTTGTAAAGGAAAATGTATTTTTCCCTAAATAGCTTCCTTTACCTTAGTGCAGTCCTCCTTTACTTACCTTATCCTTTGATTTTGCTTTAAAATGTCCTTATTTCTTCTGAGAAATCCTCACTTCCTGTTCTTCTGTCTGTAACTCAACACCGTAATGCAAGGCTTTCTTCCTGGTGTGGAGAAAGCCTCTTGAGGGGGGAGGGGGCGAGCAGGCAAGTCAGGACACTCTCTACTTTGCAGATAGAGAAAGGAGCTGTGCGTTAGTGGGTGTCCTGACTCTCCTGCTCCCCCCCTTCCCCCTCAAGAGGCTTTCTCCACACCAGGGAGAAAGCCTCGCATTACAGTTTTGAGTTAGACAGAAGAACAGGAAGTGAGTATTTCTCAGAAGAAAAAAAGGACATTTAAAAGCAAAATGGAAGGATGAGGTAAGTGAAAGAGGACTGCACTAAGGTAAAGGAAGCTATTTAGGGGGAAAAAAAATCCTTTACAACCCCTTTAATACTGTCTGAGGCCTGGTACACACGATAGGATTGATCCGCGGATACGGTCCGCCGGACCGTATCCGCGGATAAATCCTCTGCGGATTTTAATCCGATGGAGTGTACACACCATCGGATCGAAATCCGCGCCGAATTCCCAACGCGGTGACGTGTCACGCCGTCGCCGCGATAATGACGCGGCGACGTGCACGACGCTGTCAAATAAGGATATCCACGCATGCGTCGAATCATTACGACGCATGCGAGGGATGGGTTCGGACGGATCGATCCGGTGAGTCTGTACAGACCACCGGATCGATCCGCCTGGTGCCGATTTCGAAATATCCGCGGATAAATATCCGCTGGAACGTACACACCAGGGGATCTATCCGCTGAAACCGATCCGCTGAGATTTTTCAGCAGATAGATCCTCTCGTGTGTACGGGGCCTCAGGATTTGAAATCCTAACTGTAAGTTTAACTGTAAATACATTTGTTTGCTGCTTTGAGTGAGCCAAAAAAATATTTACAACCTGACTCCAAATTGCTCAACTCTGTTATCATCTCTAAGGCCCCGTACACACGACCAAACATGTCTGCTGAAACTGGTCCGCGGGCCAGTTTCAGCAGACATGTTCGGTCGTGTTTAGGCCCGAGCGTGCAGGATTCCAGCAAACATTTGCCCGCCGGGCCTTTTCCCAGCGGGCAAATATTCCTGGACTTGTTTTAAAACAGTCCGCTGGAATCCTGCCCGCTCGGACATGTTCGGTCGTCTGTACAGACCTACCGTACATGTCCGAGCGCCCGCCATCCCTCGCATGCGTCGAATGACTTCGACGCATGCGTGGAAGCATTTAACTGGCAGGCCCGCCCACGCCGCCGCGTCATCGTCGCGGCGACGCCGCGGACACGCCCCGCGTATTGTTTACGCGCGGATTTCTGTACGATGGTTAGTACAGCCATCGTACAGAAATCCCCGGGCAGACATGTACAGTGAAAACGGTCCGGTGGACCGGTTTCATCGTACATGTTTGCCGGTGTGTACGCGGCCTTACAAGTTTATTCATTAATACAGTACAAAGGGAAACAATGACATGCAGATGTATTCATATTACCATTAATTATACAGTAAAACACCTCCATAGCAGTACCTGTTCCCCAAATCGAATGCCCTATCACACTCAAATATAATTCCTCCCAAGGGCAACTTGGGAGGACTTCACCAGCTAATATGTTTTCAGGAGTGTGGACTAAGCCCTTTACAAAGAGGAACATACAAACTCCAAGTGGACAGTTTCCCAGGTAGGGTTTAAACCCAGCACCCAGAGCGGCAAGGCAATGGGGGCAACCACCTAGTGGGCACACTTTTCTATATACCAAGTTGGATTTCTGATGTGACTGTGACTCTACGAAAAGTTTTTACCCTATGACAGCTGTGCATTTCCTTTAAAAAAGTAAATTTCTCTAAAATTTCAAAAGTTACATTAAAATGTTGGTAGTTAAACCTTATTGTATACTTTACATCTTCATTCCCCTTATATTTATATGCACTCTGCATTCAACAAACAGGAATAAAAGACACGTGGACGGTATGTTTACCAGTGAGTTCAGCCGGGCTAGAGGGTCAGCAGCCATCCGAAAGATCATAAACTCTGCCCTGCAAGGAAAAAGGTAAGAACAAATCCAGTAAGATCTTCATTAACAGTAGTCGCCTTCCCTCAGAAAATATTTAGGCATACCTCCTAACATTTTGAGATGGGAATGAGGGACACCTACTAACAAACGTATGTAGGCATAGGGCACGCCCCCTGCCACGCACCCTTAAAGGAGAATTAACCAAAAAAAAGGTTATTTAAATTGGATGAAAGGTTTAGCGCTGGGAAATACTTTTTGAAAGATAAAAAGTGCATTTGATATACAACTATATAGATCAGACCAAAATGAAGGACAAATAAGGGGGAAAAAAGGACAGAGGGACTTTGCTCCAAATCATGGACAGTCCCTCGAAATCAGGGACAGTTGGGAGCTATGCTTTAGGGTCGGGTTACACCTACAGTTACTGTATTGAGAGGTATGGACTCCAGAGAGAGGGATATAATTTTGCCCCTGTTCAAATCATTAGTAGGGTATCGGGGGACTGGAGAATTGGATCATGCTTTGCTGGGGTTTTTCATCTTCCCCTGGATCAACTGGGGGTATAGGATTGTGTGTATGTGATTATATGATTTATTTTTTAATTGGTTGAACTAGATGGACTTGTGTCTTTTTTCAACCTGAATAAGTATGCAACTACAGTATATGTACTACTAGCTATTTCTATAGCGGTGGTTGCAGTATAGATGTGGCAAGTGATGTAACCTTGGCCCATGCCACCTTAGAACAGGGTAAAGCAATTTGAGCAGGGATTTTAAAGGGTAAAGCAGGCCATACACGGTCAAATTTCAAATACATTTTCTTTTCAAAATCAGTTCTTTTTTTTGTGATCTGATGATGCCACCATTGATTTTTGAAATTCGGCTGACCAAACCTTCATGTTGCTGGGAATATTCTTTTCTCTCCGGGAATATTCTTTTCTTGCACATGCACATTTTTTTTCTATTACATTTCTTGCACGATTCTCCCATCATTGATCAGAAAATCGTTTGTTTTTCAAAAAATTTCCAACATGTCGGATTCCTCAAATTTGATTGCCGCACGAAAATCGGCTGTTGCTGCAGCCCACTAACGTTGCGAAATTCGTCCGAAAATTCTTTGATACGATTTTCGAAAGAAAATTCTTTCGAAATTCGAACCGTGTATGGCCGCCTTTAGTTACTAAAAAATATCTATGCGGATAAGGGGCATCTGTATAAAAACAAGGGGCCAAATCCACAAAGATCGTGCCTAACTTAATTTTTTCCATTTAAGTTACACTGCCTTAAAATTTCTACCTAAGTGCCCGATCCACAAAGCACTTACCTAGAAATTTTGGGCTGTGTAACTTAAATTCCGCCGTCGCAAGGCGTTCCTATTCAAATGGGGGCGATTCCCATTTAAATTAGGCGCGCTCCCGCGCCGGCCGTACTGCGCATGCTCGTGACGTCATTTTCCCGACGTGCATAGCGCGAAATTACATTACGTCAAGCTTTGTGGATTGCGACGGGTCAATAAAGTTGCGTCGTGAAAAAAAAAAGATACGGCGGAAAAAAAAAAATCAAAATTAAAAAAAAATCGCGTCGCTGGACAGAAAGGTCTGCTTTTACATGGTGTACTAACTTTACACCATGTAAAAGCAGCCCTAATTTTGTGTATGCAAACTAAAACTTACGGAGAAAGAACGAAGCTGAAAAGCTTCGTGGATCTCCGTAAGTGCTAATTTGAATACCCGAGGCGGCATTTCGACACGAAATGCCCCCAGCGGCGGATGCGGTACTGCATCCTAAGATCCGGCAGTGTAAGTCCCTTACACATGCCGGATCTTCTGCCTAACTATAGAAAACTGATTCTGTGGATCAGTTCCATAGTTAGGAACAGGGATACGACTGCGTTACAGCAATTACGCCGGCGTATCCCTTTTGTGGATTTGGCCCAAACTGTGCAGCTTTGACCAAAGTTGAATTGCTATAGGGGTAGGCCATTTTTATACCCTGTGAAGCCCGACCTAAAACAAACTTCCAGGAGATTGTTAGGATGTTGCTAAGTGAGGCCTAGTCATTACTGCTCAGCTCCTCCATCACAGGAGTGAGCTTTATCTCGGATTCAAACCTCCTCAATATGTGCTCCACCTGAGGTAGTAGCTCTGAGCTTAGAGTTTGAGAGTTCACGCCTGTGATGGTGGGGGTAAGCAGTAATGACTAGGCCTCACTTGGCAACATCCTGGGAGGTTTCATGAATGAATGAATGAATGAATGAGAAACTTATATAGCGCGACACATGCAAACTTAATCGCCTCAGGTCAGGCTTCATGAGATACGTAAATGGCCTACACCTATAGCAAGGTTATTATTCAACTTTAGTCAGCGTGACACAGTTAGTTTTTTTCTACAGACACTCTTTATCTGCATAGGCAGTTTTTTGGTAAAGGTTACACTAACCCTGTAACAATTTTCTAGAAGCATACCTTTTACTCCATAAAACAGGAAAATAAAATTTGTAATAAAAACCTTCTCTTATCACAAGCTACCGTTGTTTCCCATCTGTTCGTTTCCAAGAGAATAAAACAGGTGAGAGAAGCCCAGCTGAGGCACCCGTGGAGCAGCCATTTTGTCTCCACCAAGGCAGCTTGTGACCTTCTGAGATGTTATTATTTATTTACCTTGTTTCATTATGTGCTTCCTGTGGTCTGGGATTAATGGTCTCCACAGATGGAAGGGGTACGTGTGACGTACTTACTGAATTCAAATGAGTGATTCTGTGCAAAAGCAAATACTGCCTGAGGAAAATCTCAGTATGTATTGCTATGTTCTAATAAGGTACATATGAACAGACTGCAGGATGGCTCCAGATTCTGGAATGTTCTATTGTTGCCCAGAGCTTCCTGGCAGAGGTCAAGTGTGTGTGTGGGGCTGTTCTTCCCCACAAATGTGAAATAAAAAAAAAAACAGAACATAGGCTAGTGTATACTAGTAGAATTTTGAATAACAATTGGTTTGAAACTTCTTACGAAAATTCATATTAAAATTTGAGTGTCGTTTGAATGTAGTTTAAGACTTTCTTTGCTTTTAACATTCGATTTTGAAATCAAAAGACTTTACCGAACGAAAACCACATACGCTGTTAGAAATGCTCCTTTGCAGTTTCTCGTCACTATGGTTGGAAGCGAATGTCAATTTGACTCCACAAATGATTAGATAAACAAACAAATATTCCTACAATGGAAAATATTGAACAAAAATCTACTAGTGTATACCCAGCTGTTCTGGGTACTTGTCTGAGTACTGACCCTGAATTGTAATCTCTGGGCGACTGTGTGCTTCTGGGATGTTATTGTCAGAGGTAGCTGTGGACTGAGACAGCTACCATAGAGTCTCATGCCGTGTACACACGACCGTTTTTAATGTCTTTGAAAAAACTTTTTCTCAACGTGATTCTTGTCAAGCCTGCCTTGCATACACACAATCGTGAAAAAAAAAAGCTTGAGCATAGCGCGGTGAGGTACAACGGCACTATAAAGGGGAAGTTCTATTCAGATGGCGCCACCCTAGGGGCTGCTTTTGCTGATTTTGTGTTAGTAAAAGTTTGGTGAGAGACGATTTGCGCTTTTCAGTCTTCATGCTTTTCAGTCTGTTACAGCGTGACGAATGTGCTATCTCCATTACAAACGCTAGTTTTACCAGAACGAGTGCTCCCATCTCATACCTTGCTCCTGAGCATGCACGTTTTTTTCCCGTTGTTAACCACTTGCCGACCGCGCTATAGCAAAAATACTGCTACAGCGCGGTCGAGTTACTGTGACAGGACGTCCCTGGGACGTCCTCGTGCACTTCCGCGTTTGCGCGTCCCCTGGGGCGCGCTCGCGGAAGTGTCCGTGCTCGCCGGGTCTAGAAGACCCGGCGCATCACGGATCACTGTAAATTGCCGCGAATCGCGGCTGTTTACCACGTGATCGCTCCGTCAAATGACGGAGCGATCACTTGTAAACAAACCGGCGTCATTTGATGACGCCGGTTCCTCCCTCTCCTCTCTGTACCGTTCGGTACAGTGCGAGAGGAGAGGAGAGAGGGGGGGGAGCGCGGGGTGTCAGCAGTGCTGTGGCTGGATCTGTGACAACTGCAGTAACAGATCCAGCCATCCCTCCCAGCTCAGCTATCCCTGCCCAATACATACAATACTCTGCCATACCCCATACTCTGCCATACCCCATACTCTGCTGCCATACCCCGTTACTCTGCCATACCCCGTTACTCTGCCATACCCCGTTACTCTGCCATACCCCGTTACTCTGCCATACCCCGTTACTCTGCAATACCCCGTTACTCTGCAATACCCCGTTACTCTGCAATACCTCGTTACTCTGCAATACCTCGTTACTCTGCAATACCCCGTTACTCTGCCATACCCCGTTACTGTGCCATACCCCGATACTCTGCCATACCCCGATACTCTGCCATACCCCGATACTTTGCCATACCCCGATACTCTGCCATACCCCGATACTCTGCCATACCCCGATACTCTGCAATACCCCGATACTCTGCAATACCCCGATACTCTGCAATACCCCGATACTCTGCAATACCCCGATACTCTGCAATACCTCGATACTCTGCAATACCCCGATACTCTGCAATACCCTGCGCAATACTCTGCAATACCCCAATACCCTGCGCGATACTCTGCAATACCCAAATACTCTGCAATACCCCCAATACTCCGCAATACCCCAATACTCTGCAATACCCCAATACCCCAATACTCTGCAATACCCAAATACTCCGCAATACCCCAATACTCTGCAATACCCAAATACTCCGCAATACCCCAATACTCCACAATACCCCAATACTCCGCAATACCCCAATACTCCGCAATACCCCCAATACCCCAATACTCTGCAATACCCAAATACTCCGCAATACCCCAATACTCCGCATATATAATGTTTTGGGGTTCTATGTAATTTTCTAGCAAATAAATTGTGATTTTTCCATGTAGGAGAGAAATGTCAGAATTGGCCTGGGTGCTCCAGAAACCCAGAGGTGATCTATTACCACCAAAATAAAGCTCTATTTGTGTGAAAAAAAGGACACAAATTTCAAATGGGTACAATGTTGTATGACGGAGTAATTGTCATTCAAATTGTGAGAGCACTGAAAGCTGAAAATTGGTCTGGTCAGGAAGGGGGTTTAAGTGCCCAGTGGTCAAGAGGTTAAAGCCTTCTAAATTTTTAATGGCCATTTTTCACTTCAAGAAAAATGCTCTGGAGCCTACACACAATCGTTTTTAATGACCAATTTAAACAATTTAATTTTTCTCATCTTTAAAAATGGTTGTGTGTATGCGGCATTAGAGTACTGGCCAGTCCCCTGTCCTCAGCAGAATTCAGGAGTGTGAGCCTAGAGAAGAGTGTCCTCCAGTTTACTGTGCAGCATTTTGGAGTACCCAACTCCTCTCCTGTTTCAAGTTCTTCAAGCAATACATTTAAAAAAAATATCCCCTACACTGAGTTTTTGGAGTGAAAGTGCTTGGACTGGTGCTTGGGCGCTACACAGAAAACATTTTGTTATCCTGGAGTTCAGCTTTAAACATATCAATGAGTCAGGTTCTTTACAACGCATTTATAAAAACCAGTTAGGGTTTTTTTTGATCAAATAACCAAAAACCTGACTGGTCAGTATGACACATACTCCACTTTTTTTTTAATATTCTTTCCTGTAGGTTTCTGCCCAAATGCACCATTGACTTTTGTTTCTACCCCACTGGATCGCTGCTGTGATGTAATATGATGCGATCATTTATTCTACTCTAACTGGTGCTAAAAGGCACACATTGATTTTGGACCTAATGAATTCCTGGCTGGATGTTACTGGGGAAAAAACTCCCCACGTATGGAGTAATACAAAGCATATTAACTACGTTTTTGTTTTCAATATGTGGGCTAACTTGGGTTAGTTATGCCTGTAGGCTGGCATCACTGGTGACTTGGATCTGTTGAGCTTCCTAATTAATGAATGTGAAGTCACCAGATGTTCTAAATGAGGGTCCATTTACTTTATCTTTTAATGCATATGTAGCAACATGTCAAAAATCACGTGTCCAACTTCCCTATAAAAAAAATAGTCTGTTCCCTTCTTTGCACTGCAGCACAGTGCATTTTGAAAAATATGACATTTTGTTTTTCTGCATTTTTTTACATTGGGATGCACAAGAAGTCAATGGCAATCCAAATAATATGCGCTTTGATGCTTGGCAAAATGCTTGGCAAGCCTTGGTCAATGGCTGTTGCCTCTCTTCACCTCAAATCCCCTATTCAAAAATGCATTAGAAATTTGCATCCATGTGCACCAAAATGCATGTCAATACACAAAGAAAATGCATGTTGACACCTCTCAATGGACTTGCCTAAGGCTTAGTGCACATGGATGGTGAGAGACTGAAAATATGCTGGGCATAAAATTCCAGGTGTTTCCCTGCACCTTGGCAGCTGCAGGCGCCATGTACAGCCTGCTGTACAAGTGAATGGCTGTACATGGTCATGCTTTTGTAAAATGCTGATGCTTCAGTGCATCAGCTCTTAACTGCGTATGCACGTATGACATATTTTCCAAACTAAAAAACGTCCATGTTCGGGAAATACTTTCTACTAGCATGTGTGGGTCAACCATACTTCTGTGCATTGGCATTTACCTGGGTATGGCTGTAAACAACCATTCACTTGGCAGGCTGTAAGCAGCACCTGTGGCTCACCGGGCTGGTATTTTACACTCAGCATCATTTTAGCCTCTCACTGTCCATGTACATGAGATTTAATGCTATGAAATACTGCATTTTTAGGCACGTGCATAGATCCAAATGGTTTAGAAGCCTTGTAGCTAGCGCAGGTGAAGATGAAAAGGGAAATGCTATTGCTATTAACCAGCAAAGATATCCATGATCAGTGCCTGTTGTGTAGACAGAAATGTCTTTCGCCTCAATTTATATCAATGTAACCAAAATAAACTATTGTTCCTTAGAGATGTGGAAGAGAGCAGGCCTGGCCCACAAATGGACTTTTCAAGAAGAGAATTGTCTGGATTAGAGGATAACACCTTCTCAGAACCAAGGTATTGGATAAACAACTTATTTTATATTAGCCAAACAAGCAATCTGTGCTCATTCGTTAAAGACTTATTCAGAGCCATAGGCGTGCATACAGGGCCACAGGCACACTCTAATCACCCTCTGCAGTGCAGCTTTGTGTTTACTATGCTTCCGGTTGTGAATGAACAGGAAGCACTTCCCATTCACTCACTGTGCGGTACAGCTGAGAAAGGGATTGGGGAACCCCTGTCCTCAGTCCCTTTCTCGGTCTCAAAAGTAAAACATCAGGGGTCCGTTTAGATCCCTGATATTTCACCAAAGGCCCCCCCCCCCCCCCAAAAATAAATAAATAATAATAATAATTAAAATAAAACCTTTCTAAAAAAGGTTCTCTGCCCTACGTACACCATCTACTGTCCTACTCACACCAACCTATGCCCTACTGACATGTCCACTGCTCTGCTGACACCATCCACTGCCCAGTCTGTACACATTGGCCCAGATTCAAGAAGCAATTGCGCCCGTGTAACCATAAGTTACACGGCGCAATTGCTTACTTGCTCCGGTGTAACGAGTACTCCTGATTCAGGAACCTCGTTACACCGACTGCAGCCTAAAATCTGCGCGGCATAAGGCTCTTATGCCTCGCAGATTTTATGCTGCATTCTTGCGTGTACCGCTAGGGGGGCGCTCCCATTGTGATCAGCGTGTAGTATGCAAATTGCATACTACCACTGATTCACAAACTTGCACGGGCCCTGCGCAAGCCAGGTACGGAGTTTCCGTACGGCAACTTTAGCGCAAGGCTGCCCCTTCTAATAGTAGGGGCAGCCAATGCTAAAGTATAGCCGCCGCTCCCGCGACGTGAAATTTGAATTTCACGTCGTTTGCGTAAGTGATTCGTGAATGGCGCTGGACGCCATTCACGTTCACTTTGAAGCAAATGACGTCCTTGCGACGTCATTTGCCGCAATGCACGTCGGGAAAGCTTCCCGACGGAGCATGTGCTGTACGCTCGGCGCGGGAGCGCGCCTAATTTAAATGATTCCCGTACACATTCTGTGCTGTGTGTGCTCTGTACTGTACACATTCTGTGCTGTGTGTGCTCTGTGCTGTTCACATTCTGTGCTGTGTGTGCTCTGTGCTGTACACATTTTGTGCTGTATAAATTCTGCACTGTGTATACTTTGTGCTGTTTGTGACATGTTGTGCTTATACTTTTCACATTGGGACAAGGCATTCCATAAAGATCTAAAATTGATAGACATATTTGTAATTAACTGATCTCTTACCACAAGATCAGACGTGACAAGGCGTAAAAAGGTTCCTGGTTCTATTTTGGGAGAAAGCGTTCAATGAATGACCTCCTGGGAAGTGCTAATTGAAATATGTGAACCTGTTTTAATGGGCAAAAAGTCTAGGAGACCAATTTCCATGGCTGCTAAATATGTGAAAATTATTTCCAGAGGTACAGTATTTTGCTGCTCTGATAGCCCACTCTAGACTGGAGGACTGTGAATAGCTACCTTCATGTATAAACAAATAATTGAGAACGGGAACAACGAAAACTGCAATACTAGAGGTTTCAGTCGCTGGGCTCTGAGAATGGGTCGCTCAGCAGCTTTTTAAATCCTTTATGGGTCCCAGTGAATGATCCTTTGATGTTCCAGCATATGTCCCCCTGCAACCATTACATGACTGAGAAATGGTCACCATCCAAATTACAAACTGAACCTACAATCTTTGTACAATTATCTTTAGATCGGCCAACACGATGTAACATAAGGACCTGTGTAACCTATATAATCAATTTGCATTCCATTACACAGGCCCTTGTAACTACTGGTAGCTCGAACAGATTGTAAAGATCACACGTGTGATCTTTACTCCACTTTTTGAATTTCCTCTTTCACACGGGGCGGATCGGTGATTTCACACGGGGCGGATCGGTGATTTCACACGGGGTGGATCAATGATTTCACACGGGGCGGATCAGTGATTTCACACGGGGCGGATCGGTGATTTCACACAGGGCGGATCGGTGATTTCACACGGGGTGGATCAATGATTTCACACGGGGCGGATCAGTGATTTCACACGGGGCGGATCAGTGATTTCACACGGGGCGGATGCTCCGCTGATCCCCGCTGAGCCAGCAGATGACAGGGCGGTCCCCGCACACTGTGCAGGGACCGCCCTGTCTTTTCTCCGCTCTCCTCTATGGGGGGATCGGATGAACACGGACCGTCTGTCCGTGTTCGCCCGATCCGATCCGCAGACGGATGGAAAAATAGGGTTTTCCTCCGTCTGCAGAATCGGAGGATTGCGGAACCGGTGAGATTGGGTATCAGCGGATGTTCATCCGCTGACACCCGCAATCTCATAGGCACCCATGTATGTCCCTTTTTCATCCGTACACGGCCGCGGGAAAGAATTACTTTCCTACAAAAACCAATAAGTATAATTTTACATACATCCAGGGCTTTTTTTCTCAGAGAATAGGTCAGGAACTCAACCTGTCTGAGTTGCCCCTTGACTCCACCCCCTACCCGCCTCTGAGCAACATCCCTTGATTCCACCCCCTACCTACCTCCCAGTGCTGCCCCATTTAGAGAATACAAAACCAAGTATCATTTCGTGGTGTTAAGTATGTTGTATGAAATTTGTTAATGATAACAAGAAAGGCATAAAATAGATCAAGCAACAATGGACACCCCAGCACACAATAGAGCCACTACAGCAACAATAGACTCCCAACATCCTGCATCAAAAGTTCCTCCAGCAGCCAGCAACATTAGACCCCTCCTTTAACAGTAGATCCTCCCAACAAAGATTGACCTCCTTGCAGCATAAGACCCACCCCTAGCAACAATAGACCCCCCATCAGCAACAGTAGACATCCCCAGCAACTACAGACCCCCCCCTGCAAAATCAGATGCTTTCTAGCAACAATATATTCCCCAGTAGCCAACATAAATAGATCCTTCAGCAGCCAGCAACAGGGACCCCTCTCTCAACAGTACAACCCTCCCAACAACGACTGCAACATAAGACCCATCCTAGCAACCATAGATCCCTCACGAGCAACAGAAGAACTCCCCAGGCCCTCTTATTTTGCAAAAATAGATCCTCTCCAGCAACAATAGCAATATCAGCCATCATCAATTGACCCTCCAGCACCCACCGGCACCCCTTGCCATTTCATACATTCAGTTCTGGAGGTGTCGGAACTACGTTCCCCCGCGTTCCTGCTGAAAAAAAGCCCTGCATGCATCACATTTTTCAACAACAAAACGTTATATCTGATGTGTGTATCTGATGTGTGCTGAATTAGAACGCTGCCACTGCCGACCTCTCTTTTTTTAAATACAAGTCGCCTGGCTTTCACGCTAATCTAATTGTCCTAATTCTTCCTAAGTTACTCATGTGAAACATTATATTGCTCCAGTAACTAAGAAAAAACTCTAGTGATTGGATGAGCGTTAGATCAGCATTAGCCAGGCAAATTTCAGAAGGAAATAAGCACATGGCAATAGTTTCCTTTAACGCAAGCAATATATACATATACAGTATACAGTAAACTAAACGTAATAATTATTTTGTTAGTAGCTATAACCTGTATGAGGAATATGGACACTTATTAATCAATGCTTATAATTTTATTACCAGGTGGGACGATCTGGGTCTGAATAAAGATGCACAAAACCAGCTTTCCTTTGCCATCTTAAATCTGCTTAGTAGGATGCCCCTCCAGTCACCGAAGCTGCGCAATACACAGGTACCTGAATAAAAAAAAAAAAACATTCTGCTCCTCTGAGCCTCCTCCAGGCAACAATGCCATAATTAGTTGTGATGTGATGTAATGATGCGCTGAAATCAACCCTATATGCTGTACAGTGATAAAAGGTGAATGATATGAGCCTAAATAGGTATTAAATAAACTGTGACAATCCTGCCAAAAATGTGCCAATGTGATAAAGACAACAATAAGCAAAGTCCATTCAACTGAACTGGGTAGGAAGTGATAGTGATCTCCTGTGATACTGGATTCCTTCCACCCTGCTTCACCCAACCACTTGCATACGACACTTCCTTAACCAAAACGACGGCTCATATGGAAGAAAACGTCAAAACAAGACCTCATTGCGCAATATAAAGCGACAAGTAGAGAAAAAAAGCACGACAGCGATACGATCGCACTCACGAATCCTCTGGACAAAACAGACGTGTCGCCTCGCTCAGTGTAGCGATCTCCTCATGCGGTGTACGACACCTGCTCCTCCCCCTACGCGTTACGTCACATATCACGTGACTTAATCATGGGTATCCATGCTGCGATCTAAGGTGTCGTACACCGCATGAGAAGATCGCTACACTGAGCGAGGCGGCACGTCTGTTTTGTCCAGAGGATTCCTGAGTGCGATCGTATCGCTGTCGTGCTTTTTTCTCTATTTGTCGCAAAGAGGTCTTGTTTTGTCGTTTTCTTCCATATGAGCCGTCGTTTTGGATAAGGAAAAGTGGTATGCAAGTGGTCGGGTGAAGCAGGGTGGAAGGAATCCAGTATCACAGGAGACCACCATCACTTCCTACCCAGTTCAGTTGAATGGACTTTGCTTATTGTTGTCTTTATCACGTTGGCCAATTTTTGGCAGGATTGTCAGTTTATTTAATACCTATTTAGGTTCATATCATTCACCTTTTATCACTGTACAGCATATAGGGTTGGTTTCAGTGCATCATTACATCACATCACATTTTTATTAGTTTAGTACACTATTTTTATGTATGCAGCTTTTATTATTTGGTTATCCTTGTTGTTGTTTTTCCTTTTGTATTCACCACAATAGCGCTGTAGTATCACTTTTGCAATGACATAAATAGATCACCCTTTACAATGTGATAGTTCTGGTGTTTTTTGCCCACATGTTGGCACATTCTACAGAAACCGCTCCCCTAAATCTCAGCAACTAATGACTTACTAACTGGTAAAACCAATTGTTACTACTCCGTAACAATTCCAGACGAGAATTGTGTAATAGCAGGCTGTTCGAATTGATTCCAAGCATGCGTAGAATTTTTGTGCGTTGAGTTGTGTACACACGTTCGGAATTTCCGACAACAACTTTTGTTGTCGGAAATTTTTTTGAACCAGCGCTCAAATTTTTGTTGTCGGAAATTCTGATGGAGCATACACGCGGTCGGATTTTCCGACAACAAGCTCACATCGAACATTTGTTGTCGGAAATTCCGACCGTGTGTACGCGGCATAAGTCCTTTGCAGGCCTGTGATAAAATCCACAATGGGTGCTCTGGCTCTGATGCTCACTCTCACTCAGGTCTACCACCATGGTCAGATAGGGCCTAAAGACATATACTATATTACCAAAAGTATTGGGACGCCTGCCTTTACATGCACATGAATTTTAATGGCATCCCAGTCTTAATCCGTAGGGTTCAATGTTGAGTTGGCCCACCCTTTGCAGCTATAACAGCTTAAACTCTTCTAGGAAGGTTGTCAGCAAGGTTTAGGCGTGTCTATTGGAATGTTTGACCATTTTTTCAGAAGAGCATTTGTGAGGTCAGGCACTGATGTGTATGAGAAGGCCTGGCTCGCAGTCTCTGCTCTAATTCATCCCAAAGGTGTTCTATGAGGTTGAGGTCAGGACTCTGTGCAGGCTAGTCAAGTTTCTCCACCCCAAACTCACTTATCCATATCTTTATGAACCTTGTTTTTTTGCACTGGTCCAAATCATTTGGTGGAGGGGGGATTGTGGTGTGGAGTTCTTTTTTAAAGGTTGGGCTTGGCCCCTTAGTTCCAGCGAAGGGAACTCTTAAGGCGTCGGCATACCAAGACATTTTGGATGATTTCATGCTCCCAACTTTGTAGAAACAGTTTGGGGATGGCCCCTTCCTGGTCCAACATGACTTTGCACCAGTGCAGAAAGCAAGGTCCTTAAAGACATGGATGAGCGAGTTTCTGGTGGAGGAACTTGACTGGCCTGCAAAGGGTCCTGACCTCAACCCAATAGAACACCTTTGGGATGAATTAGAGTGGAGACTGTGAGCCAGGCCATCTTGCCAACATCAGTGCCTGACCTCACAAATGCGCTTCTGGAAGAATGGTCAAACATTCCTAAACCTTGTGGACAGCCTTCCCAGAAAGCTGTTATAGCTGCAAAGGGTGGGCCAACTCAACATTAAACCCTACGGATTAAGACTGGGATGCCATTAAAATGTATGTGCATGTAAAATCAGGTGTCCCAATGCTTTTGGTAATATAATGTATAAAATGTGACTATAAACATCCAGACCATCAACACCCAGTTGGGATGAATATTCTCTGATGCCTATATAGGTACCTTTACTCTCAAAAGACATGCTGTCTAAATTGGCCCTGGTATGTGTATGTGAGATAGAAGCCTTATGCCGCGTACACACGACCGTTTTTCTGGGATGTAAAAAATGACATTTTTTTTTTATGTCATTAAAAATGATCGTGTGTGTGGGCTCCAGAGCATTTTTCACGACGTAAAAAAATGGGCATTAAAAATTTAGAACATGCTCTAAATTTTCACGTTGTTTTTAACGTCGTAAAAAATGGTCGTGTGTGGGCTTTAACGACGTGAAAAACCCGCGCATGCTCAGAAGCAAGTTATGAGACAGGAGCGCTCATTCTGGTAAAACTAGTGTTCGTAATGGAGATAGCACATTCATCACGCTGTAACAGACTGAAAAGCGCAAATCGTCTTTTACTAACACGAAATCAGCAAAATCAGCCCCAAGGGTGGCGCCATCCGAATGGAACTTCCCCTTTATAGTGCCGTCGTACATGTTGTACGTCACCGCGCTTTGCTAGAGCATTTTTTTTCACGATCGTGTGTAGGCAAGGCCGGTTTAACAATTATCTGGTTGAAAAAAACTTTGTTTTTTTTCTAGACCATTAAAAATGGTTGTGTGTACGCAGCATTAGACCGAAAGATCCTTGAGGGCAGGGACCGATGTGAAGTTACAGTGCAGCATTCTATAAATACCTGAAATGAATAAGATTATAATAGGGTAACAGCCTGCCTACTTAGTAAATGAAAACCTACACCCAGTGGCTTATCTAGGGTATGGCAGCCATGGCAAGTGCCATGGGTGCCATGGGGAGGCGGGCAGCAAAAAGCCACCCCCCTGCATGAAAAAAAACCCACCCGTCCTCCCGCAGCCACCTCTCGCACTAATGTAGCTCCCGGCGCCGCGCCCACCCTGCTGAAGCGCAACGCAGGCACAGCAATTGCTAATATTTCGCCTTCTGCCTGGGGAGGGGAGTGACGGGTGCACCCAAGATGACCAATGACTGGCCAGACCGGATCCACATAGGGTAGTGGCTGCATTTGATGGGCACAGTGGCTGCAATTGATGGTGGGTTTTTTTTTTCAGTTTGTTTGCGCCCCCCAAAAAATTTCAGCACCAGCCGCCAGTGGTCCCCAGTGTCCCTCTCTGTCCCCGCCATGTCCCTGATTATCTGAAAGATGGGTTTCAAATGTTTTGACAAGGGCGCAGTTTCAGTGCTTGCCATAGGCGCCATTTTCACTAGATACGCCTCTGCCTACACCTTATCATTCTTCCCTACCGGGTTAATGGAAACCTACACTTTATTATTCAGCCTCACTTTAGCATATCTGCTAAGGCATGCAGTGACATGTTATATCGACTAATATAAAAATCAATGTTAAATTTCAAAATCAATACAGCGCCAGACAATTTCCGTGAACAAAAGCCTATTGTCTGCATACGTCTAAGCATGTATCTCTATGCAGCTGTCCACCCTGCCATGGAAAAATACCCCTTTACACAGCAAATAATAAGATTATATTGTAACGAGTACGTCCAGGAAGCAGATAATGAAATAAGACGATAATCTGTCAGGCAACTACATCCCCTCCACCCTCCCCGACACGTGCCTTCTGCAGCCTGTTACTGCAAGGCAGAAGGATTAATGAGAAGCCAAGCACAGCAGAGGATTCTGGGAGGGCATGCATGTGTGCCATTGCCAGCCGAGTGATGAATTTATATTTCTTATATGAGGTCAGTACATGTGACAGGCACATGTTTATATTCCAGCTGATTCTGAATGGCAGTATACAGAACGTTGGAGGAGGTTGTCAGCTGCACACAGGGCACAGCGGGATCAGCTTAAAGCAAAATCATATTTATAGCAGGGATCGGAGGCAGAAGATTTAATGGCTTGCAGAGATGCCTATGTTAGATGGGAGACATACAAATAAGATGGGAAAGAAAAGCACTTATTGACCAAAATATTTAAAGGAAAGCTCCACTTTTCCTAAAATAGAACATAAGTATTGAACAGTTATGACATCAGCCATTTCATGGTTTGACAGTTTGGTTGGGGACACAAACAAATGTGACAGCGATTCCGTCACACACACAGATCCCGGTTCTCTCAAGGCAGAGGATAGAGATTGTGGGCCAGATTCACGTATAATCGCGCAAATCTGCGGCGGCGTAACGTATCACATTTACGTTACGCCTCCGCAAGTTTTAAGGCCAAGTGCTTGATTCACAAAGCACTTGCCTGTAAAGTTGCGGCGGCGTAGCGTAAATCCGCCCGGCGCAAGCCCGCCCAATTCAAATGATCCGGGTAGGGGGCGTGGATCATTTCAATTAGGCGCGTTCACGCACCGATCGTACTGCGCATGCGCCGTCCCTAAAAATTTCCCGACGTGCATTGCGCTAAATGACGTCGCAAGGACGTCATTGGTTTCGACGTTAACGTAAATGGGTCCAGCACCATTCACGGACGACTTACGCAAACGACGTTAAATTTTAAAATGTTGACGCGGGAACGACGGCCATACTTAACATTGGCTACGCCACCTAGGGGGCAGCTTTATCTTTACGCCGCGTATCTTTTACAGAAACGGCGTAAATTTACTGCGACGGGCAAGCGTACGTTCGTGAATCGGCGTAACGACTCATTTGCATATTTTACGCCGACCGCAATGGAAGCGCCACCTAGCGGCCAGCGTAAATATTGCAGCCTAAGATCCGACTGTGTAAGTCACTTAGACCTGTCGGATCTTAGGCATATCTATGCGTAACTGATTCTATGAATCAGTAGCATAGATACGACCGGCCGGCCTTAGAGATACGCCGTCGTATCTCCTATCTGAATCTGGCCCTGTGTGTTTATACTAAGTATGAACACTGATCTCTCTCCTCCCCTAGTCAGTCCCACCCCCCACAGTTAGAACACACCTAGTGAACACAGTAAATCCCTTTATCACCCCCTAGTGTTAACGCCTTCCCTGCCAGTGAAATTTATACAGTAATCAGTGCATTTTATAGCACTGATCGCTGTATAATTGGTCCCAAAAATGTGTCAAAAGTGTCCAATTTGTCCGCCGCAATATTGCAGTCCCGATAAAAATCACAGATCACCGCCATTACTAGTAAAAAAAATATATAATAAAAATGCCATAAATTCATCCCCTATTTAGTAGACGCTATGGGCCAGATTCACGTATCAGGGCGTATCTTTGTGCGGGCGTAGCGTATCCTATTTACGCTACGCAGCCGCAACTTAGACAGGCAAGTGCAGTATTCACAAAACACTTGCTCCGTAAGTTGCGGCGGCGTAGCGTAAATGGGCCGGCGTAAGCTTGCGTAATTCAAAGTAGGCTGGTAAGGGGCGTGTTGTATGGAAATAAATTGTGACCCCGCGTAAATGACGCGCCTAACGAACGGCGCATGCGCGCGCATGCTCAGTATCACGTCAAATTTTCTCCCTAAGTTACGCCGGCTCAATGCTTAGTCGACGTGAATGTAACCTACACCTATCCCCATTCACGTACGACTTACGCAAACGACGTAAAATACGACGCTGTTCCGACGTTTCCGACGTCCATACCTTAACATGACTTACCCCTGCTTTCGCCTTACGTAAACAGCGTATTTTAATACGCCGGGCGCAAGTACGTTCGTGAATCGGCCTATCTAGCTCATTTGCATATTTGACGCAGAAATATACGGAAGCGCCCCTAGCGGCCAGCGTAAATATGCACCCCAAGATACGACGATAGGAGACTTACGCCGCTCGTATCTTGGCAACAGTGAGGCGTATCTGATTCTTTGAATCAGGCGCAGAGATACGACGCTTCCATTCGGACTTACGACGGCGTATCTGGATATACGCCGTCGTAAATCCTTTGTGAATCCGGGCCAATAACTTTTGAGCAAACCAATCTATATACACTTATTGCGTTTTTTTTTTTTTTTTTTTTTTACCAAAAATATGTAGAAGAATACGTATCAGCCTAAACTGAGGAACATTTTTTATTATTTTTTTTTATTTGGGATATTTATTATAGCAAAAAGTAAAAGATATTGGGGCAGATCCACATACATCCGCTGCGCCCGGCGAAGATGTAAGATACGCTACGCCACTGTAACTTACTTGGCTTTGGTTTGAATCCTCAACGAATTTGCGCCGTAAGTTACGGCGGCGTAGTGTATTTCTCGTGGCGGAATTCAAATTGGGCGGGTAGGGGGCGTGTTTCATTTAAATGAAGCGCGTCCCTGCCCTGAACGAACTGCGCATGCGCCGTCCGTAAAAACTCCCAGGGTGCATTGCTCCAAATGACGTCGCAAGGACGTCATTGTTTTCAACGTGAACGTAAATGGCGTCCAGCCCCATTCACGGATGACTTACGCAAACAACGTAAAATTTTCAAAATTAGGGAACGACGGCCATACTTAACATTGAGTACGCCACCATATAGCAGCTTTAACTTTTACGCCGGAAAAAGCCAAATGGAAACGACGTAAACAAAATGCGACAGCCGGTCGTACGTTCGTGGATCGTCGGAAATAGCTAATTTGCATACTCAACGCGGATTACGTCGGGAACGCCACCTAGCGGACGCCGAAAAATTGCATCTAAGATCCGACGGCGTACGAAGACGTACGCCTGTCGGATCTAACACAGATGCCGCGCAAAATTCGAAATTACGTGTAATTTCTTTGAGGATCTGCCCCATTGTGTTTTTTTTTTTCAAAATTCCACACATCTAAGTAAAGAAAAACCAGTCCGTATGGATGCACTCCTCATCGGCTTTATTGCTGAGTACCAGGAAAAACCATCACACGGTGGTGTTAACGCGTTTTGCTTCGTACAAGTACAACTAAGCACTTGTACAGAGTAAAACGCGTTAACTTTTCCACCTTTCCCAACTGTGTGATGATTTTAACTGTTATTCAGCAATAAAGCTGATGAACCATGCGGACTGTTTTTTTTTTTTTTGCTCTCCTGACCACAGCACACCAATGGCCACACCCACCTTACACAGTTGCGCGCTATGTGCCCCGCATTCCACCCTTAAATCGTTTGGCATGTTTTTGTCAAACAAGTTCCACTGAATTTTTATAGTAAGTAACTGAAAACAAACATTTGATCAGATAATAAAGGCAACATCAACAGGAAAACACTATAAATTGCAGACTGGCATCTCTGCAATTCCAACACTACTAGTGGGTCAACAGGATAATTTTTAGCAAAAAATAGATTTTTTTTATAAAATACTTACCATAATTTTCTTTTCCTGGCGCCAATACATTGCAGCATACATGTGATTTAGCTCCGCTTCTATATCCACCCACAGCACCCGTTTAAATCTATAAAAGGAAAGCTAGAGCAACCTCCCCCATTTGCCGTAAAAATAACAAGATCAAAAAAACGGAGGGTTCATATGTAGCATTGTATTGGCGTCAGGAAAGGAAAATTTTAAGTATTTGATACAATTTTCTGTTTTCCTAACACCAACATGGTGGCATACCTGTGATAAATAACAAGCTAAACAGGGAGGGATAAAGTGCCAGATCTACAAAAGAATTACGCCGGCGTATCTCTCGATACGCCGCGTAATTTCAAATTTTGCGCGTCGTATCTTTGTTTTGTATCCACAAAACAAGATACGACGGCATCTCGGATCGATCCGACAGGCGTACGTGTTAGTACGCCGTCGGATCTCAGGTGCATTCTTTCGGCGGCCGCTAGGTGGCGTTTCCGTAAATTTCCGCGTTGAGTATGCAAATTAGCTATTTGCGGCGATCCACGAACGTACGTCCGGCCGGCGCTTTTTTTTTTTACGTCGTCTGTGTTCGGCTTTTTCCGGCGTATAGTTACCCCTGCTATATGGTGGCGTACTCAATGTTAAGTATGGCCGTCGTTCCCGCCTCGCATTTTGAATTTTTTACGTTGTTTGCGTAAGTCGCTCGCGAATAGGGATTTGCGTAGAATGACGTCACCGTTGTAAGCATTGGCTTGTTCTGGTTTAATTTCGAGCATGCGCACTGGGATACCCCCATGGACGGCGCATGCGCAGGCGCCTCTCTCTTCCGCTGACCAGTTTCAGCAGACATGTTCGGTCGTGTGTACGGCCGACCGGACAGGTTTCCAGCGGACATTTGTCCACCCAACCGTTTTCGAGCGGACACGTGTTTCTTAGCATGCTAAGAAACATGTCCGCTGGAATCCTGTCCGTCGGACATGTTCGGTCGTCTGTACAGACTCACCGTACATGTCCGAGCGGCCGCCATCCCTCGCATGCGTCGAATCACTTTGATGCATGCGTGGAAGCATTGACCTTCCAGCGTCGCGCACGTCGCCGCGCTGTCTGTCCGCGCGGATTTCTGTCTGATGGTGTGTACAACCATCAGACAGAAATCTCTGAGGGGACATGTCCGCTGAAAACGGTCCGGCGGACCGTCTTCAGCGGACTGTCCCCTCGTCTGTACGAGGCCTAAGGTTAGGTGGCCTCTTTGACCAGTGGAGAGGATTTGGAAAGGGCAAGGCCAAGCTCAAATCTTACAGGAAATCTCACATGAAATTTCAAGAACTGTACCCATATCTCTAGGTCTACTTGTCATCTGATATTCTCATCATTATGTGCTTGTTCTATAATGTCCAGGTTTGAGACAGATTGACTTTAAGTAACTCTTTGCCCATAAAGCAACTTTTTTGGGCTTAATGACTTTAATTGCATATTCCCATGTTGTACACTTAGTTTATGTTTTTGTCCTGTGTAGGATTACTAATGGATCACACACAAGCCTGGAAGACATCTGCTACAAGCAAAACCTAGGAATATTCACCCCCCAACTACATTGTCTGCACTGATGTAAAGGATGGATTTATCTGTCAATGGAGTACCCACCAAAAGACAGAATACATATTTATTTAATTTGCTTTAAATACCCCATAGGCCTGGACATGTGCAATATATATATTATTATAATTTGTTCGTGGACTTTGTGGATATAAGTAATGGTACATATATATTACAGTAATAAAACCTATCTATGCTACAAACCAAAAAATAGGTTGTGTTCTCAATCTTTTCTATGTATTCAAAAGGCTTTCCCTTGGCTACATGATAGTACCATGTTATATGTGTCCTTCAGTTCAGTCTCCATGAGCTCTTCTATGTTACTAGCTCAAGGGACTTGTGGTCATAACTGGAACTGGTGAAAAGGAAGACTGCTGGACTGGCTAAGAACAAGTGTAGTATCTGTTCTTACAAAAAATTGGCATGGGGAAGGTGTCCTGCTGCTGTGCTTTACCATCATACACAGAGGGCTAGATTCTTAAAGGAGATATGACGGCGTATCTCCAGATACGCCGTCGTATCTCTGAGTCTGAGCCGTCGTATCTATGCGCCTGATTCTTAGAATCAGCTACGCATAGATTTGTATTAGATCCGACCGGTGTAAGTCTCTTACGCCGTCGGATCTTAACTGCATATTTATGCTGGC
The DNA here is from genome assembly GCF_905171775.1 of Rana temporaria. NCBI lineage: Eukaryota > Metazoa > Chordata > Amphibia > Anura > Ranidae > Rana > Rana temporaria. Next base: position 33,420,841 of record NC_053498.1, read on the forward strand.
CGCTAGGGGCGTGTACGCTGATTTACGCCTAGAAATATGTAAATCAGCTAGATACGCGAATTCACGAACGTACGCCCGGCCGACGCAGTACAGATACGACGTTTACGTTAGGCTTTTCCCGGCGTAAAGTTACCCCTGCTATATGAGGCGTAGATGCGGCTTACAAATGTTAAGTATGGACGTCGTTCCCGCGTCGAATTTTGAAAATTTAACGTTGTTTGCGTAAGTCGTTTGCGAATAGGGCTGGGCGTCATTTACGTTCACGTCAAAAGCATTGGCTTCTTGCGGGTTAATTTGGAGCATGCGCACTGGGATACTTTCACGGACGGCGCATGCGCCATTCGTTAAAAGCGTCATTTACGTGGGGTCACATAAAATTAACACAACACACGCCCACATCTACCACATTTGAATTAGGCAGGCTTACGTCGGCCTATTTACGCTACGCCGCTGCAACTTTCGTTTGAGAATACGGCACTTGCCTGTAAAAGTTGCGGAGGCGTAACGTAAATAGGATACGTTACGCCCGCACAAAGATACGCCATTCTACGTGAATCCGGGCCAGAGTATACAGAGCTGGTGGACGGCTCCCAACAGGTCAATGAGTGGCACAGTTTTGTAACCTCAATGTGAGTGTTTATATTTATTGTACTATAAAGTCTTTACAGTTCATATTTAGAAGGCGCCTCTCTCTGCTTTTATCTACATGTTTTGGAGCGTGCTTCTGCTACCCTGAAGAGGCCAGCCCAGCGTTGTGAATTGTTTCATCTCTATCACTGGATATCATCATCCTATTTGCCCAGCTTGTGCCTTTCCTGGCCCACACCTATATCAATATCACAGACTAAGATTATCTGGCATCATTTGAACTACAGTTTGGGCCAGAACTACCCCCATTTCCATTGATTGTGCAAACAGCATGCTGGATTTTTCATGTGATTATTGCCAGCGCCTATAGCTGTTGACAATAATCACTATGGGCCAGATTCACATAGAATTGCCCTGGTGCAGCGTATTAGAGATACGCTACGCCGCCGTATCTTACCTGGCGCATTTTCGAATCCAGGAAGATTTTGCGCCATAAGTTAAGGCGACGTAGTGTATTTCTCGGCGCGTATTTCAAATTGGGCGGGTAGGGGGCGTGATTCATTTAAATGAAGCGCGTCCCCGCGCCGATTGAAATGCGCATGCTCCGTTTCGAAATTTACCCCCGTGCTTTGCGCGAAATGACGTCACCCCGACGTCATTTTTTGAACGTAGACGTGAGTTACGTCCTTTCCTATTCACGGACTACTTACGCAAAAAAAATGAAAAATTCGAGGCGGGAACGACAGCCATACTTTAACATGGCAAGTCTATCTATACGCCACAAAATAGCAGCTTTAACTATACGCCGGGAAAAGCCTTTCATGCCACGCCGCATTGAGGCAGTAATTGCTGCAAAGCGGGCCCAAACCAAGTACTGAGAACATATGCATGCTTATATTATCAAAGGTCCGATACAATCCTTGTTTTATTGATTGGATGTAATATTCTAATTTTCTGAGATTGCGGATTTGGGGTTTTCATGAGCTGTAAGCCATAATCATCACAATTATGACAAATCACAGCTTGAACTATCTTACTTTGTATGTAATGAGTCAATTTCATATATGAGTTTCACCTTTTAAGTTGCATTAGTGAAATAAATGAACTTTTGCACGATATTCTAATTTTTCGAGTATCACCTGTAAATGAACCCTGCCTGCGATTAGCTGTGAGAACCCTCACTCACGGTCAAAGTTAAAAAAAGCTATAAACAATAAGAAAAAAGCTTTTAAAAAATATAAAAATGAAGGAACACTAGTGTCGTTTAAATGTTACAAAGAATATAACAGAATATGCAAAAATGAAATCAAGGATGCAAAAACTCAAAACGAAAGACAGATTGCAAAAGATTGTAGGACAAACCCCAAAAAATTCTTCAAATATATTAAAAAGTGTAAGTAAACCCACCTATCATTTTCAGGCAAGGAATATGCCATCTTGGCCTATGTTTATTCTTCAACTGCCATGATGCTGCACATGTGATCAGTTATGACACCAGCCATTGGATGGTTTGACAGTTTGGTTGAGAGCACAACCAATGTGACAGTTTGCAATCCCGGCATGCCGGAAATGTAACTGCTTTTTGAAACTGTTAAATCAATGGGTTTACTTCCGCTTTAATAGTAAAAAGGTCAGGTCTGAGCATGTAGGCCCTTTACAAAATAATCTAGAGTGGGTGACTGGGGACAAAGAGAAGGCTAATTTATTAAATAATTTCTTCAGCTCTGTGTATACAAAGGAGCATGGGGGAGCTCATGTCCATAATGGGGGTGGTATTGACACAGCCCCAAATGATCCACAATGGCAAGTGATTTGGACCTGTTGGTTTAATTACAGAGCCCAATTCTTTTAGGATCCGTGGGTGGATGCCATCTGGTCTGGGTGCTTTATCCACCTTTATTCTGTCTAAATATGTAGACAGAATAAAGGTGGATAAAGCACCTGGACCAGATGGCATCCACCCACGGATCCTAAAAGAATTGAGCTTTGTAATTTCAAAGCCATTGTATCTAATTTTTAGGGACTCAATAATGACGGGAATAGTACCACGGGATTGGCACAGGGCCAATGTGGTGCCTTTATTTAAAAAGGGAACAAAGTCTTTACCAAGAAACTATAGACCTGTTAGTTTACCTTCTATAGTTGGGAAGCTACTGGAGAGTTTAATAAAAGACCACATGGATGAGTTCTTGCTGGAAAAAAAAAATGTAAGCAACAGGCAGCATGGATTCATGAAAGATAGAAGTTGTCAGATAAACCTGATTTATTTTTATGAAGAGGTAAGTAAAACTTTGGACAGCGGGGTGCCGGTGGACGTGATATTCTTGGATTTTGCAAAAGCGTTCGATACAGTTCCCCACACACGGCTAATGTGTAAGGTAAAGTCTACATTCTTGGAAATATCAGTTTGTAAATGAATAGAAAACTGGCTAACAAAACAAAATTCAAAGAGAGTCGTGGTTAATGATTGCTGCGGCTGTCACTAATGTGCTCCCACAGATAAACAGTAAATAAGATAAAAGTGTGACATCCCTGTAAAGGTATATACAGTAAACAATTGTGCAAAGAAACAGTAATTGTGCAATATTGTAACAGAAGAGTCCAATAAACATATAAACAAACATCTTATTTAGTGGTTAATGATTCTTAGGCCTAGTACACACGAGAGGATTTATCCGCGGATACGGATCCGATGGAGTGTACTCACCATCGGATCGAAATCCGCGCCTAAATCCCATCGCGATGACATGTCGCGCCGTCACCGCGATGATGACGCCGCGACGTGCGCGACGCTGTCATATAAGGAATTCCACGCATGCGTCGAATCATTACGACGCATGCGGGGGATCCATTCGGACGGATTGATCCGGTGAGTCTGTACAGACCAGCGGATCAATCCGTTGGGATGGATTCAAGCGGATAGATTTTAAAGCATGTCTTCAAATTTTTATCCGCTTGAAATCCATCCCAGGGGATAAAAATCCGCGGAAACAGATCTGCTTGATTGTACACACCAGGGGATCTATCCGCTGGAGCCGGTCCGCGGATCAATTCCAGCGGATGGATCCTCTCGTGTGTACGGGGCCTAAGGCCTCGTACAGACGAGGGGACAGTCCGCTGAAAACGGTCCGCCGGACCGTTTTCAGCGGACATGTCCCCTCGGAGATTTCTGTCTGATGGTTGTACACACCATCAGACAGAAATCCGCGCAGACAGACAGCGCGGTGACGTGTCCGCGCTGTCGCCGCGACGATGACGCGGCGACGTGCGCGACGCTGGAAGGTCAATGCTTCCACGCATGCGTCGAGGTGATTCGACGCATGCGAGGCATGGCGGCCACTCGGACATGTACGGTGAGTCTGTACAGATGACCGAACATGTCCGACGGACAGGATTCCAGCGGACATGTTTCTTAGCATGCTAAGAAACATTTGTCCGATGCAAAACAGTCGGCTGGACAAATATCAAAATGGACAAATGTCCGCTGGAAACCTGTCCGGTCGGCCGTACACACGACCGAACATGTCTGCTGAAACTGGTCAGCGGACCAGTTTCAGCAGACATGTTCGGTCGTCTGTACGAGGCCTTACTCTGAATGGTCTAAGGTTATCAGTGGTGTACCCCAAGGTTCAGTGCTGGGACCCTTACTTTTTAATATCTTTATAAATGATATTGGGTTTGACATCAAAAGTAAAATTTCTGTCTTTGCAGATGACACCAAGCTATGCAGTGGAATAACGTCCTTGCAGGATGTCTTCAATTTACAAGCCGACCTTAATGCTCTGTCTAATTGGATCAGGAAGGATTTTTTCCCCCTGTTTTAGCAAATTGGATCATGCTTTGCCTTCCTCTGGATCAATTGTGGGTATAGAATTGGGTATATGGGATTGTACGATATTTTTTATTTTATTTATTTTTATGGTTGAACTACATGGACTTGTGTCTTTTTTCAACCTAACTATGTAACCCCAGCAGGGTTGAAAACAATGGGAGGCTGCCAGCTCTCGCAGCTAGTTTAACCCACTTGCATGCAATCGCTCATGCATCACATGAGTTATTGGTCCTGGACCCTTTCCAGTAATTTTTTCTGGAGCTATTCTTTTTGGTTCAGTAGTTTTTAGGTCACATGTGCAGTGGGTGTTTGGCTCTGATGCATGGGGCTCAGCTGCAGGTGCGTTCTCCAGCATCACTCTATAAGAGACCGACAACTGATGTGGCTGGATAGGGCTGGATGGCGCACCTAGCAGTATGAACGTTTAAAGCAGTATGCGCCAAGGGATGAATGCCCCAAATTCAGATTGCTTGCATTCCAGGCATTCTGCAGTCAGACCATACCTTAATTAATGCCTCATACACACAACCGATTTCTCAGACGGGAAAACTGCTATGAGAGCTTTTCGTCGGGAATCCCGGCCGCGTGTATGCTCCATCACAGTTTTTCCGACAGGAAAACTGCCGGACAAAAAAGAGAGAGGATTGACTAGTACACACGACCAGGATTCCCGACAGGAAAAGGTCAGTTGGAAATCCTGAGGGGAAAACCGAGAACCTGTTCTCTACTTTTCCCCCATACAGACGATCGGTTTTCCCGTCGGGAAAACTCAGGTGAGAGCTTTTCCTCAGGAATCCCGACCATGTTTGTAGCGCTCACCCCTGAAGGAGCCGCTGGTTATAGATTGGGATGGCGTGTTACCTCTGTGAGCGTCTAGGGGTAGATAATGAGAGCAGCAATGATGGAATGTCCAAACAGCAGGTGTCTTTTTTTGTGCTTTTATTTTGCCCAACACAGCAAACAATAAAACTTGAGGTATAGAATGAAGAAGTAGTAAGAGAAGGAAAAGCATATCCAGGCGTAAACAGTGCGGAAACAATCCGGTTTCCGACAGCACTTTGCTTTCGTCGCCACTCCAGCCAGATTGGGTATAGTGTACCTGGACAGGCCTCTCACACAGACCTGGCAGCCAGAGTATCACTCGGAACTTTGAGAGGAACATGTCTCTGCCACAGACATGGCCTCCGAATTTAGATTATGGAGACTATTCTCCTCAGTAGACTTGGCGTTTGGATCTTCCTCAGGTGTTTTTCAGTTAGGTGACCGACTGACAGGTGGCTAACATCCAACCCTCTCAGTGTTCGATTACCTTAATCCCCGATGGATTGTCTAGGCCCTATTGGACCGCCAGCCTCTCATTGGCGCTCCTCAGACAGACTCCTCACCGGACAGCTATCTCGCTTTGGATCTTTTCCTCAGGATTTTGGGGAACCAGTAGATCACTGGGGCCCCGCCACAGCTTTAAATGTTCCGGGCCAACATGGTCCCGGAACCAGGAACACCGCGTGGCATGCGCACCCGGCCTGGTAGGCCATATCGCCGCGAGCCATGATGTGTGGTCACCCTGAAGGTGGGTGCCACACCAGGAACAAGAACCCTGCCCAATGGCGTCTGCTCCAGAAATACCCTCCCCCAGCATGCTCCGCAAGGGAAACTCCCCTCCCATTGGCTGCTGGCAAGAGGCACTCTAGCCTGGACTCCACTGGCGCCACCTGTCGCTCCGGGGTGGTATAGCACCCCCCCCCCCCCCGAAACAACAGAATGGACCCACAGCCCAGCCAAAGCAGAGGCCCAATTTAGCCAAATCAAATGGATGAGAGCCAACTAACTCTCTCATCCCCCTTTAAATTTAGAATAGCACCTGTACAGAAAGTACACAGGCGCTACATGTTTATGCTCCATCTGAGTTTTTCCCCACAGGAAAACTGACAACATTTTCAGTTTTCTGTTACACACAGCTGGGTTTTCTGACGGGAAAAAGTCAGTCAGGAATCCCAGTGGGAAAAAAGAGCTGGTTCTCTTTTTTTTTTGTCCGCCGGGTTTGCCAGTTTTCCCGTCGGAAAAACTGCGAGGGAGCATACACACGGCCGGGATTCCCAGCCAAAAGCTATCCCCGTCGGAAAACCCGCATGTGTGTACAGGGCATAACCCTTTTTTCCGTTAGGAAAAAATCCTGGTGGGAAAACCGTTCGTCTGTATGCTTTTCTGAGGGGAAAAAAAACGTGCATGCTTGGAAACAATTCAACGCATGCTCAGAAGTATTGAACTTTGTTTTCTTGGCTCATCATAGACACGTCACCGTGTTCTTGGCAGTCAAAAGTTCACTGGACTTTTGTGTGACCGTGTGTATGCAAGGCAGGCAAGGAGGAATTCGGTTGGGAAAACCATTGTTTTTTTATCCGATGGAAAAAACGGTCATGTGTACAGGGCATTATGCCGCGTACACACGGTCGTTTTTCATGTCATGGGAAAAAAAATTAAGTTTTTCTCTATGTGATTCCTCTCAAGCCTGCCTTGCATACACACGATCGTGTTAAAAAATGCTCGAGCATAGCGCGGTGACGTACAACGACACTATAAAGGGGAAGTTTCATTCGAATGGCGCCACCCTTTGGGCTGATTATACTAATTTCCCATCTCATAACTTGCTTCTGAGCATGCACGTTTTTTTCACCGTCGTTAAAGCATACACACAACCGTTTTTCACGGCGAGAAAAAAGACGACGTGAAAAACGTAGAGAAAAAATAGAGCATGTTCTAAATTTTTAATGCCCATTTTTCTCCACGAGACTACACACAACCAATTTTAACGAACAATTAAAAAAATTGCATTTTTTTCGTCATGAAAAACGGTCATGTGTACGCGGCATTAGGCCCAGTAGGCCAGCATCAGTACTTCTCCATCGTGTACGCCGGAGCTCTCCTTTAAGAAAGACAATTTCCACGAATATGATGTCCCAAGTTAAAATGTAGAGGTTGAAAGGATGGACAGCCACACCTCCAAAAAAAAACCTTGGGTTGTCTTTATTTAAAAAATTGTGGAAAATGCACTACAAATAACAGCAAAGGGTGGAATACAGCCTACGCGTTTCGCACTGCATTATTGCTTAGTCATAGTTGACGTTGGATCCCGAGCTCTAGAGCTGCCAGACAAGTATGATAACCATGCCACTTTGATGCCCATACCCACTGCAAAAAGAGAAGCCAAACATGCTAATTGGTAGTAGTGGTGTCCAAAAACCTCTTACTGTAACATAATATCTTGCTTTTTCATTAGAATCTTAGTTCTTCTATTCCACATTTTGCATTCAAACATCTATAAAATATCTATGCAAAAGCTGTTAACTTAACAGTAAATAAAGACATTTAAAACACATATTGATTTTTGTGTAATTGACTTTTCAGTAAAAACACGTTGATTGTCCTAACAGCAGAATTTGTGAACATGATAGCAGTAATTATAGGCTCATTAACAGCACCTAGGCAAGCCTGCAAGAGCATGTGGTCATAAAATGAGAAGAGGGCTTAATAAAAAGCATGTGCTGAACAAGGACAAACGATGTTGTTCATCAGAAGTAGTTGACAGCACTGCAGTTTGGAAACTGGCATTTATCCACTGACCACTCAAAAAACAAGGGCCCAGATTCAGGTACATTTGCACTTTATTTGCGGAGGCACAGGGCAGCGTTTTTGCCCTGCGCCCCCGCAAATATTTTGCGCTGCCCTCGATTCACGGAGCAGTAGCTCCGTAAATTGCGAGGGCGCGCCGGCAAAATTGCCCGGCGTAAGCGCGCGCAATGTAAATGATCCCGCCGGGGGCGGGAATCATTTAAATTAGGCGCGCTCCCGCGCCGAGCGCATGCTCCGTCGGGAAACTTTCCCGACGTGCATTGCGGCAAATGACGTCGCAAGGACGTCATTTGCTTCTAAGTGAACGTGAATGGCGTCCAGCGCCATTCACGAATCGCTTACGGAAACTACGTAAAATTTGAACGTCGCGACGCGGGAAGGGCGGGTATACTTTAGCATTGGCTGCCCCTACTATTAGAAGGGGCAGCCTTACGCTAAAGACGCCGTACGGAAACTCTGTACCTTGCGTACGCAGGGCCGCGCAACTTTGTGAATCGGTGTTAGTATGCAATTTGCATACTATACGCTGATCACAATGGGAGCGCCCCCTAGCGGTCAACGCAAGAATGCAGCCTAAAATCAGAGTGGCATAAGAGCCTTATGCCACGCAGATTTTAGGCTGCAGTCGGCGTTACGATGTTCCTGAATCAGGAGCATTCGTAACGCTGGAGCAAGTAAGCAATTGCGCTGCGTAACCTATGGTTACGCAGGCGCAATTGCTTACTGAATCTGGGCCAAGGACATTTAGGCCCAGATTCACGTAAGAGATACGACGGTGTATCTCCAGGCGTCGTATCTTGTGCCTGATTCAAAGAATCAGATATGCCAAAATTTCTCTAAGATACGACCAGCGTAAGTCTCTTACGCCGTCGTATCTTAACTGCATATTTACGCTGGCCGCTAGGGGTGTGTACGCTGATTTACGCCTAGAAATATGTAAATCAGCTAGATACGCCTATTCACGAACGTACGCCCGGCCGACGCAGTACAGATACGCCATTTACGTTAGGCTTTTTCCGGCGTAACGTTACCCCTGCTCTATGAGGCGTAGATGAAGCGTACCAATGTTATGGACGTCGGAACAGCGTAAAATTTTTCACATTTTACGTTGTTTGCGTAAGTCGTTCGCGAATAGGGCTGGGCGTCATTTACATTCACGAAAGCATTGGCTTTTTGCGGGTTAATTTGGAGCATGCGCACTGGGATACTTTCACGGACGGCACATGCGCCGTTCGTAAAAAGCGTAATTTACATGGGGTCACAATAAATTTACATAACACACGCCCACATGTTCCACATTTGAATTAGGCGGGCTTACGCCGGCCTATTTACGCTACGCCGCCGCAACTTTGCTTTGAGAATACTGCACTTGCCTGTCAAAGTTGCGGAGGCGTAACGTAAATAGGATACGTTACCCCCGCACAAAGATGCGCTCTCCTACGTGAATCCGGGCCTTAAAGTGCAACTTTTGAAACTTTAAGGCCTCCCTCATAAAGCATTTAGTCGCATACACCGGATTCCAGCAGCAAGAATCAGCAGATTCTTGCAGCTAGAATGACAAGTGTATGCAAATGGCAAAGTATTGACATGCTGACAGCAGCCATCGCTGTTTGCATGTAGCTGCGCACCAATCGGTTATCTGCGCTTAGGGATGGTTGTCCAAGCCTGACTACAGTCAGATGCATCCAGGTGACAGTAGCAGGTGGTATAAACAAAAATAGAGCGACAATTTTGAAAAAAATTCTATATTTTTTACTTTTTGCTATAATAAATATCCCCAAAAAACATATAAAACATTTTTTTTCCTCAGTTTAGGCCGATACGTATTTTACCTAATTTTGGTAAAAAAAAAAAATCGCAATAAGCGTTTATTGATTGGTTTGCGCAAAAGTTATAGCGTCTACAAAATAGGGGATAGTTTTATGGCATTTTTCTTAATATTTTTGCGACATTATGGCGGACACTTTTGACACTATTTTGGGGCCATTGTCATTTTTACAGCGATCAGTGCTATAAAAATGCACTGATAACTGTGAAAATGACACTGGCAGTGAAGGGGTTAACCTGTAGGGGGCGCTGAAGGGGTTAAAAGTTTCCTAGGGAGTGATTACTACTGTGTGGGGGCGTGGCTTGGCATGTGACATCACTGATCGTCGTTCCCTATGACAGGGAACAGACGATCAGTGACACTCACACTAGGAAGAACGGGAAAGGTTTGTTTACAGAGGCGGCTCTTTAATTAGGCAAATTAGGCGGTCGCCTAAAGCCTCACACTCACAGGGGCCTCGCGGCCTCCTAACTTAACCAATGCATTACCCCAGTTTTGAAGGACTGGGGACCTTAACGCTGCTGTGCTCAGGCAGCGTTAAGAGCCCTGACCCAGGAGCAGAGCCGCCAGCGTCCCTAACAACCAGTAAATATCGGTGACACCACCCCTTGTGACGTCAATGACCCAGCATGCCCTCAGTCAATGACGTCACAAGGGAGCGGGTTCACCAGGTGACATCACAGGGTGGCCCTCACCTCTTAGTTATTAAAGAGCAGAATCTGGGGGCCACCTTGTTAAAGGGGATTCCAAATTCCTATAAGCCCCCTGCCTGCAGACCCCCCACAACCACCGGCCAGGGTTGTGGGGAAGAGGCTCTTGTCCTTGAATTATTTTTCCCATCATGGGTGTGAGTGGGGCCCCCATGTCAAGTTTTGCCTAAGGCCTCACAAAGCCTAGAGCCGCCTCTGTTTGTTTACACTTACCTCTCCCCGTTCTTCAGCTCTGTGACCAAATCACGGGACACCGGCGGCGATTGGGTAAGCGGGTGCGGTCACTGGGCTCAGGACCAGGTCGCAAGCGCACCAACGCGACCCACCGATATACGTGCCATTCTGCCGACGTATATCAGCGTGAAGGGGTCCCTAAAGGGGTTGTAAAGGTTTGTTTTTTATTTTCTAATTAGGTTCCTTTAAGCTAGTGCATTGTTGCTTCATTTACCTTTTCCTCGATTTCCCTTCTAAATGTTTTTTTTTTCTTTGTTTTCTTTATCTGAATTGCTCACTTCCTGTTCCTCCTCAGTAAGCTGTTCTGCCTGACTAACCCCCAGCCAGAACAGCTCGGATTATGGGAGCAAGCTTACTGAGGAGAAACAGGAAGTGAGAAATTCAGACAAAGAAAAAAAACATTTAGAAGGGAAATTTAAGGAAAAGGTAAGTGAATCAACAATGCACTAGCTTAAAGGAACCTATTTAGAAAATAAAAAAGAACCTTTACAACCCCTTTAAATCCCAGATGGGACTGGCATGGGAGTAGGACATATTCCTCGGCTAAACGTCGGTCATATGGATATGGACTGAGGACTGAGGACTGAGGACTCAAGGGGAATGGTAAAGTATCGTGAAGATACGGATGCACCAATTTGTGATTTACCTGAGGTGTCTTCTTTCCAACAGTCCCCACACCTAGTCCCCCGACTCCTACACCAGCTTCCTTCCCTCTCCCCTTGGGGTTGATTCGCAGCACTTACTTATGATTGATTTAAGTGCATGACATACTTAGCAGCCGCAGCCCTAGAGACTCTTTTGATCTATGGGTGACACCTTCTGAAGAGCGACAGACAGCTACTCACAGGTTTTTCATCTCCACCAGAGAGGACATCTGGTACCATGTCCCCAGTACCTGAAACCAGGCCTTCTCGTCCACATCAGTGCCTGACCTCACAAATGTGCTTCTGGAAGGTATGGTCAAACATTCACATAGACACACTCCTAAACCTTGTGGACAGCCTTCCCAGAAGAGTTAAATCTGTTATAGCAGCAAAGGGTGGGCCAACTCAATATTGAACCCTATGGACCAATAGCTAGATTCAGGATGGCGAGTGCATACTTGCGGCGGCGTAGCGTATGGCATTTACACTACGCCACTGTAAGTTAGCGAGGCAAGTACATGATTCACAAAGTACTTGCCTGCTAAGTTATGGCAGCGTAGCGTAAATCGGGCGGGCATAAGGGCGGCTAATTCAAATTCGGCTAAGGGGGCGTGTTTTATGTTAATGGGGCTTGACCTGACGTGATTGACGTATTTTACGGCATGTGCCGTCTGTGTACATATCCCAGTGTGCATTGCGGCAAAGTACGCCGCACTGTCCTATTGATTTCGACGTGGACGTAAATGACGTAAATCCCTATTCACGGACGACTTACGAAAACAACGTAAAATTTTCGAATTTCGACGCGGGAACGGCGGCCATACTTAACATTACTATTGCAGCTATTTGATGGAATAACTTTAGGTCTGATAATGCCTTACGTAAACGGCGTATCTGTACTGCATCGCCCGGGCGTACGTTCGTGAATAGGCGTATCTAGTGATTTACATATTCTACGCCGACCGCAATGGAAGCGCCACCTAGCGGTCAGCCTAAAAATTACACTTTAGGATACGACGGTGTAAGACACTTACGGCGCTCGTATCTGAGCCTAATTTAAGCATATCTGGTTACCAGAATACGCTTAAATTAACGCCGGCGGAAATTCAGACTTAGGCTGGCGTATCTACTGATAAGTCTTTCTGAATCCACCTATAAGACTGGAATGCCATTAGACCCCTTTCACACTGGGGCCGCTTTTAACCCTAGAGGGTTTTAAAACGCCTGTGTTGCGGCACTTCCGAAGTGCTTTTCAGGTGCTTTGGAAGTGCTGCCACTTTTAATAGGCAGGGGGTTTTGGGAGCGATGTATACAGTGCTCCCAAACTGGCCCAAAGATGCTGCTTGCAGGACTTTTCCTAGTGTCCCGTAAGCGCACTGCACGTCCCCAGTGTGAAAAGCCACACTGAAATGAATGGGAGGTGGTTTTCAGGCGCTATCCTTAGCGATAAAATGCCTAAAAACTGACTTATTGTGATTAAGGGGTATTGCCAAAACTAAATGGTTAGACAAATAGGGGTGGGTACCATCAGTCTTTAATTAGACAATGGAAAGAGGGAGAAGGTTGTCGGGTGCTACTCCAAAGCACTGTCCAATGACACCAATAATGTTGAGGACTATCTCGGTACCCAAGGATTAGGACAAGGCAATTATAAAAAATATATACTTTTTTTGAAACAAATTCCATAAAAGCATTGAATACAACAGAACGTGAAAGTACCGTATTTATCGGGGTATTGCGCGCTCCGGCGTATAGCGCGCACCCCTAATTGTGACCCGTTTTCCCTGTAAAAACATTTTTTAGTACATTTTACTACTTACAGTTTTGGTGTCTTCGTCCATCGGCGGCCTCGTCCAGTCCGGCGTCCGTCTGCGGCCTCGGTGGTGTCCTCCCCGGCTTCTCCCGCGCTGTCTTCATGTCGAATCCCTGCTTCCCACGCTCAGTTTGAAGCCTCCGCCGACGTATACCGAGCGCAGTACACTCGGGTATATTCAGCCAGGCTCGGCTTCTCACGCATAAACGTCACAGAGCGTGACTACGAGTGAAGCCGAGCCTGGCCGAATGTACCCGAGCGTACTGCGCTCAGTATATGTCGGCGCAGGCATTTAAACACGGTGCGGGAAGCGGGTATCGGCGTATATCGCGCACCCATGATTTTGCCCTGATTTTCAGGGCAAAAAAGTGTGCGATATACGCCGATAAATACGGTAATTGTTGCATAAAGTTTCATTTAGTTCCCACTTAGAGAACATAAAGGCCCCACTGGTATGTGGGGACACAAAGATGTAGGTCCAGACGTAATCCTCTACATGTTTCGTGATAAGCGTTGCTTCTTCAAAAGGAGTCGACCACAAACATCTATAAAAAGATATATAATCTCATAGTTACGTCTGCAGATGTTTATATTCAGGATAATATGGGCTCCAAGTCCACAAATTGAGCAAACGTCTTTATGTAAGCATCATTTTTATTTTGTTTTGTTTTATTCCATAGCAAAGACTTTGAGCATACGGGTATGAAATATACAGAGACATGTATTGGTACATAACAAGTCACATCAGTTCATTTACTGTCTAGGTAACCAATAATTTGAAAAGGTTACATAGCATTAAGAATAATACTCCTTACTTTGGATAAATCCGGCTGGATTGGATGTGAGCTTCACGGTTTTACATCTGTGCTTGACAAGCTGCTCTGACATCGTCATATACAGAATAGGCTCTGAATATCCCCCAAGTGTACTCAGAGCCATTTATTTGAAGGTCTCTGCAATCATCCAGGTGCAACCATATATGTATGTATAAATTAAAATTACATTTCCTTAAATGTCTTATTTGAAAGCATTTGATATGAATTTGTAATCTTATCTACATTTACTTATTAGAAAAGAATATCCATGCATGTTCCTGAGGAAGCCGTAAAGCGAAACATGTAGAACATAAAGTGTGGAACAACTGTATGGAGGTAATGTACCACTGTATACTCTTTTTTCTACTTAATAGCAGCACCTTGAAAGTCACATACTCCCCAACAGGGTATTTTCTTTGTTTTTTCTTGTAAAGAGATGATAGTGCTAAACAATTAAACCTGGTTAACGATCATTCTAAATCATCTACTAGTTACAAAGTCAAAAATATTTGAAAACAGTAATGTAGCAAACTACCAATCAAAGCATTATTTTTGGAATGGTTAAGGTCCGGAAAGACTAACCAATGGAAGTCCAGGAGGGGCATCTAACGGCATAAAAAGAGGCACCCTGGACGTGTAGTCCCCCCCGCGCGGCGAACGCGGGAGGCAATAGTTGTTATACGGACTGAAATAAAATAGAAATACATATAAAAGATTCTAATGTGGGTCCACAAATCAGACTGGGCATGGGGGAAGAGGGTGAAGGGGGTGAGGGAGAATAACAGGGAGGAAAAGGTCGAGAGGGGGAGAAGGAAGGGGTTTTAAAGTTCATGTGCATGTAAAAGCAGGCGTTCCAATACTTTTGGCAATATAGTGTATGTCGGGCCGCGATTCACAGCATGGGTTCCAGTGTGCTTCTGTAAACAGGTTCAGGTGTGATTCAAGTCCTAATTTTTGCACCTGAACCGGACCCAAAGATGCAGTGAAAAGTCGCATCCAATTCGCATATATATGAACACAACCTAAAATAGAAGAAGCATTACATTTTCTAGCAAATTTATATAAAACTATATTAAATGCATATTATAACTATACAAATCCAGGTCAGTTTACAGACCAGGGAAAATTATTTTCATGACGGACACACCAGGAACATGTGTGCAATTGCTGTACAGCACAAAGATCATCATCCCCAGCATCTTATCATATCCAGAACTATTTCCAGCTGTTCTGTTGCTATAGCAACAAAACTGCGTTTCCCTGGGAACAGAGCCAGCTGCAGCCAACAAAGGGAGCGCTATGCTTATCAAGTAGATGAATTATACCCTGCTAGAAAAACTGTGCCGTTTTTTTTCCCACAGGTATTATGTGAACGGTTGCTATTGAGGGCTGAAGCTTATCTGTACACATTAAAGGGTTAGTTCACTTTTACCAAAAAACTCCCTATGCAATGCAGATAAGGGGTGTCTCATAAAAACAAACTGTGCAGCGCTGACTAAAGTTGAATAATACCCTTGCTATAGGTGTAGGCCATTTACCTTATGAAGCCTGACTGGAAAACTCCCAGGACGTTGCTAGGACTTTGCAAAGTGAGGCCTAGTCATTACTACTCACCCCCACCATGGCAGGGAGTGAGCTTTCAAAAGCTGAGCTAAGGCTAATGCATTGGAGGAGAGGAAGCGCATGTGAGGAAGTTTGAATCAGAGAAAAAGCTCACTCCTGTGATGGTGGAGGTGAACAGTAATGACTAGGCCTCACTTAGCAACCACCTGGGAGTATTTCAGTCAGGCTTTTTGAGGTACTTAAAGCGGAGTTCCACCCAAAAATGAAACTTCCGCTTTAAGTGACGGTGACCCCCTGGCATGCCACATTTGGCAAGTAATTTTTTTTTGGGGGGGGGGGGAGCGGATACCTTCTTTTTAGAGGCATCTAGTTCCCACTTCCTCCTGAGGCTCTGCAGCGCCAGAAGGAAATTCACCTCTCCCCCCTCCCTTTATGTAATTTTCTGGGACACGTCACAGGTCCCATAAGTTTGCCAGGCCATTCACAGCGCACGGCTCGCGCATGTGCAGTGCGTGCCCGGCTGTGGAGCCACAGCTGGGCGCTAAGGATGAGCTTTGGCGTGTTTGCACACCCCACGTGCAGAACCCGCTAGGAAGTTGGCACTGCGCTGCGCTAATCACAGGCAGTGAGATATTGTCCCGATGCGCGGCTGCATAGATAGCGAAATGTCTCACTGCCTGTTATTAGCGCAGTGCAGTGCTAACTTCCTGGCGGAGCTCTTCCTTACTGGGCGCCCACAGTAAGAATGCAAGCACTGTGGAGAGGAGTGGGTCTTTGTTTGCCCGTATTGCTGGACCGTTGGGCAGGTAAGTGTCTGATTATTAAAAGTCAGCAGCTACACTTTTTGTGACTGCTGACTTTTATTTGTATTTATTTTTTCGGCGGAACTTCACTTTAAGTTAAGGTAGGGTGACCAGACATCCCCAGTTTCAGGGGACAGTCCCCTGATTGAGGACACTGTCCCCGGACCAAGTCTGTCCCTGGTTTTGTCCCCAGATTGGATTTAATAGGGGGCAGGGGCAATTTCAAAGACAGTCAGTGCAGAGTTAAAAGAATTGAATTACACCCCCCCGCTCAGCCGTGCATACTAGCATAGGGGGGTTGTGTTTTTCCCATTATCTGTGCCCCTTTCTGATGACCATGTGCTGGTCGGAGCGGAGGGAATATTTCTTCAGTTTCGGGCGCATGCCCATTCAGCTTCGCTCGCATGTTCTTCTGCCTAGACTTAAATCCTGGCCAGCCACCTGCCTATCTCTTTGCCTTCCCTGGCAGAGTGATCTTCCTCCGCTCCCCATCCAGTAGTAGCCAGGGGCCTGAAGAGTAAGACTTGAGAGGCTGTGAGGCGGCGGCGACGGGCAGAGAGTCGCTGATTGTTGCCATTACTAGTAAAGAAAAAATATGTCCCCGGATTTCATTTTAAAAATCTGGTCACCTTAAGTTAAGGTGTCCAGATTTTTTAAATGAAATGCGGGGACATATTTTTTCTTTAGTAATGGCAACAATCAGCGACTCTCTGCCCGTCGCCGCCCGCCTCACAGCCTCTCAAGTCTTACTCTTCGGGCCCCCGGCTACTATTGGATGGGGAGCGGAGGAAGATCACTCCACCAGGGAAGGCAAGGAGATAGGCAGGTGGCTGGCCAGGATTTGAGCTAAGGCAGAGGAACATGCGAGCGGAACTGAAGAAATATTCCCTCCGCTCCGACCAGCACATGATCATCAGAAGGGAGCACAGATAATGGGAAAAATACAACCCCCCCTACGCTAGTAGGCACGGCGGAGCGGGGGTGTGTAATTCTAATTTTTTAATTTTAATTCTGCACTGATTGGGCCAGATTCTCATACATTAACGTTGCTCCTGGGCAGCGTAATGTATGTGCTGTACGCTACACCGCCGCAGGTTTACAGGTTTACATCCTGATTCTCAGAACACTTACCTGTAAACTTGCGGCGGTGTATCGTTAATTCGCTCGGCGCAAGCCCGCCCAATTCAAATGGGGCGGGCACCATTTAAATTAGGCGCGCTCCCGCGCCGAGCGTACTGCGCATGCTCCGTCGGGTAAATTACCCGACGTGCATTGCGCTAAATGACGTCGCCCCAACGTCATTTGCTTAGACGTTTACGTAAATGGCGTCCAGCGCCATTCACGGACGTCTTACGCAAACAACGCATTTTTTTTAAACTTCGACGCGGGAACGACGGCCATAGTTAACATTGGTTGCCCTTGCTAATAGCAGGGGCAACCTTACGCGTCGCGTACGCTACGGAAACAACGTAAATTCTCAGCGTCGGACGCGTGTAGGTTCGGGAATCTCGCGTACTTACCTCATTTGCATAGACGACGGGGAAAACGACGATGCGACACCTAGCGGCGGGAAAAAAATTTACTTTTAAGATCTGACAGCGTAACAGCCTTACGCATGTCAGATCTAATGGGTATCTATGCGCAACTGATTATAAGAATCAGTCGCATAGATACTCGGGGCCAGATGAGGAGTTACGACGGCGCTAATGGTGTTGCGCCGTCGTAACGCCTTTGAGAATCTGGCCCTCTGTCTTTGAAATTGCCCCTGCCCCCTATTAAATCCAATCTGGGGACAAAACCAGGGACAGACTTGGTCCGGGGACAGTGTCCTCAATCAGGGGACTATCCCCTCAAACTGGGGAAGTCTGGTTACCCTACTTTAAGTGTTGTACACCTATAAGAACGTTATTATTCAGCTTTAGTCAGATCTAGACAGTTTGGCCCGGATTCACATACATTGGCGCATAACCAAGCTTCCGACATGTTTCGTCGTAAAATTTGACTCATTCCATGAATAAGTCAAATTTTACGACGAAACATGTCGGAAGCTTGGTTATCATCTGATCAGTGACCAATTGCTAACGTGAGAAGATAGGCCAGTTGCGTGTTTGTTCGCCAGTGACCGGCGTTCGGTTTTTCGTTCACGCCAGCTTCAATTTCACTTCCAACACAGTGTGGGGATCGAGTGGTGCGAGTTGCCCGGGTTTTATTTTCTGGGTCCGCCGAGACCGTTGCATTTCAGCCGCACAATACAGAGGAATCTTTGCTGTGTATTTATCACGCTTTTTAATTTTGGCATTGTGTGAGTGCATCTTTTGAAGATTTTGCTTGTGGTTTGTGATTAAATTACTTTTACGGTTTTACACTATGTCACACTTTCTTCATTTATGAGGATCTTACTTGTCCACCTGTCTGGGAACGGAAGCTCGCCTGCTGGTGTAAACTAACTATAACAAAGCTACTGTGCCAAAACACGAGAGTGCTAGGCATATAGTTCCGGTGAGTGGCCATTTCTATTGGTGGAGGATTCACTATTTTTTCACATCGGGTGTGGTGGAAGATTTCTTTGAATATGTTTTGAAGATTTTACACCTTGAAGGAGAGAAAGAAGTGTTTTTCCTTTTCGCTCTTCCATGAACTTTATGTTTTTCTATGAACACTTTTATCACGGGCTTTTGACTCATTTGCATTTATATTTGGATTATTATTATTTATTATTCATCACAGTGTGGATCACACACACTTGAGCGCTGTTTTATATATAATTTTTGGTTTATTGGTTTAAACACGTTATATATACTTTTTTATATTGACACTTTTAGAACAGCAGCTGTGATTTCTACTATTGTTGTTGTCCTGAGCGCAGAGGTGTGAATCAATAGGGCGCCATTGTTTGATCACATTTTTTTCTATGTAGAATACATATTGGCCTAAACTTATGAAGATATTTTTTTTTTATTGTGGATATTTAATATAGCAAAAAATACATTTATTACAGAGCAAAAAATAAAAACCGCAGAGGTGATCTAGAAAGCTCTATTTGTGGGGAAAAAAAATAACATTTTGTTTGGGTACAACCTTGCACGACGGCGCAATTGTCAGTTAACCACTTAAAGACCGCCTCCTGCACATTTACGTCGGCAGAATGGCACGGCTGGGTACAGGCACGTACCTGTACGTCCCCTTTAAGTGCCCAGCCATGGGTCGCGGGCGCGTGCCCGCGACCCGGTACGAAGCTCCGTGACCACGCTGCGGGACCCGCGGACCTGATCGCTGCCAGTGTCCCACGATCGGTCACAGGAGCTGAAGAACGGGGAGAGGTATGTGTAAACACACCTTCCCAGTTCTTCACAGTGGCAATGTCACTGATCGTCTGTTCCCTGACATAGGGAAAGGCTATCAGTGACGTCACACGTCCAACTCCGCCCCCCTACAGTTAGAAACACATATGAGATCACACATAACCCCTACAGCGCCCCCTAGTGGTTAACTCCTAAACTGCAATTGTCATTTTCACAGTAAACAATCCTTTTTTACGATCCTTGAGTTGAACTTTAACGTGTATCTAACATAGGGTAACCAGACATCCCCAGTTGCCGGGGGACAGTCCCCGGATTGAGGACAAGTCTTTAGCCAGTTTTGTCCCCAGAATGAATTTGAACAGGGGCTGGGGCAATTTCAAAGACAGTGCAGAATTAAAAATCAAAACCCTCCCGCCCCACTGCACCTACTAGCTTAGGGGGTGTATTTTTTCCATTATCTGTGGCCCTTTCTGATGATCATGTGTTGGTCGGAGCGGAGGGAATATTTATTCTGTTTTGGGTGCATGCCCATTCAGCTCCGCTCGCATGTCCTTCTGCCTTGATTTAAGTCCCGGCCAACAGATCTTTCTCCGCTCCCCACCCAGTAGTAGACGAGGCCGGAGAGTGAGACTTGACAGGCTGTGAGGCGCGGGGCAGAGAATTGCTGATTGCCGCCATTACTAGTAAAAAAGGAAAAAAATATGTCCCTGGATTTCATTTAAAAAAATCTGGTCACCTTAATCTAACACCAATTAATATATTGCAGCTTAGCAGTCCTTAGATGTGGTGGTTGAGTTGCTGTTTTCAGGCCATTTTCACCTAATCCTGCAAATAACACACATCCCATCCCTTGGCGTCTATACTTTTTTCTCCATTGTATGGGGGGAACCATGGTTGTCACACTGGCTGAAATTCAAATATGTCTGCCTTTGTTCAACTCCATTGCGTGATAAACTAGTAGCTTATGCAAGAATGATAAGGATGTTTGCCTTTACATTTCAGCTCACAGGAAGTGAAAAGGACACAGCATTTCTAGCAAAATCAATAGGCCGTTTATGTACAGTAAATTTTTAACATTAGATTGAGGCTCATTTTGGGAAGCAGAATCAGGTGTTTTTTTTAATCGAAGCAGTACTTACCGTTCTAGAGATTGACAGGCTTCCGACAGGCTTCCGACGGTCGCATACAGGTCGCATACAGTGCGTCACGATCTATCTCTAAAACGGTAAGTACTGCTTCGATTTAAAAAAAAACACCCGATTCTGCCTAACAAAATGACCCTCAATCTAATGTTAAAAATTGTTTTTCGGGTGAACTCCCGCTTTAAGCTGGTCATAGATGGATCGAATTTCAGCTGATTCAGCAAGGACCAGCCAAGATTTGATTCATCTATGGGTAGACTGATTGTACCCAAGTCGATCCATTGATCGACTTGGGTACAACCAGCATGTTGGATTTTTAGCATGGGATTATTGCCAGAAGCTATAGGCGCTAGCAGTGATCACTGCGTTCCGCTGGCAGGGACCCGTCCCTGCATGCCCCCCAAGCTGGTAGAACACAGTAGCAAAAACAAAAAAGGGCAACAATTTTGAAAAAAAAGCATTATTTTTTACTTTTTGCTATAATAAATATCCCCCCAAAAAATATTAAAAAAAAATCGAATTTCTTTCTCAGTTTAGGCCGATATGTATTCTTCTACATCATGGGTGCCCAACCAGTGGCCCGGGGGGCCACATGTGGCCTGCGGAGCCCTATGATGTGGCCCACGACCTCCTGCTCCGGGATGGCAGGTTGCCGACCTGCCATCCCAGAGCATCAGTGTAAAAGCAGCCTCAGGCCCCTTTCACACAATCGGTCTGACCCAATTGGACTCTCCTTTCACCTCTATGGATCGGCAGATGTAAAGAGACTTGTGTCCGTTTTACCCCCACCTATCTCCAATACGATCTGCTAAAAAAACAGAAGCAGATCAGTCCCCTTCCATCTGATCGTATCAGAGGGCCCATAGAGAAGAATGGTCTGTATCTGTGCTCACTCTACATATGCAAAGTGGACACTGACCTGTCATCTGCCCGCTCCACTCATTGTGGCCTGCGACTGGTTACCAAGACGCTTAAGTGGCCCTCGCTATTCAAAAGGTTGGGTACCCCTGTTCTACATACTTTTGGTTAAAAAAAAAAAAATCGCAATAAGAGTATATTGATTGCTTTGCGCAAAGTTATAGGCCCGGTTTCACATACATCGGCGCATATTTATGCGGGCGTAGCGTATCTAATATACGCTACACCGACGCAGCGCACAGAGGCAAGCACTGGATTCACAAAGCACTTGCTCCCACTCGCTCTTCAAGATATGCTGGGTTTCCTCGGCGTAAGCCAGCGTAGGTGGAAGTGGGCATGAGCCATGCTAATGAGGCGTGACCCCATGCAAATGATGGGGCAAGCGCCATAGAAGTACTTAAAATTAACGGCACATGCACCGTCCCGTGGCCGCCATAAAGCCAGTATGAGATTATAAGTACTGACTAAGTACTGAGTGGGATTCACTTGGGGGGTGGGGGGGAGTAATTAATAAAATTACAATTTCAAAGGTGAAAATACAGGGGTGCCCAACCTTTTGAAGAGCAGGGGCAACTTAAGCAACTTGGTAACCACTAACCGGTCATGGGCCACAATGACTGGAGCGGGCAGATGACAAGTCCGTGTCCACTCTGCATATGTGGACACGGACATAGCCCACTCTACTCTATGGACCCTCCGATCCGATCTGGCCAGATGGAAGGGGACAGATCCCACCTTCTGTTTTTTTTTGGAGGTAGGTGGGCGTAAAATCTGTTTACATCTGTGACTCAATAGAGGTGAATAGAGGGCCTGATTGGGTCAGACCGATCATGTCAAAGGGGCTTAAAGCAGAGGTCCGCCCACAGCTGCAAAAATTAAAAGCCAACAGCTGCACATACTGTAGCTGCTGACTTTTAATAATCGGACACTTACCTGTCCTAAAGTCCAGCGATGTTGGCACCGCAGCTGATGTTTCCATCAGGTGTCGGGTGCATGCCGCCTCCATTGCGAGTAAGGGAACCCGGCAGTGTAGCCTTTCGGCTTCACACCGGGAACCCTCTGCACATGCGCGGGGCTCCGCTCCTCTCTCCTACTGGCCCAGTGGGAGGAGGGAGCCTGAGCCGTGACGTCAATACCCACGGCTGAGGCTCCCAGAAGTGGGGAAAGCAACACCTGTGAAAGACAGGTAAGCTGTGCACCCCCCCCGAAAGGTGCCAAATGTGGCACTGGAGGGGAGGAGGAGTACAATGGGCAAAAGTTTCACTTTTGGGTGGAACTGCACTTAAAGGCTGCTTTCACACTCACGCACTGCGGTTTACTGCGCAGTGCACCTGTGGCTTTCCTGTGGGTTTGCTGCACTTTGCCATAGACTTCTATTATATTCTGCAGGGATGGTGCACTTTCTGAAGTGCACCAAACCCCCATGTAATAACAGAAGTCTATGGCTCAGTGCAGGTAACTCGCAGGTGTTATGTGCTGCATCTGCGGATCAGTTTGAAAGCAGCTCAGTAACCACTGCAGAACAGATATGCCCATATATACACTGTGATTTTACCAATAAACCTTTAGGCTCCATTCACATATCCGCAACAAGCAACGCCGCGTACGCGGCGTATTTTGCCTTGGATAGTGTATCTTTTTTTTTTTTTTTCACATTCTTCCCATTGCTGTCAATGGGCGAACGCCAATGTTGCCTGAAAAAAAGGGTTCGGGACTTTTTTTCAGGCGACAGGCGTCTATGAGATGTGAACCATCTCCATAGACAGCAATGGGAATTTCCCCCTCTAGCGGCACAAGCGTCCGGCATCGGGCGTTTTGTCGCCTAGATGTGAATGGAGACTTAATAACATTCTTCCATTCAGGTATCGCCGGCTGTTGCTGTCCGAGGCAGAGTGCATTTGGAATCACTCTGCCTGTGATAGGAGCCGGCGCTATACAGGAAGCATCAGCTTATGCGGCTCTGGTCTGCAGCCGATTGCTTCCTCTACCGCCGGCTTCAATCTCAACACTGATGCTCTGGGATGGCGGGTTAAATTTCTGATCGTGTGTAATAGGCATAAGTGATATAAAATGAAAGAGGGTGAGTGAATCACATGTTTACTCATATCTAGAAGTGTTGGGTTTTTTAATTTCCTGACGGTGGCTAAACAGAGCTGTGGGGAAACAAGAAAAGGCAAGCACAGACTGCTTGGGATCCTTATACTTTGCCCTGCATTGGTAAAAGAAAGGGTCACTTTAAATAGGTTCGTTAACATTTACCAAACACTTACCCATGTGAACTGACCCTAAAGGCAACTGTAATAAGGAGAACAGTATAATGCATAGTATTTGGATGTAGCACCCTGGTGTTTAGGCAGGGTTGCTAAGTAAATTTAGTTTTCTAGGCGATAGTTGCCCTGGTTAATTGTTAGTAGATCCACTGATTCCTCTCTAAATCTGGACTTGCTGCATCTTCCCTCTTCTGTCGCTAGGTGGCGTTATGCTGGTGACATTAGATAGACAAGGGCTTAGCAAGGTCAGGTTATGAATGAATGGGGTGTCTCAGCCAATTGGCGGGGGTTTCTTTAGTCCCTTGGCCAGCTGGAAGAGCATATTTATTTGGGTGGAGTCAGGTGATCAGGGTTCTGTGCCACCTGGACTGCTGTCTGGGTGGACGTGTGTTATGCTGTTCCAGGCTGCTAGGCCGGAATGCCTGGGTGCTAGGCTGAACATCTGGGTGCTAGGCTGTCTGAGGGCCTATTCAGAAGCAGGACAAGCAGTGCAGGGTTGGGACTGCAGGATCCGAGTCTCACTGAGAGTCTTGGTTCTGCCGGATGGGGAACCAGTTGAGGTCGGAGGTAGAGGGAAAGCTGTCACCACTAAGGGACCATTCACCTTGTTACCAAAGACCATTGTGAGTAAGCTGGAGCCAGTACCAGAGCAGCCTTCTCACCGGTGAAGAAGTGAGGAAACTTCACCAAGTGCCAAGCCAGGGACCCAGCGGGACAGTGAAGGTGACGCTTGAGGAGTATCAGTGAGTGCCAAGCCAGGGACCTAGCAGGTCAGCAGGGATGACGCTTGAGGAGTATTTGTGAGTGCCAAGCCAGGGACCCAGCAGGGAAGTGGGAGTGACGCTTGAGGAAGATACCGAGTAATGGAAGTGGAAGAGCTCAGGGGAGCCAGTGGCGATCGGGTCTGAGAGTCTAATGAGAGACTGGAAGCTCAGTGAGTGAAGACCTACAGTGAGCAACTGTAGCATGCAAGGAGAACTATTCTATGTTACCTATAGTTAAGTACAATTACCGTAAGTGACTGTTACAAGATTTGTTGCCATAGGGGACAGCGGTCCTACCTATACAGAAGTGGTGTCTGGCTGGAGGCCTTCCACTGTATAGCTGTCTACCTATAGATGTCTCAGTCTGCCAGTTATCATTGCATCTACTTAAGGGTGTCTTGGCCCTAACCTTCTCTCTCACAGTTCTTGTTCAAGAGACAATAAATCTCTTTGCATTCAAAAAGTGTCTGGCGCCCATCACTTCAGCTTGTATTACACCCACCATGCCTCTTCCTGACTCTGGAGGTCACCATTAGACCTCTAGGGGTCAGTGACATTTTCAAATGTACAGTAAATGATATTTTGAAAAAAAAAAGTAAAAATTAGGTCTTACTAGTGGAGGAATCAAGGAAAGTTGGACTGAAGATGAGTTCAGGAAAAGCCTTCATATGTGGTTGTGTCAAGGAAAAAGTCCACATGAAATAACCATGATTAAAATATGTTTTGGAGAAAAAAAAAATATGAAATCTATTACCAAGGTTCCACGATACATGATAAATGAAAAAAAACAAACAAACATGTTCTACCTGTAGGTAATAAAAGAAAAATTAGTGTTTGAAGAGATATATATTAAAGACAGCTATGAGATCAAGGATTTAGTCTTATGCTGGCCTTATACCTGTAGAATGGTTGGGACAGATTCATGTAGATGGGCGTAAATTTGGGCGGGCGTAACGTATCTGATTTACGTAACGGCGCCGCAAGTTTTTCAGGCAAGTGCTTTATTCACAAAGCACTTGCCTGTAAAGTTGCGGCGGTGTAGCGTAAAACACCCAGTGGAATTCAAATTCGGCGGGTAGGGGGCGTGTTTCATTTAAATGAAGCGCGTCCCCGCGCCGAACGAACTGCGTATGCGCCGTCCCTAAAATTTCCCGGCGTGCATTGCTCTAAATGACGTCATTGGTTTTGACGTGGACGTAAATTACGTCCAGCACCATTCACGGACGACTTACGCAAACGACGTAACTTTTTAAATTTTCGACGCGGGAACGACGGCCATACTTAACATTGACTGCGCCTCATAGACCCAGGGGCAACTTTACGCCGGGAAAAGCCTAACGTAAACGTCGTAACTTTACTGCGTCGGCTGCGCGTACGTTCGGGAATTTGCGTATCTAGCTAATTTGCATACTCGACTGGGAAATCGACCGAAGCGCCACCTAGCAGTAAAAAAAAAAATTGCAGTTAAGATCCGACGGCGTAAGAGACTTACGCCTGTCGGATCTAATGGATATCTATGCGTAACTGATTCTAAGAATCAGTCGCATAGATACGATGGCACAACGCTGAGATACGCTGTCGTATCTCCGTTGTGAATCTGGGCCGTTGTTTTCACATTTTGGATCTGAAATTTAACCAAAATCACCCAACATTTATTGCAGATAATTCCCTTACTAATATGATACCGTGCTACCCATACTTTGGTTTAATAACATAGATCACTGATGCCATAATTACTGAATGCAGAAAAAATACTTGAAATGGAAATTCTTTTGCCTTTCTCCTGTCAAGAAATGGATACTGAAGGCACAGGAAATACAAGATACAGAGGAATGCAATGAAATAATAAATGTGGCCAATTTGATAGTATTTGGGTGTTGTGGATAGAGTAATGTGTACAAAATGACATACAACTATGTTTGCCTTTTGGCTGGAAATGCAGTGAGTGGCGCAACTAGGGACAATGAGAGTTGCTATATACCAGTGATGGCGAACCTTGGCACCCCAGATGTTTTGGAACTACATTTCCCTTGATGCTCAACTATACTGCAGAGTGCATGAGCATCATGGGAAATGTAGTTCCAAAACATCTGGGGTGCCAAGGTTCACCATCACTGCTATATACTCTGTTAATTGTGTTTCCTTTCTTTGTTTTCTTTTTTTCCTTCTTTACCGCCTCTTCTTCCTCATTATTTTCTAAGCTTCCGTTACTATTTCTTCAGCCAGGCAACTGAATAAAGCTTATATTCCACTTAAAGTGGAGGTTCACCCAAAAAAAATCAATTTTTAACATTACATTCAGCCGAGTTGTCCTAATGACAATAGGCTGTTTTTTTTCCCCGTACATACCTTATTTCACCGCCGCTTCCGGGTATGTCTTCTCCGGGACTGGGCGTTCCTATCTGATTGACAGGCTTCCGACCGTCGCATACTACACGTCACGAGTTGCCAAAAGAAGCCGAACGTCGGTGCGCAGGCGCTGTATAGAGCCGCACCGACGTTCGGCTTCTTTCGGCAACTCGTGACGCGTAGTATGCGAAGGTCGGAAGCCTGTCAATCAGATAGGAACGCCCAGTCCCGGAGAAGACATACCCGGAAGCGGCGGTGAAATAAGGTATGTACGAAAAAAAATAAAAAAAAACAACAGCCGATTGTCATTAGGACAACTCGGCTGAATGTAATGTTACAATTTTTTTTTTGGGTGAACCCCCACTTTAAGATCTGAGTCACACCTTAGGTGTCTGGGAGATGTACACTTTTTTGTTTATGTAGATGAACCTACCACTGTTACTGTATATGGAATCAGGAACTTTGTTCTCTATGATTCTGTCTGTATTATTATATAATGAAAATACAAAATAAAGATTTATGAAAAAAGAAACTCACCATTTTCAGAACATTTGTTTAACTAAAGGCCCATACGCACGATCGGTCTTTATGACAACAACGGTCCGATGGATGTGTTTTAGCAGAAAATCCGACCGCCTGTATGCTCCATCGGACAATTGTTGTCGGTTTTTCAATGGACAAATGTTTGCTGCGCATGCTCTCGAACTTTGACAACAAATGTCCGATGGAGGATCATCCAATCGATCATCCAAAAACGCATTCTCCGAACCAATGCTAAACATCAGACAACAATAGCAGAAAATGCCCAAAGGGTGGCGGTAAAGAGCTAAAAAAACACGTGATTTGGTGAATGTCAGCTGAAAATGTTCTGCCGTGTGTATGCATACCAAGTTCACGGGCCGACGCCCCTTCGGACAAAAATATGCGGAAAAGTCAGATGGAAGTCCGATCGTGTGCAAGAGGCTTAAGAGTTAAAGTGGTAGTTGTAACGGTCACCACCGTTTACGACCTTCCATCCCAGTCAACAGCTCATCTGACACACAGACAGACCAGCAGGCATCCCATTTTCCCAGAATCAAGACGAGACACCCAGCTCTGTACTTGTTCCAAATGTAAAGATACTTTAATGATTTCTCTCAGTCTTTTTATATAGTACAACAGGTCACAGAATTTACAGGAACAATCAAACTGTCCCCCCACCCCAATCACACACTAAGGCTAATTACTAAACATTCCTCAATTACTAACAACAAAAGCCTTCACCCACTCCGTCTCCGCATACCGCTTGACACCTCTGAGCATCAATAGATTGTAGACAGGGTTATCACACATAAGCAGTCTTTAGTATGCATAATTAGAGTTCTGGGAGCAGATCTGGGATTAACACCTGTCCGTTACAACACCTTTACACAAGGACAATGGAATGTCCTCCAAGCCCTGATGCAATTAGCATGTCACTAGACTAATCATAGAAATGAGTCATAGAATATTGACTGGTTGGGGTCACAATTAACCAACATCTTGTAGTCTCTCAAGATCCTGCAATATGAACTGTCCCTGATGTCAAATCTCATGTAATCCATGAATTACGATTCACTTGCCACTCCATGCCCAAAGGGCACAGAGTGGACTCAGACCCAAGAGTTATCAGTGACGCTGACACAGGAGTATCCTCCATCCTCACAAAGTCTTTGGGTGTCACGGGTCATTCCGTTACAGTAGTAAACTCACATGGGTGATTTTTACCTATAGGTAAGCCAGATACTTCCTTTAGCAGCAGCTGGTGACATCACCGGCGCATGCGCACTGGGCTCTGAATGGACTGTGCCGTCCATTTAGAACTCTTTGCCACGGCTGTGACTCCTGCATACATGTGCGGGTGTGATGTCATCACACCACAGCCATTCATACGGATAAAGCCCACAAACAGAGAAGGAAAACCAGGTGAAGATGGAAGCACCTACAGTGCTCTGCAGGAGGGCTTTGTTTTCAGCTTTGTTTAAGGTAAGTCTGTCATAATGTGCTAGTATGCGGTGTACACTAGCACATTATGGCTTAAACTGCACGTTGCCCAATTTTTTTTTATTTTTTGGTGTGGTTTACTACCACTTTAGAGAAGACAATTCGACAAAAAACGAAGAACAAGGTTGGAAAATTCTTTCCATATCTAATAGGAACAAATACAATTCCTACCATTGAATTCACTCCCAGCTGAGGAAAATCATAACTAGTCTTATGTGCCTGCATTTTCAAGGTTAATCTAGAAGATTGAGCATTTGGTCTATGAAAATTAAGACATTGACATAGTTCTCGAACGAAAAGTCATTCAAAATCAGTTGACTCCATGAAGGCACTGTGAAATGGTTGGACGTATGATATTTATACTTTCTCTTCGAAACGTTCTCTTGCAAAAGAAATTCTACAAGTGTAAGGCCAGCATTTAAAATCAGAAATTGGATAAAGTAGCGGGTTTCTCCAATGCACTAGGTAAGGCTATACCAGCTCTCCCTAGGGCAGTGGTTCTCAACCTTTCTAGTACTGTGTCCCCTTGATAACATTTTCATAGTTATGGGGACTAGGGTTGCCACCTTTTCTTCAAGCCAAACCCGAACACTTTCGCGGCACACAGCAATTTTTTTGTAGTACACACTATAGGATTATAAAATACCTGGGACACCTTTTGGTTTACCCAAAGAGGTGTGCTACAGTGAACAGTGGCTGTGGCCAAATTGCATTAACAGTGGGGGGACTTAAAGGGGCATGGTTAAATAAAACAAAAGCATTAGTGTTACCATAAAATATGATTCAATTAATAAAAGAAATGTCAGTTAAAATATGAAACTAGCCTACCTTAAAAATGGACACTGTTAGCCAGTGGGGCAGTGGACGGTGTCAGTGGGGCAGTGGATGGTGTCAGTGGGGCAGTGGACGGTGTCACCCGGTGAGAACTACCTATATGGATGGTTTATGGGGGGGGAGAGAACTGTATATATGGGGTGGCTATATATATGGATGTATATGGGGGGGGCTGTATATATGAGGGAGAACTGTATATATGGGGTGGCTGTATATATGGATGTGTATGGGGGGGAGAACTGTATATATGGATGTGTATGGGGGGGAGAACTGTATATATGGGGGGGGCTGTATATATGGGGGGAACTGTATATATGGGGGGGCTGTATATATGGATGTGTATGGGGGGGAGAACTGTATATATAGGGGGCTGTATATATGGATGTGTATGGGGGGAGAACTGTATATATGGGGGGCTGTATATATGGGGGGAGAACTGTATATATGGGGGGGGGGGGGAACTGTATATATGGATGGTGTATGGGGGGGAGAACTATATGGATGGATGGATGGTATATGAGAGGGGGGTGGCAGAACTGTATATATGGTGTATGGTGGGGGGGGGGGAGTGGTGAGGACTGTATGTATAGTGTATGGTGGGGGTGAGGTGAAAGTACTGGAACGAAAACCAGATAGAAAAACCAAAAACTTATCTGGCCTCACAGGAACTGACCTTACAAGCTGAGCTTCAGTCTCAGCACGATCTCTGTACACTTTCTAACAGAGCAGCAGGGAATGGGGAAGCTCCGCCTTCAACCCCACCTCCTTGTCCCTTCTGCAGCCAACCAGAGGAGAGTACCCGGGAACATGGAGCCTCTGTGTCCCATCCATCTGCAGCACACAGAGCGGACAGAGGTGCGGTGACAGGGCGGGGGGGATTGTAAATAGAGAGGTGCTTGTAGTTGCATTCAGGCAGTAGGAGAATAAGTCAGGCGGAACGAATTTGAGATGCACACGGCCGTGGCAGCAGTTTTGGGCACAGGCACAGGGAGCCACTGACGGGTCTGAATAATGTGCCCGGGTCTCAGGCGGCCAGAGACCCGGGCACATGTTTCAAAACCCGTACTGTCCGGGTGAAACCCGAACGGGTGGCAACCCTAATGGGGACCCCTAACAGTAAAATAATTTTCGTAACGTGGGTTGTCAGCACCCAAGGCAAAACAAGTAATTTGCGCCCCTAACCCATGGACATTTAGCGCTCCCTGAGTGCCCTCCACTCGTACAGTATTAAAACCCCTTATGGTACATTTTAGGATGTACCACTCTTTCTCTTTGTTTTACTTTCTTTCCCTTTTATCTCTCTCTATCCTAATTTCTTGTTTTTTTCCCCCATCCCTCTCTCTAGCCATCTTTCTTGTTCTTTCTCTTCTTCTTCTTTCTCTCCCCCTTTCTTTGTTCCTCCCCTCGTTTCCTCTCTCTTCCATGTATTCAGGGCCGGAGCTAGCGCAAGGCAACATGGGCACTTGCCTTACGGCGCCAGCGCTGGCCCTGATACAGGGTGCAAAATTGACCCGGCCACCGCCACGGCGCCGCCGCCGGGACAGTCGCCGACTCGCCTGCCCGCCTGTAGAGAGATAGAGTGTGTGTGTGCTGCTGCTGCAGTGGCGACGGTGTATCGGTATCCACGGTATGGCATGGGATTGATTCCGGGTGTACTGTCCCTCCTCTCCCCCCTCTATATACAATGAACATCAGTGTGAGCCGGGGGACGTGCGGCTGACCCTCCCTCCCATCCTCTTGTACGGCCGGCGCTAGCGTAGGTGGAGCCTAAAGCTCCGCCTACCCTCCTCTGCATGCCTTAATCTTTTCCCTGAGCGGGTCGGTGAGTGAAGTCACCCATCACGTGAGGTGAACTTCCTGTGGAGGACAGAGAGGAGACTTGCAATTAGCCGGGGAACCCCAAAGCCAGACAGCAGCAGGTGAGGCCAGCCAGGTACCGTCCGTATCATCATGTATGTTCATGTCTGTGTTGTTGTATGATGTGTGCCAGGTTCCAACTGCCAGTCCCAAGCAGCCAAATGTATAGTACTTGCTCAATATGGATTAAATAAATTAGAATTATGCATAGCCATAGATATCATAAATAAAGTGATTTGTGCAAGTAGTACCTGCTGTTGCACAAATCACTTTGGGCCAGATCCACAAAGCAGATGCGCCGACTTAACTCGAGATACGCGGCGTAATTCAAATTTACACGGCGCGTATATTTGCGCCTGATCCTCAAAACGAGATACGCCTTAAAATCATGTTTTTACGTCCTACCTAAAAAAATTACACCGGCGCTTTTCCGTGTGCAAATTACGCTAGACACGCCGCTGTTTTGATAGGCAAAGATGCAAATGAGGGAGATAGGGCGATCCACAAAATTAAGTGTGTGCGCCGTAGATTACGCCCTGTGCGCTTCTGTTAGTTTCAATGTGTAAATATACACTTTATAAAAGGTGCCCTAATTTTACACATGCCATGTAAAGGTCAGCTAAAGCAACACCATTAAGGAAGAGCTGAGCACACACACTTGCTGGACTACAATCTGTATGCCAACATGCCAGGGGCATCCAATGCGCATAGCTAGACTAGTGACTTCAGTGACTGAGGGTACCCCCTCTTTTGAGGGAACAGCAGTCAGGAGACGCCTCGCAGAATGCATCTTTGCACAGTAAACACATACATTAATTATGTCACAATGAGAATGCATGCATGCACACCCACTGTGGTCCCTAGCACAGACATATCACATGCACATCTAATTGGATTAGATCCAAGTACCCCCCCCCCATTGGTACTTGGGAGCAGTAACGCCACGGCTCCATTTATGTTACTGTGCATTCATACACCATTCAGGGACCTGGGATCACTTCTCCCTGGTCCTGGGGATCCCTTCTCCACCAAAACTGAGGGTGACACCCTTATTTAATCAGGAATGCCACCCCCCCCACATTCACACATCATTCACACACATAAACCAAATCATAAGTACAGTATAATAAACAAAATAAATCATAAAAATAAAAAATAAAAAGTACCCCTGCAAATTAATTGCGGCGGCGATTGCTCCGTCTGGGCTGCTCACTGGCACGGACAGGGGCACGGGCACGGCCACGGCCAACCGGAGGATCTTCATGGGGGGGGGTGTTAGCAGGGGAGGGAGTATCTTCATGGGGGGGTGTTAGCAGGGGAGGGAGTATCTTCATGGGGGGGTGGGTGAGCAGGGGAAGGAGGAGCCTCCCCTGGTGTCTGTCCTCCTGCTGGCCTGCCCTCCAAGGCCACTGCTATCCCTGTCAGACAGTTTGTGAGGGCAGCCGCATTGGCCTGGCCAGCCCGGGTATTGTCCTGGACAGCCCGGGTATTGTCCTGCACAGCCTGGGTCAGGGCAGTCACCTCCTGGGCCACGCCTGCTGTGGCGGTCTGCAGCTCACACAAGCATGTGATGACCGCCAATGAGTTTGTGGCCACATCACCGAGTGACTCCTTCATTACACCCAGGCTGTGCTCCATCTGGGTCAGAGTCTCTTTTATCTGACCCAGATGGCGGGTCTGCCGGGCATTGTCCTTCTGCAGACTGGCCGGCAGACGCTCGGCCACCCCCCTGGTCTCCTGGGTCGCCATCCTGCCTGCCCCTGAGGCTTGTGGCCTGGGAGGAGGGGGGAGAGTGACCCTTGTGGGTTGCGGCCTGTTGGGGGAGGAGTGGGAGGGGCTACCCCTGATGGTGGTCTGACTGCTGCCAGCCTCTGGGGTAGGCTCTGGGGTAGCCTCAGGGGTAGCCTCAAGGGTAGCCTCAAGGGTCATCATATCCGAGGCCAAAAGGACTTCCCGGCCAATATCAAGATCTTCTTCCTCCACCCCCTCATCCTCCTCCCCCTCATCCTCCTCCCCCTTAACCTCCTCATGAGGGGAGGTTTGGCCACTCCCCTCCCCTGGGGAATCCTGCCCTTCTTGGGACTCATCAGCAGCATTGTCTTTTGGATGGTGCAGCAGCCTGGCCTGATGGCCCAGCAACCTCCTGGTCATCTGTGGAGGACACAAAACAATCACAGGTTTGAGGATCCACACACTTGGCACATCTTCCCTTCCCCCACCCACACATGCTAATCACCAGATAGAAAAAACAAAAACTTACCTGGCCTCACAGGAACACCTGTCTGATATCCACGCAGGCCCACCACCTGCTCTGGCTGGAAACACCGGGCCACTGCCCATTCCTCCTCACTCAGACGGATGGGGCAGGGTCCCCCTCCTCCAGTGTCCATGGTATGGGCAGTGATCTTTGCCACCTTATTACGGACCATGCTCTTTAGATCGTTGATCTTTTTTTGGATGCCAGCGGGGGTCCTCGTCTCCCCCCCCCCCGCCGCATTGATCTGATCCGTAACCTTCTTTAGAATCGCCTTTCTTTGGGCCGGGGAGGTGTTCCGGCTATCAGGGCCATGTAAATATCGCCCATATTGGACGATGGCCCGAGCAAGAATTTGCTTCTCTACCTGATTAAAATTGAGCTTCCTGCGCTTGGGTGCCATCACAGACACCACTCAGCAACAAGAAGAAACTCACAGGACAAACAAACAAAAATACACACACAACAAACAAACCAAAAAACTCACAGAAGAAACACACAAAAATCAAAACACACAAGCAGACAGCTACTACAAATTCTAAAACAAACACGCAAAAAACAAACACAAAATACAATCAGCAAAAAACAAACACAAAATACAATCAGAAAAACAAAACAAACACAAAATACACTTAGCAGAAACAAACACCAACTACAATCTAATACTCCTCCAAAACTTCTCTATCACACACAACTCACCAACAAACACCGACAAACGTTCAGAGCAGAAGCAACTTGCTCTAGGAAGGGTAACATAGGGAAATACTTTTGCAAGGGAAGTGTGTATGTCTGGGGCTATTTATACACAGGGCGATCCTCAAACTAAGTACGCTTGGCCTTTTTCCTATCTCACTGATTGCGCCAAGCCAAGTTCTGCACATGCCCAGTGAGAAGCAGATTCGTGCGCGCATGCGCAGTACAGCCGGCCCTTCATTTGCATGGGGTCACGGCTCATTACAATGAAGCACGCCCACTTCCTTCCCACTTGCAATAACCCCGCCTTACGCCTCGGGATTTAAGTTACGCTTGCGCAATTTTGTGCGCAAATGCGCTGTGGATACGGCACTTACGACACCAAATTAGGGCGCCGTAACTTAAATGACATAAGTTTTGAGTAACTTAATTTGCGGCGCTGGCTGTGGATCTGGCCCCTTATTTATATCTATGGCTATGCATAATTCTAATTTATTTAATCCATATTGAGCAAGTATTATATTTGATTGGCTGCTTGCATCTGTTTGGTCATGTGCCTGGCACATGATTTAGGCTACTTTCACACTGGGGCTTGCGCCGTCGGCAGTAAAGCGCTGCTATTTTAGCAGCACTTTACTGTCGTTTTTTCAGGGCTATTCTGCCACTAGCGGGGCGCCTCAAATACTTTTTTGAGCATCCTGCCAGCACACTGCTAGAGGCCCAAAAGGGTTAAAACCGGCCGCAAAGTGTCGCTGCAGCAACGCTTTGCTGGCGGTTCAGTGGCGCTGCCCATTGATTTCAATGGGCAGGGGCGCTTTAGAAGCAGTGTGTACACTGTTCCTACATTGCCTTAAAAATGCGGCTACTAAGACTTTTTTGAGCATCCTGCCAGTGCACTGCTCCATTGAGAAAGCTCTCAGGCTTTCGCATTTTCGTAGCACTGTAGCACCTGCAAAGCTCCTCAGTGTGAAAGTAGCCTAAGACCCCTTTCACACTGAGGCACTTTGCAGGCGTTATAATGCTAAAAATAGCGCCTGCAAAGCGCCCTGAAAGAGTGGATCCATTCACTCCAGTGTGAAAGCCAGTGTTATTTCACACTGCAGCGGTGAGCTGGCAGGACATTAAAAAATCCTAAAGCGCCCCTGCCCATTGAAATCAAAGCAGCGTTTTTTAAAACCCTTTCTCGGCCGTTAGCGTAGGTTAAAAGCATGGGTGTGGGTAAGGCTGCATTTATGGGTGTGGGTAAGGCCGCATTTATGGGTGCAGGTAAGGCCACATTTATGGGTGCGGGTAAGGCCGCATTTATGGGTGTGGGTAAGGCCGCATTTATGGGTGCGGGTATTACTGCAATTGTGGGTGCTGCTGGTAAGGCCGCATTTATGGGTGCTGATATTACTGCAATTGTGGGTGCTGCTGGTAAGGCCGCATTTATGGGTGCTGATATTACTGCAATTGTGGGGGCTGGTTAGGCCGCATTTATGGGTGCTAATATTACTGCATTTATGGGTGCTGATATTACTGCATTTATGGGTGCTGGTAAGGCCGCATTTATGGGTGCTGGTAAGGCCGCATTTATGGGTGCTGATATTACTGCAATTGTGGGTGATGCTGGTAAGGCCGCATTTATGGGTGTTGAAATTACTGCAATTATGGATGCTGCTGGTAAGGCCGCATTTATGGATGCTGATATTACTGCATTTATGGGTGCTGGTAAGGCCGCATTTATGGGTGCTGATATTACTGCTATCTTTCTCTGTAAAAGATAAATAAGTTAAACGATCACTTTAAGCATCATAACCGTTAAAGCTTAATGAAGCACATATGGTGTGTGTGTGTGCGCGTCCCGGGGGGCGGCAAAATGAACCTTCGCCTGAGTTGGCAAAAATCCTTGCACCGACCCTGCATGTATTCTCAATTTTTTTTCCTTCTCTTACTCCTTGGTGGGGGGGGGGGGTGGTCTGAGTTGCAGTGCTGGCGGAGAGTTGGGATGAGTGGCAATGCTGGGGGGAGTTCTGATCAGCCAACTTAGGTGCTCTTGATCAAGGTCATCTGCTGATCTGAGAACTGTAGTGGGGACTTTTAATGGCAACTATAATCACAGGTAGTGTTACTCACTGTGTCTCAGACTTTGTAGTGTCTCATAACAGTGACACCTATGCCGAAATCAAGAGATAGGGTCTCCTCCAGCCCTTCCCACTTCACATTCCCCACCAGTCAGCTGACCTCTAGTCTCTGCCCCCCAGCCCTGCCCTGAACTGAATGGGAGGCTGCAAAGAGGCTGAGTGGGCGGCCACGGGCTACGGGAACAGCTCACTTGGGTTGGCCGCAAAAAGGCTGGGAGAGCGGTGCAGGCTTCAAGAACAGCCCCGGATTCGGTGACCCCTGGCTAATCATCATTCGACCCCTGAGGGAGTCCTCACCTCAGGTTGAGAACCTATGCCTTAGGGGAACTTCCATTTGATGTCATGCTCCTAGTTATACCCAAGCGAAGTAGAATTGACTTCAATAGTGTATGCAACCCACTGCTGGTAACCAGTTCTGACTGGTGACTTCAATAGTGTATGTAACCCACTGCAGTAAACCAGTTCTTACAAAAAACTTCCATGCATAATTTTCTCTTTTTAGCCTGACCTTGTCAATAATCAAGAGCCAGAAAGTTGTTGGGAACAGTAAGAAGAGCAGACAAGAGCTAAACACAGCACAGACAAAACACGTGCCACCCACTCGGTTGCTGTGCTTTTGGCACCAAAACCTGTCCAGCCATTCTCAAAACAGGAAGTTTACACTTACAGTGGACTAAATGTACTGAACTCACTGCTGCGGTTCAAACTGTCTCGGAAAAATTCTGCAACTAAATGTCAGTGGGGGAGTTTTATGAAAGAAGTGCAGACTATACAAGTTCTGATTTTCGTAATGAAATTATTATAGGTAGTTTTATATCACCAACAATTTACGCAAAGCTTTACTTATTGTACATTTACATGTGTCCTAGCCCTCAAGGATCAAACTCTCTGAGGTCCCTCGCACACATGTATATAGGGACACTTTAAATTGAAGTCAACTAAAGTAGAAGTTCAGATATGGCAATTTTATTATAGTGACACTGGTCCAGCTTGGACCAATGTAAGTATGTATGTGCCATGGAAGCTGGAAATCACTGTAGTAGGCACTGCTACTACAGTGATATCCACTCCAACCTGGACCAATGTAACTACTGTATGTATAAAAATATCCATAACTGGAATTCTTCTTTAAAGGGGTTGTAAAGGTAAAAACTTTTTTCCCTAAATAGCTTCCTTTACCTTAGTGCAGTTCTCCTTCACTTACCTCATCCTTCCATTTTGCTTTTAAATGTCCTTATTTCTTCTGAGAAATCCTCACTTCCTGTTTTTCTGTCTGTAACTCCACACAGTAATGCAACACTTTCTCCCTGGTGTGGAGAAAGCCTCTTGAGGGGGCGAGCAGGAGTATCAGGACGCCCACTAACACACAGCTCCTTTCTCTATCTGCAAAGTAGATGGCGTCCTAACCCTCCTGCTCGCCCCCTTCCCCATAAAGAGGCTTTCCTCCCACCAAGGAGAAAGCTTCGCATTACGGTGTGTAGTTACAGACAGAAGAACAGGAAGTGAGGATTTCTCAGAAGAAATAAGGACATTTAAAAGCAAAATGGAAGGATGAGGTAAGTGAAGGAGGACTGCACTAAGGTAAAGGAAGCTATTTAGGGAAATTGTTTTTTACCTTTACAACCCCTTTAAAGTATAACCACACTTTCAGGTAAACCTATCAGCATTCGTTTATATTACTTGCTATGCACACAGACGTTTCTGAAATAGTGAAGTGGCTCCTTACTTCATTTATTCCAATTTTCTAATGCTCTTCCTATGAGGTGGCCAACTCCTGGGTGGCAATGTGAATAGGCCCACAGAAGTTGATTTACTAAAGCTGGAGAGTGCAAGAGATGCAACTCTTCAGAGAAACCAATCAGCTTCCAGGTTTTATTCTCAAAGCTGAATTGAACTAGCTAAAGTTGGAAGCTGATTGGCTTCCACCAGCTACCACAGCTGCACCAGGTTTTGCACTCTCTAGGTATTTTTTTTTGTAAATCAACCCTACAGAGTCAATGTATTCAATATTTCACACCATGTTGATTTGCATGCACTGGAAATGCTTCATGCAAATCCCACCTCTAGACCAAACCTTAAACCCAAGGTGCCATTTATGCCTGGGACAGCCATTTTTGTATGGGGCTGCACAAACTCATTGGTTAGTAGGATGCAGGAGGCGAGGCAACACAGTGTCATTGGTTGCTAGGACACAGGCGACCTAGTTGCAGAGTGTCTTTGTTTTTTATGGTGCAGGCTCAGTTTGAAGTCTATAAAGATACACCTATAACTAAAATATCACCTTTGGGTGGACTAACTCTTTAAAAGTTAAATTGACTTTCAAAAGTCAAACACATGGCTGCGAAATAATGCAGCATTTGAACTTTGACTTTTTGCCCACCCCTGAGCTAACCAATCCACCCTCCTCTTCCCTAGTTGAACACTTACCTTTAAATCATGGCCCCCACTGTTTGTTACATCCAAATCTATGCCCTGTTATGCTTGCACATAAGATTCCCATTGATTTTTAGGGGCTATGTCCTGAGGCCAGAGATGGTCCCATAGAAGTCAACATGAAGCTAATGCACAGGAGTGCAATGAAAATGTGCTGTTATGATGTAACCAAACAGTGAAGACCACAGCCATGATTTGACATAAGTTTGCATCTGGGAAGGGCAAAATGGATAAGTGGACTTATCCTGAAAGCTGCTTACATACATTAGATGACTGCCACTGATGCATGTACTACTCAGTCACTGAATGATCTTCCAATAAAAAATTTTCTATAAACATGACATTTTTCATCGCATGACACTGCATGCTTATACCTATGAAGAGGGAATTGTTGTAGGGTACCAGCCTGTCTGGAAAGAAAAATAATGATTAGCTTGAAAACTCCATTCTAGCTGATCAATTTTCCCAATACTATTCTGGGCCAGGGAACTCACCCATAGCCCTATTTACAATAGCTGACATCTTCTATGTTCCTCTATACATCACAGTAGTAATAATTTAATAATTAAATCAGTACCAATAATGGGAAGAACAAATATGAGGATTGAGAAGATTTCCTTTAGTTGACCTAACAGAAATGTGCCCATTCTAGAGATGGTAACATTGAGTATATTCAATATAATTTTAAAGAACTGTTTTTGTGGGTGAGAGGCATAGGGGAGGAGTATGCATGGTATAACAGTGGGCACTATGTACAGGAAAAGAGTGTGAAGGATATGACAGTGGGCGGTATGTACAGGAGAGGAGTGTGGAGGGGATGATGGGGGCAAATGCAGCTACTTTGCCCATCAAATGCAGCCACTGTGCCATCAATTGCAGCCACTGTGCCATGAAATGCAGCCACTGTGCCCATCAAATGCAGCCACTGTGCCCATCAAACGCAGCCACTGTGCCCATCACATGCAGCCACTGTGCCCATCACATGCAGCCACTGTGCCCATCACATGTAGCCAATGTGCCATCAATTACAGCCACTGTGCCATCATATGCAGCCACTGTGCCCATCATATGCAGCCACTGTGCCCATCATATGCAACCACTGTGCCCATCATATGCAGCCACTGTGCCCATCATATGCAGCCACTGTGCCCATCACATGCAGCCACTGTGTCCATCATATGCAGCCACTGTGCCCATCATATGCAGCCACTGTGCCCAGCAAATACAGACACTGTTCCATTAATTACAGCCACTGTGCCCATCAAATACAGCCACTGTGCCCATCATTTGCAACCACTGTGCCCGCCAAATGCAGTCACTGTGCCCGCCAAATGCAGTCACTGTGCCCATCAAATACAGCCACTGTGGTGGGGCTCTACTGCTCTCCTGGAGTGACGGGGGCTTTCCTTCTCCTCTTCTGCAGTGGCGGGAAGCGGCAGCTCCGGTGTCTGCTCGGCTCCTCAGGCTTCCTCCGCCACATCTCTTCTTCCGCCAAAGCGTTAGGTATCCAATAGGATCGCCTATGCTTTAGCCAATTGGGAAGACAGGTCTCATTGACCTGCCTCCTGATTGGCAGGGAGTAACGTTAGTGTGAAATTAGCGAAAATGTATTCGCTATGTCGCACAACAAGGTGAGATCAGGACACAGTGCTCTGCGAAGATTTGCCCCCCAAAAAAATCTAGTTTTGAGGATCATTGAGTGGTCGGTAGCCAAAGACCTACTCCAGCACTAGTCAAGATTTGGGGCCCCTATCATCTATGGTTCTGGAGATACGGGGCTTCTTGTGCATCCTGTCAGAAGCTACATACAGAGCGGACAGTTTATATACAAGCTGGCACACTCTGTTTGCAGTAGACTGAGAGCATGCCCTCGCCCGCTATGCTGGTCACGGGCCCACAGATGGTCAATTGAAACCTGGAATACATAGCTGGGGGGGGGGTACATGCAGGATGTGGGGGGCAGGAACTTGGCGACCTAGGTCCTGGGGTTTGTCCACCCCTAATTAAACAATAACCAGAATAGAAACACAAACAGTAAAAACTGTATTGTATAAAAAAGGCGGGGAGGGTTAGGACTTTGAATGAGATGCGTTTTCGGCAGTATGCGATTAAATATATATATAGGCTATAAAAAATGTTTCCATAATGGCCAGGCTCAAAATTACCAACCAAAAAAGCACTATACCAAATTAATCTGTCTAGCTGTATCCATTAAAAACAGAGGTTTAGTTGCATGTATTTGCAAATACCTGTGTAAGCTGCAGGCCAACTTCAAGGCACTCCGTGTACTGCAGTTCCTAACTATGAATTTTAAAGTCTCCTAAAAAGGAGCACAGGTGTGCTAATCAATAGATAGGGGGCAGGTGATCACCTAAACCCACCCCTACCTATAGTTAGTCTAGCAAAAAATAGCACTGGAAAAACAAAAAAATGCAAGAGTGGAACCAAACATGCCTACCAAACATGTATTGTTCCCTAATTGGATTAAGCTGCGGGGGCGAATTTAAATTCGTTGGAGGTGTGGCCTTGCTGGAGCACGGGCTAAGGCTGTCATACAGCTCCTTAGAGGATTTTTCTGTGATGTGTGACTTTTAGGACTTCCTCTCAATACCACTGCGACAGCCAATCACATTGTTCACACAGACCCTAGTAAAGGAATTCTGGAGCTGGGCAGGAGGGGGTTAACCTAGGCTAATGCACATCAATGGTGGTATTTGAACCTAGGCTAAGGGCCCTTTCATACCAGAGAGAAAAAAAAGCTATATGCGGTTTATAAAAACGCATATAGTGTATTAGATTACAGCGCACATAGGGCTAGATTCAGGTACAGCGGCGTACCTTTTGGCTGGCGTAGCGCATCTCATATGCGCTACGCCGACGTAAAACAGTGAGCCCAGATCCGTATTCTCAAAGATCCCGCGCCGTACGTTGCGCCGGCGTAGTGTAAATAGGCCGGCGTAAGGCCGCCTAATTCAAAATAGGCAGGTAGGGGGCGTGCCTCATTTAAATTAGCCGTGACCCCATGTAAATGAATGGCCGTTCGTACAGCGCATGCGCACGCATGCTCAGAATCACGTTGCATATACTCCCTAAGAAACGTTGGCGCAGTGTTTTCGACGTGAACGTAACCTACGCACAGCCCCATTCACGTACCACTTACGTAAACGGCGTAAAATTTGACGGCTGTTCCAACGTCCATACCTTAACATTGCCTACGCCTCATATAGCAGGGATAACTTTACACCGGACGTAAGCCTTACGTAAACGGCGTAGTGGGCGCAAGTACGTTCGTGAATCTGCGTATCTAGGTCATTTACATATTCTACACATAAATCTATGGAAGCGCCCCTAGCGGCCAGTGTAAATATGCACCCTAGATACGACGGCGTACTAACACTTACGTCGGTCGGAGGAAGCTGAAATTCAGGCATATCTAGCTCCATGAATAGTGCGCATAGATATGACGGCGCATCTTCTAACTTACGCGGCGTATCAAAAGATACGCCGACATAAAGTCTACCTGAATCTAGCCCATAGTGTTTTTAATGTGTTTCTGGATATATTACATCACTGATTCCCAGCATGCAATTGTGTATCCTTGACATGTGAGAAGTTGCATTTTTTTGTGCGCTTTTTACACAAAAGATGCTGCATGCAAGATTCAAAACGCAGTGTACAGATGTGAATAGGTACATAGGATTACAATGGAAATACTTTCTGATGGTGCCTTCTAGCGGGTTAAAAGCGCATGGGTGTGAAAGGGCCCCCAAATGCAGTTGGCTGCATTTTGAACTGCACTCCAAATGCATAGACTGTCAGGGGAGTAGAGAGTGATCGTCTGTTCCTAGTGATTAGAAACAGCGATCTCTCTCCTCCTCCAGTTAGTTCCATCCCCCCCACAGTTAGAAACAACTCCCAGGGAACACATGTAACCCCTTGATCGCCCCCTAGTGTTAACCCCTTCCCTGCCAGTGACAATTACACAGTAATCAGTGCCTTTTTAGAGCACTCATCGCTGTATTAATGTCTAAAGGTCCCAAAAAATGTCAAAAGTGTCCAATCTGTCCGCCGCAATGTTTTGTAAACGCTATAACTTTTGCGCAAACTAATTAATATATACTTATTGCCAAAAATATGTAGAAGAATACACATTGGCCTAATCTGATGAAGATATTTTTTTATGGGAAGATATTTATTATAGCAAATATTGTTAATTTATTTTTATTTTTTTAATTATTGCTTTTTTTTGTTCATATCGCAAAAAATAAAAGCTGCAGAGGTGATCATTTACCACCAAGAGAAAACTCTATTTGTGGTAAAAAACGGACATTAACTTTCTTTGGGTACAGCATCGCATGACTGCACAATTGTCAGTTAAAGTGACGCAGTGGCATATCGCAAAAAATGGCCCAGTCATTAAAGGGGAAAATTTTCCTGGCCTTAAAGCAGAACTTCAGTCATTTTTACATCTATTAAATCTTCTGCCCTTGTTGTTTTAACTTTGGATAGTAAAATATTTTTTTATTGTATTTTTGCCAGTAAATACCTTATACAGCCCACTTCCTGTTTCTTGTCTGAAAAAAAGTCTAGGCTTATGACATCATGCACAGCTCTCTTTCCCACT
The DNA here is from genome assembly GCF_905171775.1 of Rana temporaria. NCBI lineage: Eukaryota > Metazoa > Chordata > Amphibia > Anura > Ranidae > Rana > Rana temporaria. Next base: position 33,464,886 of record NC_053498.1, read on the forward strand.
CATGTGAGAGTTTGCCAGGAAGGGAGGGCCAATGAGAGCCGCAGAGCTGGAGGTGTGCCTCTGTTTGTCTGTGTAAACCCAGGAAGTGAACAGGCAGCAGATTCAAATGCCCACATTTAAAATGATTGCAGCCAGACTCGGTGGAGGGACATTTTTGCAGCATATTTGGCAGATACGGAATCACAATATATATAAAATAATATAAGTGGTGGGACGCTTCAGAATGGCAAAGGTGTTTTTATTACAAATTATGTGAGCAGACTGCAGTTCCTCTTTAAAGGGGTTTTCCACCCATTTTTTAAGTTTATTAAAAGTCAGCAGCTACAAAAAGTGTAGCTGCTGGCTTTTAATAAACTGACACTTACCTGCTCCAGCGTTCCAGAAACGCGCCATACGTCATATCGCCTTTTGGCAGCCCCTCCCTGTAGGCGATCGCCTGGGACACGTGACAGGTCCCAGGCGATCGCCTGTCCAATCAAACAGCGCAGCGCCGGGCCGCATGCGCAGTGCCGCTCGCGCATGCGCAGTGGGTGCCCGGCTGTGAAGCCGAAAGCTGTCACGGCCGGGTGCCCACAGTGACAATGAAGACGCCGGCCGAGGAGGGGGGGAGAAGAGCGGACCCCCGGCCGGCGTCTTCATTGTCACTGTGGGCACCCGGCCGTGACAGCTTTCGTCTTCACAGCCGGGCACCCACTGCGCATGCGCGAGCGGCACTGCGCATGCGGCCCGGCGCTGCGTTGTTTGATTGGACAGGCGATCGCCTGGGACCTGTCACGTGTCCCAGGCGATCGCCTACAGGGAGGGGCTGCCAAAAGGCGACATGACGTATCGCCTTTGCAGCCCCTCGGCGGAAGGAGGAAGTGGGACGGGAAGTCCCCTTCTCCTGAAGCCCCCACTCCCCCCCCAAAAAAAAATACATGCCAAATGTGGCATATAAGGGGGCGAGGAGTGGGTTAAGAGGAAGTTCCATTTTTGGGTGGAACTCCTCTTTAAGTTGTTAAGCCAAGACCAAAAAACATATAGAAAAATGCACTGCAAAACGCACTCGAGCGTGTGTCAAATGCATGTAAGCATGCAGTCAAAAACACGCAGTTATGTGCATTTTGCATATAGCAAAATGCACTGCAAATGCAAGTACAGATACGCCATTTACGTTAGGCTTTTCCCGGCGTAAAGTTACCCCTGCTATATGAGGCGTCACATTTTTCACGTCGTTTGCGTAAGTCATTCGCGAATAGGGCTGGGCGACATTTACGTTCACGTCGAAAGCATTGGCTTCTTGCGGGTTAATTTGGAGCATGCGCACCGGGATACTTTCACGGACGGCGCATGCGCCGTTCGTAAAAAGCGTCATTTACGTGGGGTCACATTAAATTTACATAACACACGCCCACATCTACCACATTTGAATTAGGCGGGCTTACGCCGGCCTATTTACGCTACGCCGCCGCAACTTTGGTTTGAGAATACGGCACTTGCCTGTCAAAGTTGCGGAGGCGTAACGTAAATAGGATACGTTACGCCCGCACAAAGATACGCGCATCTATAGTGTATAGTAAAAAAAAAAAACTGGACCGTGTGCGGCTAAAATGTCCGAGTTTGGCTAGAAGAACGCGGTTATGTGCAGTTTTTGGTGTGAATGTGCTCCTTTATACATCAACGTGCATGCATTTTCGATGCGTTGCAGTGGATTTTTTCCCCCAGTATAGTTTAGGACCCTCCATTAGTAACTTGTGTTTCTAAAACCCCGAATTCTCATCAGCTCCCCCTGCATAAGCCTGCTGTGCCCACACACATTCAGACCACACTGATTCCCCAGTAGGCTGCTGATGGCTGTTTTGTGGATTTGCATCATCCAGATAAAGCCCTTATAGGAATCAGCATGTTCTGTCCGCTCTCATTCCAGACACGTTGCCTGCGATGTGATCTCCAGCCCTGGAGTCCCGGACAGGCCCCGCCCCCCCCGGTGATGTCACCGTGTCAGTGGAGAGCAGAAGGAAGAGCAGCCTGGCTGGGTCCACTTCCTGCTGAAGCAGTCAGAGTGCAGCTCACCCTGTGCCAGTATGGAGCTGGATGGCATCCTAGAGCAGCTGGAGAGCGGGGAGCAGGAGCTGGTGCAGAAGGCTCTGACCCAGTATAACAAGGAGGTAAGGATGGACATGACAGCTCTGCTCACTAACCCTGGAAGAGAAGAGGAGAGGGGGAGGGGATGGCATGCATGAGTAGATATGAAGCCTCTGCTGATGAGTGACACTCTGTATGGATGGATGTGGGTGTTGGGATTTGCATTTGCTCTGTATTGTTGTTGTTCTTCAGTTGTCTCACTGACATTGTGGCTGCTGTGCATCATGGTAGAGGGAGAAAACCTTCCAAAACAGAGGAAATAAAGCAGATCCAACCCCAGGAAGAAAACATTCTAGTGGTGAGGCTCACTGGTTCTGAGATGTGCTGGATGCACTAATATTTATATATATATATGTGTATGTGTGTGTGTGTATGTATGTGTATATATATATATATATATATATATATATATATATATATATATATATATATATATATATATAATATTTTTTACACTTTTATTTTATTTTAGCCTGATAAACCTTACCTGGAATTATTGCGCTTGATCTGGCGTCCATGGCAATCACGTTTGTGTTGCGCTCATTGTTTGTGTATACAGGTGCACTTGCCACATGTATTTATGTGCATTTACTTGGGGGGGCGGGGCACTGTAAAAAATGTTTTTAATAAAATCTTTGTTACTGTTTTTTAATGTATATTTTTATTTTCTAGAATATAATAATTAGCATAATGTTTTGTCTGTGTGTGAGAGATATATTAGTTTTTTCATTCTATATAGTAAGTGTATGTGTTATTATTATTATTATTATTATTATTATTATTATTATTATTATTATTTATTATTAATAAAATATATATATATATATATATTATTTTTTATGTTTTTATTTAAAGTCAGCAGCTACAAAAAGTGTAGCTGCTGGCTTTTAATAAACACGCACTCACCTGTTCCACGGTCCAGCAACGCGCCAGCCAGGGCTCAGCTCCTCTGACCCCCCCCCCCCTTTTCGGCTGGCATCTTCATTACTAGTGTGGGCACCCGGTCGTGACAGCTTTCAGCTTCACGGCCGGGCATTCACTGCGCATGCGCGAGCTGTGCTCTGTGAGTGGTCAGATGATCGCCTGGGACCTGTCACGTGTCCCAGGCGATCGCCTACAGGGAGGGGCCGCTGTAGGCGATATGACGTATCGCCTAAACTGTCCCTGGGCGGAAGGAGGAAGTGGGACAGGAAGTCCCACTTCTACTAAAGCCCCCCCCCCCCCAAAAAAAAATGACATGCCATATGTGGCATGTAAGGGGGCAAGGAGTGGTTTAACCACTTCAGCCCAGGACCATATTGCTGGTCAATGACCAGGCCACTTTTTGCGATTCGGCACTGCGTCGCTTTAACTGACAATTGCGCGGTCGTGCGACGTGGCTCCCAAACAAAATTGGCGTCCTTTTTTTCCCACAAATAGAGCTTTCTTTTGGTGATATTTGATCACCTCTGCGGTTTTTATTTTTTGCGCTATGAACAAAAATAGAGCGACAATTTTGAAGAAAAAAAAATATTTTTTACTTTTTGCTATAATAAATATCCCCCAAAAAAATATATAAAAAAAAAAAATATTTTTTTCCTCAGTTTAGGCCGATAAGTATTCTTCTACATATTTTTCGTAAAAGAAATCGCAATAAGCGTTTATTGATTGATTTACACAAAAGTTATAGCGTTTACAAAATAGGGGGTAGTTTTATGGCATTTTTATTAATTTTTTTTTTTTTTACTAGTAATGGCGGCGATCAGCGGTTTATTTTATTTTTTTTCGGTACTGCGATATTATGGCGGACACTTTTGACACATTTTTGGGACCATTGGCATTTTTATAGCGATCAGTGCTAAAAAAATGCATTGGATTACTATAAAAATGCCACTGGCAGGGAAGGGGTTAACACTAGGGAGCAGGGAAGGGGTTAAGTATGTTCCCTGGGTGTGTTCTAACTGTGGGGGGGGGGGTGGACTCACTAGGGGAAATGACTGATCGCTGTTCATACATTGTATGAACAGACGGTCAGGCATTTCTTCCCTGATAGGACCGGGAGCTGTATGTTTACACACAGCTCCCGGTCCCCGCTCTGTAACAAGTGATCGCGGGTGCCCGGCAGCCGAGGGGGGCGCGTGCCCCTATTGGCTGCTCGGTGAGATGACGTATAGCTACAGTTATACGGCGGCTGGTCGGCAAGCAGTTAATTGGCACTAAACAATATCCTTACAATCTCTTTTAAATCTACCAAAAACGACATAATATGGGGGATCTGTGTGATGGTTTAGGTAGGTACTTGTATTGCATAGTTTTGGTAAATAAAAAGTTGATTGTACAAAATAGATTAATGTGAGCTTTAGTGCTGGTTCACACTACTGCGACTTGGGTCGCCCGACATGAGAAATACGATTAAAGTGAATGGGAGCCGTCTTAATGTACACTACTGATGTCGCTCCGACTTCAGAAAAGGTTCCTGTACTACTTCAAGGCGACTTGTGCCCATAGATTTCAATGGAAATTGCCTCCAAAGTCTGATCACCATCTTAAGTGAAGCAACTTTACAGGAAGAGAAAATAGTTTACTCAGGCAAACTCCTCCCACAGAGCTGATTATTCTGTGATTGGCCAAATTCACCTGTCCTGGAGGCAACTTTAAGTCGTGCTGAAGTTGCCTTGCAAAGTCGCGAGTTGCCCCTGTGTGAACCGGCTCTTAAGTGATTGTAAGTCTAGTTTTAAACAAAAAAACATGTTATACTTGCCTCCTCCTGTACAGTTTGGTTTTTGCACAGAGCAGCCCAGATCCTCCTCTTCTCAGGTCCCTCTAAGGTGCTCCTGCTCATGGCCCCTCCCCTCCTGTTCAGTGCAACCGAGCCAAGTCACAGCTTTCTGGGTCCACTCAGGCACTGAGCCCTGGCCCTGCCCCCACTCTCTTCTGATTGGCTAACTAACTTTGACAGCCAATGGCGCCCCTGCTGTGTCTCAGCCAATCAGGAGGAGAGTCCTGGATGGCTAAGACACTCGTGGACATCGCTGGAGAGAGATGGGGCTCAGGTAAGTAATTAGGGGTTGCTGGGGAGGCTGCTACACACAGGTTTTTGATCCTAATGCATAAAATGCATTAAGATCAAAACCCTTCTTGCCTTTTAAGTCTCCAAAATAAAAAAAATTATATTTTCTATTTTCTGTTCTAAAATACATCCAATAAAACATCAAAATGTATTCTGCTACAGTGAGGGAAGAAAGTATTTGATCCCCTGCTGATTTTGTACATTTGCCCACTGACAAATTATCATGGGGTCATAGGCAGCAATCCTCCTCCTCCTCCCAACACGGTGAGTTGAGTTGATGCCAAACAGCTTGATTTTTGGTCTCTTCTGACCACAGCACTTTCATCCAGTTCCCAGAATCATTCAGATGTTCATTAGCAAACATCAGACGGGCTGTACATGTGCTTTCTCGAGCAGGGGGACCTTGCAGGCACTGCGGGATTTCAGTCATTCACGGCGTAATGTGTTACCAATTTGTTTTCTTGGTAAATATTGTCCCAGCTATCTTGAGACCATTGACAAGATCCTCCCGTGTAGTTCTGAGCTGATTCCTCACCATTCTCATGATCATTGAAACTCCATGAGGTGAGATCTTCCATGGAGCCCCAGACCGAGGGGGATTGACAGTTATTCTGTGTTTCTTCCATTTGTGAATAATCGCACCAACTGTTATCACCATCTCACCAAGCTACTTGGCGATGGTCTTGTAGCCCATTCCAGCCTTGTGTAGGTCTCCAAACTTGTCCCTGACATCCTTGGACAGCTCTTTGGTCTTGGCCACGGTGGAGAGATTGGAATCTGTTTCTTTGGACAAGTGTCTTTTTATACAGGTAACAAGCTGAGATTAGGAGCACTCCCGTTAGAGTGCTCCTAATGTCAGCTCAAACTTGTCCCACGATTTGTGATGGCAAAGTAGCATGGCAAGTCGTTCCCCATGATTTCCAATGAAAAACATTCATATTAGTATGACTTCCAAGTCGTTTCGACTTCAAAGTAGTCCCTGCACTACTTTGCACTACTACCTGCACTACTTTGGTCCAATTTTGATGCCAGTTACACAGGCATTCCCTGAAATTGAAGTCGCAGTAGTGTGAAAGGGGCCTAAAGAGGACACCTGGGAGCTAAAAAGAAATCTTGCTGATAGGGGATACATTTTTTCTCTCACTGTACATGTCTTTGCAAAAAAAAGATTCCCAATAACACTGCGTTTTATGGGGACACTATACTATTGTGGACACTACCGTGTTTCCCCGAAAATAAGCCCGGGTCTTATATTAATTATGCAAACATTAGATACAGTAGGGCTTATTTTCGGGGTAGGTCTTACCATGTAATGTGCTGTCTTCTATCCCCTCTCCCTCCCTGCCTGTCAGGAATCCGCAGTGTGAACTGAGTTAAAATGCTTGTAAAATCCTATAATCCACCCTATTGCAGTAGGGGTGCAACGGATCGTCACCGATCCGTGATCCGAACGGGCCACCCCGTTCGGATCGGCACACCCCGCGATCCGCGGAGCGCTCCGGAGCCTAGGCCTAGGAAAGTCCCCGGCTTCGGCCTAGCTCCAGAGCGGCGGCCATCTTGCTCCACCCAGTCTGCTTGCCAGAGCCCAGCGTGACACGCCTCCCCGGGGAGGCGTGTCACGCTGTGCACTGGGCTCTGGCAAGCCGACATGGAGAGGGAATATTAGCAGAGAAGCACTGGTGTGAGAGGAGGGGGGGGGGGGGGGAAGAGCACATTTCAGGGGTGGATTAAAGAGGAAGCAGGTGAGGCGGTTTGGGACTTGTTAAAAGTACAATCTTGATGTTTTTACATATTTTATATATATATATCTATCTATCTGTAAAAACATCAAGATTGTACTTTTAACAAGTCCCAAACAGCCTCACCTGCTTCCTCTTTAATCCACCCCTGAAATGTATGTGTGTGTGTATATATATATATAATAATATTTTTTTTTTTTTTTGGACCAATGAAAACACCCTTTTTTTTTTTTTGCGCTGATCCGAAAATGATCCGATCCGTGACTCCTGATCCGAGGATCGATCCGATCCGTGAGTTTTTTGATCCGTTGCACCCCTATATTACAGTATTATATAATGTACAATGTGTGTGTTTCTGTAATATAATTGTGTCAAATACCTTCTTTATAGAGTCGCTCTGTGCTTCTGTTACCCGCCGGAGCTCTCTTCCCCCGCAATTATATTACAGAAAAACACACATTGTACATTATATACTACTGTAATAGAGTGGATTATAGGATTTTACAAGCATTTTTAACTAGGGCTTATTTTCAGGGTAGGGCTTATATTGTAGCCCTCCTGGAAAATAACGCTAGGTCTTATTTTCAGGGTAGGTCTTATTTTTTGAGGAAACAGGGTAGTATAGTTCTGACCATGACCAGGAAAGAGACCTGGACAGGCACTATACTAGTAATGGCGGTGATCAGTGACTTGTAGTGTGACACTATACTGTGTTTTTATTTTTTGGAATTTGGCGCCAAACTCCGTCCCCGTGCGTAGCAACGCTCACAGGGAGTGGAGCTTGGCACTGTGAATCGAGCGAGACACAGCGGGGAGACATCGCAGGATCCTGGGGACAAGGTAAGTATAGTGCACCAGGATCCTGCAATGCAATCCAGAGTGTGGCTCGGGGTTACCGCTAATGGTACTGAAATTCCACCCCGAGCCACACTTGGGAATACCGCTATGAAGGTATATACTTTAGGTTACTGCATCTCAGGGTAGCTTTACCTATACATAAGAATTGAAGATGGTTTGATATTTGCAGTGCTTTACATATCGTATATTACATCTAAGGCTGCAAGTAACGATTATTTTCATAATCGATTCGTTGGCCGGTTATTGTTTCGGTTAAACGATTATTCGGTTAATAACCTAAAAAAAAAAAAGTAATTTTGCTGCGATTTGCATTTAAAAAAAGTTTTGGGGCCAATTTGTTGTTGGGCAGATTAAAAAACACAAATTGCCGCAAAAAACGCATTACATGCTTGTATGCAGCTTCTCCATTGAAGTATATTGAACCAAAAAAACAAAATGGCATAGTTTTGTGTTTTTAACCACTTAGCCCCCGGACCATATTGCTGGTCAAAGACCAGAGCACTTTTTGCGATTCGGCACTGCGTCGCTTTAACGGACAATTGCGCGGTCGTGCGACGTGGCTCCCAAACAATATTGGCGTCCTTTTTTTCCCCACAAATAGAGCTTTCTTTTGGTGGTATTTGATCACCTCTGCGGTTTTTAGTTTTTGCGCTATAAACAAATTCGGCACATTTCTTTGTGCTGAAAATGCCCCCCTCGACTTATACGCGAGTCACCTTTTTGCGCCTGATCTCCCGGGTACCTCTTCCATAGACTCCCATGTTAAACAGTAATTTCTCCGGTGAATTTTGGGGACCCGGTACCGGACGGTCATAGGTTCCCTGGATCGGGAACTTGCCACACATATAGCCCAATTTCTCATCTACAAGTGTGCAAAGTTGGTTGTCTGGGGGACCTACGGCTGGGGAGCATGATTTATTTTATTTTTTTCAAAGCCGGGCACCCCTTTCATAGACTTCCATGTTAAACGTCAGTCTAGGCATGGGCACAGTGAGGCAAAGTGAGGCATGCAGATGGACACCCTAGGCTTATACTCGAGTCAATACGTTTTCCCAGTTTTTGTGGTAAAATATTCGGCTTGTACTCGAGTATATACGGTAACTTCATAATCAATTAGTTGTTTCGGCCTAATTACATCAGTCCCTGTGCAGGTGCCTATCTTGCATACATGCGCACAGATACTAAGGCCATTATAGAGAGGAGCCAATTGACCTACCAGCATGTCTTTTGAGTGTAGGAGGAAACTGGAGTACCACACAAGCACGAGGAGAATATGCAAACTCCATGTGTCCTGGTTGATATTCGAACTGAAGATTCTGAACACTTTGGACTGCTAGCTGATTGTATACATTTGCAAAGATTAGGGGCTAGATTCAGAAAGAATTTATGTCGGCGTATCTATTGATACGCTGGCGCAGCTTTGAATTTACGCGGCGTATCTTCTTTCTGTATTCAGAAAGCAAGATACGCCAAAATTTTGGCTAAGATCCGACTGGCGTAAGTCTCTTACGCCGTCGTATCTTAGTTGCATATTTACGCTGGCCGCTAGGTGGCGCTTCCGTCGATTTCCGCGAGGAATATGCTAATTAGGTAGATACGCTGATTCAGAAACGTATGTCCGCACGCCGCATTTTTTTACGTCGTTTACGTTAGGCTTTTTCCGTCGTAAAGTTACCCCTGCTATATGAGGCGTATCCTATGTTAAGTATGGACGAATTTTCCGTCGATTACGTCGTTTGCGTAAGTCGTTCGCGAATAGGGCTGTACGTAAGTTACGTTCACGTCTAAAGCATTGACGATTTGTTACGTAATTTCGAGCATGCGCACTGGGATTCTTTCACGGACGGCGCATGCGCCGTTCGTAAACGTCAAATACGTGGGGTCGCAAGTAATTTGGATTAAACACGCCCACATCATCCACATTTGAATTAGGCGGCTTACGCCGGACAACATACGCTACGCAGCCGTAACTTAGGGCGCAAGTTCTTTATGAATACGGAACTTGCACCCTAAGTTGCGGTGTAACGTATCTCAGATACGTTACGCCCGCACAAAGTTACGGCGGGCTATCTGAATCTAGCCCTAGATCTTTACTAGATGAATACTAGACTGGACTGGTTGGAAAAGTTTGTTGGGTAATCATCCAACTAGGACAGTGTATTGCGATAAATACATGTTACGTCCAATTGTTTGTTATGATGCTGGTAGATAATGCAGCAGTGACAGCTAGTTGAAACAAGGAGTAGCTTTTTTGACAATCATAAATATCAACTGCACTCCAATTGGCTCTTCTTGCAGTGTTTTTAATAAACGGCGAATTGACTAGTTTCAGTGATGTCTCCAACCCAAAACCAACATCCCTTGATGGCGTTTCACCACTCCAGGGAACCTGTGAGGATGAAAAAAGGGGACTGCCATTGTTCACTTAGTACATAAAGCTGTGTGGGTTCCATGCAGGCTTTCATCCAGTGTTGAAGGTAGCTATTGTTCAACCTCTTAAACTGATGCCAAGCCTGAGGTGTATACATCATTATGTTTAATGCTGCGGAGGTGCTCTCTGCTCCAAAACTAGCACCACCTCTGCGATTAGAGCAATGGCAGCCTCCGGAAGTATTTGAGCTTTGTTTGTGACATTGTATCTATCTTGACAGTTGATCTATAAAGTTTAACCACTTTTTCTGGCAATTTTTAAATCGTGTGTGTGTGTTGTGTTTTTTTTTTTTTTTTTGCTTGGACCCCCCAAACATATTATTATTATTATTATTATTATTATTATTATTATTATTTTTTTGTGGTAAAGACCTTAGGGAATAAAATAGCGATCATTGCAAAGACTCAATACCTTCATGTGATGGTGTTGAGTTCTTGCAGGCGCGCTCCTGTATGTCCGCCGGCTGTATCACTCGGCCCCGCCCCGCCATTGGATGTGACATTTTAATCCATCCGCTGTAACCAATCAACGGCCAGGCTGAGCGGCGAAAAGGATGTCGGGGGCGAGCGCGGGACTTTCGTGGGGTAAGGTAAGTATAACAGGGGGGCTGGTATTGTCGGATGTCGTTTTCACCTTTTAATGCATAGAATTGTCGCACTTTAAAATTGAGCAAGCTCTTGGAATGGCGTCAAACTACGGTACTTAAAAAATCTCCATAGGCCAGGGTTTGACAAATTTGCTTGGAATCTAGGAGCCAGCTAAAAAAGTTAGGTGCCAGAAAACGCGCCCGTCCCGACGAGCTTGCGCGCAGAAGCGAACACATACGTGAGCAGCACCCGCATATGTAAACAGTGTTCAAACCACACATGTGAGGCATCTCCGCGATTGGTAGAGCGAGAGCAATAATTCTAGCCCTAGACCTCTTCTGTAACTCAAAACATGCAAACTGTAGATTTTTTTAAACGTTGCTTATGAAGATTTTAAAGGGTAAAAGTTTGTCGGCATTCCACAAGTGGACGCAATTTTGAAGCATGACATGTTGGGTATGAATTTACTCGGCGTAACATTATCTTTCATAATATTAAAAAAAATGGGGATAACTTTACTGTTGTCTTATTTTTTAATTAAAAAAAGTGTAATTTTTTCCCAAAAAAGTGCGCTTGTAAGACCGCTGCGCAAATACGGCGTGACAGAAAGTATTGCAATGTTTGCCATTTTATTCTCTAGGGTGTTAGGATAAAAAATATATATCATGTTTGGGGGTTCTAATTAGAGGGAAGAAGATGGCAGTGAAAAATAGTGAAAAATTACATTAGAATTGCTGTGTAACTTGTAATGCTTAACTTGTAATACCAACGGCCACCACTAGATGGCGTCAGCTCACACATCTGGTGGTAATAACTTGCAATACCAACGGCTCACCACCAGATGGCGCCAGCTCACAAAAAATGTTTTTTGTTTTTTTTGCCCACCTTCCAAGCCAAGTCGCCAGGACACCATTTCTAGTCGCCATGGCGACCTGGCGCCCAGGATTTGTCGAGCCCTGCCATAGGCGATGCTTTAAAGGCGTTGTAAACTATTGAATTTTTTCACCTTTAATGCTTCCTATGCATTAAGGTGGAAAAACTCCTTACAGTGTCCAGCCCCCCCCCCGTTTTACTTACCTGAGCCCCAAATTTCAGTGGGCGCGATCCTGCTTCGCTATTTCTCAAGTCTTTTCGTCTCTTGATTGGCTCCTGCTGCTGTCAATGACTCGGCCGCCGGCCACACTCAGCATACACACAGATCCACGTCCTGTCAGGTGAGAGGCGACCGATGGTGTGTTCCCAGTACAGAGGAACACTGATCGTTCCCCTCCCCCTACAGTTAGAATCACTCCCTAGGTAACACAAATAACCCCTTGATCGCCCCCTAGTGTTAACCTCTTCCCTGCCATTGACATTTACACCAGTAATCAGTGCATTTTTATAGCACCGATTGATGTATAAATGTGACTGGTCCCAAAATAGTGTCAAAAGTGTCCGATATGTCCGTCGCAATATCAGTCACGAAAAAAATCGCAGATTGCTGCCATTACTAGTGGGGGAAAAAAAAACTTAATTTTCTATCCCCTATTTTGTAGACGCTATAACTTTTTCACAAACCAATCAATATACGCAAAAATATGTAGAAGAATACATATCGGCCTAAACTGAGGAAAAAAATAGTTTTTTAAAAAAATATATTTATTATAGCAAAAAGGAAGAAAATACTGTGTGTGTGTGTGTGTGTGTGTGTGTGTGTGTGTGTGTGTGTGTGTGTGTGTTTTTCTTTCAAACTTGTCACTTTTCTTTTGATTATAGCGCAAAAAATAAGAACCGCAGGTGATCAAATACCACCAAAAGAACGCTCCTATTTGTGGGGAAAAAATTTGGTACAGTGTTGCATGCCTCACGCAATTGTCATTCAAATTGTGACAGCGCTGAAAACAAAAAATTGGCCAGGGCAGGAAGGGGGTGAAGATGCTCGGTATTGAAGCGGTTAAAGGGGGGTGATTCTTTGCTATACCCATTGTATGTTTAAAATTAAAGACAGGTTCACTTTGGAAGAGCCGAGGTCCTTTTAATATGTATGTTCTTTAATGCCTTGGAGGCAACTGTGAATCCATAAATGTTGATCTGCTGCATAGGTTCTACAATTTTAGGTAGTATCTTTTATTTCAACTCAAATACGAGCTTAGGGCCAGATCCACGTAGCGTGGCGCATTGTTGCGTCCGGCGTAGCATATCTCTGATACACTACGCCGCCGTAACTTACAGCGTATTTTCCTTATCCTGAAAGAATTTGCGCCGTAAGTTACAGCGGCGTAGTGTAACTTCGGCGTAAGGGCGCGCAATTCAAATGGATGTGATGGGGGCGTGTTTTATGTCAATACGTCTTGACCCAACGTAAATTACATTTTTTTTTAACGGCGCATGCGCCGTCCGTGGGGGTATCCCAGTGCGCATGCTCGAAATTAACCCGCAACAAGCCAATGCTTACGACGTGAACGTCATTCTATGCAAAGCCCTATTTGCGAACGACTTACGCAAATAACGTAACATTTTCAAAATTTGACGCGGGAACGACGTCCATACTTAACATAGGATACGCCTCATATAGCAGGGGTAACTTTACGCCGGAAAAAGCCTAACGTAAACAACGTAAAAAAATGCGTCGGGCGGACAGACGTTTCTGAATCGGCGTATCTACCTAATTTGCATTCTCCTTGCGTAAATCGACGGAAGCGCCACCTAGCGGCCAACGTAAATATGCAACTAAGATACGACGGCGTAAGAGACTTACGCCAGTCGGATCTTAGCCTAATTCCGGCGCATCTTGTTTTCTGAATACAGAAAAAAGATACGCCGGAGCAACCTAGAAGTTACGTGGCGTATCAATAGATACGCCAGCGTAACTTCTTTATGAATCTACCCCCTGTATGTTTAAAATTAAAGACGGGGTTCACTTTGGAAGAGCCGAGATCCTCCTAATATGTATGTTCTTTAATGCCTTGGAAGCAATTGTTGATCTGCTGCATAGATACTACCTAAAATTGAAGAACCTTTAATTTCAACTCAAATACGAGCTTCGTTTTTCATTTTCCATTTCTTTGTCTGGAGGTGAATGTTTCCTACTAATTTAAAAGCAGACGAAACTGGCTAAGCTGACACATGAAATGGCGTTTTCCTATATGATTAATTGCCTTCCTATAACAAGGATGTCCTAGATAAGTGTGATAGGGGCATAGGAGCTGCTCATTAGAGGATACTAGGAGCCTTTAATACCATTTCAGCTTGGGGGGTTAAGTTCCCATCTGTCTTGCATTCCCCACCTAATTTTAGAATTTTCTCAGCCTTTATTAAAAGAACAATTAGGAATTGTTCCTTTTGAGATATTATAGCTTTGCCTGCCTAGCTCATTTTCCATTTAATGTATTTTTAGACATTGGCCCTTACCCTGAGAACAGAAAGCCAAGATGTAATGAAACAAATACTTTCAGTGTTAAAGATAATATTTGCTACATTCTGTCTTTTTTGTACTCTTTGGAAGCAAAGCTAACAATTAAAGGGGTTGTAAAGGTACAATTTTTTTTTTTCCTAAATAGCTTCCTTTACCTTAGTGCAGTCCTCCTTCACTTACCTCATCCTTCGTTTTTGCTTTTAAATGTCCTTATTTCTTCTGAGAAATCCTCACTTCCTGTTCTTCTGTCTCTAACTACACATAGTAATGCAAGGCTTTCTCCCTGGTGTGGAGTGTCATGCTCGCCCCCTCCCTTGGACTACAGGAGAGTCAGGACGCCCACTAACACACAGCTCCTTTCTCTATCTGCAACGTAGAGAGCGTCCCGACTCTCCGTAGTCCAAGGGTGGGGGCGAGCACGACACTCCACACCAGGAAGAAAGCCTTGCATTACTGTGTGGAGTTAGACAGAAAAACAGGAAGTGAAGAAATAAGGACATTTAAAAGAAAAAATCGAAGGAGGGCATGTGGCCTGGTACGGTTCAGGAGGGGGGGTCACTCTCTCGCCACCCCCTCTTTTTCTTGCGGCCTGCCAGGTTGCGTGCTTGGATAAGGGGTCTGGTGTGGATTTTTGGGGGAACTCTGCGCCATTTTTAATTTTTTTTTATTTGGGGTGGAGTTTCCCTTAAAATCCACACCAGACCTGAAGTGACGTGGGGTTCCCCCTTAATATCCATACCAGAACTGAAGGGTCTGGAATGGATATTTGGGGGGGAACCCCACCTCCATTTTTTTTTTTTTTTTTTAATTTGACGTGGGGTTCCCCTTAATATCCATACCAGACCTGAAGGGCCTGGTAATTGAATTTGGGGGGACCCCCATGCTTTTTTTTTTTTTTTTTTTATATGGAAGACTTTTCACTGAATTGCCGGGAGCCGACATTTCATTATAGCCGTGAGTGATTTTTAAATGACTTGTTTTTTCCTTCAGAAATTACACTTTGTGCAGGGACAGTTCTAAGCACAGGAAACAAGCGCTACTTCCCAGGCATACTTTACACACCCCCCAGGTACAACATTTAAAGGAATATTTCACTTTTATTGTTTCACTTTAAGCATTATTAAAATCGCTGCTCCCAAAAAAAGTCAGTTTTTAATACTTTTTTTGCATTGATGCATGTCTTCTGGGGCAAGATCCAGATCCCCAAACACTTTTTAGGGCAATAACTTGCATATTGGCCTTTGAAAATTAGCACTTTAGATTTCTCCCATAGATTTTCAGAGGGTGTAACGCGTCTTTTTGAATTTGCCGCGAACACCCCAAATTGTTTGCTGAACAGGCAATGTTCGAGTTGAACATGAGTTTGACTCGAACTCGAAGCTCATCCCTAGTCCACAGCTGGTTAAAAACCCTTCAGGTACAGAAAAATAATGTAGACTGAGCGGTGTCGGACCTGTCCATTTTTTTTTGATAAACTATTCAACTTGTCAGCAATTCTATTCTCCGCCTCATAGACACTAATCATTCTGTAATTTCAAGTGAGATCTAGGAGAGCGAATTACTCTCCTTTTGGATAACACAAGTGGCGCGGATAAAACATCGGACACCTTTAGATATCTCACATGATCGGCAGGTATTTTTTTGTACTTCACACACAGATATACCTAAATGCTTTTAGTGGTAATACATTCCTTTTGGAATTCAGATGTAGGCACGTGTATAAGCTTTACTAACCCAAACTCCCCATAGTAACCAAGAACGTCTAGTTAAAGAAAACAAGTGGCTATAATGTTGGAGGCACGAAGCCACGGTTTATACCATGTTTTAGTTCCAGAGACAATCTTTCTATTTCCCTGGTTACATTATAGGGTTTCCTCCTGTCTCTCTAAATGATCAGCTGGTAGAGGGAGTCATCAAGGCTAAGCAAAAGGATTGTGTAACGGGCAACTAGACTTGTTGATGGTCCTCGGGAATACAGTAGTGTCCCTGACAGCTTAGCCAAGGAGGAAGTGTCTGGATGATGCTGGCCATCATCCAGACTGGAAATGCATGCAAACTTCAGGAGGAACCTGTGATTCACATAGTCCCTTGGAAGAAAAGGCACTTTTGGGACTAAGGGTTTAGGGCAGGGGGGTCAAACTCAATTTCAGCGTAGGCCGCATCAGCATTATGATTGCCCTCAAAAGGGCCGGTTGTATCTGTAAGATTAAATGTCCAGCACATTCCCCTCCCCTTTACATTAGATGCCAAGAGCCACCCCACCATCAGAAGTAAGGGTCTGGAGAAGGACCAGAGCTAGTATCACCCCCCCCCCCCCTCCACCAACTATGATCCCCCCTCCACTAAGTCCAGACCCCCCTCCTGCAGAATAGATCCCCTCACTAAGTACAGACACCGTCATTGCAGACCCCCATCTATCAGTGTAGACCCCACTCCATCAGTGTACACCTTCTTTAGTGCAGATCCCCCCCATCAATGTAGACTCCCCCCACAGTGCACCTGCCCTCAGTGTAGACCCCCCCTCTCCATCAGTGCAGCCCCCCATCATTGCAGATCCCCCCTCCATCAGTGTACACCCCCCTCAGTGCAGATCCCCTCCATCAATGTAGACCCCCCTCAGTGCAGCCCCCCTCTCCATCAGTGTAGGCCCCCACCGTGCAGACCCCCACTCAGTGCACCCTGCCCTCAGTGCAGACCCCCCTCTTACCTCCCATAGCACCCCCCAGCACATGTCTATTTGGACTACATTTAAAAAATTACAGACCTCAGAACAGCGCGGGATGGAGCAGGAAGAGAGCGGCATAGCAGTGGCTGACACGGTGGGAGGAACGAGTAGCCAGCAGAGTGAAGTCCAGCTGGGGATCCTCGGCGGTCTGTCATCCCCACTGCTGCTGTCGCCCTGCCCCAAGGTATTGCGGGAAGCGAAGCGGGAAGCGGGAAGCGACTAAAGAACATCCGGGACCCGGATTCGGTGGATAGGCACAGCGTAGTGTGTCCCTCGGACCCCCTCCTCCGTAAACAGAGAGGAAAGGGAGGCGGCTTCTGTCCGCTCCGCTGTGTGCTGTGTAGGGGCGAGGACTGTGCGACGAGTAGTGTTAGCGAGCGGTGGCGCTGCCCACAGGTGTCACCCGGTGTGGCCCACACCCAACTCCTGGCAACGGCACTGACCCTCTTGTCCCGTGCTCATCCCCTCTCAGACAGTCATAGGAGCAGGGCGCTCTGGCGCTGGGAAACCACCGAATCCGGGTCCCAGATGTTCTTGAGTCGCTTCCCACAATACCTTGGCGCACGGCGACAGCAGCAGTGGGGATGACAGACCGCCGAGGATCCCTAGCTGGACTTCACTCTGCTGGCCACTCATTCCTCCCGCCGTGTCAGCCGCTGCTGTGCCGCTCTCTTCCTGCTCCATCCCCGCTTCCACCACTAATCATGTTCACGGCCAAGACCCCGCAACCCGCCCTGTAGCAGAGGCACCTGTCGCTGATCAAAGCCCAGGCACCAGGGTGAAATTTCTAGTCGCAATGGCGACCTGGCGCCTGAGATTTGTCGAGCCCTGATATATATACAGTACACACCTTCTCATTCAAAGAGTTTTCTTTATTTTCATGACTATGAAAATTGTAGATTCACACTGAAGGCATCACAACTATGAATTGACACATGTGAAACAACTGAAAATATATTTCATATTCTAGGTTCTTCAAAGTAGCCACCTTTTGCTTTGATTACTGCTTTGCACACTCTTGGCATTCTCAAGAGGTAGTCACCTGGCGCAGCACCCCATCACTCTCCTTCTTGGTCAAATAGCCCTTAGACAGCCTGGAGGTGTGTTTGGGGTCATTGTCCTGTTGAAAAATAAATGATGGTCCAACTAAACGCACAACGGATGGAATAGCATGCTGCTGCAAGATGCTGTGGTAGCCATGCTGGTTCAGTATGCCTTACATTTTGATTAAATCCCCAACAGTGTCACCAGCAAAGCACCATCACACCTCCTCCTCCATGCTTCACGGTGGGAACCAGGCATGTAGTCCATCCGTTCACCTTTTCTGCGTCGCACAAAAACACGGGGGTTGGAATTAAAGATCTCAAGTTTGGACTCATCAGACCAAAGCACAGATTTCCACTGGTCTAATGTCCATTCCTTGTGTTCTTTAGCCCAAACAAGTCTCTTCTGCTTGTTGCTTTTCTTTAGCAGTGGTTTCCTAGCAGATATTCTACCATGAAGGCCTGATTCACACAGTCTCCTCTTACCAGTTCTAGAGACGTGTCTGCTGCAAAAGGTGGCTACTTTGAAGATCCTAGAATATGAAATATATTTTCAGTTGTTTCACACTTTTTTGTTATGTATAATTCCACATGTGTTAATTCATAGTTTTGATGCCTTCAGTGTGAATCTACAATTTTCATAGTCATGAAAATAAAGAAAACTCTTTGAATGAGAAGGTGTGTCCAAACTTTTGGTCTGTACTGTGTGTGTATACATATGTGTATGTGTATATGTGTATATATATAAATATATATTTCTGGGAGATCGCAAACAGGCACTTTCCTGAAGAGTAAACCCTGCATGTGCGTGGGAGTCGACACTTACGGCATGATGACATTCAGCAACGGCACGCTCAGTGCGCCAGCACCATTGTCTACAGCGCGCATGCGCCATAGACATCAGTACATTTTTTTTATTGCAAATATCTTCTAAACCGTGTAGGTCTAGGAGATATTGCAAGCACCTACAGGTAAGCCTTAATCTAAGCTTACCTGTAGGTGAAAGTTCTCCGAGAGGATTTACAACCACTTTAAAAATTTGGCGGATGCCAGGTTTTATTTACAAGAGGTTTGCAGGTAAAAATAAACAAAACAGTAAATTAAGTTCTCGCCGGCGCTAAACTAAACAAATGGTTTCCTCTCTATACAGTGCGAGGCTGGTCCCCGTCACCCACAAAACATGCGCTAAAGCAAACCTTTTCTTTTAATCCACTCCGACAGAGCTCTTACTCAGGTTCCCTCCTGTGTTCTCTTCCTGGATCTTTTAAAATCCAGCTGACTGTAGACTCCAGTGGACCCAAACATCCGGACCGGAACCAGCCCCAGAGGTTGTAAAACCCGTCTGGATTCGGGTTCAGTCCCTTACAATGGAACGAATGTCGTGTATCTCCCCTCGCATACCTTTTTTATTTTTTTTTTATTTTTTTTTATATATATATATATATATATATATATATATATATATATATATATATATATATATATATATATATATATATATATATATATATATATATATATATATATATATATATATATATATATATATATATAATATATATATACACACACACACTGTGGTTCCCGCGTTGAATATATATACTGTGTGTGTGTGTGTGTGTGTGTGTGTGTGTATATATAATATATATATATATATATATATTATACACTGTATGTATAAAATATATTCTTGGCACAGATTATCTATTGGATTTAGGTCTGGACTTTGACTGGGCCATTCTAACACATGAATATGCTTTTGATCTAACATTTCATTGTAGCTCTGGCTGTATGATTAGGGCCGTTGTATTGCTGGAAGGTGAACCTCTGCCTCAAGTCTTTTGCAGGTTCTTTTAAGATTGCCCGAATTTGGCTCCATCCATTTTCCCAGCATCCCAGCTTCCCTGTCCTTGCTGATGTGGTGTGTTCAGGGTGATGTGCAGTGCTAGTTTTCTGCCACACATATAGCTAGATTCAAGTAGAGCGCCTTAACTTTGCGGCGGCGGAGAAGCATAAATCGGGCGGGCGTAAGGGCGCCTAATTCAAATTCGGCTGAGGGGGTGTGTTTTATGTTAATGGGGTGTGATTTGACATGCACCGTCCGTGTACATATCCCAGTGTGCATTGCGGCAAAGTACGCCGCACGGTCCTATTGTTTTTGACGTAGACGTAAATGACGTAAATCCCTTTTCACGGACGACTTGCGCAAACGGCGTAAAAGTTTCAAATTTCGACGCGGGAACGACGGCCATACTTAAAGAGGAGTTCCACCCAAATTTGGAACTTCCTCTTAACCCACTCCTCTCCCCCTTACATGCCACATTTGGCATGTAATTTTTTGGGGGGGGGAGTGGGGGCTTCAGCACGAGTGGCACTTCCTGTCCCACTTCCTCCTTCCTGTAGGCGACTAAACTTAATCGCCTTCAGGAAGTGGCTGCTGTAGGCGATCGCCTAGGACACGTCACAGGTCCTAGGCGATCTCCTGGCCAATTACACGGCGCGGCGCCTGGCCGGGCCTGCTCGCGCATGCTCAGTGCCGCTCGCGCATGCGCAGTGTGTGCCCGGCCGTGAAGCCGAAAGCTGTCACGGCTGGGTGCTCACACTGAAAATGAAGACGCCGGCCGGGGAGGGGGGGAGAGGAGCGGAGCCCCGGCCCGTCGCTGGAGCGCTGGAGCAGGTAAGTGCCTGTTTATTAAAAGCCAGCAGCTACACTTTTTGTTGCTGCTGACTTTTAATAAACTTACAAATGGCTGGAACTCCCCTTTAACAATACTATTCCAGCTATTTGATGGAATAACTTTAGGCCTGAAAGTGCATTACGTATACGGCGTATCTTTACTGCGTCGGGCAAGCGTACGTTCGTGAATCGGCGTATCTACTCATTTACATATTCTAGGCCGACCGCAATGGAAGCGCCACCTAGCGGTTAGCCTAAAAATTGCACTTTAGGATACGACGGTGTAAGACACTTACGCCGCTCGTATCTGAGCCTAATTTAAGCGTATCTGGTTTCAAGAATACGCTTAAATTTGCGTCGGCGTAGATTCCGAGTTAGGTCGGCGTATCTACTGATACGCCGGCCTAACTCTCTGTGAATCACCCCCATAGCGTTTTGCTTTTAGGCCAAAAAGTTCAATATTGGTCTAATCTGACCAGAGAACCTTTTATCCACATGTTTGCTGTGTCCCCCACATGGCTTCTCGCAAACGGGACTTCGTATGGGTTTCTTCTTGCCACATAAAGGCCAGATTTGTGGAGTTCACAAGTAAAAGTTGTCCTGTGGACAGATTCTCCCACCTGAACTGTGGATCTCTGCCACCGATCGCTGTGCTGCGCACCCCTGGGGACATGCAAGCACAGTGAGAGTGGGACCTCATATTCCAGAACAAGAGGGCATCCTGCCCCCCCCCCCCCATAATTTTGTCTATATGGTGGGTGCGAGATGGTTTAAAGAGGAGTTCCATCATTTACAAATAATATAGCTGCTGACTTTTAATATAAGGACACTTGCCTGTCCAGGGATCCCGCAATGTTGGCACCCCTAGCTGATTCATCAATTGGCTTTGGGTGCAGGTGCTGGCATCTGTAGTAAGGGAAACTGGAAGTGCGTTTCCTACTGCACATGTGCGAGTCACGCTATGCTTTCTTAATGGTCCCACTGTCTTCTGGGACCTCTGTGTGTCCCACAAGGCAGCGGAGGAAGGGGCTGGAAATATTGGTGCTCTGCGATCTACCCTACCTGGAAGTGGGAGCAGGTGCCTGTCAAATTCGGATACCCCCCAAAAAAGTGCCAAATGTGGTAGTGGAGGGGGGATGGTGGGAACAAGCAGAGCTTCCTCTTTTGGGTGGACCTCCGCTTTACTGACATTGGACAAAAGCAAATATAACTGGCTTGTGTTTTGGATAGTAGTCACTGATGTGTCTGTGCCCCAAGCAAGCAGAAGTCCTTGGCCAGGACTATTACCACCCATAATCTGTGCTTCAGCTATGAGCATTGCTAAGAGGTTCTTATAGCAGTATGAACACTCATAAATGTTGATGCTTCTCCTAAAAGCCATTGAGTAAATCTTCAGTGATATTGTTGGTGTCAGCATAGGCATAAGCTTCTGAAAACTGGGTCATGTTTGAACCCAGCGCACATCTGTTTTTTTTTTCTGCGTGGGGGGAAAAAAATCCAAGCTGCTAAAGAAGTAAGCGCGGTTTATATTGGAACTTTAATGGTAGCTTAGAAGTATTTTTCTATTACTGTACATCTTTATTAGTGGTGTCTTCCTTTTTCTTTCCTTCTTTCTTTCTTTCTTTCTTTCTTTCTTTCTTTCTTTCTTTCTTTCTTTCTTTCTTTCTTTCTTTCTTTCTTTCTTTCTTTCTTTCTTTCTTTCTTTCTTTCTTTCTTTCTTTCTTTCTTTCTTTCTTTCTTTCTTTCTTTCTCCTCCACTGTGCAGTTCGTTTTGCACAGAGTGGCCTCAATCCACATCTTCTGGGGTCCCTGTCTCTGGTCCTCCCTGCAATTACTCACCACAGTCATGCAAGAGCTCGCATGGTGGTCAGTAATTGCGGTTGCGCTCCCGTGATACAGCGAGCGGCCATAGCCACTCACTGTATCCCTCGGCGCGCCGCGTCACTGGATGTGATTGACAGCCACGCCAGCCAATGGCTGCGCTGCTCTCAATCCATCCGCTCAAGCCAATCAGCGGCCAGGCTGAGCGGGCGAAGAGGATCGCGGGACTTTTTTTCGAGGGGTCAGGTAAGTATAACGGGGGCTTGGGGGGCGGCAGCATCCAATGTTTTTTCACCTTCATGCATAGATTGCATTAAGGGGAACATTTTTTTTTCTTTACAACTCCTTTTAAGTGTGCCTTTCATTAAAGTCAACCTTTGCATGAATCAACAGGACTCCATGTAAGCATTGCCAATGCAAAATAATATTTTGCATAAAAAATTACCTTTTTGCTCTTCATGAATGACTGGTGGAATTTAAGTCAAGTAAGAAGTTAGAGACAAGGTCACCTTACCCTTGAGGGCAAAGGGCATCCCCTGACCCCTTATACTTGTCATGTGCAATCTCGCTGCTCCTTCCTCAGTAGCTGCAAGAATATTGTGCGTCTTTTCGTCCAGCCTGCAAAACAACCAAATTGGCCCTAACAGTGTGCGCTAAGGCTCCGTGCACACTGGAGGTGATAAACTGCCGTTTATTGGAGTTTGGGCCTTTTTTTTTTTTTTAAAGCCCATAAACTCCACTCTGTTATCTATTTTTTTTATTTTTTTGGATATATATGTGCCCTTACTATGGAAAGCTTACTGAGGAGAAACAGGAAGTGAGAAATTCAAACAAAGAAAAATAACATATAGAAGGGAAATTGAAGGAAAAGGTAAGTGAACCAACAATGCACAAGCTTAAAGGAACCAATTTAGAAAATAAAAGACGAACCTTTACAACCCCTTTAAGTGACCCCCATACAAGAAATGGAAGGTGTCCTATTTTTTTTAATTTGTTGCTGGAGTTGGTCATCAACTTGCAAACTTGTGTGGCCTGGAAGAGAGTACTGGAGAACAGCTATGAGTCCTGGGCTTATTTCAGGAATGGCTAGCTTTTGCAGCAGTCCGTTTGGTGTCGGTGGGTCCCTTGGAGGTTTATGGCCCTGGAGCTGTTTATCTCTGTCGGTCTGTTCCATATTGCGGAGTCATTCACTATGATTAGATCTGTTTGTCAGTTTGTAATTGCTCCCGAGTGAGTGCTCAGGATAAATTGCTACATTGTGCTTATGGCGGTGCTTTGCCGTCTGTGTGCAAAAAAATGAAAATCCTTTTTATTTTTCAAATCGCATTGTCCTTGCCAAAAAACATAACTATTCTCAACAAGGGCTCTTCTACAGGTTAACAGGAGTTCCTTAAAGGGATAGTTCACCCTTTACCACAATACTGCCTATGCAGATAAGGGACATCTATAGATAAAATCAAATTATGCAGCTCTGACTAAAGTTGAATAATGCCTTTTGCTATGACTCATGGGGTAAAAAGGTTAAGGAAGACATTTTAGGTAACCCGTGGCAGCTGTAGTTTAGTTAAATAACATCTGCTTAAAGTGGTGTTCTGGCCAAAAAAAGCTGCTGGCTTTTAATAAATGGACACTTGCCTGTCCTGGAGTCCAGCGATGTCGGCATCCGCAGCTGATGTTTCCATCAGCTTTCGGGTGCTGCCGCCACCATTGCGAGTAAAGGTACCCGGCAGTGTAGCATTTTGGATTCACGCCGGGAACCCTACTGTGCATGCGCGAGGCCCACTCCTCTCTCCTACTGGCCCGGCAGCTGGGGGGAGAGGGAGGAGGAGGGAACCCCCGCGCGCTGACGTCACCGGCCGCAGCTGGGACTCCTAAAAGTGGGAAAGGTATCCTGTCCCCCCTGAAAATGCCAATTGTGGCACCGGAAGGGGGGGGGGGGGGTTCCGATGAGCGGAAGTTTCACTTTTGGGTGGAACTCTACTTTAATGGGTTAACCACTATGCCTCGTTCATTTTGTAAAATGCTCTAAGCTCAAGCAGTAATATTTCCAGCTTGCTAGAGAATGTTTTTGACTGGAACTGCCTTTCTCGCCGGTTCTCACTGGTGCGACAGGCACTCCAACTTTGAGAGCACATGTCACATGACAAGTCCAGCCCCATTAAGTGCAATGGAGCCGTTCTAATAGGAGAAACTTGAGTTGAGTTCCTGTACTACGTAGAGCTGCACGATTAATCACGTAGAGAATCTCGATCTCGATTCACCCCCCCCCGCGGGATCTCCAGGCTGGATGACCTGCGATTTTCTTCTCTCACCGCCCGTTCCACGTAACCAGCATGGAACGCAAATGGCGCAGATATCGGAACCGACGTCGGCAGCCTGCGCCGCTGGATGGTTGCCTGGGCTTCTCTCACAGTTCTGTACAACTGTAGTGTGTATCCATGCGCCACCCAGTGGTTGCCGGTGGTACTGCTTCTGATGTATAAAAAACAGACCAGTGATATGTCTATAAGGTTAAAGACCATATAACTCCTATGAAGAAAGGAGAATCAAAGTTTGATTCTCCTTTTTCCATAGGTGTTATATGGTCTTTAACATTATAGACCTATCACTGGTCTGTTTTTTTTATATATTCATATTTTCAGATAAATCACAGGTTTATTTATTTGGGGGGGGGGGGGGTGTTTCTGGCATTCCGTTTTTGAGAATCGTGATCTTTAGTCTAAGCAAAAGAATCGAGATTCTCATTTTAACCAGAATCGTGCAGCTCTAGTACTACGGTACTTTTGGTGTGACAACTTGCTTGGGCTTCTGTTAAAGAAGTCATGTGCAAGTCGTGCTGAAGTCACGGTAGGATGATGGCTACAAAATTGCGGCAGCGCGAACTTGGGCCTAAGTAGCTCAGAAAATGCTTTAATTGTCTTCTCGCTCATGTGATGCGGTTTATCACAGAAACTGCACTTCTAGTTTTAATTTCGCAAAATTTATGGGATGGCCGTTTTCAAACTAAAATAAAGTGGACAACTTTTTTTTGGAAACCATATAGCTCATTCTACCAGGGGTGTAGGAACCTCCTTGGCTTTTTACCATCATGTATCTGTGGCTCAGATTTGTAAGGCTGCTACCTGGTCTTCAGTGCATACTTTCACAATATTTTATCAAGTGGATGTTCGAGCAGCCGAGGATTCGACTTTTGACTTCAGTGTACTGCGGGTTGCCGTATAAGGTCTGATGGCTATTGTTTGGCAGGTTGTCTCTCTCCCCGTCCAGGCTATTGTTCTGGGACGTCCCAGTAGGTAATGAATATTCGCCTAAAGGCCCGTACATGCGATCGGCTATTTCGACAACAATTGTGTGATGGACATGTTTTGTCTGATAATCTGACCGTCTGTATGCTCCATCGGACAATTGTTGGAATGTGTACACAAGTCCGTCAGACTAAAATCCAAAGTACAAACATGCATGCTCCGAACCAATGCTAACCATAAGACAACATTAGCAGAAGTTGCCCAAAGGGTGGCGCTAAAAAGCAGAAATTTTTTTCATCAATGTTGGCTGGAAAAGTTCTGTCATCCTGTATGCAGAAGTTCACGACCAACGCCCTTCAGACAAAAATCCACTGATTTGTCCGATGGAAATCCGATCGTGTGTATGAGGCTTTACTCCCATGATGTATGAAAAAGAAAATAGGATTTTTTTCATCATACTTACCTGTGAAATCCTTTTTCTTTAATTGCATCATGGGACACAGAGATTCCTTTCATCTTTTGAGGATTCAGTGCTTGCTACAAAACTGATGTACTTCCTGTATGGGAGGGGTTATGTAGAGCAGTGGTTCTCAACCTTTTAGTGCCGTGACCCCTTGATAAAATTTCCAAGTTGTGGGGACCCCTAACAGTAAAATTATTTTCGTAGCGTGGGTTGTCGGGACCCAAGGCAAGACAAGTAATTTGCGCCCCTAACCCATGGAAATGTAGCGCTCCCTGAGTCCCCTCCAATCATACAGTATTAAAACCTCATATGGTACATTTTAGGATGTTCCCCTCTTTCTCTTTGTTCTCTTCTTTTTCCCTTTTACCTCTCGCTATCCTAATTTCTTGTTTTTCCCCCCATCCCTCTCTCTAGCCGTCCTTATTGTTTTTTCTCTTATTCTTTCTCTCCCTTTTTCTTTCTTCCTCCTCCTCTTTTCCTCTCTCTTCCATGTATTCTTATTTCCTTCTCTTACTCCTTGGTGGGGGGGATGAGTGGCAATGCTGGGGGGAGTTCTGATCAGCCAACTTAGGTGCTCTTGATGAAGGTCATCTGCTGATCTGAGAACTGTAGTGGGGACTTTTAGTGGCAACTATAATCACAGGTAGTGTTACCCAGTGTGTCTCTGACTTTGTGGTGTCTCGTAGCAGTGACACCTATGCTGAACTCAGAAGATGGGGTCTCCTCCAGCCCCTCCCACCTCACAATCCTCACTAATCAGCGGACCTCTAGTCTCTGCCCCCCAGCCATGCTGTGAACTGAATGGGTGGCTGCAAAGAGGCTGAGTGGGCGGCCGTGTGCTCCAGGAACAGCCCAGTTGGGTGGCCACCGGCTCCAGAGACAGCCCTGCTGAGCAGCCGCGAGAAGGCTGGGAGAGTGGTGCGGGCTTCAGGAACAGCCCAGGATCTGGTGACCCCTGGCAAATCATCATTTGACCCCTGAGGGGGTCCCGACCCCCAGGTTGAGAACCACTGATGTAGAGGATCACTTCCTGTCTAAGACTTTGTGTACCAGTGTCCATTCACATAGAGATGGCGTATAACCCAGTAGGTAATGACTATCAGCCTAACTCTGTGTTCCATGATTTACTTAAAGAAAAGGATTTTACACGCAAGTGTAATGAAAAAAATCCTATTTTTTATTTATTTTTTGTCCTACAGAAGGCAGTATCAGTTACTTTGTATGTCGTCCCTTGTATCTGCTTCCTGCATTTTTAGTGTGGTGTTCTAGTGTCTTGTGCTATTGGCGCTCCTGAGCCATGTTCCCGCTATGGGCACATTTTTCTTAGGCCCTCTGTCTGCTGCTAGGCAAGTGTAATGGGCATCACTTGGATGGTAGAGGTTCCTGTGGGCCCTCACCAGATGAATCCGTCTCCTTATCCAGCATGGACACTCTTGAATGCTCCATTTTGTTCAGAGGCTTGAGGTTACTAGGAGGAGGGGGACAGAGTTGGGATCTAAAACGCGTGTTTTAGGCGCTCCTATTGAAGTCTGTTGGTCCGACAATGTTCAATTCTACCCAGAAAAGCTCATGTACATAATTGTGTGTCAAATTGCAACACAATACTTGGGTGTAAACTGACAACATAAACATAATGTGAATCTTCATGTTGAGTGTTGCGGCGCTTCAGAAAATGCCCAACAAATTGCTCAGATGTGAATGGGGGCTTTTTATTTTTTTGCGTGTGCCATACCTATAGCCAGCGCTCGACAAATCTCCATCACCAGGTCGCCATGCCAGGCCTGTGCTGTCACCCGATTGCCCCCCCCCCCTTTTGGAAGTGATGTTTATTTGTTTTCCATTAAAAATGTTATTTAATGGTATGCAGCAGATACAATAAGAGGGTAACTTCTCAAAAACATACAATTGGTAGTAAACATCATTAGCCCAACCAATACTCTGAGATATACTGTGGAAGAGTAAAGCATATACATGTGGTAACGAGAAAAACAATGCTTGTAAAAGAATGCCATGACTCTCTTTCAACTTGTCTGTGTTGGAGGCAATCTCTCCTTTCTGAGGAAAAAGAGATCAGTCGGGTCATTGTGAAGTCTATGAGACAGAGAGTGAGACCCCCCCCCCCCCACTCGGTAGAATTCACTGGCAATTATCTTTATTATGCGTAGTGGAGAAATTCATCTGAGAAGCAGAATTGGACCCTATAAAACCATCTGGTCTTATGTTCTTCAGACTTATCTCGCAGAACCGAGGTCAAGTCTTCCATTTGCTCTATATCCTTCACCCTTTGCGAACCATTCAGCCATCGTTGGCGCGGATTGCTTCCATAGAGGCAGGATGCACGCTCGAGCAGCATTAAGATGGTGTTTGAGGAGGGATTTATGATAATGATTCCTTGATAAAGAGTTAAGTTTTAGTAAGACCGCGGCCGGGTCATCCTGTAGGGAAATTTCAGTGAATTTATGTATGAGTTTGAGGACTGGTTCCCGAAATGTTTTGAGCACAGGGCATTCCCAGAAGATGTGCAAGATCGTTCCCTGGTGAAGGGGAAGTGATGTTTATGACGTCAATTCCTGGAAATATTTCCCTGTTGGCAATATTTACGGCCAGGAAAGAATGTAATGCAGTGCGACCCTACAGGATCGTTATGCTGTGCAGTAATGTTCATAAATTGACATTCACTTTGATTCGCGGTTTACACAAATTCAATAAGGGATGAATGGTAACGAGTGTAAAACATATACTCTATTGCAACTATAACAGGAAGTTAGATTCACAAATCTACATTTTAATGGATTTGGACTCATTCACACAGGCACTGTGGCTCGTACAGTGTGAATGAGTGCCTGTTTATGCAGCTGGAGCTGTGTGCATGTATTCCATGTTCTTTATGGGTATGGACACGGCCACTTGTCCTAAGGCCTTGAGCTCTGTTTAGGCAGAAAGTGTATTACAATCATCCAGCAGATATACTGTCTCTTTTCCTAGGGGAAAGCAAAACTGTCAGAAACCATGAATCAGACTGAGACAGAAGTACAGTTAAATCACACTTGTTTAATAATACAAGTAAATGGAACAAACGTAGTCAAAACATAGCCAAAGTTCTGTTAACCGTAACGGATAGTTAGACATGCCAGAAAGCCAGGAATTGGCGTAGTGGAACAGCAAGCAGGATCTGGAGCCAGAAGAAACGTCAGCCAAGCAAGTCTTTAACAGGAACGCAGGAGAAAATCTCTGTGATGTTGACCAGGCGAAGGCAGAGACCATCTGGGCTGTACGGCTTAAATAAGCAGGACTAATGAGCAACAAATCATCAACAGGTGAATCACTGTGGAGAGATAGGAGCTGGCAATTAACCGACATCTGAGCGGCCTTCGAAGCAATCCTACAATAATCTGATCGTACGTACACCGCTTTTGAGCCAATCGGGGCAGGTCGTGCGAAATTATCCGATGGGACAAGTGCGAAGATTTTTCTCGTACGATACCAGATCGTATGATTTTTATTTTAATCCAATTTTCGGACGAAAATACAATACAAAATATTAACATCACTTCCGAATTACTAGTCTGTCGTTCGAATTTCGTAATTTTAGTAATCTCTTCATTTTTGATGAGACTAGCATGTAAAAAAACCGAAAGATCATTCATCCGATAATCTCATTGTGTGTATCAGACTTTAGCCTGTGTGTCTATGCACACATAGGCTTTTAGAGGCAGATTAAAAAAGATCTGCCAGTGCATCCAGGAGCAGCAGAATTTTGTCCGAAAAAACAATTGATGCCTGTGAACGCTTCTAAATGTGCGTTTACGCAAGGGGCATTTACTGGCTGTGTGCATGAGGCCAAAATGGACGGGCGTGCAGGGGTGGGGGACGCAGCCCCTGCATGCCTGTTACATTTGGATGGGTGTCTGTACAGCTGCTCCACATAGAGAAAAAGGTGAATAGACTGCATGCTGGTCCTGGCTGCTTTATCCTCATAAGCAAGGCACTCGATCACGCTGTGACCCATGTCAATGCCCCCTTAAAAGGCATTGCAGCTCGGACCAGAAACCTTTTCACGCTGGCCCTGGGTGTTTTTTTTTTTTTTTTTTTTTTTGCTGCTTGAAACCGCCTATACCACTTACAGCTCTTAAAAGCTTATGTGTGCATGGACACATAGACTAACATGGAAAGGCATTTTTTTTAAGCTGCAAAAAAACTCTTGAAGCTTGTAAAGGTGGCTGTTTGTGTTTGTTTTGTGGATGACTATGGTAATTTTAAGCATAATGGATCAGCTGCTTTATTCATTTTATTGAATTATTTGTATTTTATGGTAATTGTTTTTTAAATTGCACTTTTGTTGCCTGGAATGGGCATATGACTGTTGAAAGCCTTAATATAATATCTCACAAAATGTGTTTTTATCACATTAAGTCTTGTCTTAATTTCCTACTGTCGTCAGTTGACCTCCAATTGAAATCTAAAATATCACTAGCTTCAGGCTGATGATAATTGTAAAGAGCGATAATTTATTGTAATCTTCTTAAATTGACTATCTTGTATTCTGTTCGACGTTAATATGTTATCTAAAGGGTGTATTGCTTTTCTTATCCTGTATGTTCTGTAAAAAATAAATAATTGGAACCTGTGCCCAGTCCATGCACATTTAAACTATTTGCATATTCTGAACAAGCAATAAAAGCGCTTGAAAAGCAGCCCTGATTCACCTTTGTCGCTGTAGGCATTATGGAGAAATTCATCTGAAGCACTGAACTCAGATCAGAGCAGTCAATAGCGTGAAAATACACTTTAAAGTGGAATTTCAAGCAAAACCTAACTATTCTTAAAAATGCTCCCTTCCAACGCCTATTGTGACTAACTGGTCACGTGATCTCCCGCATCGGCTGCAGGAGAGCATGCTCGACAACAGCTGGTAAAATGCCTGGGAGGGAGTGGTGACATTACTCATAGACTCTTGTGGCCCAGCCGATATCAGCATTCCCTCCTCTCCCCTGCAGCTGCTGCTGGACGACAGGGGGGTCGATCACTGACTGGAGCAGCTGAAAACAGATAAGTATACAGAGATTCCTTACACAGGTAAAGCCCCTTTCACGTGAAGCAAATCTCTTCTGATCAGCAGAGGATCAGCTCACAGATCCCCTGCTGACAGGAGCAGAGTAGGCAGATGATACATCTGTCGGGTAAGTATCTGCAGAGCACGCTCTGCTCTATGGGCGGTGAAGAGTAAACTGGCCTGTTCATTTACACCCAACTACCCTCTGATCTGATCCATCAAAAGGGAGGAGAACAGGTCGTAGGAGGTGTAAAGGGACATAAGTCTGTTTACACTCACGTGTCCATAGGGATAAATGGACCTTCTAATCGGGTCCACCTGACAAGCAGACCTGATCAGAATGCTCATCTGAAAGGAGCCTCCATGTTCACGGGACGTCTTTACAACTGCTCCTAAATGATTGATTAAACTTGACAGATAGTAACCCATGTTTAAAATGTCTGTTTTGTCGCGTTTAGTGGCGTTTTGCTGTGTTTGCATTTTAGAAGCATTTCAAATATATATATATATATATAATTTTTTTTTTTAAATAACAAAAAACGCCTATAAACAAAACACTGATAAACGTGGCTTACCGCCTAAGGCCTCATGTACACGGGACGCTGCTAAACGTACGTTCAGAGGCAGTTGGAAGCTTTTTTCAACTGCCCCTGAACTCATTCAATGTTATCCTATGTGACCATATACACAGTCTCGTTTATTGCCGTGTTTTAGGCAGTTGCGTTTTAACAGCGTTTCTTTGAAAGCAAAAAAATGGGTTCAGACGCTGAAGATTTCCACATTTCAAACGCGACTAAAAGCGGTAACCCACGTTTAGCAGCGTTTTGTTTATAAGCGTTTTTAGTTTTTGCCCATTAAAAAAAAAATGCAGCTAAGCGCGGCATGTAAACGCGGCAAAACTGACGTTTTAAACATGGGTTAATATCTGTCAAGTTAAATCGTTCAGGAGCAGTTGTAAAAACGTCCCATGTACACGGAGCCTAAGGCAAGGCCATACATGGTTGAATTTCGAAATAATTTTCTTTAGAAAATTTGTGCGTTTTGTGATCCGATGGAGCCACCATTGATTTTCGAAATCTGATCAACCAAACCTTCTTCAATTTCACCTCATGTTCCTACCGAAAATATTTTTTGTGTCTGGGAATCTTCTTTTTCTTCCTGGAATTTTCTTTTCTTGCACATGCGTATTTCTTTTTTGATTTATATTTCTCGCACGATTCTACCATCATTGATTAGAAAATAGTTTGTTTTTCATAAAATTTCCAACATGTCCGATAATTAAAATTTTAATGTCCGCACGAAAATCTGCTGTTGCTGCAGCCCACTAATGGTGCGAAATACGAACAAACATTCTTAGATAAGATAAGAAATTCTTTTGAAATTACGGCCCAAGTCAGAACATAAGTAGCTGGGTTTGTGACTGTAATTCTACTTTACCAAATACTAGCCCCCCCCCCCCCCCCCCCCCCCCAGCATGTTCTGTTGCACTTTACGGGAGCATTGTCCCAGTCCCGTCAGTCCCTGTTTCTGAATGATCACACAGTTCTGCAACATTTAATGCACACTGGTCCACACCTTAGGGTCAGATTGTGGCAAAAGTTGGTTGGCCTGTTTTTGGATTGTGGAAGGGAAGGGAAAAGCTGGAGGAAAGCAACCTAAATGTGTTTTTAGAAACAAGTGATATGTCCCTGCACGTGAATTTTTACTTCTTCAGAGGATTTTTCAAATTCTGGACAGCATAATCCCAAATAATCTTGAATTAATACTGAATTATGTTCTCTTGCAGAATTCCCAGTGTTTCTTCTTCAATGCAGAGCAAAGAGAGCAACGTAAGGTGAGTATGGTGTTTATGTATATTATTATATATTGATCACTTCATCAGAATTCAAAACATCATGTTGGACTTTCTGAATTTATTGTGGATTTTTACGCAAATTTTTTTTTTTTCGTTTTTGATAGAGTAGGGTAGACTTTTTGATACTTATTATTGTGGTCTTGGTCGGTGTAACGGTGGCCTTTGTCACTGAAGATGGACAGTGTAACGGCACCCCAAATGGGACAGGGGTTAAAGCCGTTTAGGATATTCCATTCCCGAACACAAGAATGCTACCGACACTCCACAGTCAGGCAAACGAACCCCAATAACGAGACACACAGCTCTGTTTGAGGTTTAACAGGAAAGAGCCCCTTTATTGAGAAATACAGCTCTTATATACAATTAGGATACTGCAGTAACCAAATGAACGATGACCCAACTCCACCCACAACATCATACACTGCTTACTTAATGAGCCCCAATACACATCTTTTAGTAGACATCCTGACTCTGGCTCTGACCTAATTTACATGAGCCAATTAACTACAGACGATGATTCATACACCTGACCTTTAGGCTGTCTGTTAACTCACAATACACATTTATCACAGGACTCCTTCACACAATACAGGGTCAACTAGCACAAGCCCCAATGAATGATCCTTAGAAGCCATCCTAGATTAATTTACATCACAACAGACAGGTGGGCTGCAGTCCAAGACATATTCTGCATGTCCATTATTTTCTGGCTCAATCTGTGCCCAAAAGTGACTCCCGTTACAGACAGTGAAGGGGAAATTCAACATTTTAAATGCACATTACTGTAGAATGCCAGAAATTGCAGCAGTTTTAAAATGCTCCTGGCTTACAAGTAGTAAAATCTAACTAGGTGTATGCCACCTCATGGTCTTATCTATTTTTTTTTTTTACCATTAAAATGTTATCACTATACCCTGTTGCATGACTGCCCACCCTTTCTCCCCACTTTGCCTTTTTTAAATACTTGGTATTTTGTAAATGGGTTCACAAAATACAAAGCCTTCCGTAACTGGGCAAGAGGAGAAGAGGGGCAGGCAGAACTGCTATACACAACTCTAACGCTGCTGTAGCTTGGGTCCAGCGTCATTCCTCGGAAGTATAGCAATAGCTACATTCCTCAGTTAGAATGTAAATAAGAAAAAGAAGTGGCATACATCGGGTTGGACTTAACCCCGCATAATCCAGCAAACTTTAAAATTCCTGGAGTTACCCCAAAGCGGTTTGTGTTGCCTACTACAAAAAGCAGCTTCACCATTTTCAAAAGGAGGCCAGCAATTGCAGCCCCATGACAGATGTTCTTAAAGACTTTATAAAGAGAGTGCAAAGTGACAAAGCCTAATGCAGCTAAGATTCAATTCCATTGAGGTTAAATGAGCAACAGATTTTGGTTGCTCTTGTCCACTGCTTTTTGCACATTACTTGTTGTCTTAATAGTCAATACCATAGGTACCCCAGTATGGGAAGTTGGCTCTAAAGCCGCGTACACACGATCAGTCCATCCTATGAGAACGGTCTGATGGACCGTTTTTCATTGGTTAACCGATGAAGCTGACTGATGGTTAGTCGCGCCCACACACCATCGGTTAAAAAAAACAATCGTGTCAGAACGCGGTGACGTAAAACACAACGACGTGCTGAAAAAAACAAAGTTCAATGCTTCCAAGCATGCGTCGACTTGATTCTGAGCATGCATGGATTTTTAACCGATGGTTGTGCCTACTAACGATCGGTTTTGACCTATCGATTAGGAATCCATCGGTTAAATTTAAAGCAAGTTGGCTTTTTTTTAACTGATGGTTAAATAACCTATGGGGCCAACACACGATCGGTTTTGACCGATGAAAATGGTCCATTAGACCGTTGTCCTCTGTTTAACCTATCGCGTGTACGAGGCCTTACACTTCAATTATAATGAAGGCCCCTTGACCCGCCCTGCTCTAAGGAAAGGGAGCCTTGACATCTGGATGCTTGGCAACTAAGCAGGGCATCAACCTAATCAGTGAGTTGAAGTGGCTCCTTTTGGATTGGCTACTATGGTACGAGGTGACTGGGTGGAGCTAGAACTCTAGAAAAGGCTACGCAGGGGCACGCCCCACTACTCTCGAAAATTTGACGTCGCACGAGTTGTCATTCTTTGACCCAACTATGGTTTCCTCCAGCCATCAATCCACCATGTATGTTTTCATGACTGCTGTGGGATCTTTTATATACATACTCTAGAATCGAATAATTTTCTTGTTCCATTTAGTCAAGTATAATGCCGCGTACACGCGATCATTTTTCGGCATGAAAAAAAACTACGTTTTCAGCATGTAGAAAAAACAAGATTTTTCCAACTTCATCATTAAAACGACGTTGCCCACACACCATCGTTTAAAAAAAATGCTCTAGCAAAGCGCGGTGACGTACGACGGCACTATAAAGGGGAAATTCCATGCAAATGACGCCACCATTGGGGCTGCTTTAGCTGATTCCGTGTTAGTAAAAGACGATTCGTGCTTTTCTGTCTGTTACAGCGTGATGAATGTGCTTGCTCCTTTATGAACGGTAGTTTTACCAGAACGAGCGCTCCCGTCTCATAACTTGCTTCTGAGCATGCGCGGGTTTTTAACGTCGTTTTAGCCCACACACAATCATTTTTTACAACCCGAAAAATTACATTGTTTAAAACGTTGTTAAAAAATGCAGCATGTTCGGGGAACAAAAATTGACTTTTTTCAGAACTCGAAAAATTATGTGAAGCCCACACACGATCATTTTAAATTACATTTTTTCAAAAACAAAGTTTTTTTCATGCCGAAAAATGATCGTGTGTATGCGGCATTAGGGTTTCCACTTCATCATTTTGTAAGTAGAATACGTGTAAAATACTTACACTCCTACAGTTTTACACAGTATGTATATGTCCCTTTCTGTCATTAAACCTTTAATTCTCTATTAAAACTGTCTATACTGTCCTTTCACTGCACATGGTTTTCTACTCATTGACTTGCAGCGCCAGGAACTGGAAGAGGTAATGAAAAGCCATGAAGTCTGTAGATGTAGATTGCAACCTTCCTTAGTGCTATGCTGAGACTTTGACTGTAGTGTTAAGCTGTATTAAGGAACCCATAGTCAAAGAGATGATGGTTGTCTAATCTATGTTTGATGGGATTGGGTGTTTATATCTGTTGGCCACACACATGACTACCAGTGACCACTTTGGGTGGATCAACTCATCATGTAGCTTTGCTTGCCTATGTCTGTATTGTTCCCACCTGCACTTAAGGCTGGTGCAGCATTTTCCAGTGATATCCTTCCTACACCTACTCCTCCGCTTTTACTTGAACATCAACAATCCATCTATATCTGCACTATCCTGTTTGCTACATCAGATTTTGTGAACAGATCAAACATGAATGTCTGTCTGTCCACTGTTAGAAATTCATGGAAACGATGAACTGTGACTGCTGCAAAGTGGATAAAATATGGTACCAAGAATTGTGCACTTCCGAAGAAAAACTGGAGCAAACCTGTTATACAAACCAAGGCTTTGTCTAGGAAGCTGAACTTTGTCCTGCCTTCCACCGCCCCTCCCTACCGGGTTGGTAATATCAAGTACCTCGTTAACCTCTAGGCAGCAGGAAATGCCCATATTTAATTTATTTCTGCTTGCTTTGAAATGTTAAAGGGGTTGTAAAGGTAAAAACTAATTTCCCTAAATAGGTTCCTTTTACCTTAGTGCAGTCCTCCTTCACTTAACGGTGGGGGCGGACACGACACTCCACACCAGGGAGAAAGCCTTGCATTACTGTGTGGAGTTACAGACAGAAGAACAGGAAGTAAGGATTTCTCAGAAGAAATAAGTACATTTAAAAGCAAAATCGAAGGATGAGGTAAGTGAAGGAGGACTGCACTAAGGTAGCCATTTAGGGATTTTTTTTTTTTTTTAATCTTTACAACCCATTTAACTGAAGCCTGTTTTGAGGACGTACGTTGGCCTCCTTTGCTGACCCCTTCTTGAAGTGCTAGTTGCCTGGCTTAAACAATGGGTTCAGTGCTTTCCTGGGCACTAAGCTGAGCAGATATGCAGATTAGGCACGCTATCTCCCTTCGACTTTTCCTGGTCTGTATGCTTGTCCCAGCACAGTGACTCAAAAGGGTTGATGTAGTATTAGCAAACATGTCATGCTTTAACCACTTCTGGACCGCCCGCCGTCATTATATTTTGCTACTTTGAAGAGGAATACCGTTGTTATTAGGGGTGCAACGGATCACAGTTGATCCGAACGGGTCACCCCCTTCGGATCGGAACACACTGTGATCCGCGGATTGCCACGGCTCCGGAGCTAGGCCGAAGCCGCGGTCTTTCCTAATGTTACGGCGGCGGCTCCGGAGCTAGGCCGAAGCCGCAGCCTTTCCTAATGTTATGGCCGCGGCTTCGGCCTACCTCCGGAGCCGCGACCATAACGCTCGGAAAGGCCGCGGCTTCGGCCTAGCTCCGGAGCCGCCGCCGTAACATTAGGAAATACCGCGGCTTCGGCCTAGCTCCGGAGCCGCGGGCTTCTTGGTACACCCGGCGGCGGCCCTCCTCTGTTTACACCCACAGAGGAGGAGCCCGCACTCGTGGGACACGCCGCTCGTCTGTCGGTACTAGCAGGGGGGGGGGTCACTGTCCTGAGCAGGGGGGGGGGTCACTGTCCTGAGCAGGGGGGGTCACTGTACTGAGAGGAGGGGGGGGGGGTCTCTGTACTAAGAGGAGGGGGGGTGTCTGCACCGAGGGGGTACTATAGTTGGTGGGGGGGGGGAGGACATGTGGATATTACAGTGGGGGAGATTATTTTTTTATTTTTTTTTGCCGATCCGAAAAATGATCCGATCCGTGACTCCTGATCCGAGGAACGATCCGAACCGTGAGTTTTTTGATCCGTTGCACCCCTAGTTGTTATGGTAGCAGCTAGCTACCATAATCCCAGTACCCTCTTCAAGAGCGGGCAGTGCTCTTTCAGATAAAAGTGGTCTCTGCGGTGGATACACCGCAAGATCACCTTTATCGGCAGCAGCGGGGGCAATTGGATCCTCTTCTGTCAGTGGCCGCATATGAAAACTGTGTTCAAACCACACGTAAGGTATCAACACGATCGTTGGAGTGAGAGCAATAATTCTAGCCCTAGACCATTTTTAAGTTTTCAACCAAGTTTTTCACCATTCCACGAGCAGGCGCAATTATGAAGCTACATAGTTACATAGTTACATAGTTAGTCAGGTTGAAAAAAGACACAAGTCCATCCAGTTCAACCTCAAAAAAATAAACAAACAAAATAAAAAACACAATACAATCCCATATACCCAACTCCATACCCACAGTTGATCCAGAGGAAGGCAAAAAACCCCAGCAGAGCATGATCCAATTTGCTACAGCAGGGGAAAAAATTCCTTCCTGATCCCCGAGAGGCAATCGGATTTACCCTGGATCAACTTTACCTACAAATCTTAGTACTCAGTTATTTTATGTACATTTAGGAAAGAATCCAGGCCTTTCTTAAAGCAATCTACTGAGCTGGCCAGAACCACCTCTGGAGGGAGTCTGTTCCACATTTTCACAGCTCTTACTGTGAAAAAACCTTTCCGTATTTGGAGGTGAAATCTCTTTTCCTCTAGACGTAAAGAGTGCCCCCTTGTCCTCAGTGTTGACCGTAAAGTGAATAACTCAACACTAAGTACACTGTATGGACCTCTTATATATTTGTACATGTTGATCATATCCCCCCTAATTCTCCTCTTCTCAAGAGTGAATAGATTTAGTTCTTCTAATCTTTCCTCATAGCTGAGCTCCTCCATGCCTCTTATCAGTTTGGTTGCTCTTCTCTGCACTTTCTCCAGTTCTCCAATATCCTTTTTGAGAACTGGTGCCCAAAACTGAACTGCATATTCCAGATGAGGTCTTACTAATGATTTGTACAGGGGCAAAATTATATCTCTGTCTCGGGAGTCCATACCTCTCTTAATACAAGAAAGGACTTTGCTCGCTTTGGAAACCGCAGCTTGGCATTGCATGCCATTATTGAGCTTATGATCAACTAAAACCCCCAGATCCTTCTCCACTACAGATCCCCCCAGTTGTACTCCCCCTAGTATGTATGATGCATGCATATTCTTAGCCCCCAAGTGCATAACTTTACATTTATCTACATTAAACCTCATCTGCCACTCAGTCGCCCAATTAGACAGAGCATTGAGGTCGGCTTGTAAATTGGAGACATCCTGCAAGGACGTTATTCCACTGCATAGCTTGGTGTCATCTGCAAAGACAGAAATGTTACTTTTGATCCCAGACCCAATATCATTTATAAATATATTGAAAAGTAAGGGTCCCAGCACTGAACCTTGGGGTACACCACTGATAACATTGGACCATTCAGAGTAAGAATCATTAACCACGACTCTCTGAATTCTGGCTTTCAGCCAATTTTCTATCCATTTACAAACTGATATATCCAATCCTGTAGACCTTACCTTACACATGAGCCGTGTGTGCGGAACTGTATCGAACGCTTTTGCAAAATCCAAATATATCACGTCCACAGCCACGCCTCTGTCCAGGGTTTTACTTACCTCTTCATAAAAGGAAATCAGGTTTGTCTGACAACTTCTGTCTTTCATGAATCCATGTTGTCTGCTGCTTAAATAGTTTTTTTCCTGCAAGAACTCATCCATGTGGTCTTTTATTAAACGTTCCAGTATCTTCCCAACTATAGAAGTTGGACTAACAGGTCTATAGTTACTTGGTAAAGACTTTGTTCCCTTTTTAAATATAGGCACCACATTGGCTCTACGCCAATCCAGTGGTACTATTCCTGTCATTAATGAGTCCCTAAATATTAGATACAGTGGCTTTGAAATGACAGAGCTCAACTCACCTAGGATCCGT
Source organism: Rana temporaria (assembly GCF_905171775.1). NCBI lineage: Eukaryota > Metazoa > Chordata > Amphibia > Anura > Ranidae > Rana > Rana temporaria. The sequence continues at coordinate 33,504,860 of NC_053498.1, forward strand.
GGGTGGATGCCATCTGGTCCAGGTGCTTTATCCACCTTTATTCTGTCTAAATATTTCTGGACCATATCACTTTTGAGTCATTGTGGATTTGGGGCTGTGTCACTCCCACCCCCATTTTGGACATGAGCTCCCCCATGCTCCATTGTATACACAGAGCTGAAGAAAGCATTTAATAAATTTGCCTTCTCTTTGTCCCCAGTCACCCACTCTAGATTATTTTGTAAGGGGCCTACATGCTCAGACTTCACCTTTTTACTATTAATATATTTAAAGAATTTTTTGGGGTTTGTCCTACTATCTTTTGCAATCTGTCGTTCGTTTTGAATTTTTGCATCCTTGATTTCCTTTTTACATATCCTGTTATATGTAAAAAGGGTGACATGTTGGGTGCTTGAAGAGTGCGCTTGTAAGAGTGCTGCGCAAATACGGTGTGACAAAAAGTATTGCAACCACCACAATTTTATTCTCTAGGGTGTTAGAAAAAAATATATATACTGTTTGGGGATTCTACGTAATTTTCGAGCAAAAAAAAAAAATGTTTTTAACTTGTAAACACCAAATCTCAGAAAGAGGTTCGGTCCTTAAGTGGTTAAAAATGCGCACACTTGTGAAACGGTGACAAATGGCGTTAATGTTACAATTCATAGGTGACGCTTTTAAACGCCTTTACAGGTTACCACTTTAGATTTACACAGGAGGTCTGGTGCTAGAATTACTGCTGTGATCTGACGTTTAGTGATACCTCACATGTGTGGGACGATCGCTGTTTGTGTGCATGCGGGATCGATTTGTGTGTTCACCTTTGCGTGTAAGCACGGGGGCACTTATAAATTTGTATTTTTATACTGTCGCTTTATTTTTTTTAGATTGCTGTCACAAGGAATGTAAACATCCCTTGTGACGTCGATAGGCATGTGACCGGTACTCCTTTTTATGGAGCTTTTGATTCCGGTTAAACATTAAGAGATGGCAGATTACCATAGCTGAGTGCCGAACAAAGTCGATCTGGTCTCTGATCAGTGGGCCAGGAGAGCCCAAGAAAGCCACAGAAGGTGGTGGTGGTGAGGGGGAACATCCTCCTCCTGCTTGTAGCCGCTGGGATTGCGTTTACAAGAAAGCCGACCGCCGTCTTAATTTTTTTTTGTATGTACCGTGTATTTTTTGTAATGTGCTGCAGGCATCATCCCGGTATAACCACTTGAAGTCTAGCGACGTACGGGTACATTTGTCGTTCGGCAAGTGGTTACTAACCATTTAGCATAAATAAAACGTAAACGCCTATACCAAATGACAGGACAGCTCTAGACAAACGGCCAAATAAAACGTTTGAAATGGATGTATAGAAATGGTTTTACCTATAATTCAAATGATTTGTAAAGTATGGTATACAAGCGTATACTATACAAAAGTATGCATATACTCTTGTGACCCAACCACTATTGCTCTTTTTATGGGTATGTAACATAGGAGGGAACCTGCAATTCTGCAGGCAAGGTTCCACCTCCATGTCCTAGGAAACATGTTTCCTTTCTTTCGCCTGCAAACCCACCTCCACACCTCCACTTTCCTCCCACACCAAGCCTGACTTCAATTATCAGCTGCCTAGTGCCAGCCTAGTACATATAATTGAGATAATCACAAAAGCTAAATTGAAAAATAATTTCCGGGATTCTGAAGGAAACCAAAGTAATGTGTTCATTTTTGTTTTGATTGCACGCTGTATGATTTGGCAATTAGAAAATTAATCATCTGGGTTTTACCATTCATTTGGGAATGCCATTTCAGGTTAAGAAAAATTTAAGACGCATTGAATATGCCGGAACACTTTTGCACAGTTTTTGAGAGCTCTGATACATCATAGTGTTATGTTAGGACAGGGTTGTTTGTGGCAAGTCCTCAGTGATCACAATGCGGCTCCATCACTTACATCCCAGAGATTCAGCTGGTTGGCTTTGTGAACCTCTGGGAACACATGAGGTGTGCGTCGGATAAGGATCTTAACGAAGTCGGAGCCAAAAGCTCAGGCTGCTGCTAAGAAAATGTATTCTTTTATCTTTCTCTTTTTCTCTTCTCTTTATTCACTGAGGAACACGGGTCATAGTGATGCGAGGGGTTACATAGTTAAATAAAAAGGATGCTCCGGCGTATCTGTATCTTTTTTCTGTATTCAGAAAACAAGATACGCCGGAATTTTACTAAGATCCTACTGGTGTAAGTCTCTTATGCCGTCGTATCTTGGTTGCATATTTACGCTGGCCGCTAGGTGGCGCTTCCATCGATTTACGCGATAAATATGCAAATTAGGTAGATACGCCGATTCAGAAACGTATGTCCGCCCGGCGCATTTTTTTACGTCGTTTTATGTTAGGCTTTTTCCGGCGTAAAGTTACCCCTGCTATATGAGGCGTATCCTATGTTAAGTATGGACGTCGGGCCAGCGTCAAATTTTCCGTTTTTTGTGTAAGTCGTTCGCGAATAGGGCTGAGCGTAATTTACGTTCACGTCGAAAGCATTGGCTTTTTGCGGGTTAATTTGGAGCATGCGCACTGGGTTACCTTCACAGACGGCTCATGCGCCGTTAGTCAAAAACGTCAATTACGTGGGATCAGCCTTCATTACCATACAACATGCCCACTGCATGGATAATTTGAATTCCGTGGGCTTATGCCGGACCACATGCGCTACGCCGCCTTAACTTAGGGCGCAGGTTCTTTCTGAATACAGAACCTGCCTCACTAAGTTACGGCGGCGTAGCGTATCTGAGATACGCTACGCCCGCACAAATTTACGCCGGGCTATTTGAATCCGGCCCAATGTGTTCAATATTGAGTTGGTCCACCCTTTGTAGCTATACATGTTTTAACTCTTCTGGAAAGGCTGTCCACAAGGTTTAGGAGATTGTCTGTCTTTGAGAATGTTTGAACATTCTTCCAGAAGCACATATGTGGGGTCAGACTCTGTTGTGGATGAGAAGGCCTGGCTTGCAGTCTCCTTCTTTAATTCATCCCAAAGGTGTTTTTATCGGGTTGAGGTCAGGACTCTGCTAAAGGTACGGGCTGATTTTTGCCGCATTGAGGGGCCAATGGACAGGGCCATGTATTGTAAAATCTTGGATGCAAACCTTCTTCCCTCATCCAGAACACTGCAGATGGGTCGTGGGTGGGTCTTCCAGCATGACAATGGCCCAATTCATCCCAAACGCTCGAACATACGATGTTCGAGTCGAACATGAGTTCGACTTGAACACAAAGCTCATCCCTACTCCCCATAGGGTTATCTAGCTAATAACCGAGCAGTCACCTTTTGGTGTCTGGTCCCAGTCAGGCTGTTGAGTTTTCAAAGTTTAAAATGGTTTGTGTTCACGTTAGAAAACGTGTACTGAAATAATATGTGGGCTGCCATTACTGACCTCTCCTTCTGAAAAAATGGTTGCCTGGCTGTTGATGAACTAACAAGTCGTTACTCTGGAGGGTGGCCAACTTGTTTGTTTACTCCATGTAGGGAGCATTGACAAGCTCCAGTGGGCAGCACCTAAAACCACAGAGATGGGCACATTGCAGGCTTTGAGCTGCATTGCCCTTTGGTATTGCCAAAACAAATCTGGTTAGGGTTTGACTTTATTTCTGCATGCTTGTTCTAAATAAGTGACTCCTTTTTAAGAGGTCTCCCTTCCATCCCTCGTTTTTCTTTGTACCATTTACGAATATTGAATGTGTGTATATGTAGATATAGATTATATTTTATATTCTCGATCCACACCCCCCAGTTAAAATGTCTGGTTTCCGTGATGTAACGGAAAGGGTTAAAAGTGCCCATGTTGCGGCGCTGCCGAAGCGCTTTGCTGGCGCGGTGGCATTTAATTCAATGGGCAGGGCGTTTTGGGAGAAGTGTATACACCGCTCCTGCACTTACTGTTATAAAACCTTTCCAAAAAAAAAAATGTATTCATCAATTTAGGCCAATTTGTATTCTGCTACATATTTTTGGTAAAAAAAAAAAAATCCCAATAAGCGTATATTGATCGGTTTGCGCAAAAGTTACCGCGTCTACAAAATAGGGGATAGATTTATGGCATTTTTATTATTATTTTTTTTTTTTTTTACCAGTAATGGCGATGAACTGCGACATTGCGGTGGACAGATCGGACACCTAATACCCACAGATCACTGTGTACGAGCCCGATGTGCACTGAAGAAACAACTCGCTCGTGTTGTTTCTTCAGTAGCTGTGCCATGACCGGCGGCACCCGCACACATGCGCGGGAGTGACATCATTACGGCTCTGGCCATTCACAGTGCTGGAGCCCATAATCCCAGAAATAACTCCAGCAGACATGTTGCCGGTCACAGCGGTGTATGGGGACCGCTGCAACAGCTTCGTTCTGAGGTAAGTATGCGATGCATACTGGCTCATTATGCCTTTGTCTCGCAGGTTTTTTTTTGTTTTTGTTTTTTAGTGCGCGTGTGTGTATATGTATGTATGTATGTATGTATGTATGTATGACTTTTTTTTTTTTTTTTTTGTAGATTGGGACAAGGTGAGAAGCCATGTTGTGTTGGCTAAACATACACTTTACAAAATGGCTTGAATATGCACTGTTTACAAGCTGCCTGTGTATTTTTCTCTAAGTCAGAAAGCAAATGAGTGTCCATTAAAAATTGTTTTTTTTATATAATTTTTTTGCTTTGGAATCTCAGCTTTTCACATATCTCATGTCACATGGTGATTTGTAGCAGGCTTTGTTAATTATTTGGTAGAAACCTCCACACAGTGAAGGCTCCCTGTGTTCAGATTCTAGCATGTGATTCTAAACCTCTGGAGGTTTGCTGCTGCAACACATAATTGCTGTGTGTATGAAAGTTATCATACCTAAATGTTAGTGCAATTCCCCTGTTAAATAATATACAGTACCAGTCAATTAGGCCAGGCTGATATTCTTACATTAATCTGGTTGAAAAAAGACACAAGGCCATCCAGTCCAAACCACAGGACAAAAAAACAACAAAAAAAAACAAAGCACACAGAAATCGAAAATCTACACAATCTTATACCCACAGTTGATTCAGAGGAAGGCAACCCCCCCCCCCCCCAAATAAAGCATGATCCAATTTGCTAAAGTGGGAGGGGAAGCAATTTCTTACTGACTCTCCAAGGCATTTGGATATCCCCCCCCCCCCCCCCAATCAACTTTGCTATAAATATTGGTATCCAGTTATATTTTTTTGCAAACATTTTGTTCACCATTCTAATTGTGATGTATCAGTTTAACTTGTTAGCCGTCTGTGTTTTTTTTTTTTTTTTCTGGGGAAGTTGTCCATAAATAAAAACATTGTGTTGGCAATGCTTTCTGGAAAACTATCACATTGAACCTAGGTCTCGGATCTCTGCCTTGAAGGCTCCAACTATGAGCGTAGGCCTCAGATATTTTCCTTTTTGAGTCTTCCACTTTGGGCTAGGCCTCAAATATCTGCTTGTAAGTTTTCCATTTGAGCCTAGACACCAGATCTCTGGCTGGGACATGTCCATTCTAGGCCTCATATCTCTGCCTGAAAAACTTCCATTGTGGGTTTTAGTCTGGGAGACTCCCACTATAGACCCTTGACTTTTGATCTCTGCCTGGGAGATTTTCATTATGAGTCTAGGCACTTGATATCCACATTGGGCAATCCAACTATGGGCCTAGGCTAGACATCCAATTTCTGTCTTGGAGAATCACACCATGCACCTAGATTTCAGATGTCGCCCTGACAGATTCCTATTGCTGTCATAAGCTTAAAATCTCTGCCATTGAGGCCTCCATTATGCGCCTAGGCATCAGATCTCTGTAATTGAGGCCTCCACTGTGAGCCTAGGCATCATATCTCATTGAGACCTACACTATAAGCCTAGGCATCAGATCTCTGCCTGGGATGATTTCATGGAGGGCAAGGTTTTAGATCTACAATGGGTGCACATCTATTTTTTAGTTACTTTAGGACTACAAATGTTATTTCTGATTAAATATCTGCAAATCTTTAAAGCTTTTGGGTATAGTAGAAAGGTTGGAACCCCTGTCAGTTTATTTTATTGCTTTCTGCATCCCCTCAGAATCCAAGCTATAGAATTGTAATGGTTGTCACTGGGATTCAAAGTGAAGCAAAATCAAACAAACGTGTTGGCACTGGCGCTTGTGGCAATAATTCTACTTGAAAGCCTTAAAATGAAATCTGTTACCCCCAAACCTTAATGCCGCGTACACACGGTCGTTTTTTGTCTTGTAAAACTTCATTTTAAAAAACGACGTTGCCTACACACCATAGTTTTTTCAAAATGCTCTAGCAAAGCGCGGTTACGTTCAGCACGTACGACGGCACTCTGTTCCATTCAAGCTCGCGTCATAACTTGCTTCTGAGCATGCGCGGGTTTAAAAACGTTGTTTTAAACGTCGTTTTAGCCCACACACGATCATTTTAAATGACACAAAAAACGACATTTTGAAAAACGACATAAAAAATTGAAGCATGTTTTGAATTTTTTTTTTTTGTCGTTTTTCAGAAGACAAAAAACAACGTTTTGCCCACACACGATCATTTTAAATGATGTTTTTTAAAACGTCGTTCTATTTCATCACAAAAAAACAACGTGGCATTAGTGTAAAAAAAAAAAAAAAAAACATAGCTCCCTTTTTCGATTGGAAGCGTTCCCTTCATTTTTTATCTAAAAGATTTGAAAGGAAACGAGAGGTAATCTCTCTAAAATAAACAGAATTCTCATCTTAGGCTCCATTCACATCTATGCGACAAAACGCCGGACGCTTCTGCCGCTAGAGGGGAGAATTCCCATTGCTGTCTATGGAGATGGTTCACATCTCATAGACGCCGAACGCCTGTCGCCTGAAAAAAAGTCCCGGACCCTTTTTTTCAGGCGACATTGGCGTTCGCCCATTGACAGCAATGGGAAGAATCTGAAAAAAAAAAAAAAAAGGATACACACTCGCGGCAAAATACGCCGCGTACCCCCCCGTACGCCGCTGTCGCATAGATGTGAATGCAGCCTTAGAGAGTCATTGGAGCAGTTGTCCCCAACTGGAGGGTTTTCACTCGCCTCAGCTGACAACTCAAAATCATCGGATTTCCCTCCCTTCTCATCTCGGTGACAGTGGTCACCAGTAAATAAGAGGCAATAACATTTTGACAAAGGGTGTAACCCTTCCATGTGTTATCCAAAAAAAAAACTGTTTGCCTTTACATACACTTTAACGTGATCACTATATCTCATCCTTGCTGTCATCCCTTGCCTTTTCCATAGTCCTAAATCCTCAATCCAATCCTTTAAACAAAGAAAATCTTCTAATCCCTTAACATTAGAGTAGTTATAATGTTGACATTTTGTTCCCTAAAAATAACCTGTTGCTAAACAACGAACAACATATCCCTAGCATATCCCTAAAATTTTAGGGCCAGATCCTCATAGCGAGTACGCCGGCGTATCTACTGATACGCTGGCTTACTTTCAAATTACCGGCGTCGTATCTTTAGTTTGAATCCTCAAACCAAGATATGCCTTCGGATTGTAGATGCAATACTTCGGCGCCCGCTGGGTGGAGTTTGCGTTGTTTTCCGTGTCGGGTATGCAAATTAGCTTTTTCCGACGATCCACGAACGTACGCGCATCCGTCGCATTCTCTTACGTCGTCTCTAGTTGGGTTTTTCCGGCGTATAGTTAAAGCTGCTATTTTGCGGCGTATAGATAGACTTGCCATGTTAAGTATGGCCGTCGTTCCCGCATCGAAATTTGATTTTTTTTTATTATTTTTTGCGTGAGTCGTCCGTGAATAGGGATGGACGTAAGTCACGTCTAAGTTCAAAAAATTACGTTGTTGCGACATCATTTCGCGCAAAGCACGGCGGGAAATTTCAAAACGGAGCATGCGCAGTTCAATCACGCCCCCTAATCGCCGATTTGAATTCCGCCGCCAGAAATGCACTACGCCGCCGTAATTTACGGCGCAAAATCTTCCTGGATTCGACTTAAAGCCAGATAAGATACAGCGGCGTAGCGTATCTCTGATACGCTGCGCCTATCCAATTCTATGTGGATCTGGCCCTTAGAGTCCAGTGTGCTAACAGGTAGATGCAGAAAATCCAGATTACAAATGTCTGTACTGAGTGTAATATTGTGTGCAGGAACCCATGGATTTATGAAGTTTTATTTCTGATTATATTCTTGGCTTTCCTTGCTGCTTATAGTGCAGTGCTAATTGCTTTGCAATAATCTCCCGTTTAGGTTCCAAATATGTCTCTTGCTTAGGCAGTAGGTATATCTAGTTCTCTCAGGTATTTTTTAAATATGGGGTCTGCTTTGTTTTATGGTGATCCCTCTTCATTTTCTTTTCCTTTTCATACCTGTAGTTTAGGCAAAAGAAATTCCGAGACTTTGTCCCCAAGTCAGACTCGGACTATGACTCCGATTTCTCTGATGATCCAGAGGTTAAACTACGACAGGTGAGATAAGGGTGCCCTAGTGCTACATAAAGGTGCGGATATCGGGATACTATAGTTTTTATTATAAAAGTCACACAAAATGAATTTCTCACCTAATCGAGTTTCGGTTACCCGGTTAGTCCAACATTTTTGTCAGTTTCGCAAACAAAGACAAATTCGTACAGGTCTGCAGCAGATTTATCACTAAAGGTAGGACAGATTTTCCTTCAAAATAGACACACGACTAATTTGGACCTTTTTGTTCATTTAAGAAACTGGTTTTGGTCATATTTTGGTTTCAGAACAGACGCAGCATAGAAATTGATGCTGTCACAGGCAACCCATCAGATTCCTTAATTTTCTTACCAATCGAGAAATGACGAATGAAATTAGAATTTAATGGAGGATGTATGATTTGTTTTTATTCTTGCGTTGCTAATTTCACTTTTGCTTTTGTCTAGAAACTTGGAGAGTTGGTCATCAAGTTCCTGGAACGGGATCTTCAGCCATCTTGTCAAGTTGTCTGTCTGGAAACTATCCGAATTCTTTCACGAGACAAGTATGGATTGTCTCCCTTCACCAGCCGCTCGGCAATGCAGATCCTGGCCCAGTACGCAGGGTTGGACTACTCGGATGAGACAGAGGTGCCTCGTATGCCGGACAGTGAAAGTGTTGTGGAAGCTTTGAAGGCACTGTGTAACATTGTCTATAATAGCATTGAGGCTCAGGAAGTGGCCAAGGAGCTGCGGCTGGTGTGTGGCCTAGCTCGCCGTCTCAAGCTCTACAACGAGACCAGGTTGTCTCATGAAAGCAAGTTTTTTGATCTACGCCTTCTTTTCCTCCTCACGGCACTAAGGGTAGACGTCAGAAGACAGCTGGCCCGGGAGTTGAGGGGTGTTAGTCTCCTCACTGATGCTCTAGAAAGCACCCTTGCCCTGAAGTGGTCTGACATCTATGAGGTAGTTACAGATCATCTTGCTTCACCACTTGGCAAAGAGGAGACCGAGAGGGTGATGGAAATCCTGAAGACCCTCTTCAACGTCACCTTTGATATCAGCCGCAGGGAAGTTGATGAGGTGAGTTTAGGTATATTGTGGTTTCCGGAAAGTGTGAAAAATGGGTACTGTTAAAAAAAAAAAAAATTGTGTTGATACTTTTAGTTGCCAATCAGGTTTTTCAGTTTGGTTTCCCAGTGAAATTAAGAAGTCTTATCATTTCTAACAGGGTTGGAAATCTGAAAAGTAGATTCTGATTAGTTCCTGTGAGTTCTTACATCATTTTGTTCAGTGGTCTCCAAAACTGTGCCCCAGGGCCAGATGCAGCCCTTTGCTTGCTTCTAAATAGCCCTTGGGGCACTGTTTTCACCCACTGATGCTAACAATGTGGCATAATTCCCCCTCACTGACACCAGTAAAGGAGCAGAATTCCTCCCTGTGACCGCAAAGATGGGGCACAATTCCTCCCAACGAGACTCAATGGCACCAACAAGCGAGCACTATTCCTTCCACTGACACCAAAGATTGCTTATTCCCACTGACATCTGGAACTTTTTTCTGCTCCAATCTGAAGGACTGTAAACTGGCACTTTGTTTAGAAGGTTTGGAGACACCTGTTCTAGGGCATAATGTGGTTGGGTTTTTGAGTTGTGTGTAACTTTGCCGTTCCTACTAGGAATCGGAGGTTCTTGACAGTGGAGTGGCTTGATATACCAGGGTTCCTGGTAAAGATGAAGCCAGGGTCCCCGAACTTTAAGCACACCCACTGGTCCAGACTTGACTTGCCCAACCCCTTTAACTTTCCTGCAGTTAAGTTGCCCACCCCTATGTACCTAAAATCCCCAACTCCCATAACCACCTCCAAATGGGCACAGTTACCTTCCCCCCAATGCAGATAAGCAATCTATTTTCACATTTGCTCAAGGTAATGGAGAGCATATTTTGGCTCTATGGGTTTTCAAGGAGCAGGGTTCCAGTTTCAACCTCTACCTCTGTTCGCCACGTACCTGATTCCTAACATACAATTTTTATATATCTTTATGCTTAGGGGGTTATTTACGAAAGGCAAATCCACAGTGCAAACTACAAGTGCACTTGAAAATGCACTGGAAGTGCAGTCGCTGTAAATCTGAGGGGAAAATCTGAAATGAGGGGACGCTCTGCTGATTTTATCATCCAATCACGTGCAGGCTAAAATACTGTTTTTTATTTTCCTTGCATGTCCCCCTCAGATCTACAGCGAATTTACTTCCAAGTGCACTTTCAGTGGATTACCTTTAGTAAATAACCCCCTTAGTGTCAAATTGTGGAAAATGTTACCTCTTAAGACTAATATCCATTTTAGTTTATATTTGCTTTCCCCTCATTAATACAGGCAATTCGTTATTAATCTAAACCACTCCAACTCATTTGCAACCTAATTAAATGAGGAAGCCAGGCACTAGGAAGAGGAATAATGACAGTGGTAATGATGGCAACAAAAATGTAGAGTTTGGTTGGCAGGTTTTGGCTTTTTCTGACGTGTGTGTTAAAGAACTGAAATGAAAATCATAGATATTTGGTTGGTTAGACTGAAGTTAGGTGTACTAACAAGCTTGGTTTTCCCAGTCTTTGTGTTGCAGTGGTCTGTTCCGAAGAAGCATGGCTTGCGTGTTTTTTTTCAGCACATCTGATAGAACTCCGTAAAATGTCACTGACATTTCAGTAAAGTTCACAAACAAAAAAAGGAAACTGTGCAGTGTTTTGTGATTTGGTGCATTGGCATGGCTGATATCCTATGGCACACTAGTGGCTGCATTCTAGCACAGACAATTGTGTGAACAGGACCGAAAGTGTGGGAGCTAATTGAGGGAATGTAGCGTGTACCTAATCTGCTGTCACTGATTAGTGATCCACAGTCAAAGCCGAACTAAGCCAATCAATTTAACCTTTTCCTAAAATAGTTACATTACAGGCATGCTGTGAATGATAGCTGTCAGTTGCTTGTGCTCTTTGCAGAGCTGTCAAACCATCATATGGCTGGTGTCATGACTTTATCATGTGTAGCACCATGGCAACTGCAGATCAGAACTATGGCTAAGATGGCAGCTCCCTTGGGTGTAAAGAATGGGAAGATTTAGTTCTGCTTTAATTGTTTGCTGACCGCCCTATAGCATGTTTACTGCTTTAAGGCGGCAGCTGTGCGCTGTGTGTGTGTGTGTGTGTGTGTGTGTGTGTGTGTGTGTGTGTGTATATGTATGTATGTATGTATATATATATATATATATATATATATATATATATATATATATATATATAATTTTGCATACATGGGTGGGGGGCGCACCCACCAATTGTTTAATGCACAGGCAGAACAACGATCTGCCTATATTAACAAGGCAGATCGCTGTTCTGTCAATAGAGAAGGCATTGACCCGGTGTTCCTGCAAAGCAAGGACATGATCTTTGCCTTCCCTTAGTAAAAGCACATGACACACAGTACACAAGCACTGGCTAGGAACACATATAACCTTTTGATCGCCCCTGATGTTAACTCCTTCCCAGCCAGTGTCATAAGTACAGTGACGGTGCATAATTTTTAGCACTGATCACTGTAATAATGTCACTGATCCCCAAAAAGTGTCAGTGTCCAAATTGTCCAGCGCAATATCGCAGTCCCGCTATAAGTCGCTGATCGCTGCCATTGCTAGTAAAAAAATATCCCATAGTTTGTAGGCTCTATAACGTTTGCGCAAACCAAGCAATATACACTTATTGGGATTTTTTTTACCAAAAAAATGTAGCAAAATACATATTGGCCTAAATTAATGAAGACATTTTAGATTTTTTTTTTTTCCCCCATTACTGTTTTTTATTTTATTTTATTTTTTTAATTGTCAATCTTTTCTTATTTATAGCGCAAAAAATACAAAACGCAGAGGTGATTAAATGCCACCAAAAGAAAAGCTATATTTGTGGGGGGAAAAGACATAACATTTTTTGGATTACAGTGGCGCATGACCGCGCACTTTTCAGTTTACCTAACGCAGCACCATATCAGCCTTATCATGAAAGGGGGTAATCCTTTGGAGGGCAAGCGGTTAAAGTGGTTGTAAACCTCTGACATGAGGTACCAACAAAACGTATCCCTCTCTATAGTGTGTGCTTGTTGCAACCCAGTCAATCCAGAGCACCAAGAAACACTTCTTCACATATAACCAATTTGAATATAAGCAATAGTGACTGAGTTATTTGAAAATAGTAAAGTCTAAAAAAATTCTCTACCACCAAGTGATTTGATGAAACTTCTCTGTGATGAAACAACACATGGTAGTCAGGGACTCTTACCAAATCGTCGGGACCACCTATCTCTAGGATGGTCAGGCAGGCAGAATACCTCTGCGGGTTTAAAATGATGACAGCCAAGCCTCCAGGGTATTTGAGTAATACCCTCCCCTCCCACCAACACGTCCGAAATGTCCAGGGATGGGAGTTGGTCATATAAAACACAAACTCCAATAGTATAATACTGCAAGGATAATAAAAAAAAAAACGGCCAATTGTCTACTTACAAGACATAAGAAAAAAATGGGCTTAGATAAAAATCTTGCCGGTGTTCTGGCGATCTGGTTCCTACCATCGATATGGTTCCCGAGCCGACGGAAACCTCTGAGCGGGAACAGCTGTTCATCAGCTGTAGACGCGCTCGCTCCCAATGGCTGACTATACGCTCTATACACGCCGCTCTACACAGCAAGGGGCGGATGTGGTATTGACCAGTGTTTTTTTGATTGGTTATCCACGCCGCTCTTTACAGCAAGGGGCGGATGTGATACAGCCCCTTGCTGTATAGAGCGGCGTGGATAACCAATCAAAAATGCACTGCTCAATATCACATCCGCCCCTTGCTGTGTAGAGCGGCGTGTACTAGTGTATAAGCAGGCTTCAGGCAGCGGGAGCGAGCTCGTCTAAGCTGACAATCGGCTGTTGAGGCTCGGAGATTTCTGTGGCCTCCTACTGCGCCTGCGCAGTCGAGGCAGGAACCATATCGATGGAGGAACCAGCTCGACAAGACACCGGCAAACGAACAAGGCATACACCCAAACCTCCGGGATCACGTGGGGTCGCGATGGCGCAATAGCGCAATTTTTTTTTTAATTATTATTTTTATTATATAATTTATTTCAGCTGAAGTATAAGCAAAACCATTGCGGTAGGTATCAGTAATTGGTATCTGCAAAGGCTTACTTTTTTGTTTGTTTTTTATTATCAGTGCATCCCTAGTCATGTCCTTGGGTGGGTTATAGCAGTGTTTCTCAACTCCAGTCCTCAAGGCGCCCCAACAGGTCATGTTTTCAGGCTTTCCATTATTTTGCACAGGTGATTTCATCAGTTTCAATGCCTTAGTAACTACCACAGCCGTTTCAACTGAGGGAAATCCTGAAAACATGACCTGTCGGTGCGCCTTGAGGACTGGAGTTGAGAAACACTGGGTTATAGCGACCTCAAGTGGTTCTTTATAGCAGCAGCTCATTTTCAGGCTGAGTAATGTATGTAAAAAGGTTTGTGTTCTTTGACAGGGAAAATGTTTCTGATTTTACCTGCAATGACTCTGTTGGCATCCTGATTTTGGATGGGAAAATCACTTGGGCTATTGTGTTTTGTGTTGTGTTTTTGTTTTTTTTCTCCCCTGCCATTCGCTATTCTTCCTGAGATCTAGAACTGCTACGTGGTTGTCTGCACAATGCATAAATATGCATGCTCAGCTAGTACAAGCGTTTGTGTTTTAAAGTGAACCTGTGTTTGGGGAACAATGAGAAATCTGGGATTTAATTTTAAAGAAGGAAGAAGGAAGTGGCAAAAATGTAAATCTATATTTGAATGAATATGCTGGAGATTAATGCAAAATCATGTTTTCTCTGAAGGTGCTGAGCTGTGACCAATATGTTAGTATGCAAATGAGCTCCCTGATAAACCCAACAGCCAGTATAATTGGTTGTCAGCATATTAGTCAAGTGGTCTTTGAGGAGATAAAAGGAACAAGTTTGGAAAAGGAACAGCATTCCTTGTATGTTGTATTCTACTTCTAGTGCTGCAAATCCTTTACTTTCTATATGCAGAGTGCCATCTAGTGGCTGAAGTGGAGATTAATGTCTGTAGTGATTTTAAGCCCCATGCTTACTGAGCATTCCAGCGCCTCTGAACAGCTTTTCTCCTGGCTGGAGAAAACCTGCTTAAAAAATGCGGTAAAAGCTATGTATTGCACATGTGTGTATGCATGCTAATGCACTCTATTGGCCAGAATTTTCATTTATTCTGGCCATTAGAATCCATAAAAGTGCAAACGCGCCTAAACACCGCTAGCGCTTAAGGGCATTTATGCATGTTTGGGTGCGATTTATGTTGAGTTGCATCTTGATATAGCACAGTCATTTACCCCGTAGGATCCCGACGCGCTTACAAACATACACATACTAGGGCCAATTTTAGAGATAGGATCTGATTAACTCAAAAAACAGCATGTCTTTGGAGTGTGAGAGGAAACCAGAGTACCCAGAGGAAACCCACGCAGGTACAGGGAGAACATGCAAACTCCACGCAGATGGTGTCTGGGTCGGGATTTGAACCAGCGACCCTATATTGCTGCTAGGTGAAAGTGCTAAACACTACAACACTGTGCGTTCCGTGTTTTTTTTTTTTTTTTTGTGTGTTTATTTTTTATTTTTTCATTGTTCAAAGTGGATGTAAACCTTTACATATACCCAGTGAAGTGAACAGCCTCAGATGATACACAGAGATTAAATAAATGTCCCTACACCAGTTTTACATGTATATCTGCTGTCTTCAGCTTTTTTATATTCTTTAGAAAGTTTAGATTGTTTTAGGAGATTTTCTCTTCATGGGGAGCACTGCAGTGAAGCCCAAGACAGCTGATTGGAGAAAAGGCACACACCCCCTCTTCTCATAGGTAGAGACTTTCAGATCTGTTTGTTTGAATCGTTTAGCACTCTGGTTGCTTTTATCATATGTGACGGAGAACTTGTCAGAAGTTCACATGCTGATAACAGACGAATAGAGCTGGAGACAGCTAGGGGACACAGTAATTTGAAGAGAGATAAGAAAACACTGCAGATATATATGTGCCCAGCTCAAATTTCATAAATCAGGTTTACATTCACTTTAAATGCTGTTTTTTCTAACACCTGTAAACGCCTATGTATGGACACATAGGCTAACATAAAGGTGCGTTTGCAGGCTGAAATAAATAAAAAAAAACACCAAATGCCTGTAAAACTTAGCCTTTTAAGCCCAGTGTGCATGAAGCTTTAAAGCCCAACTCCATTAAAAGGAAAAAAAAATCCACTCAACACCGCAAGGGTTAATTTACACATTTATTGTAGACGCCATGGATTACGCCTTAATTTTCTGCAATAAGAACCACCTTCATTCAGAATGTCATACTGCAAAATTCAGCGTTTTAGAACCACTGGGAGTTCCTTCATCAGGCGAGTGATCACTATTCACTTTGCATGATGAAATGATGAAGAGCCACTAAAGATACCTTTTTCTCTATCAATTGTCTTATTTCTTCTCCTCTTCAACCCCCCCTCCCCCCCCACACCTTTAAATTTGGCATTTTTTTTATGGGGTTACTGGAGTGTGACAGGTATCCACTTTTGGTCAAATCTGCCCCCTCCTTTCCCCTGCAGCCTTCTGGGACACATCACAGGTCCCAGAAGGCTTCAGGACCAATCACAAAGCTCAGCGCGGCTTGTACATAAGCTGGCTGTGAAGCCTCAACGATTTACTGCCAGTTTTCCTTGGTGAAGATACCCGCGTCTGCATCCAATGTCGATTTGAAGAGGCTGAGGGCGGTGGTGGATCCAGGGACAGGTAATTGGCCTTATATTAAAAGTCAGAAGCTACAGTATTTGTAGCTGTTGACTTTTTACGTTTTATTTTGGAGGCGACTGGAGCGCCTCTTTAAAGTGAAAAATCTAAAAGTCCCTTCTATTGCTCTTTGCCGCCGCCTCCCCCTTCATTCATTCTGCATGGTCCTACTGTATGTAGGTGGCATGTTAAGGGGCTTTCTCCCTTTCTCAAGACTTGGGAATAGAAAAACTTCTGTTCCTGAGGACACCCAGACAACTGAGAATGCCACACGTTTAGCATCTCTGAGCAGGCTCCATGCTGTGGATGCTATTGGTGGCTGACACTTTCATCACTAAGCTCCACTGCTGGTCAGGGACTGTTGGGCCTAATGCTGTTCCTGAGCCCTGCCACTGGTCAGTGACTGTTGGGCTTAATGCTGTTCCCGAGCCCTGCTACTGGTCCAGGACTGTTGGGCTTAATGCTGTTCATGAGACCTCAGCCACTGGTCAGGGACTGTTGGGCTTAATGCTGTTGCTGACCTCAGCCACTGGTCAGGGACTGTTGGGCCTAATGCTTTTCCTGAGCCCTGCCACTGGTCAGAGACTGTTGGGCTTAATGCTGTTGCTGAGCCCAGTCACTGGTCAGGGACTGTTGGGCTTAATGCTGTTGCTGACCTCAGCCACTGGTCAGGGACTGTTGGGCTTAATGCTGTTGCTGAACCCAGCCACTGGTCAGGGACTGTTGGGCTTAATGCTGTTGCTGGACCCAGTCACTGGTCAGGGACTGTTGGGCTTAATGCTGTTGCTGACCTCAGCCACTGGTCAGGGACTGTTGGGCTTAATGCTGTTGCTGAACCCAGCCACTGGTCAGGGACTGTTGGGCTTAATGCTGTTGCTGGACCCAGTCACTGGTCAGGGACTGTTGGGCTTAATGCTGTTGCTGGACCCAGTCACTGGTCAGGGACTGTTGGGCTTAATGCTGTTGCTGACCTCAGCCACTGGTCAGGGACTGTTGGGCTTAATGCTGTTGCTGAACCCAGTCACTGGTCAGGGACTGTTGGGCTTAATGCTGTTGCTGACCTCAGCCACTGGTCAGGGACTGTTGGGCTTAATGCTGTTGCTGACCTCAGCCACTGGTCAGGGACTGTTGGGCCTAATGCTGTTGCTGACCTCAGCCACTGGTCAGGGACTGTTGGGCCTAATGCTGTTCCTGAGCCCTGCCACTGGTCAGGGACTGTTGGGCCTAATGCTGTTCCTGAGCCCTGCCACTGGTCAGGGACTGTTGGGCCTAATGCTGTTCCTGAGCCTTGCCACTGGTCAGGGACTGTTGGGCTTAATGCTGTTGCTGAGCCCTTCCACTTGTCAGGGACTGTTGGGATTAATGCTGTTGCTGACGTCAGCCACTGGTGAGGGACTGTTTGACTTAATGCTGTTACCACATCCTCACATTGCCTCTGACATGCCTTTGAATGATCCCTTTGCTGTGTTATAAGCTTTTTACTATTAAAATCCACTCATAAAGGAACAAGGTTTATGTCCTTTGACCCCACTCTGGGTCTTTGTCTCCCTGGAGGCTGGAAGAAGGCACATGCAAGAGGCTAAATGACCTTTAACTGATATGAGATAAGAGGGAGCTGCACTTTCAGTTGAAGAAACGAAACCAGAAATGTATATGAAGAAACCAAACTACAATATCTTTTAGCAGTTGCTGCATAGACTGCTGCTTTGCAAGATAAGATGGGTTTGTTTTGAGACTTGGGGTTAACGCAAACCAGACACAAATAAAAACACAAAGTATTCTAGAAGAGCTTAATAAAATATGTATAATGGGATAATCATCATTAATTTATATAAAGCCTCCAGGTTCCTCAGCGTCTCTCCTTTGTACTCTTTCACTATTGAATAGAAAAATACAAATAAGGTTTTGAGTTTTAAGGGAAGTGTTATCCTTACAGTATGTCCAATTAGAATCCCAGATCAAAATGAAAGCGGTACTAAATCCAAAAGTAATCATTTATTATATTGCAGCTTTCCATTTTATAGGCTTCCTTTCTTTTATTTTCTTTTACAAAGTTTTATTGATAGAAAAGTAGTCACAACAGGTTAGTGCAACAATGTGATGGTTACATCAAACAGAAAATGGAAAGGGGGAGTCCCAGCAGCGGGATGCCAAATACATTGTACAACGTTCAATGACACAAGTAGAAAAGGGGGGGGGGGGTGCAAATATACATAATTCTACTGTACTGTGATCATATAGAACACAAAAAAATACACAGCTATTCAGTATGTATCCCCCATTTGGTCTCTCAAAATTAGGTAACTTGTATCACTGTAACCATCGTCAATAAATCGACTCCAAATCATCACAAAAGTCTCACAAAAGAGTACACAGAAATAGGAAATGAAGTAGATAGACTACAGGGAGTAAGGGGACCTACAAGAGAGAGAAGAAGTAAACGAAAGAGAAAAAAAGGGGGGGGGGGGGGTCAGGAAAAAAGAGGGGGGGGAGCATCCAGAGACACTTAGATTGAGAGAAGTTGACTATCAAACCTGGGGGGTTGGTGATTCGATATCCATGGTTGCCAAACCCTAAGAAATTTACTGTGGGTATCAGAGGTGAAGGATTCCAATTTTTCGTTAATCATAATATCGTTCTTGCGATTTTTAACTGCCTCGAAGCCAAGTACGGGGGTTTTCCAAGCTCTCGCAATGGTCAACTTAGTATGATTAAAGAGGTGTTGGGCTAATTGGCGTTCCGGGCTGAGAAGTTCAAGGATGGGTTTACATAAAAGGGCTTCATAAGGGTCTCTCCTTAGGTTGGAATGGAACATATTACGTAGAAGGGAATAGACTCTAACCCATAGTCTGCATACCTTGGGACATGTCCACCAAATATGGGCCATTGTACCTTCCATTGAGCAACCCCAATAACAATAAGGGGAGTAAGAAGGGACAAAGCGAGCTATCCTGCCTGGCGTATAATACCATCTGTAAAATACCGTCTATGCATTCTCTAGGGTGAGAACATTCCAAGGGATATCGTCCTGATCTGCCAGTCCTCCGGGTCCAATTGTTTACCCAGGTCCCTCTCCCATTGAAGATGACATGCCCTCACTGGGGGTTTCCTAGAGGAAATGATGGAGGAATAAATTAAGGATATTAATTCCGGAGAGTGGGGTTGAGCCCTACAAATCCTTTCGAAGGGAGTCAAGGTGTATGGAATGGGTTGGGCTCTTATTAGATGTTGGAGGAAATGTTTAATTTGGAGGTAGCTATAATGTTCCCGAAGGGGGATATCGTGAGAGGATCTAAGGGCTTCAAACGTGACTATTCTCATGGGGGTAAACAGAGAATGGACATCAGTGAATCCATTATACTCCCACCAAGAGAATTGTTTAGGGTTCTCACAACTGGGGGGAAACAATGGGCAATGGCTGAGACGCCTTTCCTATATTTTCACCTTGAGATTTAGCCAGTAAGTCTGTTTATCCACTAAACAAGCTGTACTGGAGTGTTGAAACAAACCATTTAACACTGACAGGGGTGCTAATAATGATCAGCTTTTATTTTATTTAGGTAAAACCCAAAACGAAAAAACGGTTTGCTGTAACTGCATAACGTGTTAAGTCGTCCTAGACAATTTGAGCCTCAGCCAGTTCAGCAGTCACCAGCTCAGATTCAAAGCATCAATGGGCAAGCTGGCTGCACTCAAGTTGATCGATCAACTTAGGAACAGCCAGCATGTGGGATTTTTCTAAATACGTTTACTGCCAGCAGCTAAAGCCTCAGTAACCATTGTATTCTACTGGCCGGAAATGCACCCTGTAGCAGTGTCATGTCTTCAGCGTTGTTGCATTAAAAAAGATTTAAAAAAATTGTATTTACAAAAATGTGAGGGGTGTACTCTCTTTTGTGAGATACTGTATATACACTATATATATTACCAAAAGTTTTGGGACGCCTGCCTTTACACGCACATGAACTTTAATGACATCCCAGTCTTGGTCCCTAGGGTTCAACATTGAGTTGGCCCACCCTTTGCAGCTATAACAGCTGAAGAATTAGGAATGTGTTCATGGGAATTTTTAACAATTCTTCTAGAAGCGCATTTGTGAGGTCAGGCTCGCAGTCTGTGCTCCAATGCATCCCAGATGTTCTATCAGGTTGAGGTCAAGTTCCTCCACCGCAAACTCGCTCAGAATGTCTTAATGGACCTTGCTTTGCGTACTGCGCAGTCATGTTGTTACAGGAAGGAGAAATCCCCAAACTGTCCCCACAAAGTTGGGAGCATGACATTTGTCCAAAATGTCTTGGTATGCTGATGCCTTAAAGGGGTTGTAAAGGTTAAATTTGTTTATTTTTTTTTAATAACAAACCTGTTATACTTCCCTCCACTGTGCAGCTCATTTTGCACAGAGCGGCTCCGATCCTCGTCTCCTGGGGTCCCTCGGCACCTATCTCGGCTCCTCCCCGCAAGAGCTAACCCCCTCTAAGAAGCTCTCTCCCAAGGGGGTTAGCTTGTGTGCGCTCTCCCGTGTGATACACTTGGCGGCCATAGCTGCCAAGTGTATCGCTCGGCCCTGCCCCCCTCAGCATGCCGCGTCATTGATTTGATTGACGGCAGCGGGAGCCAAAGGCTGCGCTGCTATCAATCATCCAATGAGTAGCTGGGGGAAAGCAACGCGGGATCGCGCCCAAGGAGATTCGGGGCTCAGGTAAGTAAAACGGGGGGGTCCGGAGAGTGGCAGGTGTTTTTTCACCTTAATGTATGGAAAAACAAAAAGCTTTACAACCCCTTTAAGGGTCCCCTTCACTGGATCTAAGGGGCCAAGCCTAACCCCTGAAAAACAACCTCACACCATAATTCCCCCTCCACCAAGTGATTTGGACCAGTGCATAAAGGTCCATAAAGGCATGGATGAGTGAGTTTGGGGTGGGGGAACTTGACTGGCTTGCAACCCGATGGAACAACTTTTCTCGTCCACATCAGTGCCTGACCTCACAAACGTGCTTCTGGAAGGATGGTGAAACATTTTATTCCTATAGACACACTCCTAAAACGTGTGAACAGCCTTCCCAGAAGAGTTGAAGCTGTTATAGCTGCAAAGGGTGGGCCAACTCAATATTAAACCCTACGGACTAAGAATGGAATGCCATTAAAGTTCATGTGTGTGTGTGTGTGTGTGTGTGTGTATAGGCAGGTGTCCCAATACCTTTGGTAATATAGTGTGTATGTATGGATATGAACATAGAGAGATGGATATAGGTGTGTATGTTGGTTGGTCAGAATATAGTCACACAGAGAATAGTTTTCTCTAAAAAGTTTTTTTTGATTTATTAAGACCTCAAAAGCAAAATTATAATGCATAATAAAAGAAGATTGTCATTCGCAGCAAAACTATCTAATGGGCTAACTTGGCAAGCCTCTCCAAGTACAATAACAGGAATAGTAAGGGATAACAGTATATCAACAATAAGGTTGAAAACTTTCAAGACATGAAAGGCAACCCATAAGTACAAATTATGGTCCTGTATAGTTGTGAAGGTGCAGGCATAGGATGTCTGCGATGGTATGGCTTGCTAGGTTTAGCTGACTCGACCGGTTTCGCGCTATCTCACAGCCCTTCCTCGCGGAGTCTCAGTGTGGTTGGAGATAGTGTTAAGAGCATTGGTAATGATCCATAGAATGTAGGTATTAGGCATAGGGATTTCCTAGCAAACGGGTTAGCTATGTCCGGGCTGCTGGACGTATATAGATAAATAATGAAGTGACCCCAGAATAGGGTAAAAGGTCTTCAATGGAGGAGGATAATGCCTAGGGGGAAGGGAAGAAAAAAGGACGTTCCTTTTAACCCTTCCACAAATTAGAAAAAATGCCTGGTAGCAAAAGTACAAAAGGTAACCATGCCTGATTATCAGCCTAAACAGAGGCTATTGGGGCAGCGGTAGACCTGGTTTGGTAGTAGCAGTGGCAAATTTCTCCACTATATATAAATATGTATGTGTGTGTGTGTGTATATATATATATATATGTATGTGTGTGTGTGTGTGTGTGTGTGTGTGTATGTATGTATATATATATATATATATATATATATATATATATATATATATATATATATATAAATTGTCCATGCAAATTAAAAACCAATATACACTGTGATAAGATCTCCCCAGTCCACTTACTTGTAAAAAAAATAAAGTTGTTTAGTGAGTGGAATTATTTTTTTCAGTTTTTTAGCTCTTGTTTTTTCTACATTTCCAGTTTCGTTTCTCTAGCTTGAAGCAGCTGTGTCATGGGAGGAGTTCCTATTCTTGTAATTACAATATTCTGTGTTTTCGCCTCACAATTTCACAGCGGTTTTCTCATTGTGGAAATAGAAATGTAATGTGTACAGAAAACAAAACCTCCACTGTAGGTAAAGTGGAATGAAACTCAAAGTATTTGCTGTGTACTAGGGGACACTTGGGGTCCATTACACCATTGGGGAAACTCTTTGTGTGCAGAACATACATACGCTGCTGTGCGTTGTGTTATAACGCATCACAGTGTTAACATTGTTTTTTGTTTTTTTTTAACTTTAACTTTATTTTTAAGTAGAGAAAATCGTCATAGTGGACTTTTGAGGCACACAATACAATTCCTAAAGTCCAATGCTGAGTACAACAAAAATGACCCTTGTAGTGGGGCCCTCCGCATTCAATGCTTGTTAAGTCCAGTGGGGGGGGGGGGGGGTAGAATGAGAGGCTGCATTACTCTCCAGCAGGCTCCTCCACCGTTCTCTTCTCTCTGAAGCTCTGGTCTGTGAGCAGTCCCTTGGCTTCATCATGTATACGGTATTGGGCTCTGTTCACACTTGTGCGAATTGTCTTGCAACTTTGTACATCAATGTGGCATGACAAGTCATTCCCCATGTTTTCCAATAACTCATTCATATATGCGTGTCTTAAAGTTGCAGCAACTTCAAAGTAGTTCATGCACTACTTTGGTCCGACTTTAATGCAACTTGAGGGCCATAGACTTCAATGTTAACCCTCAGAAGTTACATGAAAGTCATACCTAAATGTTATACAATGCAACTTGTGTACAACAGTTGTCCATTGTCACTGGTCAAAGCTGAAGTCATGTCAAAGTTGCACTCCAAAGTCGGCACAACTTTGGAGTCAAACAAGTGTGACTAGAGCCTTGGAGTCCTTTCACACGGGCGTTCTGTATGTCCGTTTTTATTCATCCATCCGTTGACGGATGAAATAGACATGCATGTACCTCTATGTGGGATAGCGGACGTTGGCGGATGAAAAAAAATCAAGGCGAAACCCAACCCCCCGCCAAAATTTTTATACAATAAATAAAAAAATAGCGTGGGGTCCCCCCCTCCCAAATCCATACTAGAGCATGCAGCCAGGTAGGTCAGGAAAAACTGCCATTAAAGCTTTGGCCGGGAAACCCAGCCGTGTTTATGCTCCACCGCAGTGTTTCCCATATGAAAACTGCCGGGAAAAAGACCACCGGGAATCACGGCAGGACAAAAGAGGCCAGATCCACATACCTCGGCGTAAATATCAGCGGGCGTAGCGTATCTCGGATACACTACGCCGCCATAACTTGGTGCGAAGGGTTTCTTAGCCACAAAGAATTTGCGCCATAAGTTACGGCGGCGTAGTGTAAATGTGTCGGCGTAAGGGCGCGGATGTCAAATGACAAAGATGTGGGCGTGTTTTATGATAATTCAACTTGACCCCACGTTTTTCGACCTGCTTTCGACGTGAACATAATTTACGCAAAGCCCTATTCACGAACGTTTTACGCAAAGGACGGAAAATTCGACGCTGGCCCGACGTCCATACCTAACATTGCGTACGCCTCATAGACCCAGTGGTAACGTTACGCCGAAAAAAGCCTTACGTAAACAACGTAAAAAAATGCGCCGGCCGGACGTACGTTCTGAGAATCGGCGTATCTAGCTAATTTGCATACTCTACGCGGAAATGAACGGAAGCGCCACCTAGCAGCCAGCATAAATATGCACCTAAGATCCGACGGCGTACTAAGACATACGTCAGTCGTATCTAGCCCCCATTCAGGCGTATCTTGTTTTATGGATACAAAACAAAGATACGCCGGAGCATCCTAGAAGTTACGCGGCGTATCAATAGATATGCCGACGTAACTTCTTTGTGGATCTGGCCCATAATGTTCTAATTTTTCCTGTCGATAAAACTGCCATGGAGCATATACACGGCCAGTTTTCCCGGCCGAAAAGCTGTCATGGCAGGTTCCCCGACGTGTGTACGAAGCCTTTTCTCCCCCAGCTATCTGAATACCCAAAAGAAGACTGCATCTGATTGGATGAGAATTTCCTGCTTGGCTCCTTTGATTTTCTGATCAAAGTTTGTCGAGACGGATATGGCCAGCATAACTTCCACATGGCTACCAATCGCATTCAGACCTGCCATGGAAGATTGAATTTATTGGATTTTGTGGATTTCTTTTTTTTCTTAGCACAGTTGAAAAACGTACTGGATAACCATAGCAGTTCATTGATTGGTTTGACTCGTTCTGTATAATCTGAACAAACCGCACATAACAAATACAGAAAATAAGATGAAACAACGTGATCTTGTCTTTCATTATCCTGACCTGTCATTTAAAATGTGATTGGTTGCTGTGGCTTTTGGTACTCGCACGTTTATCGCCCTCAGCCCAGCGTCACGAAATGCGTTTGTTTAAAGATTGCCTTACGAAATTTTGAGATGAAAAAACACATATCCTTTGCAGCATTTAGTTTTTTTTACATCAGCCTAACGTCCAGCGGAGGACAAATTGTCTGTAATTACTTGATGGCGTCTTGTGTATTTCTTGTAGCGTACGTTTCTGCTACCCGCTGGCTGTCATCACAAAAGAAGACGTCCTTTCATGATTAGTCACAGCGGTTGATGCTCTTAGTCAGAGCCGACGCAAACCACAGTGACGTCAACGGCAAACTTTCTTTTTTTTTTTTTTTTTTTTTTTTTATATGTTGAATTTGTCAATATTGATTCCTTTCTGGCTCAGTGCCGTAATTAAAGGGTACGTCTACCCAAAACCAATATTTTAGATACCCGCTGCTTTTCTTCATCCTTGACTTCAGCTGAAGGATTGATACTCCCTGTGTTTGGTTTGGTATTGATTGTATATAGTAATGAAGTAAAAAAAAAAATATGCTAATGGTGAGAAAGCGCCTGTTACATCCTCAAGAAGTTTAGTATGTGATTTAACCTGCTGGGCTCCACTCAGAATGAAAATATCTGTTTTTGGTAAACTTTGCTTTTTGCCCATTATCCTAAAAAAAAAAAAAAAAAAAAAAGTTGACAATGAGAGCCTTTTAGTAAATGCCTCCTTTTTAATAAATGTAGGTACATAGGGCCAGATTCACAAAGGAGATAGGGCGGAGTATCTGAGATACTCCGTCGTATCTATGCGACTGATTCATAGAATCAATTACGCATAGATATCCCTAAGATCCGACCGTTGTAATTGTTTTACACTGTCGGATCTTAGGATGCAGTACCGCGGCCTGCCGCTGGGGGGAGTTTGCGTCGTTATGCAAATTAGCAGTTACGGTGATCCACGACGGATTTTCGCGTTCGATACGTCGTCCGTAGTCAAGTTTCCCGTCGCAATTTTAGTCATTATTTGACCTGCCCTAATTTTACACAGCAATCGTATTGCTGTATAAAGTATGGCCGTCGTTCCCGCGGCGAAATTTAAAAATTAACGTCGTTTGCGTAAGCTGTCCGGGAATACGGAATTACGCTACGCACGTCGCCGTTCGAAAAAATGACGTCACTGCGCGCAAAGCACGGCGGGAATTCCGAAACGGAGCATGCGCAGTAGGTCTGGCGCGAGAGCGCGCCTAATTTAAATGGCACACACCCATTTAAATTACGCGGGCTTATGCCGGAGGCCGCCGGCGTAGTTTTCATCGCAAGTGCTTTGTGAATCGGGCACTTGCGATGAAAACTTGCGGCGGTGTAACGTATCTACGATACGTTACGACGCCGCTAGTCTACGTGAATCTGGCCCATATATCTTATTCGGACTATATAATTATTTATTTGTATAGGGGAGAAATGAAGTTCACATTGTTTACAATGCCCTTTGAAAACTTTATTCGTCTTTTGTGTTTGGAGATAAATCCCTTTTTAGTGTTGGCATAAGGTATAAAAAATCAACTTAATATAATTAATATTTGCACGGTTTCCAATGCTAATTATCTATAAACCCTTTTTATTCTTTCTACAGGAAGATGCAGCGCTGTATCGCCATCTAGCGGCCATACTTAGGCATTGCTTACTCAGACAAAGTGATGGTGAAGACAGAACAGAAGAATTCCATGGGTAAGATTCTAGAGCTTGGTACATTAAAGTGTTTGTAAAGGTTCATATATTTTTTTTTTATATGTTATACTTACCTGCTCTTTGCACTGTGATTGTGCACAGAGCAGCCTCAATTCTCCTCTCTATTGGGTCCCCAGCTGCTGCTCCCGGCCCGCCGAGTGCCCCCAGAGGAAGTGCTTGCTCTGGGGTCTCAGCCAATGAGGGAGAGAGAGAGACCCGGGAGAGCTTCTGCTCTGCTCTCTTGCACTTCACTGGATTGGGCTCAGGTGAGTTAACGGGGGGGGGGGGGGGATTTTTGAGGACTGCTGTACCAGATCACAAGTGAACTGTGCCCAGGGCTGCCTCTTCCAAGCGGTCTACCTGGACATGGTACATTTAACTGATCCTGGGCATGGCTTGGAGCAGTCGCACTACAAAAGATAAATGGACCAAGGGGATAAACCGCCCCCCCCAGGACTGGTTAAAAGTGCATCTTTATTAATGTCACTAACCTAGTGCCCACTGTTCTGAAGTAATGAAGCACATCCTTGCATTTTGCCAAACATGTCCCTCTCCACTTACAGCAGTCTTTTTCAACCTTAAGGTTTCTTCAGTGATGCCTTGGCAAAGTGCCTAAAAATTGATCAACAATCCTATACAAGCCAGCAGGTGGATCAAGCCTGCCTTTTACTTGCACAAAGCCATGAGTTTTCATTACGCACCATTACGACTTTCTAGACACTGGCAATGGCGTCATCCATTAATAAGGTGGATGTCTGTTGCCTCAACAGGATTCTTGTTTGGCCCTCTTGTGCCCCTCTCCATCAGGGCTGGGTGACATTTGCTGACTGATGGAGAGAAATTGAAGGAGAAGAGAAACATTGGCATACTAGTCAGTACCTGTGTGCAAAATTGTATTTGGAAGATTAAATCACCTCTAAAATTAGGTGTCCTAAGTGTGGCTGTTGCTGCATTGTTTAAAGCTATTAGAATATTTTTTTAGATTTTAGAACAGGGTGCCTCAAGACTGTCCATAATTTTTGAAGGGTGCTTTGACTGAAAAAAGGTTGGGAAACCCTGACACAGTGCGGATCAAGGCATAGAAAGTGAGTAATGGCAAAACATCAGCTGCAGGAAGACCACAGACCATACTGGTGACTAGATCTTTGCCCTCTGTATTTTTGGGCACAATGTTGTTCAGTTTCACTTTAATTGGCTTAGTAGTTAGCACTTGCAGCACTGGGGTCCTTCGTTCAAAGCCTGTTCAGAATATACTACACTCATTGAGTTTGCCTGTTATCACTGTGTGTGTGCGTTTCCTCTGGGTGCTCAGATTTTCTCCCACCGTCCAAAGATATGCTGGTAGGTTAATTGGCACCCGTTTAAACTGGCCCTGGTATGTGTATGGATAATGCATGTGAGATGAGGAACTTAGATTGTAAGCTCCTTTAGCCCAGGGACTGGTGTGAATTTACAGTGTTTTAAAGTGCTGCGTACATTGTCAGTGCTATATAAATACCTGTATTGACCACTTCAGTACCAGGCACTTACACCCCCTTCCTGCCCAAGGCAATTTTCAACTTTCTGCGCTGTCGCTGTTTAAATGACAATTGCGTGGTTATGCAACACTGTAGCCAAACAACATTTTTATAACTTTGTTCCCACAAATAGAGCTTTCTTTTTGTGGTATTTGATTACCTCTGGGGTTTTTATTTTTTGCTATACAAATTAAAAAAATAATTGTAAATAAGTACGTTTTCACCTTCACTGATAAAGCGGCACCGATGAGGCGGTACTGACATGCAGCACTTATGGGTGGCACTGATATGCAGCACTGATGGGCATTCATAGGAGGCACTGATAGGTGACACTGGGCACTGAAAGGCTGCAATGATGGGTACTTATGGGTGGCACTGATGGGCATTGATACATGGCACTGACATGTGGCACTGATGCTTATCCCTGGTGGCACTGGCAGGGATTTTGGGTGGGCACTGGTTGGCAGCTGGGCTCTGATGAAGAGGCTTAGTGCTTCGAAACGCGTTGGCCGGTGGTGACTCCCTTCACATACTCTACGATCGATCGGAGTATGGTTCGAGGTCATTTCTTTGTAGCTTATGTCGACTAAGCTTTACTGCGACTTTTTTCCCACTACATTTGTGAGTAGGCCCTGTATATATTTTTAATATTATTAAAATCATTTAACGGTAACGCACTAGGCTGGTGCGCCTTTGTTTTCTTTTCTCTTTGCCACTAGGATATCCCCATCCATGAAGGGCAGCAAGGCCAGTGGCACCGTTGTTGATATCATCTTTATGGGCAGTTGACTCTTGGATTATCCTCTCGTGCGCAGGAGAATTTGTTTTCTGTGTTTTAAAGTACTGGTTGGCAGCTGCCTGGGCATTGATTGGCAGCTGCCTTGGCACAGATTTGCATTTTCCTGGTGGTCTAGGGGGCATATTAATAATATGTATAGTATAGTAATCCAGTGTGGATGCCCATCCCTGGTGGTCCTAGGCAGCATACTGGTGGTCCAGGGCGGGGATCCGAAGGGGGTCTGTGCTGATAGTTTATCAGCACAGATCCCCCCCCTGTTAGGAGAGCAGCCGATCGGTTCTACTCACGTCTGTCAGACGCCAGTGAGGAAAAGCCGATCAGCTCTTCCTGTTTACATTGTCATCAGCCGCGATTGGACATGGCTGATCACGTGGTAAAGAGCCTCAGACTGACACACTGCACCACCGGTTTCCGCGATGTGCACCCCCACGGGCACGTGGCGGCTGTTGTCCTGCTGAATGTCATATCACATCCAGTCAGGATAACGCAACCACTTCCCAGATGTCAATTTGCTATTGACCGAGTGGGAAGTGGTTAAGTAAGATTCAGTGTGCTGGTTTTATAGTTGCATTCGCCTTGTAGTGATATAACTGATATACACCAGTCAGCCATAACTTTATGACCACTGACAGGTAAAGTGAACAACATTGATTATCTTGTTACAATGGCATCTGAAAGTCAGTGTGGGTATATTAGGCAGCAAATAAACATGTTGTTCCTGAAGTTGATGTGTTGAAAGAAGAAAATTGGGCATTACAGTTTGTTGTATGGAGCTGCGGTGCCACAGACTGGTCAGGGTGCCCATGCTGATCTGTGTCCACAGCAAGAAGCAAGCACCTACATTAGGGTTGCCACTTTTTCTTCAAGCCAAACCCGAAAACTTTAGCGGCACACAGCAATTATTTTATTTTTTCAGTGTACACTAAAGGATTGTAAACCGACCTGGAACACCTTTGGGCACTCCAAATAGTAATGCGGCACGCATGGTGCCCCCTCACCTTCTTGTCAAGCCCTGTTCTGAGCCACATTCCTGTCTGAATAATGTGTCCGGGTTTCAGGTGGACTGAAACCAGGACACATGATTCCGAACCCGACAGGTGGTAACCCTAACCTACACTGGGCACGTGAGCATCAGAACTAGAGCACGGAGCAGTAGAAGGTGGCCTGATCTGATTGTGTGTGTGTGTGTGTGTGTGTGTGTGTGTGCATGTGTGTTGGAGATGGCACCAGGATGTACTATTGAAAGAAGGCCAGCCGGTGGAGTCAGTGTGAACCCTTGGCAATGTTCTGCTGGTAAACCTTGGGTCCTGCCATTCATGTGGATGTTACTTGACATGTACCACCTACCTAAACATTGTTGTACACGGTAAAGCTTGCCATGTACAATCCTCCACACCACTCACTAGAAAAGGGTGCTAGCCCAGATCGTTGAGCTGTGCAGGTAGATAAATGCAGGAGATGTTATTGTAGCAATGACATCAATAATAAAAGCTAGACACTTTTATGCGCCTGTCATTAGTAAGCGCTCAGATGGTGTGAAATGCATTGATGTTTCCTTCAGCCCATAAAGTGTCTAACTTTTATTATTGAGGATGTAATTGCTGCAATAAAGCGGATGGTTTTTTTCTGAGTGCAGCTATCCAAGTCTCCTGCATTTATCTACTTAAAGCGGAGGTTCACCCAAAAGTGAACCTCCGCTTTTCGGAACAACCCCCCCCCCCCTCCGGTGTCACATTTGGGGGAGGGGGGTGCAAATACCTGTATAAAACCCCCCCCCCCCAATACCCGTGTCACCCCCCGTTGTGTTTTGGGAAACACTCGGCTCCCAAAACACAACGGGAACCATTGGGAACTGCACAGCGTGACTCGGGCATGCGCAGTAGGGAGCCGGGCAGTGACGCCGCAGCGCTTCACTTCCCGATTCCATTACAGAGGATGGCGGCGGGGGAAGCCGAGAGCCGAGCTACCGCTCCGGCTTCGGCGGGCGACTTGGGTAAGTGTTAGTTTTTTAAAAGTCAGCAGTATGACTTCTGACTGCTGTATTTGTAGCTGCTGACTATTTAAAAAAAATATTTCAGGTGAACCCCCGCTTTAAACATTGTTGCTGACCAAATACACCCCTTTGTGGAAGCAGTCTTCCCTGATGAGTGGCCTCTTTCAGCAGGTTCAGGAATGGTTTGAGGGACACAACAACGCATTTGAGGTGGCCTCCAAATTCTCCAGATCTCAATCCAATTGAACATCTGTGTGATGTACTGGAAAAACAAGTCTGATCCATGGAGGACCCACCTCACAACTTACAGGACTTAAAAGATCTGCTACTGACAGCTTGGTCCCAAGTGCCACGGCATACCTTCAGAGATCTAGTGGTGTCCATGGCTCCATAGGTCATGGCTGTTTTGGTGGCAAAAGAGGGAACTACTCAATATTG
Source organism: Rana temporaria (assembly GCF_905171775.1). Lineage (NCBI taxonomy): Eukaryota > Metazoa > Chordata > Amphibia > Anura > Ranidae > Rana > Rana temporaria. The sequence continues at coordinate 33,536,298 of NC_053498.1, forward strand.
GGTGGATGGTCATGACGTTATGGCTGATTAGTGTAAATCTTACCACAGTATTAACTTTTCCACTGTAAATAAGGAAAAAACGTGCTTAAACAAGTGGGTTACAGGGTAGGCCGGGGCCCATGGCCTTGAAGGACTGGAGTTGTGGATTCAGCAGAGAAACTGCCTGCATAGAATCATTGTCAGTAGGAGACATTGGTGCAAAAAGGGAACTCCATACAGCATCTGCTATAGTGCCATACAAAGTTCATGGAAAAAAAACTTTTTTTTGTTTTGTTATAAAACATTGTAAATAAGTACGTTTTCTCCACTGATGGTACTGCATTGATGGGCACCGATAAGGTGGCACTGATGTGGTGGCATTGATGGGCACTAATATGCGGCACTGATAGGTGGCACAGATGGGCACTGATAGGTGGCAAGGATGGGCACTGATAGGCGGCACGGATGGGCATAGATGGGCACTGATAGGTGGCACTAACGTATGTGTTGTACTAATGGGTGCCAATCAGTGCCAAACAATGCCTGCCAATCAGTGATGCCCATTGTGGGCACTGATTGGCATCCATTGCGGGCACTGGCATCTATTATTTCTGTCATCCCTGGTGGTCTAGTGTGTGTTTTGCATCCCTATGTTTTACATCCCTGGTGGTCTAGTGGCATCCCTGGTGGTCCAGTGTGGGCATCCTCGGGGGGGGGGGGGGGGCTGTGCTGATAATCGATCAGCACAAACCCCCCCTGTCAGGGGAACAGCCGATCGGCTCTTCTCTACTCGCGTCTGACAGATTACCTGCTTTTCCTGTTTACATCGTTTACATCGTGATGAGCCGTGATTGGACACGTCTGATCATGAGGTAAAGAGTCTCCGTCGGAGACTCTTTACCTAGATCGGTGTTGCGGGGTATCAGACTGACACCCTGCAACAACGATCACCGCGATGCGTGCCCCCGGGAAAGCGCAGCGGCTCAATATCCTGAGGATGTCATATGACGTCCACTCAGGATATTAAAAACCACTTTGCCAACGTCAATCTGCAATTGGCGGGCGGCAAGTGGTTAAAATACAACTTTAAAGCAAGTTTTCTGCATGAAAAAGAAAAACTGTTTTATGTCAGCAGCTACAAATACTGGAGCTGCTGACTTTTAAAATAAGGACACTTGCCTATGCAGGGCTCCCGCGATGTCCTCACCCGAAGCAGACACGCCCCTTGACTCCCGGGTACAGGCGCCGTCATTTTAAGTAAGGGAATCAGGAAGTGAAGACTTGTGGCTTAACAGCCTGGTACCTTACTGCGCATGCATGAGTTGCACTGCGCGTTCTGAGTGGTCCTTGCTGTCTTCTGGGACCTGTGTGTCTCCCAGAAGACAGCGGGGGGATGGGGACGACAGATGGAGGAGGGGCCAGACATGGCGCAGAACACCATGGATACTGCGGCGATCTTTTGCTCGAAGTGGGAGGAAATGCCTGTATTAGACAGGTATCTGCTTCCCCCTGTAAGGTGCCAAATATGACACCGGAGGGGGGGAGGAATCCGGACAGTGGAAGTTCCATTTTTGGGTGGAACTCCGCTTTAATAATCAATGGTCCTAAAAACTCACAGGATCTGGATCCCGTCCTGCTGGGACAGAAGATGGAGCTGTTGGATCAGGCGAGGAGAGCCGAGGACACTGGATAGTATCTCATCCAGCCTCATGCTGATTTGTAGTGCATCGGGAACGCATTTGCTCATGCTTGTGAGTGCATTCTGACCATGCAGGGTCCTCTGCTCTCCTTGCCTGATTTGACAGCTCCATCTCCTGTCCCAGCTGTTCCTGCAGAACGGGATCCAGATCCTGTGAGTTTTTATGACCGTTGATTATTAATCCTGTATTTCCTGCTGCACTTAGATGGCGCTTTCTCTCCTCTTTCATTTTGTTCCTGCATAGAATCATCATGTTCTTTCCATGCTTGTGGAATTCTTGCCTGTCTGCTCAGAATTGCTATCAAATTTTAAGAAAGTTCTGGTGTGTAAATTTGACTTTCACCTAAAAATGGTGGCATTATATTGGACTGTAAGCTTCTTTGAGAACAGGGACCAAAGTAAATGACTTTTAGGTAGATTCAGTAAGAGTTAGGCCGGCTTATGAGTAGATAAGCCGACCTAACTCAGAATCTACGCCGACTTATGTTTAAGCGTATGCTCAAACAGATACGCTTAAACATATCTAAGATACGACGGCTTGCGCCATCCTATCTTAGATTGCAATATTTCGGATGGCCGCTAGGTGGCGCTTCCATTGCGGTTGGCGTAGACTATGTAAATGAGTAGATACGCCGATTCACGAACGTACGCCCGGCCGACGCAGTACTTTTACGCAGTTTACTTAAGAGATAGGCCGCGTAAAGTTAGAGCTAGGTTCTAGTTGGAATAGTAATGTCAAGTATGGCCGCCGTTCCCGCATCGAAATTCAACTTTTTTACGTCGTTTGCGTAAGTCATCCGTGAATCGGGATTTACGTCGTTTACGTCCATGTCGAAATCAATAGGCCCGTGCGGCGTACTTAGCCGCAATGCACACTGGGAAATGTAGGCGCCCGGCACATGCGCAGTTCGCAAAAAACGTAAGGTCAAGCCCCATTAACATACAACACGCCCCCCTCAAACACATTTGAATTAGGCGCCCTTACGCCCGCCGATTTAGGCTACGCCGCCGTAACTTAGCAGGTAAGTACATTGTGAATCATGTACTTGCCTCGCTAACTTACGGCGGCGTAGCTTAAATTCCTTAAGCTACGCCGCCGCAAAGTTGAGCAAATGTACCTGAATCTAGCTATTTGAGTTTTCTGTAAAGTGTTGCAGAGGATGTTGGCTTTATATCTAAACCTGTCATGAAAGGCCTGTATGAAAATACCAGTTCACTGGCTGCTACAAAGAATGTTTTAGCAATAGAAGAACAGTCCTCTGTTGCTGACTTCAGTGCTCATGCTGAGAGCTCCTTAAACCAAGTTTTTGTACCCTTGTACAGGCACACGGTAAACCTGCTGGTGAACCTGCCCCTCATGTGTCTTGACGTTCTGCTGACACCTAAAGTCGAGCATGGTTCTGTGGAGTACATGGGAATGAACATGGACACAGTGGAGGTCCTGATACAGTTCCTGGACAGGAGGTTGGACCGGGTGAGTGTCAAAACAAAACATGAAGGAGATGGCATTCAGATGGCATTCAGTATATGCAATATGTAGACCTGGATCACAATATCACATCTTTATTAGGCCTTATGTTCATGTGTGTTTTCTTTCCTGCCTTTCATGTGCTTTTAAAATGCATATCAAACAGAAGTCAGTAAATTCCATTGAGCAGTACACAAATGTGGCATTACACTGCATTTCTGTTGGGGTGCGTCGCTTTAACTGACAATTGCGCGGTCGTGCGACGTGGCTCCCAAACAAAATTGGCGTCCTTTTTTCCCCACAAATAGAGCTTTCTTTTGGTGGTATTTGATCACCTCTGCGGTTTTTCTTTTTTGCGCTATAAACAAAAATAGAGCGACAATTTTGGAAAAAATTCAATATTTTTTACTTTTTGCTATAATAAATATCCCCCAAAAATATATAAACAAAATATAATTTTTTCCTCAGTTTAGGCCGATACGTAGTATTCTACATATTTTTTGTAAAAAAGAATCGCAATAAGCGTTTATTGAACGGTTTGCGCAAACGTTATAGCGTATACAAAATAGGGGATAGTTTTTTTTCAGCATTTTTATTATTATATTTTTTACTAGTAATGGCGATGATCTGCGATTTTTTTTTTTTTTTTTTTTTTTTTTTTATCATGACTGCGACATTATGGCGGACACATCGGACACTTGACACATTTTTGGGACCATTGTCATTTTTACAGCGAACAGTGCTATAAAAATGCACTGGTTACTGTGAAAATGACACTGGCAGTGAAGGGGTTAACTACTAGGTGGCGCTGTAGGGGCGCTGTGTTCCCCAAGGTTTTATTCTAACTGTAGGGGGGCATGGCTTGCTGTGACGCATCACTGATCGTGTTCCCGATGACAGGGAACACAATCAGTGTCAGCTAGGCAGAACGGGAAGATGTTGGGCCAGATCCACAAAGAACTTACGGCGGCGTATCTATTGATACGCTGCGTAAGTTCTACGATGCGCCGTCGTATCTTTGTTTTGTATCCACAAAACAAGATAAGACTGAATGTGGGCTAGATCCGACTGACGTACGTCTTAGTACGCCGTCGGATCTTAGGTGCATATTTCCGCTGGCCGCTAGGTGGCGCTTCCGTTGATTTCCGCATAGAAGTATGCAAATTAGCTAGATACGCCGATTCTCAAACGTACGTCCGCCCGGTGCATTTTTTTACGTTGTTTACGTAAGGCTTTTTTCGGTGTAACCTTACCCCTGCCTCTGAGGTGTGTTGGGTATGGACGTCGGGACAGCGTCAAATTTTCCGTTGTTTACGCCGTTTGCGTAAATCGTTCGCGAATAGGGCTTTGCGTAAGTTACGTTCATGTCGAAAGCATTGACTATTTGCAACGTGATTTTGTGCATGCGCACTGGGATACGTCCACGGAATCCCAGCCGTGTGTATGCTCCTCGCAGTTTTTTCGACGGGAAAACTGGCCAAAAAACGCAGAAAAAAATAAGAGAACCAGCTCTTTTTTCCCGCCGGGAAAACCGGCGGTTTTTGGCAGTTTTCCTATGGGAAAAACTGCGATGGAGCATACACACGGCTGGGATTCCCGACCAAAGCTCCATCGCAGTATTCCTGTCAGGAAAACCGGCCGTGTGTAGGGGGAAAGACTGACCGAGCAGGTTCTTGGCTTTCCCGTCGGAAATCCCGCATGTGTGTACGAGGCGTTACAGGTGGACTAAGCCTTTGAATATATTACATATGGATGTTTAAATATTATGTTCTTACATATCAATTTATTTTGCTGTAGGGTCATAAATTACGTGAGACTCTGACTCCAGTCTTGAACCTCCTGACTGAAAGTTCACGGGTCCATCGTGAGACGCGGAAGTTCCTCCGAGCAAAAGTAAGCATTCAAGGCTTCTAGTTTAGCGGCTATTGATTAAAGTGCTTCTAAATTTTCATACAACTTGCAATGTGTATAATCCTGTTTTCTACTATTTCATATATAAATCTTCATTCCTACAGGTTTTACCTCCTTTGAGGGATGTAAAGAACCGTCCAGAAGTGGGGAACACACTACGCAACAAGTTGGTCCGTCTGATGACACACGTAGACACGGATGTAAAGCACTGTGCTGCCGAATTCCTTTTTGTTCTGTGTAAGGAAAATGGTGAGTGATCTATCAAAAGCCAAAAATCAATGCCGTTTTCAGGTGAACAGGTACAAGTGATTATAATAATTACCGTATTTATCGGCGTATAACACGCACCCTAACTTTAAGAGGGAAGTTTCAGGGAAAAAACTTCCCACAGCCCCCTGCCTATAACATTCAGGCACAGTTTACCCTCTATTTTCAGGGTAAAAAAGTGAGTGTTATACGCCAATAAATACAGTATGTCTTTAACCGCTTCCTTACCGCCGTACGACTATATACGTCCTCTCTTTGAAGAGGAATACCGTTGTTATGGTAGCAGCTAGTTACCATAACCCTGGTATCCTTTTCTTTAGCGGGTGATCTGGTTTCATATAGAAGTGGTTTCTGCGGCTGATTCGACGCGACATCACTTTTATCTGCGGCGGGAGAGGCCCACCGCTTACCGTGGCTGTCGGTAGCGGCGGAACCTCTTCCTAGCCTTTCATGGAGACAAGTGAGGGGAAGATTGCCCCAACCCTTCTCCTAATCATTGCAGGGCAGAAGCGACTCCAAAACGTCACATCCGTCCATAGCTATTAAAGGGACACATTTTTTTATTTTATTGCATTTTAGTGTAAATATGAGAACTGAGGTCTTTTTGGCCTCAGATCTCATATTTAAGAGGATCTGTCATGCTTTTTTTTCTTCTACAAGGGATGTTTACATTCCTTGTGATAGGAATAAGTGACACAATTTTTTTTATTTTATTTTTTAAAAGAACAGTGAAAAAATAAAAGGTAAAATAAATAGTAAAAGAAAATTTAAATGCCTCCCGTTGCGCTCGCGTGCAGAAGCGAATGCATACGTGCGTAGCGCTGCATATGAAAACGGTGTTCAAACTACACGAGACCGGTAGAGCGAGAGCAATAATTCTAGCCCTAGACCTACTCTGTAACTCAAAACATGCAACCTGTAGAATTTTTTTAAACGTCACCTATGGAGATTCTTAAAGGGTCACTAAAGGAAAAATTATTTTTTGCTGAAATTACTGTTTACAGGGTATAGAGACATAATAGTTAACTGATTCCTTTTAAAAATGATTAAAAATAGATAAAAACCAATCATATAATGTACCTACAGTTTAGTTTAGTTTTTGCTGTTGTTTCCTGGTTCTCTGATGTACAGAGACAAAGAGCCAATAGAGAGCAGTGATACTTTGTCTAAAACCCCTCAGCACCAATCCAGTTTCGTTTTACAAACCGTAATCACACCTCCTTGATTAGTGACCACAGTGAGAAATCTCCCAGTACTGTGGTCATCAGGAAACGGACAACCAGGAAGTGTGCAGAACAGAGAGGAATTACAGCAACATCAAAGCAAAAACAAACAATGAGGACATGAAACCAGGACTGCAGTAAGGTAAAGGAAGCTATTTAGAAAAAAATTCCTTTAGTGACCCTTAAGGCCCCTTTCAGACGTCCGCTCCGTCTGTCCGTTCATTACAAGTCCGTTAACGGACTTGTAATGAATCCCTATGGGGACGCGTCCGTTAGCCGATGGAGCATCCGCTAGCGTCCGCGTCAGTCGGGTTCCGCTTTTCCGACCGGAAGAAACCCTATTTTTCTTCCGTTCGGCGGAGCGTAACTGATGCAGACGGACAGACGGTCCGTCTGCATCAGGTTCCCCATAGGGGAGAGCGGAGCAGAGACAGGGCGGTCCCTGCACTGTGTGCGGGGACCGCCCTATCCGCCGACAGCTCAGCGGGGATCCCCGCTGAGCTTTGGCGGACACACGGAGCGGACCGAGAAACGGTCCGCTCCGTGTGAAAGAGCCCTAAGGGTAAAAGTTTGTCGCCATTCCACGAGTGGGCGCAATTTTGAAACGTAACATGTTGGGTGTCAATTTACTCGGCGTAACATTATCTTTCACAATATAAAAACTAACTTTACTGTTGTCTTACACTTTTTTTAAATAAAAAAAATATTTTTTCCAAAAGTGCGCTTGTAAGATCGCTGCGCAAATACGGTGTGACAAAAAGAATCCTGCAACAACCACCATTTTGTTCTCTAGGGTGTTAGAAAAAAAATATATAATTGGAAACTGCTATGAGCAACAGGTGCAATTTTCATCACATCACCGTAAACGTTTACTGTGGAATTGTAATTGTTTAGTAAATTGGCTTTTACATGGAGCAGTTTTGTGACTGATATTCCTGTCTTTGCACACAGTGTCTAGATTTGTGAAATACACAGGATATGGGAATGCCGCTGGCTTGCTTGCTGCCAGAGGGCTGCTGGCAGGTGGACGTGGAGAAGGTCGATACTCTGAAGATGAAGACACAGATACAGAAGAGTACAGAGAAGCTAAAGCTAAGTAAGTGTAGCATCACATAATTATAAAATTGCTTAAAATGGAAGCTCAGGATTAAAAAAAAAAAAAAAAAACATTTTATACTCACCTAGGTGGATGCAGTATAGATTCAATGCTGCAGGTGTCCCCCCGCCAGCTGTGCTTTGAGAACTGAGCCATCAAACACCACTTGGTTCTCTCCCTTTGTCAGTCAGCGGCTCTGTTCTCCCCCCCAGTGCTTACTGGAGCGCTGGGCTGTGGAGGGGGCAGGAGGGGCTGGCTCAGGCTCTTGCGGATCGCTGAGAGGCTGAGTCAGGTGTTTCCTGGTCCAGGCATCAAGTTAGATCCTGACCATATGGATGGTATCTTTCCGAAGCCTGGACTGGTTTTAAACGGGTCACAGGAGTGCATAATAAACTGTGCTCCTGTGATCCATAGGAGAAATGGGGCCAAAAAAGCTTTGGCCATGCTACTTTTGAAAGAAGAACTCTTTGGACTGGTCTTCTGCATACAGATTCAAATGTTCATTCTTCAGCCATTTTCTCAGTCTGAGTCTGTTCAGTGGCTACACAGGAATTTGTTATTTATTTCATTGATAAATGAGACCAGTCTGCTTGTATGAGTCCCATACAGGAAGTACAACATAATGAACATGTATATATGATAATTTATCACGCTAAACCAGAAATAAAGTGTGTGAAAATCTCTGTTCTCTATTGTATTTGTACAGCATTAATCCAGTGACGGGACGGGTGGAGGAGAAGCAGCCCAATCCCATGGATGGCATGACGGAGGAGCAGAAGGAGTATGAGGCCATGAAATTGGTCAGCATGTTTGATAAGTTATCAAGGTCAGTTGCTTTCAGGTTTATTTAGAACGGGGGTCTCCAAACTTTTCAACACAAAGGCCACATCATATATTTTGCAAATATTCGCAGGCCAAATAAAAATTGGTTTTATAAATGAATGGATAAACACACTGCAAAAAATAACTTTAATATCTGAAGCCCCCTCCATTCATATTAGAAGCCCCCCCCCCTCATCAGACCAGCTAATCTGAATCCCGAGTCTGTGTCTGACCACTAACGCTATTTGCTGGCCAGATAAAATCTTGTAGTGGTCTGTAATCTGGAGAACCCTGATTTGAAAACTAAACAGTGATGACAGGGTCTCTTTAGGGCAGAATGGGGCGGTAAGATAATGGGGCGGTAAATAAGGTAGCGGCTCTGGTCTTTCAACTCTTCAGTTGACATGGATACTAGAGCTCCAACGAACGATTATTTTCATAACCGCTTAGTTGGCCGATTGTTTCAATTAATCGGTTAATAAACTTTAAAAAAAAAAAAAGTAATTTCGTTGTGATTTGCATTAAAAAAATGTTTTGGGCCAATTTGTTGTTGGGCAGATTAAAAAACACAAATTGCCGCCAAAACGCATTACATGCTTTTCTGCAGCTTCTCCACTGAAGTATATTGAGCCAAAAAAACAAAATGGCACAGTTTTGCGTTAAAAAAAAAAAAAAGTCCCTGCCCTTTCCATATACGCAGCAGCTGAAAAAAATCATGGATGTGAAGGTGTCATGGATGTAACATAATGGGGTTAAAAAAACTAAAATTGGTTCAAAAAGAGCAAATAATCGCTACTGTAAGACCCCTTTCACACTGAAGCGTTTTTACAGCGTTTTATCGTTTAAAAATGGCGCTCTTAAAACGCTCATAAAACGCTCTCCATGCATCTCAATGGACCCTTTCACACTCAGTCCTGCAAGCAGCATCTTTGGAGCAGCTTTTGAGCGCTAAAAAAAGCGCTCCAAAAACGCCCCTCTCCATTGAAATAAATTGAAAAGCGCTGTAAAAACGCCTTACACTTTCACACCGAGGCATTGCAAAAACGCCCTAAAACTTTAGGGTCTTAGAGGTGCTTTACCAGCACATTGGGATTGCAGATGAGGCTTTTCTACTAACGCTGTAATAACGCTCGAAATACGCCCCAGTGTGAAAGGGGCCTTGGTGGTTCATTTTTTACTGTGGAACAGTGAAAGTTATATTTACAGTAGCGATTTGCTCTTTTTGTACTATAAAGGGCTAATTGGTTTTTTTTTTAACTTCATTATGTTACTGGCCGATTAATTGATTATGAAAATGGGAATTGATTCATTTCATAATCGATTAGTTGTTTTGGCCCTAATGGATAGGTTTTCAATAAGGCCCCTTTCACACTGGGGCAGGATGTGCAGTGGCGGTATAGTGCCGCTATTTTTAGCGGCGCTTTACCGTCAGAATTGCGGCGGTATTAACCCCCGCTAGCGACCGAATAAAGGGTTAAAACCGCCGGGGAAGGAGCGGTATACACACCGCTCCTCTCACTGCTCCAAAGATGTTGCTTGCAGGAGATTTTTTTTGCCTCCTGCCAGCGCATCGCCTCGTGTAAAAGCCCTCGGGTTTAGCGCTAAAAAAATAGCGCCTAAATACCGCCTGAAAAACTCCCGAGGGCTTTCACACTGAGGCGATGCGCTGGCGGGACCACTCCAAAAGTCCTGCTAGCAGCATCATTGGAGCGGGGAGAGGAGTGGTGTGTTTACCGCTCCTTCCCATTGAAAACAATAGGACACCACGGCTATACCGCTGGCAATGCGCCTATACAGAGGCGCATTGCGGGCGGTATTAACCCTTTTTTAGCTGCTAGCGGGGGTTAAAACTGCCCTGCTAGCGGCTGAATACCGCCGCAATTCTGACAGTATAGTGCCGATATAAATAGCGGCGCTATACCGTCACCGCACCTCCCGCCCTGGTGTGAAAGGGGCCTAAAATCAAACGTATATGTATTTAATTTCAGCTTACAAAATCATAGTTGTGATGGTTAGTCTTCGTTTTTAGGCTTTCTTTCCTTTATTTTCACCTGGTGATCCTGCCAGTAAGTTTGTTTTTGGAAGAACAAGCTCTCCTGTACAGTTACAGGGTTGAGAAAAAACATTTACCACTGCCGAGCACCCCCAACAGGCCATGTTTTCAGATTTTCCTTTGCTTTGCACAGCTGCTTTAAATCAAAAGCAAAGACATAGAATTAATAAGAGCTATTTTATCTAAGGAAAGTTCCCAAAACATGGCCCTGTTGGGGGTACTTGAGGACTGAGGTTGAGAACCACTGGCTTATAAAGTGTTAAAGTGGTTGTAAACTCTCAAAAAATAAAATGAATAAACCTGCATCGCATACTAGCTCATTATGAAATACTTACCTTAGAAGGAAGCTGTTGCAGCGGTCCCTGTACACCACTGTGACCGGCGACATGTCTCCTGGAGTTAGTTCTGGGTACGCGGACCTCGGCGCTGAGATTGGACGGAGCCGCAATGACGGAGCTGCCGGTCACGGCATGTCTACTGAAGAAACGACACAAGCAAGCCGTTTGTTCAGTGCGCGTGTGCTGATGACGTCGGCACATGCGGACACAGTGAATATCTCCCAAACGGTGCAAGTTGAGGAGATATTCATGGTACCTACAGGTAAGCCTTATTATAGTCTTATCTGTAGGTAAAGGTGGTAGTGACGGGTTTACAACCAGTTTAACTGGAGTTTGGCTCTAATTTGTTTGATGTACAAGCAGATTTATATACACTAACACTCCCAGCCCCCCATATTGACAATGCTGTTGTCCAAAGCTATCTCTATTGCTCCTTCCTCCAGAGTGGAGACACTCTAATGCAGGAGGTGTGTTACTGGCCAGATCACCAGGGGGGAAAAAAGCCTAAACAAAAGAATGCAGCCACCACATCTAATAATGACTGGTAAAATGTTGGGGTTTAATACCGTTTTAAAGTGGAAGTAAAGCCTAACTATTCTTAAAACCATTCCCTTCCCTCTCCTCCTACCTACCCTGCATAAACCATGACTGTGCATTCCGGGAGCTGTGACATCACCCATAGGCTCCTAGGTCCCAGCCATTTGTCTCTGCACCCTCCTCTCACTGACACAGGGGAGGCGGAGCTGCGGGATCACGTGATTGGACCAGAATAAAAATCTAATACAGAAGATCGGTAGACGGAGAAGGGAGAGGAATGTTTTTAGGAATAGTCTTTTCTTTCAAGGAGAAGGGGTGGGCAGACAGGCTGGGGATGGGTTGTTATGTTGACCAAAGTTTGTTTAGAAGTAGCTGTTTTCTTTACCTGCCGACTGCTCACGGTAAATATGCCGCAAGTGAGCATCAGGTGCAGGCTCATTATCGTACATGTATGTTGCCGGAATTTTTTCCAGGTTTGGGCTGTGCGCACCCCCTGCCAACCCATGCTGGGATTGGTCACTGCATGAGTTTGGCAGCAGATTTCAGCCAGTAATTTAGGTTGAAATCTGCTGTGTTTAACCACTTGCTTACTGTGTACATACACCCCCTTCCTGCCCAGGTGAAATTTCAGCTTCCGGCACTGCGTCGCTTTAACTGACAATTGCGCGGTCATGCAACGTGGCTCTAAAACATAATTGACGTCCTTTTTTCCCCACAAATAGAGCTTTCTTTTGGTGGTATTGATCACCTCTGCGGTTTTAATTTTTTGCGCTATAAGCACAAAAAGAGCGACAATTTTGAAAAAAATATATATATTTTTTACTTGTTGCTATAATAAATAGCCCAATTTTTATTTTTATTTTTTTCCTCAGTCTAGGCCGATATGTATTCTACATAGGTTTGGTAAAAAAAAAAAATCGCAATAAGCGACTGGTTTGGGCAAAAGTTATAGCGCCTACAAAATAGGGGACAAAATTATTATTTTTTATTATCTTTGTTTTACTAATAATGGCGGCGATCTGCGATTTTTATTGGGACTGCGACCTTATGGCGGACACATCGGACACTTTTGACACATTTTTGGCACCATTCACATTTATACTGCGAACAGTGCTATAAATATGCACTAATTACTGTATAAATGTGACTGGCATAGAAGGGGTTAACACTAGGGGGTGAGGGAGGGGTTAAATGTATAGTGTTTTAACTGTGTGTGGAGGGGGACTGACTGGGGGGGGTGACCCATCTGTGTCCCTATGTACAAGGGACACAGATCGGTCTCCTCTCTCCCTGACAGGACATGGATCTGTGTGTTTACACACACAGATCCATGTCCTTGTCTCTGTAACCGCCGATCGCGGGTGCCTGGCGGACATCGCGGCTGCCAGGCACGCGCATAGGCATCTCAGTGATGCGGGGGGCGCGCTCGCACGCCCCCCAGTGGCCAGGAGGAGCGGAAGGCGTAAAAAGACGGCGTCCCAGAAATTTAGAGCCACCCTGCGGCCGTACAAAGTCGTACGGCCGTCAGGAAGTGGTTAATCACAGGCACAGTTCTGTGTTTACAAACACACAGAACTCTGTGTACAGAGACTAGCGATCTGGCTGTTTCTTCTCCCTGAAAAGCAGGGAAAAAACAGCTACTTCAGGAAGTAAAAGCAGCACATATTACACTTGTTAGACACACAGTTAACCCATTGGAAGCCCTTTGATATTAACTCCTAACTAGCCAGTGTCATTGGTACAGTTTTATCACTGTATTGGTGTCACTAGCGACGTCCGTGTCAGTAAGTTAGTGGCCCTTCCAGGCAGTGTCTGTTAGCACTAGATTGTCCGCCACACTATTGGTCACTGATCACTGCTTTTACCAGTATAATGTCTATAGCTGTATCAATTCTAGTGTATATATACCATAGTTTGTAGATACTATTACTTTCACACATACCAATTACTATACACTTGGGATTTCTCGTTTGCCAGAGACATGTAGCAGAATTTTGGCCTAAAAAAAATCCATTTTTTTTTTAATTTATTTTTTATTATTTATACGATAAAAAAATAAAAAACCCAGTGGTGATCGAATACCACCAAAAAGCTCTATGTGGAAAAAAATGCAAAATATTTCCTTTTGGGTACAGTGTTGCATGACCGAACAATTGGCAGTTAAAGTAGCACAGTACTGAATAGCAAAAAATGGCCTGGTCATGAAGGGGGTAAAACCTTCAATGTCAAGTGTGTAATCAACTGTTTTTTTTCCCCCTCTAAGCAGGGAACAGATCATCCAACCAATGGGAGTAACGTCTGATGGGAGGCTGGAAGCTCTAGATGAGTCTGCTCAGAGGATGCTACAGCAACAGGAGTCGTCTGACCTGGAGACTGACTCAGACTAAACGACCTAAGCTGGAGGGGAGCACGGTCCAGAATCCGAGCCAAGCAGAGGTCCCATCGGAGCAAGAACAGTTATCCAGACACCATAAACCACGAGGGATATTAAACCTAGCTTACTGTAGATGTATCTCTGAGTCCTCTGCTGATCACTGGGACACTTGTAGTGTAACACGTTTCTTCTAGAGACTTCGGCTGCTTAGGACAAAGATGTGAAGTTCCAGCTGCCGGAAGGCTCAGACTTGGAGTCCTAGGTGCTCTCCTTGGGGTGTCTCTTTTCAGATTGAAGGTGGTCCTACAATCTGCAAAAGTCCAAGGAAGCAAGAACAAAGCACACTCTAGCCACTGGAGGGCGCTATTACAGCACACAGAGCTTCCTTTGTACACGGTCTCCAAAGGATGGGGTGAATTTTGCCTGTAGGGTTTATCTGCTTACTGTGCAGGTTGAACGTTTTGGTTTGCAGTACAGATTTTTAGACTGCACCATAATAGGGCATTATTTTCAATCTTTTTAAAGCAGTTGTGTTTCCGTTCTTTACTACCGTGCCCCAAACTTGACCTCCAGTTCCACTTACAGCTATAGATGAGTAAATGTATTCACAAAGCATGCAATCGCCAATACAAATCAGAAATGAAACTGCTTTTACTGCCCTCTAGACAAAAATGAGCATTTAATTCTTGCAGTGTGGGCGTAGCCTCATTTATGTCTAGGGGACGGTAAATGCACCACTCTTGCTAACCTGATCCTCCATTACCCTGACGAATTGTGCTCTTCTATGGGTCGGGCAATGGACTGTTCCTTGGGGATGTTTACATCCAATGCAGTGCTTTGCTCCCTGCATAATATTTGATGATGTCTGAGACATCTGATCCCTGAATTGTGGGTAAGAAATGGCTGCAGAGACCAACAGGTTAAAGGAGCAGGTAAGTAAAACTGTTTTATGTCCCGCTGGACATAAATGAGTAGTTAACCCCTCAACTCTTTTTTTTTTTTTCCTCTTTGTTCCGCTCTAAAGCCTCATTTTGGGCCATAGGTGTGCGCACAGGGTGTGCCAGGTGTGCCCAGGCACACTCTAATCACCCTGTGCAGCACAAATTTTCCCTACTGCCCTAGCTCCTCCCCCGTCACAGCGCTTCCAGCTTCCCTCCTCTCCCACCGGCTGTTGCTGTGGGGATGTTTTAGAATGAGTGGGGGGGGGGGAAGGGGCTGGTAAATATGTAATTTACTGGCCCCTTCCCTTTCTGAATGAAGATCGTGAGCGATCGATAGTGTATGTTTGAGCTTTGGGGTGCACACCCTAATGCAATAGGCTGCGCACACCTATGCTCTGGGCACAAGAAAGTAAATACTTTTGCGGTAAGCCTCCCCACACACACACACTGCAAGGGTTAAATGCTAGGGGTAAAATAATAAGGTGTAATGCTTACCTTCTTCCTCTCTCAAGCAGGCTTCCTCCAGTGGTACATCCGGTACTGAGAAGCCTCCTCCTTAAAGCATAAGTTTACCTTTCTGAATATGTTATGATATTTAGGGTGTAACATGTTCAGCATCTGCCTTTTGCCCCCATGACCTCTTTGTGACAGTGGGCCGGGGATTATATCCCTGGATCTGCTGTCACTGTTTACAGAGTGTTGCCATGTGGGGCTCTGCCTACACGGCCATGTCATTGATTCACAGATCCCTGTGAACCAATGAACTTTAACTATCGTCGGCTTTTGCAGCTGTCTCAATTTATTACCAGGGTGCTGTTGAGCACTCTAGGTCGTTCACTGAGCTTCCTGTCATTCAGTAACAGCCTGCCTGTATTAGACAGCTGCACAGACAGTCTGCAGGAACCTGGCATTACACCCACGATCTTCTGATTATGGGTGCAATGCTTTACAGGCTCCTAAAAAAATCATAATAAATGAACATTTTCATAAAAGAATTTGGGCAAAAAAAGTGCATCGTTTTATTATTTTATTTATTTTTTGTAAAGGTGAACTTATCCTTTTAAGGTGTTCCTTATAGAGGAGCTCCACACTCCCCCCAAAAATGAAGAGTCAGCAGCTACAAATACTGTAGCTGCTGACTTTTAATATAAGGACACTTGCCGGTCCAGCGATGTCCTCACCTGAACTTGATTCTTTAATCGGCTTTGGGTACATGCATCGGCATTGCAAGCAGGGGAAACAGGAAAGGAAGCCTTGCAGCTTCACAGCCGGTTTCCTACTGCCCATCTGCGAGCCACGCTGTGCCTTGTGAATGGTCCCGTAGTCTTCTGGGACCTGTGATAGGTCCCAGAACACTGCAGGGAAGGAGTGAGGGGACAGAGCTGGGAGTGGGTACCTGTCAAAACCAGGTACTTGCTCCCTCCCAAAAAAGTGCCAAATGTGGCAGTGGAGGTGGGTGGGAGAAAACAAGCAGAACTTCCCCTTTTGGACTTTAAAGAGACACATTCCTGCCTCCTCCACATACAGTAAAGAGTTAATAGCCCTGCATTGTAAGTGATGGCACGGAGGGATTGCCTCCAACTTGGGTTGCCAGATGGAGATGGCGCCAGAGTGGTGGGGGGGTGGTGGTAAGGTAGGACATTTTCATCTCGCTCCCTATGATGAGCATTTATCCAGGCAGTGCGGGAGACCTAAATGCAAAGTTTTTTTTTCCAGCCCAGAATTAAGTTTTAAAGTACTTCTTACCTGGCTACCTCTGACTTCACTACTTTTTCAAACTCTTATCTGGGAAGATCCAGACTTGCAGATGGATTCTGGTGTCAGTTAAGACCATGACCCTGTAATGTAAGGCCATGATACTCGCAGCACCTCTAGTTCATAGACCAAGAGGCTGGTGGATTCGAATTGGGGGCGAGATAATTACTGTCAGTGATACTTTGGGTTCAGTTTGGAAAACCTGGCTATCTATTTTATCCCAATTCATTCCGGAGTGATTTGAGGAGTCTGCAAGAAGAACTGTCTGTATGGCTCACAGTCCTCCTTCATTTCTGATTCAGTGATAGAAAAAAATCTTGGTTGCAATGGATTACACAGATTGTCTTCTTCATTGATAAATCTGAGACTTTAGTTGTCACACAACATGGTAGCAAAGCACATTGCTAAGCTAGCCATACATTGGTAGAATTTCTTAGGAAAGCTGTCATTTTTGAAACTTTCTTTTGATTTTGTAATGGTTAGTGTGGACAAATCGATCACGGCTTTTGATCATATTGACCATGAATTTTTTTTTTTTATCTGATCAAATGATATTCTTCCAGTAATTCTCATTCCTTTTTGTAATCCTATTCCCCTCCATCCATTGCATAATCAAATTCTAAAATTGCCAACATCTTCCTCACAGTTGAATGAAAATTTTAAAGACTTGCTTGCAAAATTTGTATAGTCACTGACTATATTATCGAATGCTCTAAAAAAACATTATCGTTTGAATGTTCGTAGGAAAATCTAACAGTGTGTGGCTATCCTTGGACAGTATCTGCTATAAAAAGGCTTGGAACCCCTAGAAAGTTATAATCATGTTGGATGAACGTACATGTAAGAATTTTATTTAATGTCTGTGAAGGATTAGTAAAGTTACATAGACTATTATTACACTGTTATTTTCTGTCTAGGTTAGCTCAGAAAGAAAAAAACTGTTATAAACAAAGAAAAAAACCTACAATATCAAAGATAATTTAAACACTGGAGTTAAAATATGTAGTGTATTATCCATTTTATAAAATAGACAGATATTTCACGTTGTGCTTGTGTTTTTTTTCTTTTACATCTATGAACGCAAAGAAATTAAATGGATTTCAAAATCTCTATATTTTAATGCAGTATCGCCAATTAAATATAAGAAGATTGTCTGCCCCCCCCCCCGTTCAATATACAATGGCACTCTGTAGTTTGGTACAAAAAATTGTATTTGGATGAAATACAAATGTATAGGCTATTGTAGTTCTCGCCCAGTGGTCTCCAAACAGTGGCCCTTTGCTTTATCCAGCCCTTGGGGCATAATTCCTCCCACTTTAACAACAGTGGGGCCCTCGCCGTTCCTCCCACTGAGCCCCAGCGACGGGGCCCTCGCCCCTTCCTCCCACTGAGCCCAGCGACGGGGCCCTCGCCCCTTCCTCCCACTGAGCCCAGCGACGGGGCCCTCGCCCCTTCCTCCCACTGAGCCCAGCGACGGGGCCCTCGCCCCTTCCTCCCACTGAGCCCAGCGACGGGGCCCTCGCCCCTTCCTCCCACTGAGCCCAGCGACGGGGCCCTCGCCCCTTCCTCCCACTGAGCCCAGCGACGGGGGCCCTCGCCCCTTCCTCCCACTGAGCCCAGCGACGGGGCCCTCTCCCCTTCCTCCCACTGAGCCCAGCGACGGGGCCCCTCGCCGTTCCTCCCACTGCGCCCAGCGACGGGGCCCCTCGCCGTTCCTCCCACTGCGCCCAGCGACGGGGCCCCTCGCCGTTCCTCCCACTGAGCCCAGCGACGGGGCCCCTCGCCCGTTCCTCCCACTGAGCCCAGCGACGGGGCCCTCGCCCCTTCCTACCACTGAGCCCAGCGGCGGGGCCCTCGCCCCTTCCTACCACTGAGCCCAGCGGCGGGGCCCTCGCCCCTTCCTCCCACTGAGCCCAGCGACGGGGCCCTCGCCCCTTCCTCCCACTGAGCCCAGCGACGGGGCCCTCGCCCCTTCCTCCCACTGAGCCCAGCGACGGGTCCCTCGCCCCTTCCTCCCACTGAGCCCAGCGACGGGGTCCTCACAAACAGGATAAATGGAGAGGGTAAATCTTCCTAACAGGCACAGACCGCATCAAGGAAAAAATAGGTGTTCTAATCCATCTCCACTTTATCCCAAACTTAAAAAAAAAAATTGTCTTTTTGTTATACTTTAAGTACTGCTAGATTACTTCAGGCTGGTTCCTATTGCAGTTATAGCTCTTTAAAACATTAAAATCAAAATAAGCGCCTCTCTGCTCTGCACATGCTCAGTTGCTATATTTTTCAGTACTGTGCCAAAAATGTAGATCTAAGGCAGATCTACTAACAGCCTAAAGATTTACTGCTGTTCAGGGGCTTTGGGCTTCAGCAAAATGTCAGCCTCCAGCAAGAAGAAACCAGAGCAATGCTAGAGGCAATTTACAACAATTTAATAATTATGCTACCAAAATTAGTATGTTCCTTGTTAAAGAACATAATGTTGTATCACGTTATGGATAAAGTTGTGCTTTAGAGCAAGGGGTAGGTAACCTGGGGCTCTCCAGCTGTTGTGGAACTACATTTCCCATGAGGCGTGGCAAGGCTGGCAGTTACAACTACTCCCAGAGGCATGATGGTAGTTCTGCAACAGCAGCGTGCCATGACCGGCGGTGCATGCACAGGAGTGTTGTGCGGCGCCGTAAAGACATGGATGTGCAAGTTTGGGGTGGAGGAACTTGACTGGCCTGCAGAGAGTCCGGACCTCAACCCGATAGAACACCTTTGGGATAAATTAGAGCAAAGAGTGCGAGCCAGGCCTTCTCGTCCAACATTAGTGCCTGACCTCACAAATGCGCTTCTGAAAGAATGGTGAAACATTCCCATAGATACTCCTAAACCTTGTGGACAGCCCTCCCAGAACAGTTGAAACTTTTATACAAAAAAAGAGTCCACTGCTCCCACCTATATCTGGCCATTGCAGCAAGCAGCATTGGAAGGCAACATATGTGTGCAGACTAAACCCCTGTTTTTAACGCATACAAAAAAGACATACACGAATCACATTAAAATGATTTGAATAAACAATATACAAATACTCAAAGGTTTCCCCAAGAGATATCTGTTGATGGAGTGTTTCTCATAGATTAACCAGTCCTCTACTAGTTTCACGGTACAAACTGTTCACTGACTGCTTCGTCAGGAGGAGTAATCTATAAGACAAATATGGATAGTAATGTAGCGCTATGTGTGAGCCAAAAAGCAATCGCTGTATACACCTAATGGGGTGTGACCATATATTGTGACACAAAGGATGTAATGGCAAAAATTGCACCACAACAAAATGTGAAATTCAAATAAAAAAAGTGAACAATATAAACAAAAATGTAATGTAGTATCCATAAACAATGAAGATGTCATGAGATGGTTAGGAACTTCCCTACAGAAATCTTCAAATATGAGGTGGAATACATATGCACTTACCGCAACCGTTGGACCCAAATGTCGTACGACAGTGGATCGATTGAGCTTGGAATGTCCCACAGAGATGTCACCGGAAGTCCAGAAGGAAATGGAGTCTACCTCCTAGGTAGTCAGATGTCGTCAACCCAGGAAAGGGCAGGAAGACCAGATGTTCATCAACCACCGACTACTTCAATACTGAAGATCCTAGTAGACCTTGGGTATGGCAATCATAAAAGATCCTCCAAGCATCCAAACACGATCTGGTTCAGGTAAGTGAGAACCCTGGCATGGGTACTGGAAACCAACTGGAGAGGGCTCAAAAAAACCTTATCTTCCACAAATTCATTTTAAAGCGAAGAAAAAAATAGGGGTTCCAATGGTGTAGGTCATAAAGAGGTTTTAATGAAGAAAACAATATACATAATAATCTATATATATAAAACTCAACGTGTGTATGTATGTTCCAGCATCACGTCCAAACGGCTAAAGATATTAACATGAAACTTGGCACACATGTTACTTATATGTCAGCAACAAACATAGGATAGGTGGTTTAACCCTTACCCACCCCCATTTGCCATGGTCGGGGTTTTTCTTTAAAGTCCCATTCAACTCTATGGGAAATACATGTTACTTCATAACTTCCAAACGGCTGTAGCTATTTCGATAACACTTGCTCACATGTTACTTATATGTCCACTTAAACTATAGGATAGTTAATTTATCCCTTAACTACCCCCATTTGTGAGGGTCGGGGTTTTTGTTACATTTCCCATTGATTTGCATGGGACTTTAATGTTCCCACATAACTTCTGTACGCCTGGAGATATTTCAATAATACCTGGTACACATATTACTTATATGCCAAATACAAATATATGACAGTTAAATTAACCCTTACCTACACCCTTATATAAAAGATGGGTATATTTATATTCCTATGATTTTCCTCCCCAAAAGGTTAAGATAGGAAGACCGGGCAACGCCGGGTATTCAGCTAGTCAAATATAAAAAAAGGTGATCACAATTCATAAGTATTAAAAGCAATATGGGGAGCCAAATGCATGGCCCAACGCGTTTCGATCCAATAGGACGTCTACAGTAGTGTTTCTCAACTCCAGTCCTCAAGGCGCCCCAACAGGTCATGTTTTCAGGATTTTCCTCAGATGAAACAGCTGTGGTGATTACTAAGGCAGTGAAACTGATCAAATCACCTGTGCAAAATAATGAGAAGCCTGAAAACATGACCTGTTGGTGCGCCTTGAGGACTGGAGTTGAAAAACACTGGTCTACAGGATCGAAACGCATTTCACATTTTGTTGTGGTGCAATTTTTGCCATTACATCCTTTGTGTCACAATATATGGTCACACCCCATTAGGTGTATACAGCCATTGCTTTTTGGCTCACACATAGCGCTACATTACCATCAACATTTGTCTGAGTTTTGTCACATTCCTGTGTAGCTGCTTCACTCCTGTTCAGGGTTCATTCTTTGTTACACTTATTTTTGTTTTTGGGTAGCGCACATATTTTTTCCCTTTACATTATAAGACAAATAGTCGAATAAAACAGAAAAAGACATAATATAAAATATATAACGTTCAGCAGTAACATTGGAAAGTTGCTTACCCAACTGCCAATTATAAGGCCCATCCTCCTTACCTCCGATCTACCGTTTTTCCCTTCTTCTGCTCCTTTCTTAATCTTTTATATGTAATAAATGAATACATTTTTATCTAAGAATTATTTTCCTGTTTATCAGTACCGAGATAGTCCACCACAAAAATTGTGGGTTTACGTACGTTTGGCCAACCTCAGCAACTGTCCTCATGCCCTCCCCTCTTTCTCCCATGTCCATTCATAATAAACCACACCCACTATCAAAGCAAGCATATTGATAAACGTAAAGCTTACCTGAAAGAAAATGGCATCTGCTTCAGATGCTGTGCTTCCACCCAACCTTTTTGCTAAAGACTGCAAAGCTAACATAAAATGCAGAGAATGTAACAGTGACCAGCATATCTAATCATTGCATCCAGGTCCAGCCCCCTGGGCAGCAGAGACTCTTGTAACTGAAAAAGAGCAAGGCGGGGAGAAAGATGAAGTTACCCCATCCACTATTGTATCCAAGAGTACAGGGGTATGGGCGCAAGGGACAAGGCCCAGATCATGTTCCAAGATTTGTTTAGTGACTAAGGGCCAGATCCACAAATAGCGGGCGTAACTTAACTTTTCCCATTTAAGTTACACTGCCGCAAATTGTCCAAGTTAGTGCCCGATCCACAAAGCACTTACCTGGAAATTTGCAGCGGTGTAACTTAAATCTGTCCGGCGCAAGGTGTGCCCAATCTAATGGGGCGAGTCCCATTTAAATTAGGCGCGCTCCCGCGCCGGACGTACTGCGCATGCTCCCGACGCGATTTTCCCGACGTGCTTTGCGCAAAGTTACGTTGCGCCGAGTTTTGAGAATCGCGAAGGGTGTAAAAGAAAAAAAAAGAGTCGCGGCGGGAAATTATTTTTTTTTTTAAATTGACAGCGACGCGGGAAAGAAGGGTATACTTTTACACGGTGTACTAAGTTTACACTTTGTAAAAGCAGCCCTAATTTTGCGACGGCAAACTAACACTTACGGAAAAAAAAACGAAGGGAAAAAGCTTTGTGGATCTCCGTAAGTGCTAATTTGCATACCCGACGCGGAATTTCGACGAGAAATGCCCCCAGCGGCGGCCGATATACTGCATCCTAAGATCCGACAGTGTAAAACTATTACACCTGCCGGATCTTAGGAATATCTATGCGTAACTGATTCTATGAATCAGCCGCATAGATAGAAACAGGGATACGACGGCGTATCAGTAGATATACGCCTGCGTATCCCTTTTGTGGATCTGGCCCTGTGTATCCTAACAAACCTGACTGTGCAGTGAAAATGTATGCAGTGTTAGATGATCAGAGTAACTGGTCATTAGCCAAATCGGAGTTCTTTAATATGTTTAACATTAGTGGTGAAACATTTTCCTACATTCTAAAAACATGCTCAGGCATTAGGAAGAAACCAGGGCTTAGGGCGTCCAACTTCACTGTTTAGTCTATTGATAAGCACTTTTGTGATGTTTGTTTTGTATTAAATTTTTGGACGTAATCTACGATCCACGGTGTGCTGGCGAATATGTTTGTTTGTTTCATGGTTCCAGTGCCCAGCTGGTGATCGTTTCAGCACCCACCTTTGCTCTATGAGCCGTTTTTCCAGGAACGTGTGCGATTGGAATATTGACTAGATTACAAATACACATAAAACTTCCTACACTTATTGAATGTGACATGATACCCGATGACAGGTCAGAAATTCCCACACCTGAGGTTACACAGCATTTCTCTCATCTGAAATCCTTAAAAGACAAGATCACAGAACTTGACCCTAATGCCCAAATATTTCTCTTGCTAGGAAGAGATATCTTAAAGGGGATGTAAAGGTTCGTCTTTTATTTTCTAAATTGGTTCCTTTAATCTAGTGCATTGTTGGTTCACTTGCCTTTTCTTTTGATTTCCCTTCTAAATGGTTTTTTTCCTTTCTTTGAATTTCTCACTTCCTGTTTCTCCTCAGTAGGCTTTCCACCATCATCCGAGCGGTGGGAAGTCATTTAGAACAGCTTACTTAACCCATTACTGAGGAGGAACAGGAAGTGAGAAATTTAGACAAAGAAAACAAAGAAAAAAAACATCTAGAAGGGAAATCGAAGGAAAAGGTAAGTGAACCAACAATGTACCAGCTTAATGTAACCTATTTAGAAAGTAAAAAACAAACCTTTACAACCCCTTTAAGTGTGCACAAGGTACGTGAGCAGATTAATGGGCCTCATAACGCCTTATGCACAACATTTAGATTTAGGCTGGGTTATAGTTGGGGAAGTATGTGTAGCGCTACCCCCCCAGGAGCCGCTGGTTAGATTTGGGACGGCATGACTATGTTACCTCTGTGATGTGTCCAGGGAAGACGGTGAAGGAGAGGATGGGGATGAGAGCAAATGACGGAATGTCCAGACAGCAGGGTGATGCTTTCTTTGCTTTATTACTGGTCCAACATGACCAACAGTCAACTCAAGGTAGATAGAATAGGTTGGTGAAAGGAGAGAACTCGCAGATTCAGGCCTTTAGATAAGCGAAGCAGTCCTGCTTCAGGATAATAGCTTTTGCTTCGTCGACACTCCAGCCAGAGTGGGTGTAGTGCCCCTAGACAGGCCCCTGGCAGCCAGGGTATCACTAAGGCCCCGTACACACGACCGGATCTATCCGCTGGGATTGATCCGCGGATCAGTTCCAGCAGATAGATCCGGTCGTGTGTATGTCCGAGCAGACATTTCCCAGCGGATAAAAATCCAGCCGTTGGATTCCCAGCGGATAAAAATTTCTTAGCATGCTAAGAAATCTATCCGCTTGAATCCAGTCGAGCGGACTGATCCGGTCGTCTGTACAGACTCATCGGATCAGTCCGTCCACTCCCATCCATCGCATGCGTCGTAATGATTCGACGCATGCGTGGAAGTATTTACCTTCAGGGTCGCGCACGTCGCCGCGTCATCGTCACGGCGCGGCCACGTCACCGCGGATGTATTCCGCGGGGATTTCGATCTGATGGTGTGTACAGCCATCAGATCCAAATCCGCCAGAGGAAACACAATTTCGTCTGAATCTTCCTCAGGTAGACTTGTTAGCTTGGGGTCACCGACTGACAGTTTGCAGCATACAACCTGTCAGTGTCCGGTCACCCAGATCCCCGATGGATCGTCTGATCCCTATTGGATCACCTGCCTCCGGGTTCACCTCAGACCGACTCCCCACCAAATAGCACAACTCGCTTGGGATCTTCTTAATAAGAGGTGGGGGACCCAGTAAGTCACTGGGGCCCCTTGGCAGCATTAGTCGCTCTGGGCCATGTAGGCCATATCGCCGGGGGCCCGTGATGTGCGCACACCCTAAAGGTGGGTGCCGCACCCGGAACCAGGAACGGGCAAAGAACCCCACACAATGGCGTCTGTCACAGAAATACCCTCTCCCAGCATGCCCCGCGAGGGAAACACTCCTCTCATTGGCTGCTGGAGAAAGGCGCTCCGCCTGGACCCCTCTCGCGCCACCTGCTATCCAAAGATTGGAAGGTATCCTTGGAACACACTCTGACACCACAGGACAGCCCAGGGCTGACAGAAACCCAATTTAACAGATCAACACGGATGAGAGCAAGGTAACTCTCTCATCCCCCAACTAAATTTGACATCGCACATGTACTGAAAACTACACAGGCGCTACATATGCTTAAGAGGAATTAATACATCAGTAGATGTAAACTCTTTCAAGACAAATGTGCTGCCTAGTGGACCCATTATGTTATTTAAGAAATGCAACTCACAGTGTAGACAGTTTAGGTGATAATGCGTTTGTTAGAACTTTAAATGATGAAAAATCTGCTGTCTATTGAAGATAGAATGTTCCTTGATGTAGTTAAAAAAGAGATGTTTGTTGATGAAAAAAATTATTAAGTAGCACTTCTACCATTTTGCTTGCTGCGTCCTAGACTGCCAAACAATAAAAAGCAAGCACAGAAAAGATTCCTGGCTCTGCAATGTTCTTTTGCAAAAAAAAAACTGAAATGAAAGAACATTTTGTGGGATTTATGCAGAAGATCTTGGACCATGACCAAGCAGAACTTGCACCACCATTGGAAACAGAAGTTGGGAAGACGTAGATGCTGGATCACGTCATTAAACAGCAACAGGTGCAGCAGAAATGTCTTCTGGATTAGCAGGAGAAGCTGTTGGCTGTGATCAAGGAGCAACACATGGAGATCCACCAGGAGCAGGAAGGTGACAAGACGGACGGCCTCCCTCCAGAACATCCATGGAGTAAAGAAGAGATAAAAGCAGAAGATAAAGATCCCGCTATTGATAAGAAGCCAGTGCCGAACCCAGAGAAGAGCAGCGAAAAGACACAGAGAGAGTCGCCTTACCCACACCTGAGATGAAAGCAGCCCAGGAAATTCAATCCTGCAGAACAATAATGATCTGAATATCGTGAAAAAAGCCCTGGAAGCCGAGGTGATAAAGAAGACTGAGGACCATCTCACTGTTCAGAGGGTTGGCATTCCACAGCAAAAAGCCAAAGTTCCAGCTGAGCAGGTGATCCGTATACAGAAGCCAGCGCAAAAAGAGGAGGGGGCAGGGAATAAGCAAAACCAGGACGAGAGCCTTCTCAAAAACCAATAGGGTGACCTTAACACAAAAGTGAACAAGGCCTTGCCTGGTCCTCCGGAGCAGGAGCTTGTTGTAGAACAGCACGTCCAGGCCGATAAGGTGGTCGGAGGCTTGGAACAGCAGAAGGCCCAACCTCAAGATGGAGCTGAAGTGGTCAAAGTTCAAAGATTGGACCAAGAGCTGCAAAGACCAAGTCCTAACCTTAATGTCCCCAAAGAACTGAAACCAAGAAGCTGGGAGGTTTGCTTGAAAGAACAAGATGGAGAGAACCAGACAAGGAACAAGGAAAACCGAACCGAGACCTGGAGCTGCAGAACGATTTGGATCACAGGAGAAGAAAGAGACACCTTGCCAATGAGGCACCAGAGTGAAGGGTCCCATATCGTCAGCTTCAATCATGCCCCTGACCCCAGAGTCAATGACCTCTACGCCGCACTAAGAAGCTCGTCTCCAGTTTTGTCCATAAGTGTGTGATCTCCAGGAAGTTGAGGGGAAGGCTGCAGGAACTGAAAATGTCAGATCTCCCAACAGACAGGCTCACTGTAGCGCCTCCATTCTCACATGTAGGGCTTGATGTTTTCAGGCCTTGGAATGTAATTTCTAGTTATACTAGAGGACACTCTGCAGAGAGTAAGGCCTCATACACACGATAGGATAGCCAGAGGACAACGGTCTGAAGGACCGTTTTCATCAGTCCAAACCGATCGTGTGTAGGCCCCATAGGTTATTTAACCTTAGGTCAAAAAAATGAGAACTTGCTTTGAAATTCAACCTATGGATTGGTAACCGATAGGTCAAAACCGATCGTTAGTATGCAAAAGCATTGGTTAAAAACCCGCGCATGCTCAGAATCAAGTCGACTCATGCTTGGAAGCATTGAACTTCGTTTTTTTCAGCACGTCGTTGTGTTTTACGTCACTGCGTTTTGACACGATCGTTTTTTTAACTGATGGTGTGTACGCACAACGGACCATCAGTCAGCTTCATAGGTTAACCTAGGACAACGGTCCTTCAGACCGCTGTCCTCTGGTTAACCTATCGTGTGTACAAGGCCTAAGAGATGGGCTGTTATGTTCACTTGTTTAAATACTAAAGCGGTTTATTTGGAGGTGATTGAATCCATGTCCTCTTTAAGTTTTAAGACTCAATGTTGATGCAAAATAAAAACACTTGACTGTCACATGATGTGCTTACTACCCTGATGGCTGGTTACAGCTATAATGAACCCTAGACCATTGGTTTCCATTTCAACAGATCCTGAGAGACCTAGAATTCTTACGCCAGCAATGCTCCTGACTCAAAAACTTGTGCAATATCAGCTCCTCCTGGTGAGTTCACCTTAAAAGATCTTTACACGTGTCAGTGGAAACAAGTTCAGAACCTTGCTGACACCTCTTGGAAACATTGGAGGTAAGAGTATTTATCATCACTCCAAACAAGAAGAAAGTGGAAAGAGGAGAAACCAAATGTTGAAGACGAAGATTTTGTGTTGTTGAAAGACCCTTAAGCAAAGCGCAATAATTGGCCAATGGGTCTTGTCATGAAAACCATTTCCAGCGATGACGGCAAAATTTGCAAAGCAGAGGTCAAAATTATTAACCCCTTCCATACAGGGCATTTTCACCCCCTTCCTGCCCAGACCAATTTTTAGTTTTCAGCGCTGTTGCACTTTGAATGACAATTGCGTGGTCATGCAACACATAGATAGCCCTAAGATCCGACAGCTGTAACTATGTTACACCGTTGGATCTTAGGCTGCAATTCTAGACCGGCCGCTAGGTGGCGATTCCATTGCGGTTGGCGTAGAATATGCAAATGACTAGTTACGCCGATTCACGAACGTCCGCTTTGCCCGTCGATCTAAATTTTACGTTGTTTCCGTAGAGATGCTTCGCGTAAAACTAAGGGTGCCCTCTAGGTGGTGTAACCCATGTTAAGTATGGCCGTCGTTCCCGCGTCAAAATTTTAAATTTCATGTCGTTCGCGTAAGTCGTCCGTGAATGGCGCTGGACGCCATTTACGTTAACGTCAAAACCAATGACGTTCTTGCGACGTCATTTAGCGCAATGCACGTCGGGTAATTTTACGGACGGAGCATGCGCAGTACATTCAGCGCGGGAACGCGCCTAATTTAAATGGTGCCCGCCCCATTTGAATTAGGCGGGCTTGCGCCGAGCGGATTTACGCTACGCCACCGCAAGTTTACAGGTAAGTGCTTTGTGAATCAGGCACTTACGCTGTAAACTTGCGGTGGTGTAACAAAAATGGGATACGTTACGCCGCCGCAGCGTAACGTAGTTCTATGTGAATCTGGCCCTAAATCTTTATGTTTTTTTCCCCCTACAAATAGAGCTTTCTTTTGGTGGTATTTGATCATCTCTGCGGTTTTTATTTTTTGCGCTATAAACAAAAGAAGAGCGACAATTTTTAAAAAAAACACAATATTTTTTACTTTTTTATTTAATAAATATCACAATAAAAAAAAAAAAAAGAAAAAATGTCCTCAGTTTAGGCCGATACGTATTCTTCTACATATTTTTGCTAAAAAAAAATTGCAATAATCGTATATTGATTGGTTTGCGCAAAAGTTATAGCGTCTACAAAATAGGTGATAGATTTATGGCATTTTTATTTTATTAATTGTTTTACTAGTATTGGCGGCGATTTGCGATTTTTACTGTGACCGTAACATTGCGGCGAACACATCGGACACTTTTGACACGTTTTTGGGACCATTCACATTTATACAGCGATTAATGCTATAAATATGCATTGATTACTGTGTAAATGTGACTGGCAGGGAAGGGGTTAACCACTAGGGGGTGCTGAAGGGGTTAATATGTTCCCTAAGGTGTGTTCTAACTGTAGGGGGGAGGGGACTCACAAGGGGAGGAGACCGATGTGTGTTACTCTGTACTGGGAACCAGTGGCGGCCCGCCCATAGGGGGCGCCCGGGCGCCGCCCCCCCTCCCCCAGTCAGTAAAAAAAAAATCTAAAAAAAAAAAAAAAAAAAAATTTTTTTATTTAAACATGTCCCTTTAAGGAAAAAAAATTCCAAAAAAGGTTCTTATGTGCACTGAGTCCGGGCGTCGGGCGCCGGGAAAAGCGCGGTATGGGTAGCGCCACGTCTGTGCAATCACGGGATTGCAGACGTGGCGCTACATTGGCAGCCCAAAAATGCCTTTGTGGCGCGGTCCATCGCGCCACTTGCTTCCGGCGCGATGGACTGCATTGTTATGGCTGGGCGGGTGCATCCACTATTTGTGCTCGTTCCGTCCTGACGTCCCTGGAAGAACAGGAAGTGACGTCGGGACTCGGGGCGCTCAGTGCGAGTACAGGTAAGCTGAGCTATGCCGCCTGCCTCTGCCCCTCTGTAATGGACTGTTTTCTCTGCAAAGTTCGGCGGCAGCAGCTGCAGCTGTCCACCCCCCTTCTGCAAAGATTACCTGTGTTCCAATTTTTTTTTAGTGAATATTCGGCCGAAATCGCGGCACCCCCCTCCCCCCCCGGGGGGGGGGGATGGGGGTGCCGCGATTTCGGCCGAATATTCACTATAAAAATTTTTTTGGAACATTTGGAATTTTTTTTTTTAGTGCACATTTGGCCGAAATCGCGGCACCCCCATCCCCCCTCAGGGGGGGGGGGGGGGATGGGGGTGCCGCGATTTCGGCCAAATGTTCACTAGACATGATGAGCAATTAACCCAGTGCAGATGTAGGCTCATTGCAAGGGTGGATTTTTTTTTAACATTTTCATGGAGTTGGGCATAATAAATGATTTTTAATGTTCAATGCAATGCATAATCTGGGTGAAATGCCAGCCGTCAGCAGCCTGAGCCCCAGGAGAAGATGGGGAGCTACAAGTCCCAGCAGGTTATAATATAAGGCTCCTAGGTGGATGGGAGTCTTATATTATAAACCTGCTGGGACTTGTAGTTCCCCATCTTCTCCTGGGGCTCAGGTGCATGCAATCCACCATCTATGGGACTACAAGTCCCAGCAGTGAGAAAAACTGGACAAAGATGGTGGATTGCATGCACCTGAGCCCCAGGAGACGATGGAGAACTACAAGTCCCAGCAGGTTATAATATAAAGCTCCGAGGTGGATGTATGACTGGACAGTGACACAGTGGGGACAATTGGCACAGTGGCTGTGTTTGATGGCATGGTACAGTGGCTGCATTTGATGGCATGGCACAGTGGTGACAATTGATGGCACAGTGACCACAATTGATGGCATGGCACAGTGGCTGCATTTGATGGCATGGTACAGTGGCTGCATTTGATGGCATGGTACAGTGGCTGCATTTGATGGCATGGCACAGTGGCTGCATTTGATGGCATGGCACAGTGGCTGCATTTGATGGCATGGCACAGTGGCTGCATTTGATGGCATGGCACAGTGGTGACAATTGATGGCACAGTGGCCACAATTGATGGCATGGCACAGTGGTGACAATTGATGGCACAGTGACCACAATTGATGGCATGGTACAGTGGCTGCATTTGATGGCATGGTACAGTGGCTGCATTTGATGGCATGGTACAGTGGCTGCATTTGATGGCATGGCACAGTGGTGACAATTGATGGCACAGTGACCACAATTGATGGCATGGTACAGTGGCTGCATTTGATGGCATGGTACAGTGGCTGCATTTGATGGCATGGTACAGTGGCTGCATTTGATGGCATGGTACAGTGGCTGCATTTGATGGCATGGCACAGTGGTGACAATTGATGGCACAGTGACCACAATTGATGGCATGGCACAGTGGCTGCATTTGATGGCATGGCACAGTGGCTGCATTTGATGGCATGGTACAGTGGCTGCATTTGATGGCATTGCACAGTGGCTGCATTTGATGGCATGGCACAGTGGCTGCATTTGATGGCATGGCACAGTGGCTGCATTTGATGGCATGGCACAGTGGTGACAATTGATGGCACAGTGACCACAATTGATGGCATGGTACAGTGGTGACAATTGATGGCACAGTGACCACAATTGATGGCATGGTACAGTGGCTGCATTTGATGGCATGGTACAGTGGCTGCATTTGATGGCATGGCACAGTGGTGACAATTGATGGCACAGTGACCAGAATTGATGGCATGGTACAGTGGCTGCATTTGATGGCATGGTACAGTGGCTGCATTTGATGGCATGGTACAGTGGCTGCATTTGATGGCATGGTACAGTGGCTGCATTTGATGGCATGGTACAGTGGCTGTGTTTGATGGCATGGTACAGTGGCTGTGTTTGATGGCATGGTACAGTGGTGACAATTGATGGCATGGTACAGTGGTGACAATTGATGGCACAGTGACTGTGTTTGATGGCATGGCACAGTGGCTACGTTTGATGGCATGACACAGTGGCTGCGTTTGATGGCATGGCACAGTGGTGCGAATTGATGGAACAGTGGCTGCATTTGATGGGCACAGTGAGGCTTATATTTTTTTTTCTTCTTCGTTTGCGCCCCCCCCAAAAATTTTGAGCACCAGCCGCCACTGCTGGGAACACACATTGGTCTCCTCACCGCTGACAGGAGGTGGATCTGTGTGTTTACACACACAGATCCACACTCCTGCCGTGATTACCGGCAATCGCGGGTGCCTGGCGGCAATCGCTGCCGCTGGGCACCCGCGCCAGGTCACGAGCGTTGCCGCGGGCACGCGCGCGCCGCCGGCAGTGTGTGCGCCCCCTAGATCGCCGGGAACACAGGACGTCATATGACGTCAACAAGGATTGAGAGAGGGTCCCTGCTGGCGTCATTTTACAATGAGCCGGTAGGGAAGTGGTTAAACAAGGAATTGCTAAAGTATACCTTAGGCCTGACTCAGATTTGGTTGTGTTGTCCAAAAGATACAGTAACCTGTTTGAATAGTACAGAAATTCATAGATTATGTAGTAGAGGTATATATTTATAGAAGGTGGGGAATGTGCTTTCTATTATAGAATGTTCTATAGCGGGCGTCACTAAATGGCGGACCACGGTTCGGTTTCCGTCCCCAGTGGTCATTCTGCATAGCAGGCACGGCAGGTCTGTGCCTTCTCTAATATCTCAGCACTGCCCCCTCTCCACACTGCCTGTCTGATTTACACAAGACATGAAGCGCGGCTGCTCCGGACAAAGGGCG
The DNA here is from genome assembly GCF_905171775.1 of Rana temporaria. NCBI lineage: Eukaryota > Metazoa > Chordata > Amphibia > Anura > Ranidae > Rana > Rana temporaria. The sequence goes on from NC_053498.1 coordinate 33,568,590, forward strand.
GTACTTTTTAAGTTAGGGAGTGGGTGATTGGTTGCTAGTCAGTGGGGCGGTTCCAGCAATAAACCACTCACTTTTAACATCAAAAGTCCCGCCCGTTGTCCAGAGCGGCCACGCTTCATGTCTTGTGTGAATAAGGTAGGGTTCTGTGGGGAGAGGGGGAGTGCTGTGCTGTAAATGACAGGGGTTTAATATCGAGAGTGGATCTGTCGAGGACTGTGATGGGGGGGGGGGGTCAGTCTGTGGTGGGTCAGGACCAATCTGTGATAGGTCAGGTCAGTCTGTGATTGGGGGGTCTGTGATGGGGGTCAGTCTGTAATGAGGGGTCTGTGATTTGGGGGGTCAGTCTGTGATGAGGGGTCTGTGGTGGAGGTCATTCTGTAATAAGGGGTCTGTGATGGGGGGTCAGTCTGTGATGGGGGGGTCAGTCTGTAATGAGGGGTCTGTGATGGGGGGTCAGTCTGTGATGGGGGGGTCAGTCTGTAATGAGGGGTCTGTGATGGGGGGGTCAATCTGTGATGGGGGTCAGTCTGTAATGAGGGGTCTGTGATGGGGGGGTCAGTCTGTAATGAGGGGTCTGTGATTTGGGGGGGTCAGTCTGTAATGAGGGGTATGTGATGGGGGGGTCAGTCTGTGATGGTTCAGGTCAGTCTCTGATTTGGGGGGTGGGTCTGTCATGGGTCGGGTGGGTCTGTCATGGGTCAGGTCAGTCTGTGATGGGTCAGGCCAGTCTGTGATGGGGGTCAGTCTGTAATGAGAGGTTTGTGATTTGTGGGGTCAGTCTGTGTGATGGGGGGGGGTCTGTGATGGGTCAGGTCAGCCTGTGATGGGGGGTCAGTCTGTGATGGGTCAGTCTGTGATGAGGCAGGGGGGATGTGACATGAAGGGGGGGGGCTGAGGACACTAATGTAAAAGGGGGTCTGTGATGTGAAGGGGGGACTGAGGACACTGATGTAAAAGGGGGTCTGTGATTTCTGTGATTTCTGCACTTGAAAAACACAGGTCTCTGCAAGAGCAATAGAAAACAATTGTTTTCTATGTGTCCTGTTCACACTGCAACAGCGCCCCTGCGTGCTGAGCAGTGTGGTGCAAAATGCATACTGTTTTTATGCACCGCAACTGCATACCCCCCAACCGTCCCAGATTCCGCAGGATCCTCCCGGAATTCTAAGTGTGTCCCAGGGTCCCGCGGACTAGAGTAGATTCCCGGAAAACAGGGCCCCGGGAGTGACATTACGGGTGGCGACATTCCGTGCCTTCATGTTTGATTTCCCCCGCCATGTTTGTTGTCCGGTGCCTGGCCTGTGATTGGGCGTATTGGCGTCATGTGCGTCGTGGGGCTGGCCTGTCTGTGAACGTCTAGAAGTCCCCCCTCCGCACATGACCGCTATACGCCCAATCACAGTGCGGGAAATACGAACCATGATGGATGATGGTGGTGCAGGTGGATGGCGCTGGCGGGGATTCGGAACACAGAACAGAGGTATTTGCACAGGTAGGAGAACCCCCCCCCCCCCGCTCAACAACTCTGATCCCCGCCCCCCCGCTCAACAACTCTGACCCCCCCCGGTTAACAACTTTGATCCCCGCCCCCCCCAGCTCAACAAGATGTCCCGCATTGGATTTATTAAATGTTGGGAGGTATGAAACTGAGCTGTGCTGCATAAAAATTAATGAAATGTATTTTGAGATTTCAATAAAGATGAAAGAAAAAAGCACAAAGTGTGATGTGTGTGTCGCGAAGGTGTGTGGTGGGGGTACTGTGAAGTGGAGGATATCATGTGAAGTCAAAGCACCAATATGACATTCGGACCTCTGCTGGAAGAACATTTTTGTGTATTTTAATTCAGTACCCCTGGTCTATAGGGTTCTCATTTTGAGGACACCTGGTGGTTGCCTGTTGCAATTACAGTTTAGTTCCTCACAGGAAAGTCTTGTCTTTGTTAATAAAGTTTCTTATTGAACAACATAAAGTTTTTACCTCATAAGCCTTTTAGTTCTGATGCAGACAAGAGAAGGTCTTCATATTTGCCTCTAGATACACAATGCCTGTAAGTCTATTTATTATTTCTCAAAGTAAATTTTAAACTTGGACTGCAGTTTGATATATGCTTTAAATATCAGCTTTATGTATAGTAATATTTAATGTTGTACTTATTTGCAAGTGTCACATGTAATACACATTATAATTCTAAGTTTCTCTGATTGTATTGCAGTTTACAGAACTATTGATGGAAGTAAATTCAGTTTTGGAATAAAACACAACATTATTTCTGTCTGTTTTGTTAACAGGCTGACAGCTAAGGGATAGTAGGACAGCACACAAGGCCTTGCAAATCTGCATCTATCCAACCTGGATCAATGCAGACATGCCAAGCAATGTGACTGAACTGGGACTTGATGTGGCGGGATACACGGCCGTAGATGCCGATACTCTTCTAGTTCCGGTGTCCCGTCGGTATGGGTCCCCCGTTGGATAATGCCTGGGCTGGAACTGCGCATGTGCAAATGGAGCCACCAAAGATCTCCAAGGAAGAACAGCTGTTCTGTACCTGTAGACGGCATATGCGCAATCAACACGCCGCTCGCTCCCGATGATCGGGGGGTGGGTTATTCATTGCATACAACAAGGGATGGAATACAAGGGGCGTATGCTTTTCTCAACAGGGTGGATGTATTCTTCAGCAGTGCTCTTTTGGGGAATGGTTTTCTCAATAAACTACACGTTTTTGTGGTGCGTGTACTAATGTACTTACAAAAGTGTTCAAAAAAGAGGGTCCTTCAATAAATCTGTCCAGCAAAGACGTGTAGTTTATTGAGATAAGCATTTCCCAAAACAGCACTGCTCAAGAATACATCCGCCTCTTTTATTCTGTCCTTTGTTGTATGCTATGAATAACCTGCCCTGAGAATTGGGAGCGAGCTGCGTATTGATTGCGCATATGCCATCTACAGGTACAGAACAGCTGTTCAACCGATTTTTTGGCAGCTCTGTTTGCGCACGCGCTGTGCCTGCACAGTCCAACCTGGGTATTATCTGATGGGGGACCCATACCGTCAGAGGAGCCCTATGATGTGGTCTGCGACCTCCTGCTCTGGAATGGAATGGAATAGAATAGAATACTGTTATTAACCACTTCCGGACCGCCTCCGGCACATATACGTCGGCAGAATGGCACGGCTGGGCACATGTACGTACAGGTACGTCCTGTACTAGTACCCAGCCGTGGGTCGCGGGCGCGTGCCCCGCGGCGCGCTCCCGCGACCCGGTCCGAAGCTCCGGGACCACGGGTCCCGCGGACCCGATCGCCGCTGGAGTGCGGCGATCGGTCCCCGGAGCTGAAGAACGGGGAGAGCCGTGTGTAAACACGGCTTCCCCGTTCTTCACTGTGGCGGCTGCATCGATCAGGTGATCCCTTTTATAGGGAGACACGATCAATGAAGTCACACCTACAGCCACACCCTCCTACAGTTGTAAACACACACTAGGTGAAACGAAACTCATACAGCGCCCCCTGTGGTTAACTCCCAAACTGCAACTGTCATTTTCACAATAAACAATGCAATTTAAATGCATTTTTTGCTGTGAAAATGACAATGGTCCCAAAAATGTGTCAAAATTGTCCGAAGTGTCCGCCATAATGTCGCAGTCACGAAAAAAATCGCTGATCCCACCATAAGTAGTAAAAAAAAAAAAATTATAAAAATGCAATAAAACTATCCCCTATTTTGTAAACGCTATAAATTTTGCGCAAACCAACCGATAAACGCTTATTGCGATTTTTTTTTTACCAAAAATAGGTAGAAGAATACGTATCGGCCTAAATTGAGGAAAAAAAATGTTTTTTTTATATATTTTTGGGGGATATTTATTATAGCAAAAAGTAAAAAATATTGCATTTTTTCAAAATTGTCACTCTATTTTTGTTTATAGCGCAAAAAAATAAAAACCGCAGAGGTGATCAAATACCACCAAAAGAAAGCTCTATTTGTGGGGAAAAAAAGGACGCCAATTTTGTTTGGGAGCCACATCGCACGACCGCGCAATTGTCTGTTAAAGCGACGCAGTGCCGAATTGTAAAAACCCCTTGGGTCATTTAGCAGCATATTGGTCCGGTCCTTAAGTGGTTAAAGGTCAGTTTATTAGTAAAATCACAGTGTACATATGGGCATATCTGTTCTGCAATTGTTACTGGGCTGCTTTCAAACTAATCCGCAGATGCAGAGCAGCGCACCTGTGGGTTACCTGCATAGACTTCTGTTATTACCTGCAAGTTTGGTAAGCTTTCTGAAAGTGCACCAAACCTGCAGAATATAATAGAAGTCTATTGCAAAGTGCAGAAAAGCCAAAGGTACACTGCGTTGCACTCGCTTATGTAAACCGATTTGTGTCCTACCTCAAATCTGTTCCGCCTGTGTCCGTGTCTGCTCTGCATATGCAGAGCGGACATGGACCTGCCATCCGCCCGCTCCGCTGTTTGTGGCCCGCGATCAGTTACCAAGTCGCCTAAGTGGCCCTTGTACTTCAAAAGGTTGGGCACCCCTGGGCCACGGTCTCTCAGAGCATCAGAGTAATATTCTGTGAGGCACAGAACCTGCATGGCTCTCTCACAGCAGAGGAGGGAAGAGGGCGGGCACTGTGCACAGTCTGGTGGCAGCTTGTATGTATACAGGAGATCTGGAGAGCGAGGAGGGAGGCTCACATACATTCCTATGGAATTTCCCAGAGGTAGATTGAGGTAAACTGTTCCTGATCCTGCAACTTAGCTCAGCACTCATTTCAGTTTGTGCTCTGTATAGTTTCCCCTGTGTGGACTCTGCAAGCAAGGAGAGATTATGTATTACTGCTGTTGGGTGCTGCTGACCATTAGGACCCTTTCAGACGTGCGGACCGTATCTCCGCTTTTTCATCCATCCGTTTGCGGATGAAAAAGGGACATACATTGGTCCCTATGTGATTGCGGGTGTCAGCGGATGAACATCCGCTGACACCCGTAATCACCAGCCTCCGCAAAGATCCGATTTTGCAGATGGAAGAATGTCCTATTTTTTCTTCCGTCTGCGGATCGGATGAACACGGACACACGGTCCGTGTTCATCCGATCCCCCCCATAGGGGAGAGCGGAGAAAAGACAGGGCGGTCCCTGCACAGTGTGCGGGGACTGCCCTGTCAGCCGCCGGCTCAGCGGGAATTTACGGAGCCATCCCCGCTGAGCTTACGGACACACGGAGGCGGATCATTACTGATCCGCCCTGTGTGAAAGGGCCATTACATGTACAGTATGTGCCCCTGAACACACTGTATTCTGTGTGTAATGCATTGGTGGTTGCCAGTGTTTCTTCAAGCCAAACCTGAACACTTTAGCGGCGCACAGCAATTTTTTTTAACCACTTAAGACCCGGACCATTATGCAGGTAAAGGACCTGGCCCCTTTTTGTGATTCGGTACTGCGGCGCTTTAACTGACAATTGCGCGGTATTGCGACATGGCTCCCCAACAAAATTGATGTCCTTTTTTCCCCCACAAATAGAGCTTTCTTTTGGTGGTATTTGATCACCTTTGCAGTTTTTATTTTTTGCACTATAAACAAAAATAGAGTGACAATTTTGAAAAAAATTCAATATTTTTTTACTTTTTGCTATAATAAATATCCCCCAAAAATATATAAAAAAACATTTTTTTTCCTCAGTTTAGACCGATACCTATTCTACATATTTTTGGTAAAAAAAAACAAAAAACGCAATAAGCGTTTATTGATTGATTGGTTTGCGCAAAAGTTATAGCGTTTACAAAATGGGGATAGTTTTATGGCATAATTTTTTTTTACTAGTGATGGCGGCGATCAGTGGTTTTTTTCTCGACTGCGACATAATGGCGGACACATCGGACACCTTTGACACATTTTTGGGACCATTGTCATTTTCACAGCGAAAAGTGCTATAGAAATGCACTGGCAATGAAGGGGTTAACCAGCAGGGGGTGCTGTAGGGGTTAAGTGTGCCCTAAGGGAGTGTTCTTACTGTGGGGGGGGGGGCGTGGCTGTGCGTGTGACATCACTGATCGTCGTTCCCTAACATAGGGAACGGATGATCAGTGACAGCCACACTAGGAAGAACGAGGAAGGTTTGTTTACATTTACCTTTCCCCGTTCTTCCTCTCTGTGACCCGATCGCGGGTCCCACCGGCGCGGTCACGGAGAACAGGACCAGGTCGCGAGCACCCTGCCAGCGGTGCGCTCGTGACCCAAGAATGGGCTCTTAATGGCGACGTACAGCCGACGTGCCCAGCCGTGCCCTTCTGCCGACGTATATCGGCATGAAGGGGTCCTTAGGTGGTTAACATACACTATAGGATTGGAACAGACCTGGGGCACCTTTGGGCACTCCATATAGAATAGTAATGCAGCATGCATAGTGCTCCCTTACCCTCCTGTCAGGCCCTGAACCACATTCCCGAATAATGTGTCAGGGTTTCAGATGGACTGAAACCCGGACACATGGTTTAAAACCTGAACTGTCCAGGTGAATCCCGGAGAGGTGGCAACCCTACCTACATTCTGTATGTAACACACTGGTGAGCCCCCTGCATTCTGTGTGTAAGGCATTGATTATCCCCCTGCATTCTGTGTGTAAGGCATTGGTGATCCCCCTGCATTCTGTGTGTAATGCACTGATGAGCCCTTCATTCTGTGTGTAACGCACTGGTGAGCCCCCCTGCATTCTGTAGGTATCGTGGCATGCTCCTGGGCCCTGCATTCCTTTTTTTTCTCTATCTTATCTTCTTTAGGGCTCTTTCACACGGAGCGGACCGTTTCTGGGTCCGCTCCGTGTGTCCGCCAAAGGCGGATAGGGCGGTCCCCGCACACAGTGCAGGGACCGCCCTGTCTCTGCTCCGCTGTCCCCTATGGGGGACCGGATGCAGACGGACCGTCTGTCCATCTGCATCCGGTCCGTTCCGCCGAACGGAAGAAAAATAGGGTTTTTTTCCGTTCGGAAAAGCGGATCCCGACTGACGCGGATGCTAGCGGATGCTCCATCCGCTAACGGACGCGTTCCCATAGGGATTTATTACAAGTCCGTTAACGGACTTGTAATGAATGGACGAACGGTCCGCTGGTGTGAAAGGACCCTAACATTTGGTAGTCCTATCCCCAAAAATTCTATGAAAGTATCTCTTTTTTTTTCCCTCGTGGACGAAATGTGAGAAATAACATTATATATATATATATATATTCCATAAACACATACCACATACACAGCATATATAATTTGAGGAAAATTTGCTTATAAAATAGTTTACCATTTGCCAATAAAAATATGTCTCCGATTTTCATTTAAATAATCTGGTCACCTTAATTTAGGGTGAAAATGATAATTTGCTGTATTGTATATAAAGAAGTACCCTTGTCGTCCTAGGACAAGACTACAGAACACCTCCCTCTTACCTTCTTCCTTATAACATAGTTCTGCATTCTTTTTATCACAAACGTCCCAAAACTCAAGATATTGTAGAGGTAGCTTGTCGTATGACTTGATAGTTGCCAAAGCTGCTTGTAAATCTTGGGTTGGTGGAGGGCTTATTTGATAAGATTCTTTGCAATGGTCAGATGTAAAGCTTAATCAACGTGTCTCCCAGTTGATGGAGGAATTATGGATAGAGAACCAAGGAATGCCTAGGATAATAGGGAACTTGGGTGATTTGATCAGCTCAAAGCTGATAGTCTCCTGATGGTCAGTCTCAATTAGGAGTTTAAGAGGGATGGTCTCGTGGGTAACTGGTCCTGAAGACAAAGGTGCGCCATCCACATATCAATAGGGGCGAGTTTATTTATTATTTGAATGTTATTACTTTGGGCAATATGCAGGTTATTGACGGAAAACGGGTTTGAGAACTCGGGTCTTGCCCCAGGGAACATGTATCAATGGAAAAAAAAGTTTTAAAAAACAGTTGTTTTTTCTGGAGCAGTGATTTTAATGATGCTTAAAGTGAAAAAAAAAATGAAAAATTCCTTTAAATATTATACCTGCTGGGTGTCTATAGTATGCCTGTGAAGTGGCACGTGTTTAGAACTGTCCCTGCACAAAATGAGATTACAATAAGAAAAAAGTAATTTAAACTGCTTGCGGCTTAAATGTCATTGTTGAACAGTGGTAGAAAAATTGGGCCTTTGGTGCTGGCGCTGGTGCCACAACACTGTAAGTCCTCACAGTTACTCTTGGTGGACGCAGGAATGGGCCCTGCTGTGAAATATTAGATCAAGAATTGTAATTACATGCCCCTGTTGAACAGGGGCAGAAAAATTGGGCCTTTGTTGGTGGTGGTGGTGGTGGTGCTGGTGCCACAACTCTTAAGCCCTCACAGTTAATATTGGTGGGCACAGGAATGGGCCCTGCTGTGAAATATTAGATCAAGAATTGTAATTACATGCCCCTGTTGAACAGGGGCAGAAAAATGTGGCTCTTGCTGGTGGTGGTGCCACAACACTGCAACCCCTCATATAGATATAGTTGGAGCGCAGGAATGAGCCCGCTGCAAAGTATTGCATCAAAAATTGTAGTTACACGCCCCTGTTAAACAGGGGCAGAAAAATTGGGCCTTAGGTACTGGTGCCCAGAACCAAAAATGTTCTTACAAGCTATCAGCATGATCATTGAGGAGGAAAAGGATAGTCACTCAGCATAACAGAATAGTCACTCAGCATCAGCATAGGCAGTCTTGAAGGGATCTGACATTACATCAGCATCAGGTGCTTGGTAGCTGGTGGTGATCCAAGCTTGATTCATTTTTATGAAGGTTATTTGATCGACCGAGTCGGTGGAGAGGCGGTAATCCATCCTCAAGACCCAGTAAGCCAGAGGATTTTCGGTGAGAAAGGTGTCCAAGTCTGATCTTGCCCCTAGGTATTCCCGCACCATGTAAAACCGACGCTGGTGATGGTTGCTGGAACCGGTCATACCTTGGGGCTGCGGACTAAAAAGTTGTCTGAACGCATCGCTCAGACGGCCACCTTCTCCACCGCTCCTTCTGTGACTGACCGAAGCCTCAGCAACACGTTGTCCAGGACCAGGATTTTGTAACCTCCCAGTATCTGGGAACATGTTGCACAGACCTTTCTGCAAGGCCTCCCGAAGAGGTTTCATCTTCTGCTCCCTCTGTGCCGGCAAGATAAGGTCCGCAACCTTACTCTTGTAACGTGGATCAAGGAGGGTTGCCAGCCAGTAATGATCCCTTTCCTTGATAGCACGAATACGAGGATCCCTCCGCAGGCTTTGCAGGATCAGGGAGGCCATACAACGTAGGTTTGCTGAGGCATTCGGTGCGGAGTCCTCTGGGTCACTGAGGACGACATGATCCGCAGCCACCTCGTCCCAGCCACGTACAAGTCCATGGGTTCCTTGGGACTGTAATTGATCCCTTGAAGACTGCTGCTGAGTGCTAGGCTCCACCTCCATGCTGACACAATCCTCCTCCTCCTCGTCCTCTTCCTGTATGATAGGCGGGCAAGCAGGTACACTGTCTGGATAAAGGGGGCCTTGAGAGGTAAGGAAGTCCTCCTGTTAACTTCCTGTGTACTTCCTGGTTTTTGTGGAGAAACGCGTGGTGAAATTCGCACATCTGGGAACCATCATTGCGATTTCAGAGCGATTTACACTGATGTCTATAGAGACTAACTTTGCAATGTAATGCAGTAAAGTCAGACAAGACCCTTTGTTTTATCGCATCACATTGGTAGACCTCTGCCGGGTTAGCCCCCCCTTATTAGAAATTTTGACTTTTTTTTATGCAATTTGTTAGATCTTTGTTAGATCAGGTTAGATCAATCATTGTTTGCGTTAGATCTCACACAGAAGAAGCAATATTAACAGTTATTTGCTGGGGGGGCTAACCCGTCGTCAGCCCCCCTATCAAATTTTCTGGCCAAAAATCATTCAGGCTAATAGATATTCGTTAGATCCGGTAAGATCAAGTGGTTTTAACGTTAGATCTCACATAATTAGAGACTTATTAAGTGATTAATGAGGGGGGGCTGGCCCCCCCCTCATCAATTTTTTGGGGCAAAAATCATTCCGGCTAATAGATATTCGTTAGATCTGGTAAGATCAAGTGGTTTTAACGTTAGATCTCACATCGTTTCCGAGATATTCCACATATAAAAATAGATTTTAGGTGGTACATATGCATGGACATATGGACGGGTTGGCCCCCCCTTATCAAATTTTCTGGCCGAAAATTATTCAGGCTAATAGATATTCGTTAGATCCGGTAAGATCAAGTGGTTTTAACGTTAGATCTCACATCATTTCAGAGATATTCCACATACAAATACAGATATTGGGTGTATACAAGGACTAATGAGGGGGGGCTGGCCCCCCTTCTCAATATTTTTGACCAAAAATCATTCAGGCTAATAGATATTCGTTAGATCCGGTAAGATCAAGTGATTTTAACGTTAGATCTCACATAATTAGAGACTTATTAAGTGATTAATGAGGGGGGGCTGGCCCCCCCTTATCAATTTTTTGGGCCAAAAATCATTCAGGCTAATAGATATTCGTTAGATCCGGTAAGATCAAGTGGTTTAACGTTAGATCTCACATCGTTTCCGAGATATTCCACATATAAAAATAGATTTTAGGTGGTACATATGCATGGACATATGGACGGGTTGGCCCCCCCTTATCAAATTTTCTGGCCGAAAATTATTCAGGCTAATAGATATTCGTTAGATCCGGTAAGATCAAGTGGTTTTAACGTTAGATCTCACATAATTAGAGACTTATTAAGTGATTAATGAGGGGGGCTGGCCCCCCCTTATCAATTTTTTGGGCCAAAAATCATTCCGGCTAATAGATATTCGTTAGATCCGGTAAGATCAAGTGGTTTTAACGTTAGATCTCACATCATTTCAGAGATATTCCACATACAAATACAGATATTGGGTGTATACAAGGACTAATGAGGGGGGGCTGCCCCCCCCTTATCAATATTTTTGACCAAAAATCATTCAGGCTAATAGATATTCGTTAGATCCGGTAAGATCAAGTGGTTTTAACGTTAGATCTCACATCGTTTCCGAGATATTCCACATATAAAAACAGATATTGGGTGTATACAAGGACTAATGAGGGGGGGCTGCCCCCCCCTTATCAATATTTTTGACCAAAAATCATTCAGGCTAATAGATATTCGTTAGATCCGGTAAGATCAAGTGGTTTTAACGTTAGATCTCACATAATTAGAGACTTATTAAGTGATTAATGAGGGGGGCTGGCCCCCCCTTATCAATTTTTTGGGCCAAAAATCATTCCGGCTAATAGATATTCGTTAGATCCGGTAAGATCAAGTGATTTTAACGTTAGATCTCACATAATTAGAGACTTATTAAGTGGGGCAAAAATCATTCCGGCTAATAGATATTCGTTAGATCCGGTAAGATCAAGTGGTTTTAACGTTAGATCTCACATCATTTCAGAGATATTCCACATACAAATAGATATACGCCTACCAGCGTGACTGAGCTTAGGTCATTTCTAGGATTCTGCTCTTATTGCAGAAGATTTGTCAAGGGATTTGCTGAAATGTTGACCTTGATCTGGCGAAGTCTGTCAGACCAACTGGAGGATCCAAAAAACCCAGAGAGTCCGTCCAGTAACAATGGACTCCGAAGTGTGAAGAGGTTTTAGGCAGCTGAAGTGGAGCCTAAGGCTCCATTCACACCTAGGCAGACAAATTCGCTGCGTTTTGTCGCCGCAAATCGCGGTACAAATAGCAGCGTTTTGTACCGCGATTTGCGGCGACAAAACGCCGGTATTGTCCGCCTAGATGTGCCCCAGATTGACCCCCTCTATGTAGATGGTTCCCATCTCCTAGCCGAACGCCGAAAGCCGGCTGAAAAAAAGGTCCGGGACCTTTTTTCAGGCGTCAGGCGTCCGGCGTTCAGCGTGGAGATGTGAACCATCTCCATAGAGGGACATGTGTTTTCATCCCTCTGGCAGCAGCGGCGTAGCACTACAGGCGTAAAAACGCCTAGGTGTGAATGGGGGCTAACAACCGCTCCAGTCCTGGTCTATGCAGAGCCAACCAAGCCATACGAGCTACACTTTGACGCCCAGGGCCATCGTTACCACAGGGCAAACGGGGAAGCTGCCCAGGGCCCTTTCACTGTTTGAGGCCCAAAGCAGAGCTGTTAGTTAAGCCCGCGTGCTGCCTGCAAATCGGCCTTGATCCCCACACACATCCAGACAGTCTGTCACTTTCATTGGCGGCGGCGGCGCGCGCACAGTTTAACAGTCAGTGTTAGTGCTGTATTTTATTGATCGAGGAGTGAGCAAAACAAAAGCAATCCTCTTACTAAAGAATACTTTCACCCTATGTTGGGGTGAAGAGCAAAATTACATTGGGGTGGAGCCCAAAAAAAATGTTTGCCCAGGGTCCAAACCATATTAAAGATGGCCCTGTTGACACCAGTCAAGATGGTTTAGGGGTGGTTCTATGTCAAGAGCATGATGGCCATCTACGGCCTGTTGCCTACATGAGTCAGAACGAGAAGAACTACCCCATGCACAAACTTGAGTTCCTGGCCTTGAAGTGGGCGGTGATGGATAAGCTGAGGGAGTTTGTGATTAAGAACGACAACAATCCTTTCACCTACATCATCACTACCACCAAGTTGGACACCACGGGTCACAAATGATTGGCTACTCTATCAGGGTTTATTTTCAGCCTTAAAGCGGTAGTTCACCCTGACCCACATGATGTTACCATCGAGACAGGCATTGTAGCGCGAGCTACAGTATGCCTGTCCCGATTTTTTTAACCCCGTACTCACCTCGTAGTCGTCCATCGTAGATTCCGGCTCCCGCGGGGAATGGGCGTGCCTATGGAGAGGGAGGATGATTGACGGCCGGCCCTGGCACGTCACTCTCCCCGAAGACAGCCGGAGTAGGTCTCGGCTCTTCACGGCGCGTGCGCACAGGCTATGCGCACGCGTCGTGAAGACCAAGCCTATTTCGGCTATTTCCGGAGAAGCGTGACGCGCCAGAGCCGGCCGTCAATCATCCTCCGTCTCCAGAGGCACGCCCATTCCCCGGTATCTTCGATGGACGACTACAAGGTGAGTATGGGGGGAAAAAATTCGGGACAGGCATACTGTAGCTCGCGCTACAGTGCCTGATTTAAAAGTAAAAGAAAAAAAAAAAATTTTTTTCCTGTCGATAGGGTGAACCCCCGCTTTAAATAAGATGCGGATGCTTTGTCATGAAGGCCCCATTGTTCCAGAGACCCTCCAGAAGAATAGGCCCATCTGACACCTGAAGTGGTAGGAGCCTTATGTCAAGGAGCAGAACATCAAAGTGGAGGAGGATCCAGGGCCGAAGACGTTGGAGTGTGAGCCGCTGGTGTCCCCAGATGTTATTGCAATGTCAGAGATGAGGGTCTGCTCGAAGCTGTCAAAGACCAGTTGGAGGACCGTCCCTGAAGCTTGGCATTGAAGGCCTTGGAGAGCCAACGCCCTGACTTGCTCCTCACTGACTCCCCAAAGGAAACCCGTCTGCTACACAGAGGGTGGGAACGGTTTCTGGTGCACCAAGGGTTGATCTACCGAAGGGGCCCCTCTGATGATTCTGAAGAAAAATTGCAGCTATTCTGACCTGAAAAACATAGGGAGACAGTATTAACTGCCCTACCCGACAACTATGGCCACCTAAGGCCCAAGAGGACTTTTAACCTGGAGAGGGACCGGTTCTACTGGCTCTGCATGCGGGCTGAAGTTGAGGACTATTGCCACTCCTGCTTCAGATTTATCCAAAGGAAGACTTTGCCTCAGTGCATTGTTAGTTCACTTACCTTTTCCATCCATTTCCCTTGTAAATGTTTTTTTTCTTTGTTTTCTTTGTCTGAATTTCTCACTTCCTGTTCCTCCTCAGTAAGGTGTTCAGTAAGCTGTTCTAAATTACTTTTCACCGTTCGGATGATGGTGGAAAGCTTACTGAGGAGAAACAGGAAGTAAGAAATTCAAACAAAGAGAAAAAACATTTAGAAGGGAAATGGAAGGAAAAGGTAAGTGAACCAACAATGCACTAGCTTAAAGAAGCCTATTTAGAAAATAAAAGACAAACCTTTACAACCCCTTTAAGCCACAGGTTACTCTCCCTATAGTTTGATGTTCGGACGGTTGGCCCGGCTGCCAGTAGACTTTGACCTCAAGGTACGAGTGCAGGACCTACAGCCAGATGACAAGGTACTGCTGAGAAACCTGGGTGTCCATGAAAAGCACAAGTTGGCTGACCACTGGAAGTCACAGCCCTATGTCATTTGCAAGCATCTGCCAGGATTCCCAGTATATCAAAGCTGGCCAGAGGGAAGCACAGGCCCGCTGAAGACTTGGCATCGCAATCATCTTTTGCCTCTGTCAGAAGCAGTTCATGTGCCACCACAGACAGATTTACAGTCCACACCAACGGCCTCTCAAAGATCCCAGCCAGTGACTAGATCTCAGTCTGTACCCCTTGCTGAAGATGAAAACAGCGAGGCAGGACAACCTCCCCTCCTATAGTAATTGGTGGGATGTTCCTCTGCCAGGGTTATATGCAGATGCAAATTGTCTGGTTTCCTGTGCACACTAAACTTTTTTTTTTTTTCCGTGTGTATATTAAAAGCATGTAACACGTCATAGATTTTTTTACCTCCTTTGGTGGAACAAAGGTTCTTTGGTGGGGAGAGTGTGCAGCGGGGGCTGCTCTGTCACCCATGGTCCCGCACCTCCCGCCAGCAACCGTCGGACTGAATAGACACAGGCACTCACTCACTGTCAGTCCCTGTGAGGGATTTCTCCCCCTCCCTCTCCTCTTCCTTGAGTGACGAGCGGCGCTCATTCACCGGCATCCCGCCCACTATGCTCTCTTCTCTGTGTCCCTATTGGCAGGGTGAGGGAGCCAATCAAGCGGCAGTAGAGGACCACGGGACTTGAAGTCTCATCACAAAATGGCACCATTGATTTCTACGGGGGGCGGAGCTACTACTTTTGCTCTGCAAGAAGGGGGGCTAGCTAAAGACTTAAGCTTGTTGGTCTGAGGGGAGATTACCATGAGGCAGGAACAGAGGTGTGAGGAGAGACTACAGGCATTCACTAGAGAACCATCCAAAGACGGTTCCAGAGACCCTCCAGAGACAGTTGTAGATATATGTACCTTCTGTACCACCTAATATCCCTATTTCTATGTGGAATATCTCTGAAATGATGTGAGATCTAACGTTAAAACCACTTGATCTTACCGGATCTAACGAATATCTATTAGCCAGAATGATTTTTGCCCCAAAAAATTGATGAGGGGGGGCCAGCCCCCCCTCATTAATCACTTAATAAGTCTCTAATTATGTGAGATCTAACGTTAAAACCACTTGATCTTACCGGATCTAACGAATATCTATTAGCCTGAATGATTTTTGGTCAAAAATATTGAGAAGGGGGGGCCAGCCCCCCCTCATTAGTCCTTGTATACACCCAATATCTGTATTTGTATGTGGAATATCTCTGAAATGATGTGAGATCTAACGTTAAAACCACTTGATCTTACCGGATCTAACGAATATCTATTAGCCTGAATGATTTTCGGCCAGAAAATTTGATAAGGGGGGGCCAACCCGTCCATATGTCCATGCATATGTACCACCTAAAATCTATTTTTATATGTGGAATATCTCGGAAACGATGTGAGATCTAACGTTAAAACCACTTGATCTTACCGGATCTAACGAATATCTATTAGCCGGAATGATTTTTGCCCCAAAAAATTGATGAGGGGGGGCCAGCCCCCCCTCATTAATCACTTAATAAGTCTCTAATTATGTGAGATCTAACGTTAAAACCACTTGATCTTACCGGATCTAACGAATATCTATTAGCCTGAATGATTTTTGGTCAAAAATATTGATAAGGGGGGCCAGCCCCCCCTCATTAGTCCTTGTATACACCCAATATCTGTATTTGTATGTGGAATATCTCTGAAATGATGTGAGATCTAACGTTAAAACCACTTGATCTTACCGGATCTAACGAATATCTATTAGCCTGAATAATTTTCGGCCAGAAAATTTGATAAGGGGGGGCCAACCCGTCCATATGTCCATGCATATGTACCACCTAAAATCTATTTTTATATGTGGAATATCTCGGAAACGATGTGAGATCTAACGTTAAAACCACTTGATCTTACCGGATCTAACGAATATCTATTAGCCGGAATGATTTTTGCCCCAAAAAATTGATAAGGGGGCTGATGACGGGTTAGCCCCCCCAGCAAATAACTGTTAATATTGCTTCTTCTGTGTGAGATCTAACGCAAACAATGATTGATCTAACCTGATCTTACAAAGATCTAACAAATTGCATAAAAAAAAGTCAAAATTTCTAATAAGGGGGGGCTAACCCGGCAGAGGTCATTGGTAGAGGAATCGGAAGACATGTATGTGAACGACCGTCATTCAAAATAGGGATGACATGCGAATTCAAAGTGTTTTTGACGCATCACATTCGTTATGAACTCGCACAAGAGTGAACCGGGCCTAAGATCAAAAGAACGGGCTTCAGTGTGTAAATTAGGAAAGTTTAACCACTTAAACACTAAGGGTCAGATCCACAGACATCTGCGCCGGGTGCAGCGTATCTAAGATACGCTACGCCGCTGTAACTTATCTTTTTTAGTTTGAATCATCAACGAATCCGCGCCATAAGTTACGGCGGCGTAAGGGCGCGGAATTCAAATGGATCTAATGGGGGCGTGTTTTATGTTAATACGTCGTGACCCGACGTAAACAACGTTTTTTTTGGCACTGCGCATGCGCCGTCCCTGGGGGTATCCCAGTGCGCATGCTCGAAATTAAACCGGAACCCGCCAATGCTTACGACGGTGACGTCATTCTACGCAAATACCTATTCGCGAACGACTTACGCAAACGACGTAAAAAATTCTAAATTGTACGCGGGAAGGACGGCCATACTTAACATTGAGTACGCCTCAGTATAGCAGCTTTAACTACACGCAGGAAAAAGCCGAACGCAAACGACGGAAACAAAAGCGACGGGCCGACGTATGTTTGTAGATCGCCGTAAATAGCTAATTTGCATACTCAACGCGGATTTAGACAGGAACAACACCTAGCGGCCCCGAAAAATTGCATCTAAGATCCGAAGGCATACGCCTGTCGGATCAAGCCGAGATGCCGTCGTATCTTGTTTTGAGGATTCAAAACAAAGATACGACGCGGGAATTTTGAAATTACGCCGGCATATCAATAGATACGCCGGCATAATTTCTTTGTGGATCTGCCCCTCAACCTTTTTCTGACATTTGTTGGTGACATTTGTTGGTTTCAAGTTAAAATCTTTTTATTTGCAAGAAAATAACTTAGAACCTCCAAACATTACATATATATTTTTTTAGTAGAGACCCTAGAGAATAAAATGGTGGTTGTTACAATATTTTATGTCACACTGTATTTGCGCAGTGGTCTTTCAAATGCAATTTTATGGGTAAACATTACTTTAATGAATTAAAAAAAAAACTAACCAGTAAAGTTAGCCCAATTCTTTTGTATAATGTGAAACATTTTACGCCGCCAGAATCGTGATCTGTATTTTAAGCAAAAAAATTGTGATTCTCATTTTGGCAAGAATCGTGCAGCTCTAAGGTATAGTGACTTCAGTTCCACTTTAAGTACCTTCTGACAAGTACCCGTGGAATGCTTAGTATCCAAAATCTCACAAGGTGATGCCCCGACTTAGTACTGACTACTTTTGAGATTTTGGGACCTTGTTGCCCTAGGTTTTCTCTGTAAAGGCTCTTTCACATGGAGCGGATCCGTATTGATCCACTCCGTTAGCCCGTTTGGCTCAGCGGGGATTCCTTTGTTAATCCCCGCTGAGCTGTCGGCGGACAGGGTGGTCCCCGCACACAGTGCAGAGACCGCCCTGTTTAGGTGTTTCTTCCGTCCGCAAAAGCGGATCTTTGCGGACGCGGATGGTTGCGGACGTTAGCAGATGCATCATCTGCTAACGTCTGCAATCCCATAGGGATACATTACAAGTCCGTAAACGGACTTGTAATAAACGGAGCGTTTGTCCGTGTGTGTGAAAGGGCCCAAAAGATGGTGACATTGCCCTCATCTAGGTTAAGGTGACCAGATTTTTTAAATGAAATCCGGAGACATATTTTTTTTTTTACTAGTAATGGCGGCAATCAGCGACTATCTGCCCATCGCCGCCGCCCGCCTCACAGCCTGTCGAGTCTTACTCTCCGGGCCCCCGGCTACTACTGGGTAGGGAGCAGAGGAAGATCACTTTGTCAGGGAAGGCAAGGAGATAAGCAGGAAGGCGGCTGGCCGGGAATTGAGCAAAGGCAGAAGAACATGCTAGTGGAGCTGACTGGGCATGCACCCGAAACTGAAGAAATGTTCCCTCCGCTCCGACCAGCACATGATCATCAAAAAGGAGCACAGATAATGGAAAAAATACACCCCCCCCCCAAGCTAGTAGAAGTGGCAGATTTTTTTTTATTCTGCATTGACTGTCTTTGAAATTGCCCCAGCCCCTTTACAAATCCAATCCGGGGACAGACTTGGTCCGGGGACAGTGTCCTGAACCTGGGGACTGTCCCTGGAAACCGGGGATGTCTGGTCACCCTAATCTAGGTGTTGTGGGTGGAAGCCAGGGTAACATAAATTTAAGAAATGTAGCGCTACCCCCTCAGGAGCCGCTGGTTTGTTTTGGGATCTACTCTCTTTAGTTTAACTCACCCCTATTCAACAAGCTCGAACCCTCCCTTGACACATCAGAAGTCTGGTGGGTAAGGTATTATGACCTCTGCTGGGCTGGGGTCACAATAGCAGGCACACAATATACAGTGATGTAACAATGGTATTACCTGCTCTCATAGAAGGCCCCTCCAGACAAGAAAATACACTTCACACAGTGGATATAGTTAAACCAGAAAGATAAGTTTACTTCATTTTACTTCATGTGAACTTGAAGAAACAAGCATAGGTTTAGATCACAAACAAATAACTGTTAGGTAATATCTCACTATGATTCCGCAAGGGCCCTTGCAGGAATCAGCAATAAATCAGCAATAAATATCAGTACATAAAGGTTCAGATAAAGAATAGTACTTTTCACTTAAACTAAGGTAGAAAAATCTATGCTCGCGAGCTCCCTCCAGCGAGCAGTTTTGCAGAACAGTTAATGTCCACGTTGCGGCCGGTAGGTGCACATTAAATTTGTAATCCACAGTGGCAATCAATGAAAGAAGTTACCCAACAAAGTATTTGGAACAGTGAATGTTGGTGAACTGATCGCTCGTCAGCGTCGGTCACTTTTATAACACACTTAACAGTTAATTGGGCCTCTAAGTTTCAGCTGGAGGCCAAACACGTATCTACGGCCTGTGGGGTGGCACTAAGTTGTCTGTCTAGGTGGAAGTCAATACTGAGCGTATGCTCTCTCACCCGACAGGTCGATCCGAGTTCTTCTCAGAAGGCGCGTTAGTAAAACACTGCTCCACAGCACAAGGGTCCCGGACGAGGGTGCTCCACTATTTCAGACGTCAGACGTCAGCTGGGCTGCCTCTATGATTTCAGGGAACACGGGCTGGATACTGGAGTCTTTCTTCCTTCCGGATGGCTGGTCTCTCGGTGGGTTTAGGCCCAGGCTTCTGGCCTAGCAGCACGGCTGTGCTGTAACGGCAGCTCCGCAGAGGTGAAGATGCTGGTCCCGAGAGAGCGAGATCGGCCGCTCCCTTTTCTTAAGTAACCTCCCCCGCAAGTCTGTGCGGAGGTGTCACATGTTCCAATGCTGCAGGGCATTCTGGGATGTGTAGTCTGTTTCTCCTAAGAGTCAATGGAGTCCATATCTCCCGCTACTTCTACTTATGCAATCTCATAATGCATAACTCCTTAAAGGTATCTTACATATTTACAAGCGTGAATAAAGTCCCAGCGGGGATGGCCTGTCCTTAGACTCTGACAGAATGACCCCGCTACACACTCCCCCCCACTTCAAATCTTTGGTCCCCAAAGAGGGTAGCAGTATGTATCCTGGTGCATGCTTTTCAAAATACAAGCGGAGAAAAGTGTGTTAGTATATGCAAGGCAACAAACACTGTGCACTATTCCTAGCGTTGCTCAAAGCAAAACAACTCATCGACTGACAAAGAGTGGACAGGGGATCCTCCCACCATTCATCGGGTATGGGCAGGCAACCCTGTCCACTGTTTACTAACACTAAGGTATTAGATTCAGATGTGTCAGGGGGTGAGCAGGGGCTACCCTCCACTAAATTTACAGTTGAAGGGTCACACAAGACATTGGATCTTTTTGAGGCGAGGACAGCTTCTTCAGAACACTCTCCCAATTGGCTATAGGTCAGTCTCCTTGGGGGATGATTGGCTCTTCTCTCCTTTGGTTTTTCCTGTATTGAGGAGCTAGAAAGAATAAAGTCTATTTCATTGTCCTGAAGAGCAGGATCATCCTCTGTTCCTGACACAACAGATTCCTCATCTTCTGAAGCATTCAAGTCTCTATCTAGTGGGCTTGAGGCCTACATGAATTCTTCTGCAGAGTATAAATCAACATCGCCCTCCAATCCTTCATTAATCTCAGACTGTGGTATGAATTCAGGGGCTTCTGGCCGAAGTGTCCCACTACTTGTCACTTCAGATGAGGGCAGGAACGAAGTACTTGGCTCTGGCTGTTGAGAAGACCATAACCACTCTGACCCTATCCATTCATCTTCGGCCTCTTTATCGGATTCTGGGGGTATTGCTTGGGACCTAGTAACCGGCCCAGAGGGTTTGGACACAGGGGGCTGATCCAGAGGGTCGGAGACCGAGGGTAGTCGAACAGCTTCAGTGAGAGGCAGTAAATGATTCCGGATCCAGGTCTTTAGAGGGCCCACACTTCCTTCAGGTCTGACCTGGTACACGGGAAGGTCAGGTAGTTTTTTACATATGATGTATGGCTGAGACTTCCAGCGATCAGCCAATTTGTGTTTTCCCGGAATGCCAAGATTCCTTAGCAAGACTCGGTCTCCTGGTTGTAGATCCTGAATCCGGACTTTTAGATCAAAGTTCCTTTTGTTCCTTAGTTCCTGTTTTTTAGAGTAAGCGTGTGCCTGCCCATAAGCCGTCTTTAGGCTCCTTCTCAAACGGTCCACATAGCCTTTGCAAACGCCAAGTCAACTGGCAGTCAAGCTTCTCTCCCAAACATTAAGCGGTGTGGCGAGTACCCGGTGGCGTCGCTCATAGTGCAATTGTATGCATGCACAATGGCAGCCACATGCTTGCCCCAGTGTTGCTTCTTTTCTGAGCTCAATGTCCCCAGCATATTCAAAAGAGTCCTGTTAAATCGTTCAGGCTGGGCATCCCCCTGGGGATGGTAGGGAGTGGTTCTGGTTTTATCTATGTTCAGCAGGCCCAGCAGTTTTTGTATCAATTTGCTTTCAAAGTCTCTCCCTTGGTCAGAGTGGATTCGTTGTGGCAATCCATAGTGAACAAAGAACTTCTCCACCAAGACTTTGGCTACTGTTGAGGCTTTCTGATCTTTGGTTGGGTATGCTTGGGCATACCTGGTGAAGTGGTCGGTCACTACCAGAACATTTCCTATTCCGCTCAGATCAGGCTCCACACAAAGAAAGTCTATGCACACTAACTCCAATGGACCCTGACTTTGAAGATGGCCCATTGGGGCAGCTTGGCGGGGTAAAGTTTTCCTTTGGATACACCGGATGCAAGAATGGCAATATCCTTCAACTTCAGCCCTCATGCCAGGCCAGTAGAACATGTCTCTAACTAGCTGGAAAGTCCTCTCAGTCCCCAGATGGCCATGCTGGTCATGAAGCGCAGCTAGTACAGTCTCTCTGTGCTTACTGGGCAGGAACATCTGCCATTTATCTTCGGGACCATCAGAGGGGCCCCTTCGGTAGACCACCCCTTGATGGAGCTGCAGCCTGTCCCACTCTTTATGCACCAGTCGTGCTTCTTTTGAAGGGTTGGCAAAAAGCATACTTGGGTTTCGGTTCTCCAAAGCCTATAAGACCAGTTTACCAAGGGGATTTTCCTCTTGATCTTGCCCTAATTCATTCTTGGATAGCTGAGGCAAGTCCCCACTCTTCATTTGGGTTACATTACAATAGAACTTGGGCACTCCTGCTGCCAGAATTCCTATCTCTTCAGCTCGGGAACCTCCTCTTGTCTGTAGCTCAGTCCCTTGGCACAGTGCCCGCACCCCGTCAGAGGATATTTGAGTCCATTTCATTTCTGGGGCAACCGATCCGTGGGGTCTCCTGGAAAGGGCATCAGCATCTTTGTTTCCCGCTCCTGGGCGGTACTTCAGGCCGAAATTGAAACCTGAGAGGGCTGCCAGCCACCGATGTCCAGCTTGGCTCTTATGGGCACCTGGGGGCTGAGGGCAGACTATCGCCAGGGTATTGAAGGTCTCTGCGACCCCAGCTATTGAAGGATCAAAGGTCAGGCATATTGGTAAATACCCATCATAAGGGAAACTCTGAGTTCCAATGCCCCATATCTCCAATTCTTCTAACTTCTGCAAAGGCAAATGAGAAAGGTACTGATCATAAAAGTCTCTGTACAGAAGAGTCACTTGTGCTCCGGTGTCCAAGAGGGCTTTGGTGTAAATCCCTTCCACTTGAGAGGGCCCCACCAAATTCGCAGGAAACTTCCGAGGTGTAGTTTTCCCGCTTTCTCCTGTAACTCGTATTATCACTCTTCTCTTGCGTGGGCTTCTTTTAGCCCCTTCCCAGCCACGGGAGCGGGAGCTGGGAGATGGCCTTAAAGGGAGCTCTTCTTTCTGCCTCTGTCCCTCTGTTTCATTTTTTTGGTTGGAGTTGTCTATGATAGGCGGTCTCCCGGTTGACTCCTTCACCGGGACCCTCTGAAGTTTTCCGCCGGCCGGTACATTGGTTGGTAAGCATTGACTGGGCTAGGACAAACTTCTCTGGCGTGTCCTATCCCTCCACAATTGAAACAGGATATGAACCTTCTTGGTTTATTTTGCTGGTCATAGGATCCATAGGCAAACTTCTCAGTTTTATCTCTCTTAGGTTGGTGGGGGTAAAACCCTGCTTAGCTAGATACAGCGGCCACCAGTTCCGTCAACTGAGACACTCGTGACTCCAAGAGGTCAACTTTGGGGTCACTGTCCTCAGTGGCCGCGACTCGCACTCGTGCAGGAGTCTCTGTGGCTTGGTACTCGTTCTTCTGATCTAGGAGGTCCTCCTCCTGCCGAATGACCCGGACCAGGTTGGGATACTTCCAACACCCCGGTTCCCTTTTGAGCTTGTAACTTAAAGACTCTGGGGTCCATTGGTTGGGCTCCCCTTATCACTTGTTGAAAGCGCGTTTTATCCATTTGTTTTAAATCTAGCCCTTTCTTTACCAACATCTGGTGCAGGATCTTATCCAGGCGGCTAACAAACTCAGACAGCTTCTCCCCCTTCTTTTGGAAGCAATGCTCCAATTGGCAGTGAAGCTCACTAATGTCTTCAGTCCTCCCGAACACATTCTGTAGAACATCTAAATAATCTTGGGCAGTGCAATTGTCTTTACTATGCTTGAGGTTGCGTATGGCCTCTAAGGCTGGTCCTCTGAGGCTTTCCATAATCCTCTGCTTCTTATTCTTCTCTGGGATCCCCCACTCTTCCAGAGCTTGGACGGCATGATCCATCCATTCCTCAAAATCGTCTTCCGAAGAGGGTACAGGGTGTCTTCCAGAGAAAATTCTTAGCTTCCTATACCCGGTGGTCAAACAGTCAGGAGAATCTTTCTTGCACTGGGTTATATATCTCCTCCAGGACAGCACATAATTCAGGGTTAAAGTCCTTAAGTGGTGCTTTGACAGACCCCTTCACGGTTTGTCCTGAAGCCCCAACAGGTGCTGGGAGGCTAGAAGTAGAAGGTGTTACACTAGAGGAAGAAGGAATGGCTGACTCTGGTTCAGGTAGTAACAGGAAAAGTGTTGTGCCATCCATGGTCTCTATGCTAGGTTCTTTAAAACAGTCCGGAACTCCATATTTCCATTCACATAGAACATAGGTGTGTGGGTTTTCACTGTCCACTTTTGAGTTAGTCGCCCAGACTCTCTGATCTGAGGACAAAGCTTTCAGGATTGAGAGTACTTCCCCTTCACTCCAAGTTTCTCCCCGTACTTCTACCACTAGGCCTTTATCTAATGGAACATTCTCTTCTATGCACCATTTAGCTACAGCGGCTGCATCCATGGCTGATCTTGGTAAGGGCAGGGTTCAGTATGAGGGGATAATTGATAGTTTGAGAAGTAGAATCCCAGACGAGCCCTTACGTGTAGCACTACCCCCTCAGGAGCCGCTGGTTTGTTTTGGGATCTACTCTCTTTAGTTTAACTCGCCCCTATTCAACAAGCTCGAACCCTCCCTTGACACATCAGAAGTCTGGTGGGTAAGGTATTGTGACCTCTGCTGGGCTGGGGTCACAATAGCAGGCACACAATATACAGTGAGTGATGTAACAATGTTATTACCTGCTCTCATGGAAGGCCCCTCCAGACAAGAAAATACACTTCACACAGTGGATATAGTTAAACCAGAAAGATAAGTTTACTTCATTTTACTTCATGTGAACTTGAAGAAACAAGCATAGGTTTAGATCACAAACAAATAACTGTTAGGTAATATCTCACTATGATTCCGCAAGGGCCCTTGCAGGTATCAGCAATAAATATCAGTACATAAAGGTTCAGATAAAGAATAGTACTATTCACTTAAACTAAGGTAGGAAATCTATGCTCGCGAGCTCCCTCCAGCGAGCAGTTTTGCAGAACAGTTAATGTCCACGTTGCGGCCGGTAGGTGCACGTTAAATTTGTAATCCACAGTGGCAATCAATGAAAGAAATTACCCAACAAAGTATCTGGAACGGTGAATGTTGGTGAACTGATCGCTCGTCAGCGTCGGTCACTTTTATAACACACTTAACAGTTAACTGGGCCTCTAAGGCCTTGTACACCTGATCAGTCAAAATTTATGAAAAACGGACTGAAGGCTGAAGTCTGATGGTCTGATGTGCCTACACACCATCAGTTCAAAATCCGATCGAGTCCAACGCAGTGACGTAAAACACAACGACGTGCTAAAAAAAACGAAGTTCAATGCTTCCAAGCATGCGTCGACTTGATTCTGAGCATGCGCGGGTTTTGAACCGATGCTTTTGAGTACAAACCATCGGTTTTGACCGATCGGTCATCAGTCCGATTTTTAAAGCAATTTTTAAACCTTTAGTCTGAAGGACAAAAGTCTGATGGGCCATACACACAGTAGGTTTGGACTGATGAAACTGAACTTCAGTCCGTTTTCATCAGTTTGGACTGATCGTGTGTACAGGGCCTAAGTTTCAGCTGGAGGCCAAACATGTATCTACGGCCTGTGGGGTGGCACTAAGTTGTCTGTCTAGGTGGAAGTCAAAACTGAGCATATGCTCTCTCACCCAACAGGCCGATCCGCCTGAGTTCTCCTCAGAGGGCGCGTTGGTAAAACACTGCTCCACAGCACAAGGGTCCCGGACGAGGGTGCTCCACTGTTTCAGACGTCAGCTGGGCTGCCTCTTTAATCTCCGGGAACACAGGCTGGATACTGGAGTCTTTCTTTCTTCCGGATGGCTGGTCTCTTGGTGGGTTTAGGCCCAGGCTTCTGGCCTAGCAGCACGGCTGCGCTGTGACAGCAGCTCCGCAGAGGTGAAGATGCTGGTCCCGAGAGAGCGAGATCGGCCTAGCCCTTTTCTTAAGTAACCTCCCCCACAAGTCTGCGCGGAGGTGTCACGTGTTCCAATGCTGCAGGGCATTATGGGATGTGTAGTCTGTTTCTCCTAAGAGTCAATGGAGTCCATATGTCCCGCTACTTGCAATCCCGTAATGCATAACTTCTTAAAGGTATCTTACATATTTACAAGCGTGAATAAAGTCCCAGCGGGGGTGGCCTGTCCTTAGACTCTGACAGGATGACCCCGCTACACAAATATTTCCCTTCTTGCTGCTAATTACAGTGGGGTGAGGAGCCCTAATGTATTATGCTTTTAATGGAAAAGTTGGTTTTAAAGGGTTAGTTCACCTTTACCAAGAAAACTGCCTATGCAGATAAGGGGTGACTGTAGATAAAAACAAACTGTGCAGTTTTGATCAAAGTTGAATAATGCTCTTGCTGTAGGTGTAGTACTGACCTCGTGAAGACTGACTGGAATACTCCCAGGGTGTTGCTAAGTGAGGCCTAGTTGTTACTGTTTTCCTCCACCATCACAAGAGTGAGCTTTTTCTCTGATTCAACCTCCCTCCATCCTTCACATGCCCTTTCTCTCCCCTGATGCAGTAGTTCTGAGCTCAGTGTTAGGCCCTGTACACACGATCAGTCCAAACTGATGAAAACGCACTGAAGTTCCGTTTCATCAGTCCAAACCTACCGTGTGTATGGCCCATCAGACTTTTTCCTTCAGACCAAAGTTTTAAAACTTGCTTTAAAATCGGACTGATGGACTGATGACCGATCGGTCAAAACCGATGGTTAGTACGCAAAAGCATTGGTTCAAAACCCGCGCATTCTCAGAATCAAGTCGACGCATGCTTGGAAGCATTGAACTTCGTTTTTTTTAGCACGTCGTTGTGTTTTACGTCACCGCGTTGGACTCGATCGGATTTTGAACTGATGGTGTGTAGGCACATCAGACCATCAGTCCATCAGTCCATCAGACTTCAGCCTTCAGTCCATTTTCATCAGTTTGGACTGATCTTGTGTACAAGGCCTTAGAGAGCTCACTCCTGTGATGGAGGTGAGCAGTAAGACTAGGCCTCACTTAGAAATGTCCTGGGAGTATTCCAGTCAGTCTTCATAAGGTACATAAATGGCCTACACCTATAGCAAAGGCATGATTTAACTTTAGTCAGAGCTGCAGAGTTTGTTTTTATCTACAGCAGGGGTCTCAAACTAGTGGCCCTCTAGCTGGTGCGAAACTACAAGTCCCATGGTGCATTGCAAGCATGACTTCCACAGGCAGAGGCATAATGGGATATGTAGTTATGCAACAGCTGGAGGGCCGCCAGTTTGAGACCCCTGATCTACAGACACCCCTTATCTGCATAGGGCAGGCATGTCCAAAGTCCGGCCTGTGGGCCAATCACAGCCTGCGTTCCGGTTTTGAGCGGCCCGCCTAGTTATTTGGACATCTATATCTTTTGTGGCCCCTGACGATCTCCCACAAAAGATGTATATTCTGGCTGCCTTAGAGGGGACAGGGAGGAGGCGAAACAAGTGCCGTACATACACAGGAGAACATCCTGTTTACAGGCGGCCTCTGTAATAGGAAGTCCCGTCTCCGGCACTGCCATTGGACGACTGTTCTGTCCATCAAAGGAGGCTGGACTTTCTATTAAAGAGGCCGCCGTGTAAACAGGAAATTCTCATGTAGGTAATCTTTGGCGCTCATGAGTGCATTCCTGGCAATGGTGAGTGCATTCCTGGCAATGGTGGGTGCTGCATTCCTGGCATTGGTGGGTGCTGCATTCATGGCAATGGTGGGTGCTGCAGATGGGCACTTGTGAGGCTGCAGATGGGCACTGACCCTTATTTTGCTTCACAGTTCTTTATTTAAAAAAAAAATCCTGAAACTTGGCTCTTAAAGTAAAGGTGCGTGTTATACGCCAATAAATACGGTATATCCAAATAATATGCCTGAGCTTGTTGGGCAGTATATTAGTGCTCGGAGGAACACACTTAGACCGAATTTTAATGGTTAAAATAATGTCAGGCAAAATGGTCGGCCCTCACGCATGTTCACTTCATCAAATCTGGTCCTCATTGAAAAAAGTTTGGACACCCCTGGCATAGGGAGTTTGTTGGTAAAGGTGAACTATCCTTTTGAGGTTTTTGGAACTTTAGTCTTTGCATATTTGAAGTTTTTTTTACCATTTTATTACATTTGACTGTTTGGTGTTTTGCCTGGAGTTCAAGTTAAATGACATTTTAATAGCATTGCAAAACTACTGCAATGTCTAGATTGCCTTTTCCGTTAGAAGCGAGTTATGCATCGTCAGCTCAATGCGCTGTTCATTAATTATCTTCCCTCGGGCTTGGGAGCTACCTTGTTCGACAAGTGCGAGGGAAAAATAATCTGTGCCCGGCAATTGCGTGTCGTCCTTAGGGTTGAAAGACGTTTCACTTTGTTAATTTAATACTGTCATGGAGCGCTACCTGGAGGTCAATGATGCTTGGAACTGCCTGGACCTGTCTCTACAAACTGCAGCGTCACCAAAACATTCTGAGTGCTTTTGCTTCATGATTCTAATATTATTTAGGGCTGCCGGGAGAGCAGGTGGAACTGGATGTAGTCCCAGGCTCTGGTTTTTATAATATGCCTTCCAGCTGCTTCTTTGATCATACTGCAGTATAGGCAGAAAATCATTAAAGAGACCTATAACATTTTATCTGCATTTTACGCATTTTATGCATGTTAGTTACCTGTAAAAGCTTCCCTTCCATAGGCCCTGAGACTGCTGCTGGGCACCATCAACTTGGATATGATATCAGAAGCCACAGCAGATTCAAAGCTGTCACCAGTGCCGGCCCAAGACATTGTGCTGCCTGGTACCAAGAATGAAATGCTGCCCCCCCAAAAAAAATTACATTCACCAAAATGCCCCCACATCCATTATTTTATATCATGATAACTAAAGTGGACCTATCATGGCTCTATACATATATATAGGAGTATAAAAAGGACCTGTTATGGCTCTATTCATGCAATTAACCCCACAGTGGAGCGGAGAGCGGAACGGGAGGAGCGGTCGGGCGGCAATTAGCCCCACAGTGGAGTGGAGAGTGGAGCTGGCGGAATGGGATGGCGTGCGGGCAGGAAATTTGCTGCCCCCCGGAAAGTGCTGCCTGGTACAATGGTACCATCGGGTCCCATGGTAGGGCTGGCCCTGGCTGTCACTCAAGTGACACTGTATATTCTTTCTCTTCCCTCCTTTCCTGGCAACTACATAAAAGGCGTTGGAATACGATGTTCATTTGTATTTTATGCAACAACTACATCAACCAGTAGATGGCAGTGTTTATAAGTTTGCAGCTGCATCTATGGTTACATTTAACCACTTAAGACCCAGACCATTATGCAGGTTAAAGTGGAGGTTTACCCGGAAATAACAATTTTTAACCTTAGATTCCTGCTCATTTTGTCTAGGGGAATCGGCTATTTTTTTTAAAATCGAAGCTGTACTTACCGTTTTAGAGAGCGATCTTATCCGCCGCTTCCGGGTATGGGCTGCGGGACTGGGCGTTCCTATTTTGATTGACAGTCTTCCGACAGGCTTCCGACGGTCGCATCCATCGCGTCACGATTTTCCGAAAGTAGCCGAACGTCGGTGCGCAGGCGCAGTATAGAGCCGCACCGACGTTCGGCTTCTTTCGGCTACTCGTGACGCGATGGATGCGACCGTCGGAAGCCTGTCGGAAGACTGTCAATCAAAATAGGAACGCCCACTCCTGAAGACCATACCCGGAAGCAGCGGAGAAGATCGCTCTCTAAAACGGTAAGTACAGCTTCGATTTAAAAAAAAAACTAGCCGATTCCCCTAGACAAAATGAGCATCAATCTAAGGGTAAAAAAAAAAAAATGGGTGAACTCCCGCTTTAAGGACCTTTACCCTTTTTTAGAATTCGACACTGCGTCGCTTTAACTGACAATTGCGCGGTCGTGCAACGCGGCTCCCAAACAAAATTGGCGTCCTTTTTTTCCCACAAATAGAGCTTTCTTTTGGTGGTATTTGATCACCTCTGCAGTTTTTACTAATTGCTATAATAAATATCCCCAAAAAAGATATACATTTTTTTTTCCTCAGTTTAGGCCGATATGTATTCTTCTACCTATTTTTGGTAAAAAAAAATCGCAATAAGCGTTTATCGATTGGTTTGCGCAAAATTTATAGCGTTTACAAAATAGGGGATAGTTTTATGTAATTTTTATTAATAATTTTATTTTTTTTACTACTAATGGCGGCGATCAGCGTTTTTTTTTTTTTTTTTTTTCGTGACTGCGACATTATGGCACACACATCGGACAATTTTGACACATTTTTGGGACCATTGTCATTTTCACAGCGAAAAGTGCTATAAAAATGCACTGATTACTGTGAAACAGACGATCACTGACATTGCCACAATAAGGAACGGGGAAGTTGTGTTTATACACACCTCTTCCCGTTCTTCAGCTCCTTCAGCTTCCCGTTCTCCAGCTCCTGTGACCGATCTCGAGACACCGGCAGCGATCGGGTTCGTGGGTCCCGCGGGCGCGGTCACAGAGCTTTGGACCGCACAGCTGGGCTCTTAAAGCCGTGCCATGCCGTGCCTAGCCGTGCCATTCTGACGACGTATATCGGCGTGAAGGGGTCCTTAAGTGGTTAAAGTTTTTGTAAGGCTTCAGTTTTTTTTTTTTTAAATAACAAACATGTCATAATTACCTCCACTGTGCATTTTGTTTTGCACAGAGTGGCCCCGATCCTCAACTTCTGGGATTCCACGGCGGCTCTCGCTGCTCTTCCCACATCGTAATAACCCCCTAGGAGAATCGCTTTCCCGGGAGGGTTACCTTGCAGGTGCACTCCCAAGTCCATCATTTGGCGTCCATAGATGCCGAATGTAGGAATCGGCCCTGCCTCCCCACGTCATTGGATTTGATTGACTGCAGCAGGAACCAATGTCTCCGCCAAGGGAAATTCTAGGGCTAAGGTAAGTAAAACGGGGGTGAGAGGCTGGGGGACCGGTCACTTCTAGGTGTTTTTTCAGCTTAACGCATAGGATGCACTTAGCTTAAAAAACGTGAGGGTTTACAACCCCTTTGATGTCTTTTCTCTATAATAAAGTTCCTTTTTCCTGTCTGCAGTTAAAGTGGAGCTCCACCCAAAAGGGGAAGTTCTGATTGTTTGTCACTTTTAGAATGGGGGGACAGGGGGTGGGTACCTGGTACCCGCTCCCACTTCCAGCCCAGATGGCTGCGGTGAACTAAGCCCCCCTCAGAAGACAATGGGACCATTCACAAGGCACAGCGCGACTCGTGCATGTGCAGTAAGAAACAGGCTGTAAAGCCTTACTACAGATGCCGCCACCCGAAGCTGATTGAAGAATTGGCTCGGGTGAGGACATTGCGGGATGCCTGCACAGGTACGTGTCAAGTCAGCAGCTACAGTATTTGCGTTGCTCCCAACTGTCCCTGATTTCGAGGGAATGTCCCTGATTTGGAACAAAGTCCCTCTGTCCCTTTTTCCTCCTAATTTTGTCCCTCATTTTGGTCGGATCTAAAAGAATTTTTTTTAAAAATTTACACTGTTATACAAGCTGTGCACTCACTACATTACATTGTAGCAACGTTTAATTTCTTCAGTGTTGTCACATGAAAATATATAATAAAATATTTACAGAAATGTGAGGGGCGTACTCACTTTTGTGAGATACTGTGTGTGTGTATGTGTGTGTGTGTGGATATATATATATATATATTTATATATATATATATATATATATATATATATATATATATATAATGAATGTATGTATGTATGTATGTATGTATGTGTGTGTGTGTGTGTGTGTGTGTGTGTGTGTGTATATATATACACACACTCACTCGTGTACTGTATATATCCAAATATGAGAGAGGGCTGAAGGCAGGAGAAAATAAATTACATTTAGGCCATCTTTAGACTTGTTTTATTGTCTGAAGTGCAATCCACATTTGGATCACTCTTCAGACAGCAATAGACTGCTTGCTTTAACCCCTAACAAATGGGACTGCACGTGCGAAGTTGCAGTGCCACCCCATTTCATTCACTTGATTGGGTAGCGCTAGGTAAACGATACCACCCACCAAGCGCAACAGGGGCTATAATAGTTATCGGATGAAATTCGGCATTTTTCTTTGGGAAGCATCCAAATGAACTAAAGACTCTTTTGACGATTATATACGAAAACAAATGTTCAGAAGGAACAAAAAATAAATAAAACGATTCAACCTACAAGTTTAACAAATCGATTACATTCGCATAATTTAGTTTTTTTCGTATTTTCTATTATAATTAAATTATTATTATTATTTTTATTATTTATTATTATAAACTATACAATTATAGGTATTGGATTTTCCTCTCAAATTTGGCTAAAGTAACTGTTATTGCCCTTTCACACTGGTGCGTTTTTGCCACGTTTTTACCGTGTTTTTACATTGGTTTTTAATTCATTTCAATGGAGGGGGCATGGGGAGCGTTTTATGAGTGTTTTAATAGCGCTATTTTTACCGCAAAAACGCGGCATAAACACAGCAGTGTGAAAGGGCCCTTAGTGAACTTAACGAATACAAACAAATGGAACGGAAAAATACAAATGCATCCACAGTTATGAATAATCTGAAGTAACGAATGCCGATCAAAACAAATGATCTGATAAACGAAAAAAACAGACAAACGAAAATATTTCTTTATCGTACATCACGGGACACAGAGCGGCATTCATTACTATATGGGTTATATGGAGTACCTTCAGGTGTAGACACTGGCAATCTCAAACAGGAAATGCCCCTCCCTATATAACCCCCTCCCATAGGAGGAGTACCTCAGTTTTTCCGCCAGTGTCTTAGGTGTTAGTCATGGTTTAGCTTGCCTCCACATCCTTGGGATTAGGTGAGCTAACCGGTTCTGTCCAAAAAAGCCTCAGCGCTAAAGTGGTCAGTAACCGGACCCCAAACCCTTGGGGTATAGCCCATAATGCTTTTCTTTTTAGAGAGCTGGACCCTGGGCCCAGAACTTAGAAACCTTTGGGTGCCTAATGTTTCTGTTGCCAGAGTGCTATATGGGCCCAGGACAGTGGATCCTTCATAGGAACCCAGGGCCTGAAGGTCTAGACATCCCCACCGAGATGGGGGAAGATTGGGCCTCTTGCTTGGCAAAGTCCTGCGGCATGGAGCAGGTAAGTGAGGGGAAAAACTTGCGGAACTTGGTTCTTAGCAGGTTTTTTCTGGGGGGTCACAGGGGACATGCCTAAAGTTATGCACTGCATCTGGCAAACTAGTCACATATCATAAAGATAGGATGGCTCTATATGTATTATTCCCCATAAGATGTGACCTCCCTTGTAGTGTTGGAAAAGCATTGAGTGGGGCCTGTGATATAAAAGTATATGTGTGTGTCAGAGAGCTGTGCTTACCTGCAAGCCTCCAGGCGATGCTCCATTCAGTCTTCCTCCTCACGGCCTGCAAAGCAGGCAAAACGCCGACCTCCTCATGGTTGCAGGCTGCAGTTTGCTGGAGCAGAGAGGTCCCTTCCTCCCAACCCCACCCCCCCCCTGTCGGGAGGGGCATTTCCTGTTTGAGATTGCTGGGGGGGAAGGGCGGGTCAGTGGCTTAAGGAAGGGGCGGCCCTTCCTTGTTTGTTCCATATAGCTCATTCAATACTTTGGAACTGAGGAGGAAAGACCAGAACGGCAAGCACGGGGCGCCGAGGACACACAGTGGCCAGAAAGAATATTGCAGTCTTCAGAAAGACTGTTTTCAAGCCTAGGAATAGGCTGTTTCTTTTCCATCTCATAGTTTTTCTTGCAATACTACTCAGGGGGACAGAATGTTTTTTCTTTCCTAGATTTGAAAAAAAAAAAAAAAAAAAAAGATTTTTTTTTGAAAAAAAAAAAAAAAAAAAAAAAAAAGTGTCATCTAGGGGAGAGGAAGCATTTTTTTATCCCCCAAACAGGTGTTTGGGCATTTAACTATTTATAAGTCCCAGGTACCAATAAGTAGCAGGTGTACCTCGGTATTGTACCATGGCATCAAAAAACAAGGGTACAAGAGGTGGGGATTCCCCCAGAGAGTCTGAGGTCTCGGACAATGCTATGCCGCTGCTTTCCCCACAGGGAGCCTTGGGGCCATCGGGATCTGGGGCTGGAGCTGACGCGGGTCAGTCCAACCCTAAGATGGTCACGGAGGAGGTATTACTCACCTCTTTAAAAGAGATGCAGAAAAGCATGGGTAAAATGATAGCCGCAGCTATGCGGGGCAGTAAGCGGAATAGATCTCCGTCGCCCGAGCGCGGACCCTCAGAAGAGGAGGTCCTTTCCTCAGGGGAATTGGACGACCTCTTGGACAAGGACCAAGTAGGTTCAGGGATCGAAGATCCGGATACAGAGGAGTCTGGGGCAGTCTCCCTGAGGGAGAGCTGGTGGATTCAAGGATTGTCGGACTTGGTCCATAGGGCATTCAACTTGCCAGTACCAGATCTCCAGGTATCGACGGTTTCAGCTTTGGGCTCACTGAGGGCGCCTCAAAGCAATGCTGTGTTTCCGATCCATCCTCTATTAGAGGGAGTTTTGTTCCAAGATTGGAACAAGCCAGATAAGATCTTCTTACCACCTAAGAAGTTCTCTGTCCTATATCCTATGGAAGAAAATTTTTCCAAAAGATGGGCTACTCCTGCAGTGGACGCAGCCATCTCATGTGTTAACAAATCGTTAACATGCCCTGTAGAAAACATACAGGTGTTCAAGGATCCAGTTGATAAGCGCTTGGAAGCACTACTTAAGAACTCCTTCACTACTGCAGGGGCAGTAGTACAGCCAGCTGTGGCTGCGATTGGGGTCGCTCAAGCATTATCGGATCAATTTAAGCAGATGCTTAAACTTATTCCTGCCCAGCAGGCAGAAGAATTTTCGGATGTCCCTAAGGCCATATGTTTTACGGTAGACGCAATCAAGGATTCTATCCAGCAAGCGTCACGTTTATCGTTATCCCTTATCCATATGAGAAGACTCTTATGGTTAAAAAGCTGGGAGGCTGAGCCCCCATGCAAGAAGCTCCTGGTAGGGTTCCCCTTCCATGGAGGACGACTCTTCGGAGAAGACCTAGATAAATACATTCAGACCATTTCAAACGGCAAGAGTACTCTCTTGCCAACTAAGAAGAAGGTTCAGGGGCCTGCGTTTAAATGACAGTATTCCCCTGGGCAGGGGCCCTCTAATGCCAAGCAGTATCGACGGCCTCCTGCAAAAGCAAACTTCGGCTTCAACAGCAAATCACAAGGACAGGCTGTTAGAGGCAAAAGGCAGTGGTTTCGCAAACCAGCAAAACCAGCCCCCAAGCCAACCTTATGAAGGGGCGCCCCCACCCACGAAGGTGGGGGGAAGGCTGCGACTCTTTTCAGAGATTTGGGAAGCCAGCATTCCCGACGAGTGGGTACGGTCTTCCGTGGCCACAGGCTACAAATTAGATTTCCTAAGGTTTCCTCCTCCTCATTTCCAGGAGTCGAGGATTCCAAACGATCCGCCTCGGATTCCGGCCAGTCCTGGAACAGGGGCTGGGTTTCTACTCCAACCTATTCATCATCCCCAATGGAGATGTCAGGCCAATTTTGGACCTAAAGATGGTAAATGCATATCTAAAGATCCGCTCATTTCGGATGGAATCCGTGCGGTCAGCAGCTGCCACACTCCAGAAGGACGACTTCATGGCGTCCATAGACATAAAGGATGCCTACCTTCATGTTCCAATTTATCAGCCACATCAAAGATATCTACGCTTCATGGTGGCTTCGCGTCACTTCCAATTCGTGGCGCTTCCCTTCGGGTTGGCTACGGCCCCCCGGGTGTTCACGAAGGTCCTAGCTCCGATCCTAGCCAAGCTAAGGATCCAAGGGGTCACGATCCTAGCATACCTGGACGACCTCCTAGTCATAGACCACTCGTCTCCCGGCTTGGAGCGAGCAGTGGCCCTCACGGTCCAATACCTCGAGAGGTTCGGCTGGGTCCTAAATCGAGAAAAGTCAGCTTTCCAGCCCACAAGGCAGTTGGAATATCTCGGCATGAGATTAGACACAGAACAACAAGGAGTGTTCCTACCTCTGAGGAAGGTAAAAGCCATCAAGGAATTAATCCTACTGGTTCTAAGCAAGAAAGAACCGACTATTCGCCTATGTATGAGGTTACTAGGCAAGATGGTGGCCACGTTCGAGGCGGTACCATACGCCCAGAGCCACACTCGCATCCTACAGGCAGCCATCCTGTCAGCATGGAGCAGAAGGCCACAGGCCTTGGATATCCCGTTGCCGCTCTTATCAAGAGTCCGACAAGGTCTGTGTTGGTGGTTAGACCCTCAGAATCTACTGAAGGGGAAGTCTTTCAGCCCAGTGGCTTGGAAGATAGTGACCACAGACGCCAGCCTGACGGGCTGGGGAGCAATTTTGGATGGTTGCACTCGCCAAGGTACTTGGGCAAAGCCAGAGAAGCAGTTGCCCATCAACATCTTGGAGCTCAGAGCTGCTCGACTAGCCCTCAGGGCTTGGACGTCAAAATTGCAGGGGTTCCCGGTGAGAATTCAATCAGACAATGCCACGGCCGTGGCATACATAAATCACCAAGGGGGAACCAGGAGTCAAGCCGCTCAGAGAGAGGTGAGCTTGATTCTCCTATGGGCAGAGGCGCATGTGCCCTGCATATCGGCAATATTCATTCCAGGAGTGGACAACTTTCAGGCGGACTTCTTAAGCCGCCAGACTCTATGGCCGGGGGAATGGTCTCTGCATCCACAAGTCTTTCAAGCACTCTGCCAAAGATGGGGAGTGCCGGACGTGGATATCATGGCATCGAGACTCAACAAGAAACTAGACAGGTTCATATCCCGCTCAAGGGATCCGATGGCCTGCGGAACCGATGCGTTGGTTTGCCCTTGGCATCAGTTCAAACTTCTTTATGCGTTTCCCCCGCTCCAGTTACTACCCCGCCTGCTGCGCAGGATCCGGGTGGAACACATACCAGTCATCCTGGTAGCTCCAGCATGGCCCAGAAGGGCATGGTACTCACTCATCCTAAAGATGGTAGTGGGAGACCCTTGGACTCTTCCTCTACGGCCAGACCTGCTATCGCAAGGTCCGATCCTCCACCCTGCCTTACGGCATCTAAATTTGACGGCCTGGAAGCTGAATCCCTGATTCTCAGGGGTAGAGGTCTGTCTCAGAAAGTAGTCTCTACCCTAATCAGAGCCAGGAAACCGGTCTCTAGGGTGATTTATTACAGGGTCTGGAAGGCCTATGTAGGCTGGTGTGAGTCCAAGCGATGGCTTTTCTCGCAAAATTACCATCGATAGAGTATTAAGTTTTCTCCAGCTAGGAGTGGATAAAGGATTGGCATTAAGCACAATCAAAGGACAGATTTCTGCTCTGTCAGTGTGGTTTCAGCGGCCGCTGGCCACCCACTCGCTGGTTAAGACCTTCCTTCAAGGGGTCTTACGTATTAGACCTCCAGTTAAATCCCCGCTTTGTCCGTGGGATTTAAATCTTGTTCTGTCAAGTTTACAGAAACAACCGTTTGAGCCGTTGGCTGAAATTCCTTTGGTTCTACTGACAAGGAAGTTA
The DNA here is from genome assembly GCF_905171775.1 of Rana temporaria. NCBI lineage: Eukaryota > Metazoa > Chordata > Amphibia > Anura > Ranidae > Rana > Rana temporaria. The sequence continues at coordinate 33,606,051 of NC_053498.1, forward strand.
GTATTTTTGGTTGCCATAGTTTCCGCAAGAAGAGTTTCGGAGCTAGCGGCCTTATCCTGTAAGGAACCATATCTTGTTTTTCATAAGGACAGGGTCGTTCTCCGCCCTCATCCTTCCTTCCTACCGAAGGTCATATCCAGTTTTCATTTGAACCAGGATTTGGTATTACCATCCTTCTTCCCTAAACCTACTTCCAGAAAGGAAGGGTTGCTGCATACCTTGGATATTGTCAGGGCCATGAAGGCCTATCTTAAAGCTACAAAGAAGATCCGGAAAACAGATGTGCTGTTCATTCTACCGGAGGGGCCCAAGAAGGGGCAGGCAGCTGCAAAGTCCACCATTTCTAGGTGGATTAAGCAATTAATCACTCAGGCCTACGGCTTGAAAGGGTTGCCTCCTCCAGTATCATTAAAGGCTCATTCTACTAGAGCCATGGGCGCCTCCTGGGCAGCACACCACCAGATCTCTATGGCTCAAGTTTGCAAGGCGGCAACCCGGTCTTCTGTCCACACGTTTACAAAATTCTACAAGTTGGACGTAAGAAGGAATACTGATACTGCCTTCGGGCAGGCAGTGCTGCAGGCTGCAGTTTGAGACCCTCGGATTCCGGGGGCTCCTCTTTTTTGAGTTAAATTTAAAATTTAAAATTATTTTTCTCAACTAAGTTGGATTTATTATGATTTGAGTATATCTCTAAATTAAATCCTTTTGTCTTGGAGATGTTCTCCCTCCCCTCATTGTAAGCATTGCTTTGGGACATCCCATATAGTAATGAATGCCGCTCTGTGTCCCGTGATGTACGATAAAGAAAAAGAGATTTTTAATACAGCTTACCTGTAAAATCTTTTTCTTGGAGTACATCACGGGACACAGAGCTCCCACCCCTCTTTTTTGAGGACCATTTTGGGAGGCATACTGCTTGCTACAAAACTGAGGTACTCCTCCTATGGGAGGGGGTTATATAGGGAGGGGCATTTCCTGTTTGAGATTGCCAGTGTCTACACCTGAAGGTACTCCATATAACCCATATAGTAATGAATGCCGCTCTGTGTCCCGTGATGTACTCCAAGAAAAAGATTTTACAGGTAAGCTGTATTAAAAATCTCTTTTTTTTTTTTTCAGTAGTGCACATGTCTAATAATTCTTGCTGCGGCCAGGAAGCAAAGCATCATGGCTGTGGCATATGGACACTCTCGACCGCTGCCTCAGCAGCAACAGGGGAAGCGATTGAGGGGCGGGGTTTTACTGCCACTTAATCGCAGATTTAAACATCAGGCTTAGGGCCCCTTTCACACTGGGGCGGGAGGTGCGGTGGCGGTATAGCGCCGATGTTTTTAACGGCGCTATACCGTCGGAACTGCGACAGTATTCGGCCGCTAGCGGTGCGGTTTTAACCCCTGCTAGCGGCCGAAAAAGGGTTAATACCGCCGGCAATGGCCTCTGCAGAGGCGCATTGCCGGCGGTATAGCCGCGGTGTCCCATTGTTTTTAAAGGGAAGGATCGGTGGAGGAGCGGTAAACACCGCTCCTCTCACCGCTCCAAAGATGCTGCTGGCAGGACTTTTGGAGCCGTCCCGCCAGCGCATCGCCCCAGTGTGAAAGCACTCGGCCTTCACACTGAAACTGCAGGGCCGGAGTTTTTCAGGTGCTATTTTTAGCGCCAAACCGCCTGAAAAACTCCTCAGTGTGAATGGGGTCTTGGGGTGAAGTTCGTCAGTAATAGAAAAGACTTTGGATAGGTACTCGACTAAGTTGGCCTACTTCCTGTCTCTGGCAGGTGGTAGACATTATGAATGGAACTCTGCAGTTGTACAGCCAGAGTCAGATGAGGGAACAGGGATGTTGCAGCGGGACATGGTAGGTGACACTGGCCCTGTAACTAGAAGGGGACTGCACTGTTAGGTGATGGGAGGGTGTGCTGGAGATAGGCAATGACATACTCCTGACCACTATGCTATATTGTACAACAGTTGCTGGGTGCTTAATAGCCACTGAATATATTATTGAAGCTCTACCTGAAGGTTGGCTGTGTGCAGAGAAATATATGTAATGGAAGGGTTACATTTTTTACAAATGATTGTGCTGAGGTTTTTAGATGTCTGTAAGGGTAGATGTAGATGTGCGTCTTTATCTACCTCTCCTCTGAAGCGTGATACATATGTGGATCATTTTTCAGAGGCGTTTTACAGGCTGTGAGGAGTTAATGTGATGCCTCCTCACTACCTGTTTTAACCACTTGCCTACCGTACACTTTCACCCCCTTCCTGCCCAGAGGCCAATTTTCAGCTTTTAGCGCTGTCGCACTTTGAAGGACAATTGCACGGTCATGCAGCACTCTACCCAAATTAGATTTTTATAATTTTTTTCACATATATTTCAAATAGAGCTTTCTTTTGGTGGTATTTAATCACCACAGTTTTTTTTATTTTTTGCTAAACAATTTTTTCCCGAAAATTAAAAAAAATATTTATTTTAATAGTTTTGTTATAAAATTTCGTAGACAGGTAATTTTTTTTCCTTAATTATTAAAAGTTACCTTTCATTTTCAATCTAGAGTGCTGTCACTTTCTGTAAAATGCAATATGGCAACTTGGAGTAGTTCTGTACACAGATGATTAACCTCCCAATGTGTCCTACTTTTTTTTAAATATGGATGGTTACTTTCCATGTAAGAAATGCACAGTGTGTCAGTATAACTCATGTGGGAGATGTAAATCTTTAGAGTTTCAGTCAAAAGTAACCAATCAAACCTATCCCATTAAGACGTTTTGCACTTGTGCAACCACGCACGTTGTGTAACTGATCACCTGCCCATGCGGGAAACAATATGTGGGCCGCACGATACTGTATGTCCATTTTCCGTACGGGTAGGTGAACATGTTGCGAAAATTTTAGATGGAGACACCAAACACACTGTGCCGAGACACTACAGGCAATGTCACAACCGTGACCCGAGGGGGTCACAGTTTCTTATCATTGATAAGTACATCCCCCCCCTGGAGAGGTGGGGCCAGGATATATGTATATCCTACATAATTTATGCATTTGGTTGTATTTATTAGTTGCACTGATTAATGATGAATTGTTTATGTATTCAATATGTAAGGAATACCCATAATCAGTTGTGGCTTTTTTCCATCATTCTATTGGATTAAATATTCACCGTTGTTACTCATCTAACAACCTCCATATTTGTCATCATACATATCTTCATGTCGCTTACAATTCCTTCTTTTCAATAGAATTTGCACGAACGGACATTGATAGAGCTTGTTTTCTATTGCTATTACAAGACGATTCTTATTATAGTTATGATCATTTTGATAATCTAGGCTTTAGTAACTAATATTATTGTATGAACATTGAAGGGGAGTTCTTGACGTCATCAGCGTGTCTAAACTGCTGTTTTGGAAGCCGGCCAATAAGTAAAAAAAAATTGCTGGCAAAATTATTATTATTTTTTTACACTTTTTTAAAAACATTTTGGCGTCTGGGGTTCCCTTCGAATCCATAGTAGACCCAAAGGCCTTGGTATGGGGGGGGACCCCACTTTTTTGGCATTTTTATTTTTTTTGGCCGGCAATTTTTTATTTTATTTTTTACATTCAGCTGTGAGCAGGAAGTCCTGCTGATGACTCATTGGTTGTTAACGTCACCAGTGTGTCTAAACTGCTGTTGTTAAGGTCGCGGCACAACCAGCAATATACAATGTAGTGAAAAATAAAAAACGCAAAACACATCAAAAATCGCAAACACAATTCTATTAAAATCTATTACATGTGAAACGTGGAAAAAAAGTCCCTGACCCTTTCCAAAAACGCACCGGCCGCAAAACGCATAGAGTTTAATGTGTACGTTAGGAAACCAAGTTAAATAGACTGTAGTGTAATGCAAAACAATGCATAGGTGTAAACCTAGGGTACCAGAGCATTGGAGATTCACAAAAATACAAATAAAAAAACAAAGTTCTAATCCCTGACCACTCTATCCAAAACTAGAAAAGAAAAGTTTTGCCTCACATTACACTTTAGGAAATTACACATACAGTAACTCCCAGGACACTTTGAGTTTTCTAAAATGAAAGCACTGCAAAAATAAATTCTAAAAATTATAATAGTTCACATAATAAAATTAGAAAATATTAACACAAATCCCATTAACCACTTCATTATTGGGCACTTAAACCCCCTTCCTGCCCAGACCAATTTTCAGCGCTGAAGCATTTTTAATGACAAGTCATGCAACACTGTACCCAAATTATATTTTTATCATTTTTTTCCCCACAAATAGAGCTTTCTTTTGGTGGTATTTGATCATCTCTGCGTTTTTTTTTTTTTTTGCGCTATAAACAGAAAAAGACAGAAAACTTTGAAAAAAAAACACTATTTTTTACTTTTTTTTATAATAATATCCCATTTAAAAAAAAAAAATGTCCTCAGTTTAGGCCGATACGTATTCTTCTACATATTTTTGTTAAAAAAAATCGCAATAAGCGTATATTGATTAGTTTGCGCAAAAGTTATAGCACCTACAAAATAGGGGATAGATTTATGATTTATTTTTTACTTTAGTAATGGCGGCGATCTGCGTTTTTTTATTTATTTTTTTGTCAGGCCTGCGATATTGCGGCGGACATATCGGACACTTTTGACACAATTTTGGGACCATTCACTTTTACACAGCGATCAGTGCTATAAAAATGCACCGATTACTGGACAAATGTGACTGGCAGGGAAGGGGTTAACACGAGGGGGTGAGGAAGGGGTTAAATGTATTCCCTGGGTGTGTTCTAACTGTGTGTGGAGGGGGACTGACTGGGGGAGGTGACCAAAGCTGTGTCCCTATGTACAAGGGACACAGCACCAGTCTCCTCTCTCCCTGACAGGACGTGGAGCTCTGTGCTTACACACAAAGCTCCACGTCCCTGCTGTCACTGCCGATCGCGGGTACATGGCGGAAATCGCGGCCGCCAGGCACGCGCATCGGCATCTCAGAGATGTGCTGGGCACAGTGTTTCCCCGATGTGCGCCCCCAGCGGCGCGAGCAGGGAATGCACATTAAAGGACGTCCAGGGACGTCCACCCGGCATTTGAGAGCCGCGCTGTGGACGTCTTTCGTCTACAACGCGGGTCTCAAGTGGTTGAGAACAACGATGTGGCTAAGTTGTTTGATGCTGCTACGCACACTCAGAAGCTGGAAAGCAATATATGTTGTTAGCATGAGTTTGGGGGCTTTCAGCTCTGACTCCCAAATCCAAGAATACTTAGACAAAGCGAAGTAAGAGGGAAATATACATTTTTTGTAAATAAGCCTGCACAGTTATATTAGGACAATTTGTTCAATTTTGTTATAAACACAGTTGCTTCTTGTATTGTTTAGTAAGGAGGTGGAAAGGAGCATTTAAGGTAATGTATTTTACCTAGATGAGAAATAGGAAAACAAATTTTCTGAGTGTGAAATAAGGACAACTATGACACATAATTTCACATTTGAGTCTATTTAATCTTAAATCTGCGTCTCATATTTATGGTGATCGCCTACAAATGGATTAAGATAATGAGAAGACTTAAGTCAGCCTTGACATTTCCTAAGTAGCTCTGTGATATAATTAGCCCTAGCTAAAATATAGCCATGTGGGGCTTAAATTTGTCAACCGTTCCCAGTAAAAAGGCTTTCTAGTTCCCTTAACGCCTACTTTTATAGTGTCCTTGTTCAAGTTCAAGTTGTTCGTTTTGCAATAATACGTTTTTAACAAAAACCAACATCTCTGGCAGTATGGAGGGGGTTATGTTTGTCCATACACAACGTTTGTGGTATAGTGGTAGCGCCAACCTAACCATAAATAAACGTTTTCATCTGGTTTTAAAGCGGAGCTCCACCCTAAAGTGGAACTTTCGCTAATTGGAACCCTCCGGGGTCACATTTGAGACCTTTCAGGGGGAGGGGGGTGCAGATACCTGTCTAAAGACAGGTATTTACACCCACTTCTGGCCACCACACAGTCTATGGGTAGACTGCGGGCAGGACGTCAGATCCCGCCCCCTCCTGTTGTGTTCTGGGAAACACACAGCTCCCAGAACACAGCGGGAACCAGTCAGCACGGCGCAGCGCGACTCACGCATGCGCCGTAGGGAACCGGGCAGTGAAGCCGGGGGCCTTCACTTCCTGGTTCCCTCACCAAGGATGGGGGTAGGGGCAGCAGAGTGAAGAGCGATCGCTCTTCCTCTGCTGCGGATGGCGCTGAACTCCAGGACCGGTAAGTGTGCTGATATTAAAAGTCAGCAGCTGCAGTATTTGCTTTAATGGACACTATACCTATAACGCTTCTTTATCTTCTTTCAGCAGTCCTCCAGTCGGTTGCCAGTTGTCAAAGTTACAGATGATCCATAAAAAATGTAGGCAAACTAAAGCCTCACACACAACGGGAATTGTGTGATGGCAGGCTATTTTCGGAAAATCTGCCCGTTTGTGTGCTCCATCGGACAATTGTCATCCGATTTTCCGCAAACAAATGTGGGATAGCATGCTTTAAAATTGTCCACCAACAAATGCGTGTTGGCAGATTATTCGATCGTGTGTACACAAGTCCGCCGGACAAAACACCAAAGTACAAACACGCATGCTCAGAAGCAATGCTAACCATAACACAACATTAGCAGAAGTTGCCCAAAGGCTGGTGCTAAAGAGCTGAAAAAACATGTAGTTTCGTGTTTGGTGGCCGACAATTGTGTGCCGTTTGTATGCAAGACAAATTCTGGCCAACTCCCTTCGGACAAAAGTCCTATGCTTTGTCTGCCGAAAATCCAATCGTGTATACGATAAAATCCTTTTTTTTTATCTACATTTGAGTTTCAGTCACATCTACATCCAAACATGCGTTATGATTGCCAAAGTATTTAATAGTGGTTCAGATTCAGCACCAGAAACGTACTAAATAGTGTAGCGCTACCCCTTAGGAGCCGCTGAGTATTTTGGGTTTCCTGTCTGTTTCAGAACCTGATCTGGGAGCACAGCCCCTCCTGACACCACTGTGAAACCTTGACCAGGAGAACCACCTGGCTTTGAAACACAAAATAATTACACAGTTTAAGGTAAACAAATACTTTGATGATATTGAGGTCATGCACAATACCACTTTAAACAAACCCAAATGTCCTTCAGGAACAGAGTTTAAACATTAATTCCAGCACTGAGATATTTTTTTTCCAAAGTGAACTGAAATAGGCTATGAAGAAATTTGGGCTAACTCACTTCTGGATTCTCAATGGCTGGAAGCAGGGTTTAAGGGCCCTTTCACACCTGCAGACCGTATGTCCGTATTTCATCCATCCGTTTTCAGATGAAATATGGACATACATGTATCCCTATGGGATAGCGGGTGTCTGCGGATGAACATCCGCTTACACCCGATCTCATTCCTGCAAACGGAGGAAAATCCAGACAGACAGACGGTCAATGTTCATCCGATTTCCCCCCCCCCATAGAGGAGAGCAGAGATCTGACAGGGTGGACCACCCTGTCATCTGCCGGCTCAGCAGGGATCAACGGAGCGAGCGGATGTTAAAGGTACGGATCCTCACGGGATCTGTACATGTGAAAGGGCCCTAACTCTACAGATGAACTTGCAAATAATAATGCCCCCTTTGAGATCACTTCAAAATGTAGGAATAAACTTTTCTGCGTGCTTGATGAGGCCATAGTTGGTGCACATCAGGGTTGAGGTCTGTTTGTGTAGGAACAAGATTTCCCAAGGATGGTACAGCAACAAGAAAACTTCCCCTTGCCCTGATGGTGAGAAACTGGGGAAGATTCCTTTAACATGGAAGATAAATGCAGAACGGCTAAAGTTGAGAAAGGGGCGGAAGTAGACTTCAGCAAAATTGAACCCCTGTAGGTGGTGAACTAGTCTGATGAAGCAAGTTCCTTTACGGGTGGAAGAGGCTTGAGATGACATACGGACAGTATTCCTGTCTGCAGAGAAACATGTGCTGTAACAAGAGTCCTGCGATTTCAGAGCAATAGGGAGACACTAAGCAGTAGGCTGCAGTACTGAATGAGCTAGGAAATCCGTTTCCCAGTGTGGCAAACTGTAATGCAAAGTGCTAAACTGGAAATAACAGAATCACTTGTAACTTGTGATGTAAGGTGAACAGATTTTTTTTTTTTTAACAATCAGGAGTGCTTTATTGAAGGAAATACATACACAATAACATATCAGCAATACAGACAGTTCGTCAAGTAAGGATAATGCAGTACAAGAGTGTGCCAAACACATAGTTCACATATTATGCCAATGCAACAGTACAACCAGGATAGCAACCCGGACCAAAAGGTATGGAAGGGGAGAAGGAGCAAGACCGAAGGAGCTGGGCCAAAGGTTCCCAACCCTGGAATAGGAAGGGGAGAGGGGGCAAAGGCAGAACCCTGGAATGGGAAGGGGAGAGGGGGCAAAGGCACAAGAGAGAAGAAAGAGGGATAGAGAGGAGAGAGGTAAAGAAAGAACAGGGAAGGAAGGAGGAAGACAGACCACAATGAACCACTACCAGGACGGTCAGAGTTCCGTCCACGGCAGCCAGACCTTATCATACTTCCAGGGACATCTACGACTGATATAAGTTAATCATACAAAGGCAGAGCTGCAGTAACCTTGCTTTCCCACGAAGACACAGATGGGGGGACAGAAGAGGTCCAGTTAACTAATATTTATTTTTTGGCGTAAAACAGTAGGTATGAGATCAGCAACTTACTATGGTGGGACCTTTGATCGTCGTCAATGACACCCAGCAAAGCTAGTGCGGGCATCATGGGGACGGAAAGCTCCATGCGGACATTCAACTGGTTAAATACACCCGATCAAAAGGGCACCAGGGCCGGACACGTCCAAAACAAATGCATGAAAGTGCCCCGGTCTGTCCTACACCGCGGGCACTGTGGGTCCCTATTAGGGTAAATCCTGGAGAGGCGCTCCGGGTAAAATAAACTCTATGTAAGAATTTCATCTGCACAAGCTTATCGCCCGCGGCAACAACCAATTTGGGGGCACGCTCCAGACATTCCTCCCAGTCCTCCCTCTCCAGAGCCGGAATGTCCGACTTTCAGGAGTCCCAGAGCCTATTCATTTTAAGGGAGTCAATAGGAAGCAATACACCATATAGAGCAGAGAGAGGTTTTGACAGGGCACTACAGGACAAGAGGTCCTCCATCAGGTCCAACCTAAGCTCCAGAGGGGTGGGAAATTGGGACCTAGCAGCGTGGCGAAGCTGGGCATACCGGAAAAACATCCAGCCGGGAAACTTATAAATCTGGGTCAATTGTGAGAATGGCAGCAAAGTACCCGAAAGCATGATATCTTTTAAGACCTTAATACCAAATCTTGCCCAGACCTGAGGGTCAGGTATGGACCGAAAATGAGGCAGGTTAGGATTTCCCCATAAAGGTTGTACCGGGGACCAACACCCCTCCCGAAAGAACCTACGTTGCGCCGCCACCCACACCCTAAGGCCCTGTACACGCGATCAGTCCATCCAAAGAAAACGGACTGCTGGTCTGATGGACTGATGGTCTGATGTGCCTACACACCATCGGTTCAAAAACCGATCGAGTCCAACGCGGTGAGGTAAAACACAACGACGTGCTGAAAAAAACGAAGTTCAATGCTTCCAAGCATGCGTCGACTTGATTCTGAGCATGCACGGGTTTTGAACCGATGCTTTTGCGTACTAACCATCGGTTTTGACCGATCGGTCATCAGTCCATCAGTCCGATTTTAAAGCAAGTTCTAAAACTTTGGTCTGAAGGACTAAAGTCCGATGGGGCATACACACGGTAGGTTTGGACTGATGAAACTGAACTTCAGTCCGTTTTTCATCAGTTTGGACTGATCGTGTGTACAAGGCCTAATTGTCACCCTAGTCGGGTCCAGAAGACCCTCATAGGCCCTTAAACCTCTATAGGCCAAGTTCTGCAGCGCCCGCAGGGAGCCCAGCCAAGCTGCCTCCACACAAACCGCGGCATTAGAGCGCTTGGCCTCAAACCACCAGTACACTGTGACCAACATTGCAGCCCAGGAGTAGATTTTAAAGTTTGGAAGCGCCAGACCCCCAAGGTGCGTAGGGAGATGCAGCGTGGATTTTGCACTTATCCACCTCCCGAAAGAAGGCCGCCGGGATCCAAGCCGAGCTGTTCCAAAAGAGGTAAGTCAATTTAGGCAAGAGAATCATCTTTAAGATGTTCGACCAATTAAGTTCAACGGAAGGCCGGACCAGGATTGACAGCGTTCCCTGAGGAGCTGGAGCAGGGGGAGCACATTAAGTGTGTAGTATTGGGAGGGGGACCTAGCCACCCTAACCCCAAGACACTTGAACTCTGTAACCTATTGCAGCGATGTGGGGCTGGACAGGGCACCAGTTTGTGGATCCAAAGGGAAGAGGACCGATTTTGACCAATTGATATGGATACCGGACAGTCCCGAGTCTACTGAGGCACATTCCCCGTAGCTAGAGCTCCGGCGCCGGGGACATAGTCCATCAGCCACCCGACTCCAGCAACACACCCCCAGCCACCCAACACCCACCCAGCAGTTCCAAGTACATTTCAAGGAGTCCGTAGCCCCCAGGGATCCATGTCCAGGGACAATAGTGCGATAAACATGGGGGTTCCCGCAGAGGGGGGGGGTAGGTGACACCACCCAGGCAAGGAGGGGAGAGAGGCAACACAAGATTAACCACAACAAGGACTCGTCCCCGACCAAACCTCCCCACTGCCCACCACCTCCATGCAGTCAGGGCATCCAAGCCCAGGTGTAGGGATCCGCAAGACCGGCAGGCCAACAAGGGGAGGACAGTGAGATCATCCACAGGTGCCTTGGACGGCCAAGAACCACCAGCAGTACAAGGGACAGGGAAACAGCGTCGATGCAGCAGCACCGCATTCCTTAGCATGCCGAGCCGGGGGTGAAGGCAGAAGGGAGGAACATAGGCCAACGGACATATCAACAGTGACAGCTTCAGGTCGGCATGGCCAAGAACCGCACTCGGGGACAATCAGGTAGACAAAGCCCAACCACAACGGAAAGAGTAAAACTTAGTCACATGATAGAGAAACCACTATCCATCAGGGGATGGGGGGCAGCGACTCCAACCAGGCGGTGGCGTGACGGGGGACAGTGAAAAACCTGACTGTCTCTCCGTCCTGGACCCTGAACTTGGCGGGAAAGAGAACACTGTACTTGATATTCCGCGCTCGCAGGCCGAATTTGACTTAATCAAAAGACCTGCGGGCATTCTGAGTCTCCATACAATAGTCAGGGAATAAGAGCAGGGTACCGCTTTGAAACTTCAGATCTCCCGCCTTACGAGCTGCCAGGAGGATCTCCTCCCGATCCCTGAAGTTGAGCATCCCGAAGATAAAAGTATGCGGGCGGGTTCCAGGTGGTCCAGGGACCGGAGGGATCCGATGGGCACGCTCCACCGTAAAGTACGGCGAAAACTGGGCATCCGGCAACAAGTCCTTCAGCAGCCCCTCCACAAACACCGTAGGGTTTTTTCCCTTCACGCCCTCCGGCAGACCAACAATCCGAAGATTGTTCCTTCTGTTCCGATTTTCGTCGTCGTCCACCTTATACTCCAAAGGCCCGGACCCTCGTCTGGAGCGTGCGGATAGATGCAGTATCCTCTTGCACAGTGTCCTCCGTCTGACCAGTCCGCCGCTCCACCTCCGACATCTGCGAACTAAGCTTGTCCAGGTCCTGGCGAACGAGGCCAACATCCAGCTGCACAGCCTCGATTTTGCCAGCCAGAGCAGCCTGGCAGGTTGCGATCGCCGCCATCACCTCCTGGAAGCCAAGCTGCATGTCAGCCGGCTGCTCCTCCATCTCTGTCTGCGACGCCATATTGGGGTCACTTGTAGCGGGGGCTGCCGCATGTATATCCGCTCGGGGTGACTCAGCGTCCACGATCGGCGGAAAATACAGCTTCTTCCCCCTGTGCCTGGTCCTAGCTGGCATCCGGAGACCAACTGGGTGGTTTTGGCCCCAGGAAACAGACAGGAGCAAGGATAAAAGACAATCAGCCAGCAGAGCTCTGGATCCTGCTTCCTCTTAGATTGCCATCTTGGCCACACCCCGAACAGATTTTTTTAAATGACATCCAGGGACATACTTTTATTTATTTTTTTATTGGCAAATGGTAAACTATTTTATAAGCATATTTTCTTCAAACTATATATGCAGTGTATGTGGTATGTGTTCATGGAATGATTGTATGATGTATACGTTATTTCTTACATTTCTTCTTAGATTTTTTTGGTATATGACTTCTAAATGTTAAGAAGATAAGATGGAGAGAAAACGTTACAATGCATATTTTGTATTTTATTCTTGCCAACGAATTTTGGTTCACTGATGTGGGCTGATAGACTGCACTAATACAGTATGTGGCAATGATGGGCACTGATAGGCAGCAATGATGGGCACTGATAGGTGGCACAGATAGGCAACACTGACAGACATTACTGATAAGGATTGGAAGGGCACTAGTTTAAGGGGACTGTGAGCCAATGGGGGTCTGTAAGGGAAAGTGCTGATTATCTAATGGTTGATCTCCAACCATTAGATAAGCATTCAGTACCCCCTCTTAGAGACCCCCATTAGCTCACAGTTTGCTTATATCAATGCCCCCCCACCCGGTTCCTTAGAGACTTCCAGAGATCAGAGAGACCCCCCCTTATATCAGCGCCCCTGCCATCTTTAAGACATCTATTCAGATTACCTTATCAGCAGGACCCAGAAGACTCTGCAAGCACAGAAGTGTGAGAGCCGAGCTGGGAGGTGGAGCCACTCTAGGGCCATTTACCTTTCTCTATGGAGCGTGAACAGCAGAAAGTGTCATCGGTTGCTAGAATGGGGGAAGGGGGGGTGCGAGAGGTGTTGGGCAGGGGAGAACTGAAGGCACAGCTGAAAGAAATCCTCACTGGTTTGAGGATAGCCCATTGAGTGGAGCGCAGTGCTGGAACTTGGTCCAGCATTAGCTCCATCTTTAGGAGTCAGGACAGAATTACTGGATGGATGGATTCCTTCCGGGGACAGACTTAGTCCAGGAACAATGTCCTCAGTTTGGGATCTGTCCCTGGGAATCGGGGACATCTGGTCACTCTGTTGTGATGGTTTGGGTTATGGAACCCTCTCATCAGGTTTGTAGTGTTATCGCAGCAAAGTTTGTAAACTATACAACTTTCCTACAGGCTAAATAATATACACTGATTTGGGTTATGTTCATCAAAGAAATGTAGCAGATTACATTTTGGCCTAAATTCATGAAGAAAGATTAATTTCAAAATTGCTAAATTTTATAACAGAAACAGAGAAAAACTTTTGTTTCTTTAGCAAAAAAATAAAAAACCCAGTGGTGATTAAATACCACCAAAAAGAAAACTCTAGTAGTGTGAACAAAATGATAAAAAATGTGTTTGGGTACAGTGCTTCATGACCGTGCAATTATCATTTAAAGTGTGACAGCCCTATAAGCTGTGTGTAATATATATACAGTGGGGATCTAAAGTTTGGACACCCCTAGGTAAAAATTTGTATTAATGTGCATAACGAAGCCAAGGAAAGATGGAAAAATCTCCAAAAGGCATCAAATTACAGATTAGACATTCTTATAATATGTCTAAAAAGTTATATTTTATTTCCATCATTTACACTTTCAAAATTACAGAAAACAAAAAAATGGCGTTTGCAAAAGTTTGGGCACCCTGCAGAATTTATAGCATGCACTGCCCCCTTTGCAAAGCTGAGACCTGCCACTGTCATGGATTGTTCTCAATCATCGTCTGGGAAGACCAGGTGATGTCAATCTAAATTTTTTTAAATGCCCAGACTCATCTGACCTTGCCCCAACAATTAGCACCATGGGTTCTTCTAAGCAGTTGTCTAGAAAACTGAAACTGAAAATAGTTGACGCTCACAAAGCTGGAGAAGGCTATAAGAAGATGGCAAAGCGTTTTCAGATGTCAATATCCTCTGTTCGGAATGTAATTAAGAAATGTCAGTCATCAGGAACAGTGGAAGTTAAAGCAAGATCTGGAAGACCAAGAAAAATATCAGACAGAACAGCTTGCAGGATTGTGGGAAAAGCAATTTAAAACCCACGTTTGACTGCATGATCCCTCCAGAAAAATCTGGCGGACACTGGAGTTGTGGTACACTATTCCACTATAAAGAGATACTTGTACAAATATGGTCTTCGTGGAAGAGTCATCAGAAGAAAACCTCTTCTACGTCCTCACCACAAAAAATCAGTGTTTGAACTTTGCAAATGAACATATAGACAAGCCTGATGCATTTTGGAAACAAGTTCTGTGGACCGATAAGGTTAAATAGAAATTTTTGGCCGAAATGAGCAAAGGTACGTTTGGAGAAAAAAGGGCACAACATTTTATGAAAAGAACCTCTGTCCAACTGTTAAGCATGGGGGTGGATCAATCATGCTTTGGGGTTGTATTGCAGCCAGTGGCACAGGGAACATTTCACGAGTAGAAGGAAAAATGGATTCCATAAAATTTCAGCAAATTTTGGATGGTAACTTGATGCCATCTGTGAAAAAACTGAAGTTAAAGAGAGGATGGCTTCTACAAATGGATAATGATCCCAAACACACCTCAAAATCCACGGGGGATTACATCAAGAGGCGTAAACTGAAGGTTTTGCCATGGCCTTCACAATCTCCTGACCTCAACATAATGGAAAATCTATGGATAGACCTTAAAAGAGCAGTGCGTGACAGACAGCCCAGAAATCTCAAAGAACTGGAAGACTTTTGTAAGGAAGAATGGCCAAAGATACCTCAAACAAGAATTGAAAGACTAATGGCTGGCTACAAAAAGCGTTTATAAGCTGTGATACTTGCCAAAGCGGGCAGTACATCATATTAACTCTGCAGGGTGCCCAAATTTTTGCAGACGCCATTTTTTTGCTTTCTGTAATTTTGAAAGTGTAAATGATGGAAATAAAATCTAACTTTTTTTGACATATTATAAGAATGTCTAATCTGTAATTTGATGCCTTTTGGAGTTTTTTCCATCTTTCCTTGGCTTCGTTATGCACATTAATACAAATTTTTACCTGGGGTGCCCAAACTTTCGATCCCCACTGTGTGTGTGTATGTATGTGTATGTATATGTGTGTGTGTATATATACATATTCTTTTCCCTTTATTTTCACCCCCTCTGTTGCCTTCCGCGGATCGCTTAGGGTCTCCCGTCGCATCGGGAGACCCCAGCTACTATCCAGCATGTCCGCCGGCTAGTGGGAGACCTGAAGAAAGCTGGGATCGACTTTGATCGGGTCTCCGCTATAGTAACCCAGAAGTGATGACATGACATCACTTCCGGTTTATCGGCGCAATTTTTTTTTTAAATTTGAAATAATTCAAAAACGCTGATCATGGTGTTTTGAATGTTTTCAAGTGCAAAGGAGGGATTTGGGGTTTTATAGACCGCAGATCCCTCTATAAAGAGTACCTGACACATACCTGTTGCTGTCACATGAATGTTCACATTTCTTGTGACAACAATAACAGTGATCAAGAAAAAAAATAAAATAATAAAAACGATAATTTTTTTTTTTTTTATAAAAGTGTATGCAGACTAAAAACAATAGAAACAATAGAGCTCTCATCGGTATAAAATACGGTAGTAAATATGTAGAGTCCCTATTGCTGCTGAGTCAGAAAGGTCAACGTTTAGCTGTCGCTTCTTCAGGACCTATTTCCCTTGACTGCAAGCAGAGGGATTTTATATAGGAGAAAACGAAGATATCATACTTCATAGAACGAATAACAAATGCAAACAGGTATAATATACTAATGTATTCCCCATAGGTAATATGGGGAACAGTGTATACGAAGTGCCAGTTACATTACAGAGAGATCCCTCCTATATGCGGCATGCCATGTGCTACCCGGAGGCAACCAGATCAGTGAGACACTTCCTAGATCAAGACCACCAATGGTTCATAGTACCCCGTTCTATGCGGAGGACACATTAGTGGCCACCAGTGTATAGGAAGAATCCCTTCAGTTCTCCCACATAGAGGAGTTTATCTCCCATGGTTGAGACCCAGGTTCTTTCATTCTATTACTAGGGTAGGACCCACTAATTCGGGGTACTTTGTCGCAGTAAGTGGGCTTAGCACTATATGACTATATAGTGTGACCAAACCCCCGTATTTTTGAATATGTTCAGGTGTTTTTAACTAGCCTTGCAGTATAAATGTCATTTTTGCATGTGTGCGCTATAATCTGTTTTGTACTGTATTTGGTCTTATAGCAGCACCAGCTTAGATGTATAGCATTTTTTGGGTGTGCCCACCAAGTATCTTTTTGTATTTTGTATAGACCCTGACCAGGTCTCTTGGCTGGAGCACCCCTCCCCCTCTTCATTACCTCACATTAGTGGCCACCATTGTATAGGAAGAATCCCTTCAGTTCTCCCACATAGAGGAGTATATCTCCCATGGTTGAGACCCAGGTTCTTTCATTCTATTACTAGGGTAGGACCCACTAATTCGGGGTACTTTGTCGCAGTAAGTGGGCTTGGCACTATATGACTATATAGTGTGACCAAACCCCCGTATTTTTGAATATGTTCAGGTGTTTTTAACTAGCCTTGCAGGATAAATGTCATTTTTGCATGTGTGCGCTATAATCTGTTTTGTACTGTATTTGGTCTTATAGCAGCACCAGCTTAGATGTATAGCATTTTTTGGGTGTGCCCACCAAGTATCTTTTTGTGTTTTAGAATAAAAAATAAGCCTCCAAATAGACATAGGGGATAATAAATGCAGTAACAGCCATATTATTAAAGTACTCACTGGACAGGGTGTCTCCCCAAAATCACTACACCAGGACCACCATCAATCCAAAAAATACCAACACTCCTATTGGCTCCTATATGGAATGCAAGTCTATAAAACACAGTTAGTATAATATGTTATAGCAATCAACAGAATGATGTGAATAGTAGATACCTAGATCAAATACAGGAGAGAGACAGTGATCGAATGGATAAAAGCTTCCAAATAGCCAGCAGACAAAAAGCTTAAATCTTACATTTACAGAAAAATTTCTAACAGTTTCTATTGGATGTGGTTCCCCCTTAGCTATTTCTCTATAAATGGTATCTATTTACTCGGCGTGACATCATCTTTTATACTTTACAAATAAACTGTTGCAAAACACAATTTATTCTCTAGGGTCTCTGCTTTAAACAAATATATAATGTTTTGGAGTTCTAACTAATCTTCTAGCAAAAAAAAATTATTTTCACATGTAAACAAAAAGTGCCAGAAAATGCCTGGTCTTCAAGTGGTTAAAAGAAGATGACAATAAAGACTTACTGGCTGTATCACCAGGCAAAAATAAAGAAAAATCAAGTCTAAAAATGGATTTAAGGATTGGTAAACTGCATTATATTATATTTTATGTTATTGCGTTTGTGTAGGCCAGGTTCCATTTTCTTGGCTATTTTGCCGGGATAACAATAACACCAGGCATGTCTGCACAGTGCATAGCCACATGACACTGAATAATACAAGCCTTGGCTCTCTTTATTGAGTAAGCTTGCATGTGCAGTTTAAAGGGCATAAAAAGAAAATTGTGTAATATGCTATTACTTTATCATCTGCCTAAAGGCACTGTAGCGTGTGTCTCTTCTACATTATTACCCCAGTGGCGATGGATTAGAGGAAATTATTGATGAGTCATAAAGATTGAATGATGTTTCTATACGTAATACTAAGAGAAACTAGAAATATCTGAGATTCAGGTATGATGAGGTTTTTATATAAATGATTAAAGTATAATTAAACCCACAATAGTAAAAAAAAAAAAAATTACATAATGTGTTCATTGCAGGTCTTTAAAGGGACCCTAGCTCCAATTATGCAGATAAAAGCAAGTAATTAAAATTCATATTGCAATATTTTTACTTTCCATAAATTATTTTATTTACTATATTCAACATACATGTGAACTTTCTAGAAAAAATGTCAATACCAAAGCACTGTTGCCTGCCCCTATAGGTGTAAAGAGCCGGAAACTAGAGGTGCTAGAATAATGCCAACTGCTTCCACTATGCCTAAATGCCAGGCCATTCTAAAAGGGCAAACCTTCCTGACTTTCGCACATTCCTATTGGCCATTAACTACAATGAGACACTTTATTGACCAGTAGCAGTGTGAAAAATGTGGGGAGACAGGTACGCTCTGTCACTGTCAGGAAGTTGTTGAGCTTTGCCCAGTTAGTAAGGAAAGCAATTCGGTGACCCAATTACACTTTCGTTACAAACTGTTATGGTTTTTCTAATAAGTGAGCAAAGCAGAAGCTTTGAGCTTTCAGCCTCTCTAAAATCGAATCCCCATATCCCCCCTGTAGAAACAGAACATGTGTGCATTTGAGCTTGAGCTATTCAGCACTGTAAACTAAAGGTAGAGCAATTGAAATACGTGATTTTAGAACTTCACCTGCTGGTTCAAAATGTAACATTAAGGCCAGTTCACACCAGAATGCAGTGTAGGAAACCCACGTTTCTTATGCGTTTCCTGCAGCCTGTTTTATAACACACTGCAGCAGGTGTCAGTGTTAACTTAGACACCCCAAATGCATGTCGTAAATGCATTGCATTTGCTTGCACCAGATCACATACAATGCTATCCAGTTGCTGTGCATTTTATAAAGTAGTGCATGCACTGCTTTTTATTGAGGTCCATTGGAATTTCAGCCCATTCAAATGAAAAGGCTGAAATCACACTGCACCTGGATTGCATGTGAAACTAAATTTTAATCGATTAATATAAATATATTAGTATGCAATATTTTAAATGAACCTAGAATTGTCTTAAAATATTTTGTAAATTGTATTTTTGGAAGCCTTTAACATCAAAAGAAAGGCATTACACTGCATATTTTATCTTGGTAACAATAAGTTACTAGTGTCTAAATTACTAAACATCTCTGTACCGCTAAATATGACAAACATACAAGTTTCCTAAAAACAAGAAAAGAACCTGCAAGCATAAAACTGAGGAATTTAAAAGTGGAGGTAAAGCAGATAGGAGATTTGATGGGTGTGTCTCATCCCAACTCGTCAGTTTAAAGCGCAAGGCCTCTTTCTGATCAGGCGGACCTGATTGGACACTCCATGCACCTCTATGGAGTGGCGGATGTCAGCGGTGTCCACTGCAATCCGATCCAATCCTGTCTGACAAATGCAGATGAATAGAAATCCTATTTTCAATCCGTCTGGAGGATCGGATCGGATGAAAACGCACAGGCGGTCCTTTTTCATCTGATCTCCCATAGAGGAGAGCAGGACTCCGACCGGTCCTTCTTTGCACAGTGAGTGGGGACGGACCTTTAATCTGTCTGTTCAGGGGGGGGATCAGCAGATCGTTCCCCCCACTAAGCAAGCGGAATCCGTATAACGGACAAGCCCGTGTGAAAGGATCCTTGGCTTAGTCAGAAATCGAAAACAATTTTGATTTCTGGCTAAACGTAGACTTTAATCATTTACCTACCGATGTACGTTTTTAAAGAAGACATGCTGGATGCTTTCGGTACTGCAGAAATCACCCTCAGGTGTGCCTGTTGCCTTTTAGACCTCTTTCACACTCACAGAGCTGCCACGTCAGCGAAAAAGCACCGCTAGTTTTGGCGGCGCTTTACCGTCATCTTAGCTGCGCTTTTAACCCCCGCTAGTGGCCGAATAAAGGGTTAAATGCACCCGCTTTGCAAGTGCTTCGGCAGCGATTCATTTCAATGGGCAGGGGTGGTTAAGAACCGGTGTATACACCGCTCCTAAACTGCCCCAAAGATGCTGCTTGCAGGACGTTTTCTAATGTCCTGCAATCGCACCGCTCCAATGTGAAAGCACTCAGGCTTTCACATGGGGGCTGCAAGGGAGGTGTTTTTTAGCCCTTTAGCGCCTGAAAAATGCCTCCAGAATGAAAGGGGTCCAACAGAGCAATAGTAAACAGCGCTTGCTTACTTGTACCTACAGGTGCTTTGTATTGCAAGCATTCTCCTAGAATGGATTATGCTCGTAATCCGAGGTTCCACTGTAACAGACAGTATAGAAGAAACTGTTTTTTCCCAATATTTTTAGCCTGTTTTTGCTTTTATTATAACAAATTAAAAACACAGTGGTTATTAAATTCCACCAAAAGAAAGCTCTAGGTGTCTCAAAAAATTATATAAAACTCATTTGGGTACAGTGTTGCTTGACTGAGTCATTGTCAGTCAAACTGTCACAGCTCTGAAAACTAAAAAATTGCCTGGTAAGGAAGGATTATACACAGGCTGGTACTGAAGTGGTTAAAGGTGTGAGTCACTTGTAACTATTTGTAAATCACTTGTGTCTCTGAGAGCCACTTGCTGTAGGATCCGCAGCACCTGCTGTACCTGGAGGCTATCCCCAGAGTGTATGGCACCTGCTGTTATACATGCTCCAATGACTATTAACAAGGTATGTCAGAGGTCAGGAGGCCATCAGCGACTGAGCTAGTGAAATCATAGCAGTCAGCTTCCAATGGCTCAAAACTGCCAACTGTACACAATTATATGCATTTTAGAGGTCTGCTAGCACTGACAAGGAACTAGATGATCTTTTACATATTCCTACTTATTCATGTATTTTCAAAATGTTAAGCCCTGTAAACATGATCAGAATATCGTACTAAGAATACTGCTTTCAAAGCGATCGTGCGATAATCTGATTATTAGCACACAGCTTTTGTACAACATTTTCAAAAGGGAAAAAAGACACAAATATTTATCGTATGATGCCAGATCGTACAATTTTTGTTTTAATCAGTACAGGTTTTGGCCGAAAATTCAATACAAATACATTACATCACTTCCATTTTTTTTATTCTGTTGTATGGGAATTTTCGTATATTAGTAACCTTTTCGTTTTTGATATGGAGACTAGCATGCAAAAAAAAACCGCACAATCATTTGTCCGATAATCTAATCATGTGTGTGCTAGGTTTAAAGAGGAAGTAAACCCCCCACACTAGCTCATTATGTGGCACTTACCTGAAATCGAAGCCCCCAAAGTGCTCCTTGTTCCACTCCGCCGCCACCGCCATGTCCCCTCGGAGCTTCTTCAGGGTATCGCCGCTCCGGCGCTGTGACTGGCTGAAGCGGCAATGACGGCATGATCCCATTCATAAAGCTGGGACGCTCAGTGCACCTGCGCTGTTGTCTACGGCGTAGACATCGGTGCAGTGTTTTCTGCAAATATCTCCTTAACCATGTAGGTATTTCTTGCATCTACAGGTAAGCCTTAAAGTGGATGTAAACCCTCCATACACCCAGTGAAGTGAACAGCCTCAGATGATACACCGAGATTAACCAAATCTCCCTATCTAGGTTTTATATGTATATCTGCTGTCTTCACATTTATATACTGTTTAGAAAGTTCAGATTTTGTTAGGAGATTTTCTCTTCCTGGTTAACACAGAGTGTGATATCTGGGCATACAGCCAAGATAGTCAACATTGCTGATTGGAGGAAAGGCACACACCCCCTCTCATCATAGGCAGAGACTCTCAGAGCTGTTTTGTAATAGGAGCTGCCCTCTGCTAATCTATTTTAGCAGCCTCCTTTGAGAAAAAATGTAGGCTGCTTTTGTCTAAAAAGTAAAAAAATATTTCAGGAATTCTCAGGCTTATAACAGAGGAACTGTTCAGAAGAGAGCTATAAGACTTGGCTCATTGAAAAGAGATAACAAAATTCTGCAGATATATGTGCCCAGCTCAAATTTCATGAATCGGGTTTACATCCACTTTAATCTAGGCTTACCTGTAGGTGCAAGTTGTCAAAGTGGGTTTACAACCACTAAGTTTAAGTGGATTACATTTAGTTCACTGAATCACTGTGTACTACAACATTTTTTTTTTTTTTTTTGTAAAATACTGATTTCTCCATTTTAATGTTATCTCCGTGCCTGTGATTTAAGAGTTTGGTCTGAACTTAGGTTTGGACTGATCCTGGAAGGAAGCTATCTTTTTTTCCCAATCAACTGCTCAAACCATATACAGTGGGGAGAACAAGTATTTCATACACTGCTGATTTTGCAGGTTTTCCTACTTACAAAGCATGTAGAGGTCTGTATTTTATAGGTACTCTTCAACTGTGAGAGATGGAATCTAAAACAAAAATCCAGAAAATCACATTGTATGATTTTTAAATAATTTGCATTTTATTGCATGACATAAGTATTTGATCACCTACCAACCAGTAAGAATTCCGTCTCACACAGACCTGTTGTTTTTTCTTTAGCCACTTCAATACAGGGCACTTTCACCCTCTTCCTGCCCAAGCCATTTTTCAGCTTTCAGCGCTGTCACACCTTGAATGACAATTGCGCGGTCATGCAACACTGTACCCACAAATAAAGCTTTCTTTTGGTGGTATTTGATCACCTCTGCGTTTTTTATTTCTTGGGTTATAAACAAAAATAGAGCGACACGTTTGAAAAAAACACAATATTTTTGACTTTTTGCTATAATAAATATACAATTTTTTTTTTCTTTAAACAATTTTTTCCTCAGGTTAGGCCGATTTATCTATTCTTCTACATATTTTTGTTAAAAAAATCGCAATAAGCGTATATTGATTGATTTGCGCAAAAGTTATAGCACCTACGAAATAGGGGATAGATTTATAGCATTTTTTTTTTTTTTTTTCTAGTAATGGCGGCGATCTGCGATTTTTATCGTGACTGCGATATTGCGGTGGACACATCGGACACTTTTAACACATTTTTGGGACCATTCACATTTATACAGCGATCTGTGCTATAAAAATGCATTGATTGCTGTATTAATATGACTGGCACGGGAGGGGTTAACACTAGGGGGCGATGAAGGGGTTAATGTGTTTCCTAGGGATCGATTCTTACTGTGGGGGGAGGGGACTGACTGGGGGAGGTGACCGATCGGTGTCCTCTCCCTGACAGGACATGGATCTGTGTGTTTACGCACACAGATTCACGGTCCTTCTCAGTTACTGGGCAATCGCGGGTGCCCAGCAGACATCGCGGCCGCCGGTAATGCGCATCGGGTTCCCAGTGACGCGCCGCCTAGTCGCTCGGGAAGGTGCAACGTCCGCCCAGAACAAGAGGCTCATTGTCCTGCCATCATATGACGGTGGGCTAGTGGTTAAGAAGCCCTCCTGTTCTTTACTCATTACCTGTAGTAACTGCACCTGTTTGAACTCGTTACCTGTATAAAAGACACCTGTCCACATACTCAATCAAACAGACTCCAACCTCTCCACAATGGCCAAGACCAGAGAGCTGTGTAAGGACATCAGGGATACAATTGGAGACCTGAACAAGGCTGGGATGGGCTACAGTCGACAATAGGCAAGCAGCTTAGTGAGAAGGCAACAACTGTTTGCGCAAATATTAGAAAATGGAAAAAGTTCAAGATGATGATCAATCTCCCTCGGTCTGGGGCCTAGCTGAGTCAACGTCATCACGTTTTGTATACGGAGTTACACAGCTACGGAGCCCCACGTACAGGAGAAAATTCGAGGAGACGCCCAACCCCTCCATGTTTGTACTCACCGCGAGATCTTTTCAGCTTAAGTGTAAGTGAAATACTTTATAGGGCCTCTTTTTGTTTCTTATTTCATGAGACATTGAGCTACCACCCTGTGCCTAAACGACCATCTGGAGTGAGTCTATTTGGGAGACTTTGCCTAAAACGATCGTTTGGAGTGAGTCTATTTGGGAGATTTTAAATCCCTGTACTTAGAGAGACCGCTGTAATAACGGTCATCCACCTCTGGTAAGGAGGCTACATTATCACTATTTGGGTGTCCTTTTGGTGGAAGAAGACTTCTCTCTTTTTACACATTCAACTTATATGCACCAATGTGAATCACAGTATATGGACTGTTTTTGCCTTTCTGGCCTATTATTCTTCTTCACCAATTTCTGAACTTTTTCTCATTTTTTATTTGTATATATTTTATATCATTTTGCAATATTGGTTTAACCCTTGTTTAGCCATTTATCAACACTTGTTTCATACATCAGGTTCATCACGTTTTTTCACTTGGCGCTGTACCTTATTATATATAATGGCCCAGATTCTCATAGGGCGGCGTAAATGTAAGCAGGCGTAGCGTACCGTAGTTACGCTACGCCGCCGCAACTTAGAGAGGCAAGTGCTGTATTCACAAAGCATCCAAAGTTACGTCGGCGTAGCGTAAATGTGCCGGCGTAAGCGCACCTAAATCAAATGAGGAACAGGGGGGCGTGTTTTATGTAAATTAATCATGACCCCACGTAAATGACGATTTTTTCGAACGGCGCATGTATCACGTCGAATTTTCAAATTAAATTACCCCCGCTCAATACCTAGGCGACGTGAATGTAACTTACGTCCAGCCCCATTCACGGACGACTTACGCAAACAATGTAAAATACAATGGTGTTCGTATGTTTCCGACGTCCATACCTAACATGACTTACCCCTGCTTTATGAGGGGTAACTTTACGCCGGCGTATGTCTTGCGTAAACAACGTATCTTGATACGCCGGGCGCACGTACGTTCGTGAATCGGTATATCTAGCAAATTTACATATTTGACGCGGAAATCTACGGAAGCGCCACCTAGCGGCCAGCGTAAATATGCAACTAAGATACGACGGCGTAAGAGACGTATGCCGCTCGTATCTTAGCCAAATTGATGCGTAACTGATTCTAAGAATCAGCCGCATAGATACGACGGCTCTCATTCGGACTTACGATGGCGTACATGGCGATACGCCGTTGTAAGTCCTTTGAGAATCTGGGCCATTGTTTTTAAACTTTTGGTATCCTAGTTTTTGGTACTGGCAGCTTTTTATCCCAACATCATTTTGGGAATTTCTCACGTTTATACACTTATTTTTTAGCGCAGTGTTTTTTCCTTGTTTGGAAAACCCCCAACCTGCAAGGGAAATTTTAGAAAAAAATGCCCCTCGTCGGTGTCTTGCCCGGCGTCCATCGGCGGCCTTGTCCGGTCCGGCGTCCGTCTGCGGCCTCGGTGATGTCCTCCCGCGCTGTCTCTGAGTCGAATCCCTGCTTCCCGCGCTGTGTTTGAACGCCGCTGACATATACAGAGCGCAGTACACTCGGGCACGCTCGGCCACACTCGGTTTCTAGGAGGCGTCACAGAGCGTGACCGCGAGCGAACCTGAGCCTGGCCGAATGTACCCGAGTGTACTGCGCTCGGTATATGTCGGCGGCGCAATTCAAACTCAGCGCGGGTATCGGCGTATATCGCGCACCCACGATTTTCCCCTTATTTTAAGGGGAAAAAAGTATGCGGGCTACGCCGATAAATACGGTATGTCATGCAATAAAATGCAAATTAATTACTTAAAAATCATACAATGTGATTTTCTGGATTTTTGTTTTAGATCCGTCTCTCACAGTTCAAGAGTACCTATGATAAAAATTACAGACCCCTACATGCTTTGTAAGTAGGAAAACCTGCAAAATCGTCAGTGTATCAAATACTTGTTCTCTCCACTGTAAGTACAGAAAAGAGTGCCAGACCAAAACCAGATAATTTAATTTGTTGGAGAATAGGCATAGTTAAAACAGCCAAAGCATTTTGGCGGAAGACCCCTTCATCAGGGTTTAACACAGGATAAGCTTTGGATCCTCCATTGTTTCTCAGCAACTGATTTCAAGTTATTACTGTAAGTGGATAGTTCAACACTAGTTGTAATATAGATATGTGAAGTCACTTTCTTCGAGTCCATCCAAGTTTTATTCTGTGTTTATTCCTGATGAAGGGGGAGGGGTGTAACCCCCAAAACTGGTTTGATTTTTTTTTTTTTTTTTTTTAATATGACTTTTTTATTTTACAAATAATTATGTTTGACTCATTCATTCAGTTTTGGTCTAGCACTCCTTTCTTTATTTCCATGGTTTGAGTCACTGTCAGGTGCCCATTGAAGAAAGTCGTGCTGTGAGGGAGCCACCTTGCCAAAGCTATAGAGCTTATTTAAAGTTTTCCTTCATCTAACTATACATGCAATTCCAAAAGTTCCCAGCCCCTCTTTAGGTATGTTCTGGAGCCCAACTGCGACCAGGGCATTATCTGCCTGAACACAAAGGGGCAGGGACTGTGACATCATTGACCTCATATGGTCACATGGTTTGAACCAAATCCAAGTTCATCAATACTTTTGATCTCCTCATGCTTCTTTTAGCCATGTCTTGTGAACATATTTGTACCAGTGTCACCTGCACATCTTTGCTGTGGACTATGGACTTGTTCATATATGCAGTTAAACTACTGCGCCTCTGAAATACAATCCATGATGCATTGCTTTTCATATGACATTTGACAGGCAGTGAGGAGGTCTGTGTTGCAATGTGTGTCAGCAAACCCCTGTGTAGTCTTAACTAGGGGTGCACATGACAGGATGACAACGCAGGAACTCAATTGAAAGGCAGTTGTCACAACATAACACATAATAGGAAGTTCCTTAAATTAGCTCTTGGTAGGTTGGTTAGGGTTGTAAGTTATTTTTAGGGTTTGAGTTTATGTTAATGATTAGGTTTAGAAAGTGAGCTATGGTTAAAGTATAATTCCAGCCAAAACGTTTTCCTTTTAAAATGTGGCTTTGTGCTTAGGGACCCCAACTTCGAGACAGGAATCTCCCTAGTGGGGAAGCAGACAACAATCTAAAAAAATGAACAGAGGTTCTAGCCCGTCTTCATCTAAAAGAAAGTTTGGGCTGGAGTTCTACTTTATGGGGCCAATCAAACTGAAACTGATATTTTAGTTTTTGCTAGCTGGTATAGTTAAAATCTCCTCTTCCAGGCCTGTGTATGTGTGCCACACTCTCCATTCAATCCTATGGAGAGTTATACTCCATACTCTGGAAGAATATAAACTCTCCACAGGATTTAATGTTGAGTGCGATGGAGAAGAATTTGAAAATCAGTCCTGACATGGACCTACAGTCAATATTTCGCTGGATCAGGAACAGGTTAGTATAAGGCCCCTTTCACACCGGCGCCTCAGTGTAGTGGATTCTGCACTCTCCTCACTGAGCAGGCGGATGACAGGTGAGTGTCTTCTCCGTTGTGCAGAGCATACACAGGCACAGTCCTGCTTTTCTCTATAGGGAAACTGGATGGAAATGGACTGCCTGTACGTTTTTATCTGCTCCGTCAGACGGATTGAAATTAGGACCTCCATTCATCTGTTTTTTGCGGGCAGGATCGGGTTCAGATGGTGGCGGGTGTCAGTGGAAATGTGTTCGCTGACATCCGCACCTCCATAAGGGAGATTGGAAGGTCCAATCAGGTCCACCTGAAAAACTGACAGGGTCCTGACAGGTGAAAGAGCCCTAAGAATGTCGGGGAATGGGATGTTGGTCAAATAAATGTGCCAGCAAAAGAAGTACCTGTAATTAACAAAATAGAATACTTACCTCTTCTGCTGCCTGCCCCCAAACACGGCTTAAAGCAAGAGAAAGTAATGTTATACTGAAATTGACATTTAGGGTTTGGAGCTATTTGTAGAGCTATTTGCCCTTTAAATCTGCCGGTACATTCATTCTGTTCAAATGGAGGCAAAGATGAATGTGATTAGTCAATTTTCTCTCCAGATAAAATGTTATTCATTAGTACAGAAAATAGTGAATCAAAAAAATACTGTCTTATGTCCACTAGATGGAGCTGATGATCATAGGAAATAGTTACTATGACCGTCATCTCCATATAGTGACCATAATGTGGTATTTTCATGATTAACTTTATTGTTTATGAATGAAAATAACCCAATAACTTTCATGTTTGCTTCCATTTGCACAGAATGAACATACACAGTTTCACAGGATAATTAGTCCTGCGATTTTTTTTTTTTTTTAAATACATCCCTTACAGTTTATCTATTGTATCAGTGACTACTCCTGTTAACCTCCACATCACTTCTCTATCCTATAGTGACATCACAGTGACATGCACAGCAGAGGAAAAGGTAAGTAATATTTTGCTTTTTTTTTCTTTGCAGCTAGGTTTTATATTTTCACAATTAATTAGGGGCCAACACAATATCTCTACTGGTGAGATCTCCATATTTCAATTCTTGGGTCTGCATAACTGCCTAGGACATTATCAATCGCTCCCACTCTTTCCGATGGATCTTCTTTTTTTTTTTTTTTTACAGCATCCGGAAACTAGGAGCGGACTCAACCCACCAAGCTTCATCCAAAATATTACATTTATTTATATAATATTACTTTTTTTTTGTGGTTCCTAACTGTACTTAGCATAAAATAGATTCCGTGAGTGTGCCCTAGGGCTCCAAACCAGACTGGCATAAACAGATTCTGAAAATACATTAAGCTAATAAGTACCTTAGTCCTCCCTCCTATCCCTAGGGGAAGCAATAAATAGGCATAAAAGTAGAGCAATGGGTTTCCTGAAATATTACCATCATGCCAAGATACAGTGTAATATGTAATTATAGGAGGATTGCCCAGAGTTCCTGTGAAGTCTATCTTATTAGGTATAATTAGTGTATCTAAACCCAAGAACAAACATGAAATACTGTATATTGCAGCTTATTAAAGCGGAACTTCATCCAAAAAGGGTTCCACTCTTATTCCTCCTCCCCACTCCATAATTGGATTTTTTTTTGGGGGGGTGTGGGGGGGGGGATCGGTTACCTAGTTTTTGCGGGTACCCAATCCAAGTGACCATTCACAGGGCGAAGTGTGGCTTGTGCATGCTCAGTGGGAAACCGGCTGTGAAGTCACAAGAAGTCAGTCGACTTCCCGCAGTTATCATGCCGGCGCTGTGGACCCACAGATCGACGAAGAACTGGCCCGGGTGAGGATGGTGTTGGATCCCTGGACAGGCGAGTGTCAGCTTATCAAAAGTCAACAGCTACAGGTTTTGTAGCTGCTGACTTAGAATTTTTTTGGGAACTTGGTGGAAGCTCCGCTTTATTCATTACAGATTTTTTTTCCTTTATTTTTTACCCGGTCACGTAGAATATTCCCATCACATTTGGTAATCACAGCACAGAGGTAAAGTGAAACGTTTTCGCGATGTGCAGGATACCTTTCTTCATGTGAGAAGAGGTTGTTGTTTATGTGCATATGTTCCTGCTTTTCTACAGGGGCATACTGTATAGGAAAATAATCTGACTTGACATGAGTTGAATTCATTGTGGAGAGAAGCGTATTTAGAATGTTTTTACAATGGCATTGTTACTAATCCTCCCACTGTGCTATTGTATTCTGACAGCAGGACTCCTTCACTGGATACACTCATACTACCAATTGGCTGCGGTCACTGATCGAATTAAAATTTCCCAACATTCCCATTTAAGAGAAGCTGAACAAGTACAGTCATAGATGGATTGAAATTTGTCCGGTCCTTACTGAATCTTCTGATTTTTTTGATCCATCTATGACCAACTTAAAAGGGTCCAAACCATCATCCTGCACCCCTGAATTATACCATTAGAAGGTATAAAAGCAAAAAGCAGAAAATACAGTGAAGTTCCTCTTCTCTTGATATCTGCTTACCTGTGCAGTCACAATTAAACCTATGGCTGAAAAGAGAACTACAGGGACTTAATACATTCTACTTTCATTGGACACGCCAGGACCTGACAAGTTCAGAGGAATATAAAGAAAGACAGTGTGCATGTTCTTTTAAATGTTTAAATGTTGCAAATTCATTTCTTAACAGAAATGCATACAACTGTGTACCAAGCAAACATAAATCATTGGCTTAATCACAAAGTGAATAATAAAAGTTCTTGACATGTAGCAGGGAGCTGGCTATCTTACCTGCAGTATCAGAAGACACTCTGCAACATTGTTGCAGTGAGACTGTTTCCCTCTAGTGCCAGATAAGACTCTGTGTCGTCACATCCTGTCAGAAGAGTGATTACCACCAGGGAGCAAAGCATATAGGGAATTGTAGTCCCAGGACTCAAGTTTCACATTCTGGTTGAACTGTATTGAACTACAAGAGCCAGCATGCTTTGGAGAAAAGGAACCAAAGATTCCATCTTGAGGCAGGAGAACTAGACTCAGGGGAGAGGTGTTGCATCCTGGGTCTGTCTATAGTTCGTTTACAACAGCCGGTCGGGACATACAGCCTGAGAGAGGGGGATCCCAGGTGCATATCTAGGCGCACCTGCATCGACAGTGTGAGGTGACCAGTAAAGCCCTGTACACACGGCCTGGATTCTCGTCAGGAAAAAAACGTTGTTTTTCCTGACGAGATTCCTGGCAAGATTCTCTTGCCGGCCGAGTGTACACACGTACGATTCAAAAGAACCGCCGTTTTTAAATGGCACGACCACGGTGACGTCATCGACTACGATGAGCATGCACTCGTCACATTCGATGTCATCACCGCCATCTTGCTTCACCCTACCTACCGCGAATGCGTCAAAGTCATTTCGAGCATGCGCGGGTTTCCACGGAGACAGGTAAGTATACACACTCTCGAGTTTCGAGAATCACAACGAGAAAATAGAGAGCAGGTTCTCTATTTTCCTCGTCCAAATTCTGGGCAGTTTTCTTGACGTGAAACCTCAAAGCCTCGTACACACACACACGGTTTTTCTTGTCGAGAAAAACGTGCGTGTGTACAAGGCTTAAAGAGTCCAGCTTTATTCCAATAAAAAAGATTTAAAGTCCAGCTTTATAGAAATTCCAAGTGCCTTGTAGTGCTTAGTGATGAATAAAAAAACAGTGCTCCAACGTGCAACAGTGCTTCCCACATCCAAGCATCTTATCAGATGGATTTGATCTCACGACAAAGAGATCAAACTCACTTTATCAGTAAAAGGAACCTATGCTCCCTTAATCCATGCTCCAAAACAGATCTGCGGCCCAACCAGCAATTTGCAGCAATGGTGTCCCCACTTGAGAATCACACAGGCAGCTCTCAATTTCCCACAGCAAATGCTCTAGACCAGGGGTGTCCAACCAAGATGGCATTGAATGTGGACCAACACAAAATCCTCGCCTCGCAGCTATTGCAACCATCCGGTTGGATGTCTCCGGAGACATTGCTCTCTGGACGGGCCCCTCTTAAACTGGATCACTGGAGGACCTTGCAGTTATCGCACTTCTTTAGATCATTGCCTAGCCCGGCTCTCTTTACCCGTCGGCTCCACGCTTTTAAAGAGCTCTGTCTGGGAGAGGGTCCGATCCGGAGATCCTTATCAACCTCATACAAATCTTTGTTGGATCTCCACGCCACAGGAGACCCTCCGTTCTTAGCCAAATGGGAGAGAGACCTTCAAGTTACCTTTACTGAAACTCAAAAGGAGAGAATACTTTTTTTTTTTGCTCAGAAATCCTCCCTATGCAGTAGGTACCAGGAAACCATGTACAAAATTTTGACACGTTGGTACAGAACCCCATCAGTTTTGGCAAAAATATTCCCTCGGCAAACAGACCGTTGCTGGCGTTGTGGCCTCCATTCTATTACCCTTCTGCATATTTTCTGGGAGTGTCCTACACTTGCCACATTCTGGCAACCAGTGCTTAGGCTTATACATAAGCTCACAGACATCTCATTGCAAGATAACCCAGCTGCGGTCCTGCTTTACCTAACCTCACTGTCGAGAAAACGTTACCACAAATCCCTTCTCAAGCATCTCCTTAATGCGGCACAGGCTTGTATTCCGCCTTTGTGGGAACAACAGTCTGCCTCAACGGTAGCCCAGTGGTTCGCGAGGGTGAAGGATATAGGGCAGATGGAAGATTTGACAGCGGCATTGCAGGATAAGTCTGAGGAACACAAGTCCAGATGGATACATTGGGACCTCTTCCGCTTTTCGGACCAGTTCCTCCAATATACCTAATTAAGATCCTTTAACGGAGGTCTCTGCTGCCTGACTGATGCTGCTGATGCCATCCCCAGGGAGGCAACCCCTCCAAACCCCCCCCCCCCTTCTTTTTTTTTTTTCTCTTTTCCTACCCCTTCACCCTTTTTTTCTTTTTTTTTCTAATTCTTTTCAAATCAATAAATGAAAATATGGTGTGTACAGGTTAGCGTTTTCTACCCCATTTTAGACTTCCCTCTATGATGTGACAGATTTCCATAGCAATCTAGAGGTTTCCCCCCTCGGACGTGCTCGCCCTCGGTGTGACCTGCCTGAGGGGTTTTCTACATGAAGGTAATAATGTTTTGTAATTCTTATTGCCTGTAATATTTGTTTTGATATTTCATAATATAGTATGGAGTAATGGTTGTACTTCAAAAGTTTTGCATTGATTGCTTGTTCTGATAAGTTGCCTTTTTATTGTACCTGTAACGCATCATTAAATAAAGAATTAAAAAACAAAACAAAAAAACAAAGCCTCCTTAAAATAGGAGAGGGGGACCCCAAAACTAAAATCCAGAAACAAGAAAGGGGAGGGAGGGTGGGAAATTTCCCCCAATGTAGCTTCCTTCTGACTGAAGACCTCCTAAGACCCCTAGCTTGACTACTCCCTGTAGCTCCACCCATTCCTATCCTAGACACCAATCGCGTAAGTCCCAACACTTATTTACTATCAGACTAGGCTGAAACCCCTCCTCGACCCAAACCGCTTTAACCCCTCTCATGCTGGTCCTCCGTCCATGTCTTTTCTCTCCTTTACTCCAGGCCTACTTGTATACTGGCCCTTTGTATAAAAAGTGTGTGCACCCCTGTTCTAATGGTTAGTCTTGTCAAAATGATGTTAGTTTTTCACCGTAGTAATGAGAAAATTTGGAGGATTGAAAATTTCTAACAGTAAATGTGGTTTTTGTTCAGGAAAGTCCATTTACTCCAACATCAAATGTCAAAAGCAAACCTTTTTTGAAGAACTTTAAAAACAACATTCATCAAGTAATCAAATGTGATTTAATATGAGAACCTCTTAATATTAACAATAAAAAAATAGTAGTACCATCATCCTAGAAGTCAATTAGAATAGGGTTAGGACTTGAGGGACCCCAGGGGCCCAGGAGACCAAACAAAAAGGGGGGCAAGAGGACTATATGGGTACTGTTTAGAGAGATAGACTTGAAAGGTAGTAGGAGTAAAAGATATATATCAATTTATTAACATGGTATCAAAAAGACAAAACATAGTCATAAAAACATCAAAAATAATGATATAAGACAATAAACATATATTGTGGGACCAGCCATGCAAGTCACCGGGCTAAATTAGTCCCCAAAGGGGAGGATCACTGTGAAAGAGGAGGTCACTCAAAACGGGATCTCAACTAGTTTCGCGACTGGGTCGCTTCGTCAAGAGAATTCTAAAAATAATATAGTGGTTAGCACAAAGGGCTATATATACGGTACATATACATAAACATGCATAGATTAAATAAACAAGGAAAATACTGCGCTAAGAACAAAAAATTGAGAAATAAAAAAATATGACTTTTTAAGGAAAGCTGCACACCTAAAAAACATGTGATACTCATGTAAACAAAACAAAAACAAAGGGTGGTAGATAGTGCTAAAAAGAATCCACCACCGATTTTTGTGATTTGAATGAACAGTTACGTCCATTCAACTCACAAAAATCGGTGGTGGATTCTTCTCTTTATTTGAATACATTTTTGTCACTTCAAAAATCGGATAATAACATACTACCACACTTTGGACATTAACTATTCAATTTATTTTTGAGTGGCATTGGTTGCTATCCCCGGCGAGGGGTAGCAACATTATATTTATTTATGTCTAGTTTGCACGGACTCATTTTGTGTTTAAACTTATATTTACATCTACACTTAATTTAAGTAGTGTGGTTCTTAGCGTTACCTACCCCCCTTTGTTTTTATAAACATGCATAGGCCAATCAAGTGTATACAAACACGTATTGAGGTATTTAAAATATGTAAAGAAACATTATTTAGGGGAACAAGTGTTGTGTGGCTCACCTATAGAGAGAACACCAAGTCGCTTGGAAGTCGCAGCCAAACGTGGGAAAAGCCTCCCGCGGCGACCAAGGGGGACAACTGCGGAGGTGAACCTGTTTGACTATATTCATAGGTATATCGTGAGTTGAGACTAAAGTGTTCTGTTAAGTGGTGATGGTGAAGGGGTAACACCGTGGCAAGTGTAAAAGAGGTATTTGAATTAAGTGAGGGAACATGAAACCCAAGGATAGAGAGAGTGGGGGGGGGGGGGGGGGGAGAAGGGGGTAATAAAAAAAGAGGGGAGGGGAAAAAAAGAGAGGGGGGGAGTAAAGAAGGGGGGGGAGAGAGGAGGGGGGATTGAAAATGAAAGGAGGGGAGGGGGGAGATGAGGGGAGGGGGGCAGAGAAAGGGGAAAAGGGAGGAAGGGGCCTGGGATGGGAAGAAAAAAGAAGGGCGAAGGGGGGACACAAGAAAGGGAGGGGGGAAGGGAAGAAAGGGAGGGAGAGAAAAGAAAAAAGGGGGAGGGGGAGAAGGGAGGGCAAGGTGAAGGAATAAGGGGGACAAGGAAGGAGAGGGTGAGAGTGAGGGGAAGAAAGTGAGGAGGGGGAAGCTGGTTGCAGTGAAAAAAGTGGGTCAGGAATTGGAGCTGAGGTGTCTTAAGGGAATATACCTGTAAACAAGTGAAAAATGGTGTACAGGGTAAAGGGGCCCTAGGACCCAGTTGCAGCGTGACAGGTATGCGGCGGGTGGTTACACGGGCCCCACAGTAATACTGTGTGAAATGTGAGTTCAGAAATGAAATCTGATGAAGTCTCACTTATGCGAAGCAACCTATGAAGGAAAAAACAAGCATTGTAAAGGACAAACAGAAAAGGCCAGGAGTGAGTATAGAACTAAAGCCTGCAGTATAGCAGGTTCCGTCTGAGACAATAAGGTATGTCAGGTTGTAAACTTACTGATTGCTGGATGGAGCAATAGAGTGTCCTAGGGCCTGGTGTTCAACACAACCGCTGCAGGTCTCAGCCTGCTTATATGTTCCCAACGCGGTGACATCATCACAGGGCGCCGTGGCGCCCACGCGAGGCATCACCGCGTTAGACCGCCCGCATGACGCGATCGCGGCACTACATCGCGCGCGCATGCGCACAGAGCATTAAGGCTTCAGCCATGGCTGCGCCAATGCAAAGGCAAGTGCGGCCAAGCCCCTGGGTGGGGCTATGGTCGGACCAGGGCGGGCACAAGATCGCCGATTGGAGAATAGTCCGCGGGAGACCGCCCACCAAGTCGAGAAGGGATATGTGAAAGCAAGACAAACGCCGGTACTCTTGGTAAACATAAATAATACAGAAGGAGTTATACAATATACAAATTGGTAGTAAATGTCAATTGATTTAAACGGGCATGTACATACCCTACATATAAATTAGTTAGTAAGGAGCATTTAACGTTAAAATGCCCATAGTAATGGGCAGGCAGCATTTATTAAAAAGAGTCTGAATGTCAAACACAGTACAACAGAAACAAACAAACAAACAGCAATAATACATCATTATGTATTATGATGTAATATGTATGATGATGTAGAGGAAAAGGAGAGTGGATAAAGCCAGAAAAGAAAATGTATTTATTCAGGCCTGGTTGTAATTACAGGAATGATTTAAACTAATTGACCTCATTGAGGCCAGGTGGTATCATGGCATTGAGCCGCTCAATCCAAAGCA
The DNA here is from genome assembly GCF_905171775.1 of Rana temporaria. Taxonomy (NCBI): domain Eukaryota; kingdom Metazoa; phylum Chordata; class Amphibia; order Anura; family Ranidae; genus Rana; species Rana temporaria. Next base: position 33,641,731 of record NC_053498.1, read on the forward strand.
CCTCTCGTTGTAATAACACTCTCTCGATCCCCACCCCTTGAGTCAATAGCCAATGCCTCTAGAACCATGAACTGTACTGCTAGCGGGTTATATTTATGGTGAAGTCCTATATGTCGGCCAATGGTAGTTAATTTCCCATTGGTTGAGCAATATAGTTGATCACCAATCCGCTGTCGGAATTCTCGAATAGTCTTGCCAACATAGAATGCATGGCAGCTGCACAACATCAAGTAGATCACCCCAGTAGATCCACAGTTGGCTGCAAATTGGGGGGATAAAAATTCTCCATTAGGGAGTCTCTGTGTATGTCCCTCCAGGATCCATTGGCATCTTGGGCAATGCCCACATCGTGATGTGCCCAGAGGTCCCAGATGCGGGGCGTCAGTAGCTTTGTAGTGGCTACTGGTCAGACGATCTTTTAGTGATTTAGCACGCCGGAAAACTAATTCCGGGGTGATGCCAACGTGTTTGCTCAGGGTATGGTGGTCTGATAGCAAATGCCAGTGTCTACTTAAGATGCTGCGTAGCTGACCATGATGAGCTGAAAATTTAGTAATAACCTTTGTGGTAGGTTTATTGGGGGTACGTGGGGTGGTGTAAAGTAGAGAGATTCTGGTACGGGCATTGAAGGCTTTCCTTAAGGTGGTGGGGGGTATACCCCCTTAACAGAAGTTGTTCTCGTAGGGAGGCGGCCTGGGCACGGAAATCCTCATCTTGCGCACAGTTTCTACGTAAACGGAGAGGTGTGTAACAGTGTGTTACCGTCTGTGGGTTTACGGTATAAGTCTGTGCCTTAGGGAGCCATCAGAGTTTTTCGTGATCAGAAGATCTAGGTAGGGAATCTGTTTGTCGTCAGAGGAGACAGTAAAAAGTTCATTGTCAGAGTTTTTGTTCAGTGCGTGGACGAACTCATCCAACAACGTTGAAGAGCCCGTCCACACGATGAACAGGTCGTCAATGAAACGGTACCAGCAAAGTACTGACTGTAGAAATTTATGCCTCAAATTTATGCCTCAAATTTATGCCTCATTTTATTTAGGCCTCATTGGCAAACGTCCTTCGCTCCCAACCCCCAAGATATAGGTTGGCGTAGGCAGGGGCACAGGATGTGCCCATTGCCACGCCTTGGCATTGCAGGAAATGTTGCTCCTCAAACATAAAGTAGTTACGGGTAAGAATAAGTGTTAGTAATTTCAACAAAAGTTCATTGAGGGGCCATGTAGTATGATCCTGTTCCATCAGGAAGGATCCAGCCCTCAGGACCCCCTGCTCGTGGGGAATGCTCGAGTATAATGTCTCGACGTCAATCGCCACGAGGAGGGAGTCCGGAGGGACCTGGATCCCCTCCTATGTGCCGTAGCAGGTCAGATGTGTCCTGAATGCAAGAGGGTAAACTTTTAACATGGGACATAAGGAAGCAGTCAACAAATTTGCTAGCATGGTCAGCCAGGGAACGAATGCCCGGCACGATAGGCCGGCCCGGGGGTTTTTGAAGATTTTTGTGCGTTTTAGGTAAAGTATAAAACGTAGGAGTCCTGGGATATTAAGGGATAAGATAACTCAGCGTATCTTTATCAATCAGGCCCTGCCAAAAAGCGCCCATACAGAGTTCACAGAATTCATTGGTAAAGACTTGAATACAGGACATAGGAATCGGTTTATACCAAATAGGGTTATTGAGTACAGTATGGCACATCGTACGATATTGGTGATGTGACATGACAACAATGTTACCGCCTTTGTCAGATGGTTTTATAATGATGTCCTTACATTGCTGTAAGTGTTTCAAGGCAGTTTGTTGGTGGAGGGTGAGGTTGGAGGGAAACTCTAGCCACTGGTTGTGTTTAGGGTCCTTGATAGACGATTGGAGGAACGCCCATATTGTTGGGCATGTCATTAAAGGAACACTAAAGGTTCGTTTTTTATTAGATCAATTTATTGCTGTAAGCAAGAGCATTTAATTATCACTTACCTCGTTTTTCCTTTTGACCTCCAAAATACAGTAATCCAGGTTTGAAAATGCCATTTCCTGTCACTCCTCTTCTTGCTTTCCACCAGCATCTGAGCTGTTTTGCATGGTGGAAAGCAGAATGTGCTCACCCCCTCCCTATGACTACAGCCCTGCGTGAAGATGCTATCTTATCCCTCACAGGCATGGAGGCTAAGCCTAATGGAAACTGTAGTTCCCATTAGGCCATGATGTAGCAAGAATGAATGCGCACAGCAAACCAGGAAGTCAGTGAGAATAACGATTCAGGAGTGCTGGAGGTGAATAAAATAGTTCGATTTCAACAGGTATCAAACTAGTTATAATGCAAAACATTACTTTATCAGCTACTGTCAGACTTTAATTTAAGAGGAAAATATTTTTGTCTTTACAACCCCTTTAAGTCTGGAAAATTACGAGACTTAAGTTAAAAATTTTTAGGGGCAGGGGCACTATATACTATAGGCAATGTCGCAGGTATTGGTGATGAGGTTCCATCGGGGGCCCCAAGAGTCCCAACAAATGAAGCGGGGAGGGGGTCATCGGTGGAGCCCTCATCATACAAAAGCATTAGGTCACGAAACTCATCCATGGAAAAATGTTTGGTACGTTCAGATAGTTCTCGTTCTAAATTGGTATTTTGGGGATCAGCATCGACATAGATAAACTTATAGGTGAGATTACGTGCAAACAAATACAGGTCTTTGATAGTCTGTGACATGTAATGGGTCTAAAGGACAGAAGCCAAGACCGAGTTGTAATACGAACAATTCATCAGTGGACCAAGGGATAGAGAAAAGGTTGATGATATTTAGTTGATTGATGTCAGGAGTTGACTGGGTAGTGGTGTCAGAGGTACATTGCGGGTGTGTGTGCGGATTGGTGTTTGGTGGAGTTTTTTTTTACCCTTCCTTGGTGCCACTGGTGAAGTCCCATCATTATGGTATGTACGTTTGCGTGTGGTGTTAGGTGCCGATACCGAAATTGAGCGTGGGCCTGTGGGAAGAGAAAGAAAAGAAGAGGTAGACGAGTCAGATTCAGAGTGGTCAGTATTGGAATTCTGAGGGGCCCTCTGTGGCTTTTGGGGCGATCAGTCCATTTATAGGCATAGCCTTCGGAGAAGGCTAGCTTATCCTTAACGTATTTAGCCTGCTTTTCAGTAATAATGGGCCAGATTCAGAGAGATTGGCGCATCTTTAGATAGGTGTAGCGCATCTCATATGCGCTACGCCGTCGTAAAATTTAGAGGCAAGTACAGTATTCACAAAGCACTTGCTCCCATATGTACGCCGGCATAACGTAAATCAGGGTATCTAGCTTACATATTCATCGCGTAAATCAACGGAAAGCGCCCCTTGCGGCCAGCGTAAATATGCACCCAAGATACAACGGCGTAGGAGACTTACGTCGGTCGTATCTTGGCAAAATTCAGGCGTATCTCATTTAAAGAATTTGCGCATAGATGCGACGGCGCACATTTGGACTTGCAACGGCATATCAGTAGATACGTCGGCGTAAGTCTTTGTGAATCCGGGCCATTGTCTCTATTCATCAGCTCCAGGCGCTCTCTAACCTCCTTCCATTTGGTGGGGAAGGTGGTGGTGTCCGTGAGGTGGTGGTATTGAGTGTTAAGACGGTTAATTTCACTGTCCAGGGAAATCGTATCAAGAGAATATTGGTTAGTAAGCGTTTTCATCAACTCTAGGCTGCAATGCGTTAAGGTTTTTTCCCAGGAGGTTTTAAAACTGGGGGACGGGTCCTTGATGGTAAGGGAATAGCTGGATCCTCAAGCCGAGAGGGCAAGTATCTTCTTGAATGTACTGTTTGAAGTATTTAGTATGCCAGTGCAAGTGGGACTTTCGCTTAAGCAGACTGAACATTCTGTCGAGAAAGATTTAAATTTCTTCTTCAGATTTGACATTAGTTGTCAGGCACTTAGTCTGGATCGAACTCATAAAGGCGGTCTAGGCTGTTCCTAACAGATCCATGTCAAAAATAACAAAAGCTGCCTACACAAAAAAAGTATACAAAATAATAGAAAGTAACAAACTAGTACAATTAGGGGCTGCTTCCCCAATTATTGTCTTATATCATTATTTTTGATGTTTTTATGACTATGTTTTGTCTTTTTGATATCATGTTAATAAATTGATATATATCTTTTACTCCTACTACCTTTCGAGTCTATCTCTCTATACAGTGTCGATATAGTCCTCTTGCCCCCCTTTTTTGTTTGGTCTTCTGGGCCCCTGGGGTCCCTCAAGTCTTAACCCTATTCTAAGTCATCAAATGTATTAATGAGAATTTTCATATGAATACAAATGTTCAAAAATCTGCTAGCGTATGGCCAGCTTAAATTTTGTATTTTTAGAAGGAGAGGAGAGGTCAGTAATGCACACAACCTTCAAGGTCAAGATTTATTGGTTTGCATTTTATAGACTGTCCAGGAATGTATGTACTTTTGGGAATCCTGAGGGACTGGAAGAGCAGGGAATTGTAACAAACCCAGAGCGATTGCATACAGGAAAGGTACAGCTCTTGTTTTCCTGGCCTCAAGTGTAATCAATTCAGTTTTTGACCAAACTGAAGAAGGCCTTTTTAGGCTTCTCTTGATAAAAGGGTATCATGTTCTTCTTCGGTGTAATGCTGGCTGTGCTGTCATATCTTGCCATCAATACATTATTAGTTATGGTCGTAAGTGCCTATGGCCTGTATATTTTTAGTGTACTCGTGAAATATGTTTATACACCTCGGGCATAATGTGGGTTAGAAGTGCATCAACACCCTCTTCTCCTGTTCCACTCTTTCTATGAGATGTTATCAAGCATTCCTTCTCATCTACTATTGCGCTGAGATCGCAGGGACAGGCATTCGGCAGAGTCTTGCCCCTGGTGCTAATAATACAGATCATAGTAATAGTTGTGGAATGTTCTGAATTTCGGCAGGCCTCGGCTTGCCTGTGTTGTAGTGGGGCACACAAAACATGCATACCGATACTGATCACTCACAGGCAAGCCTATGTTGTTTAGAGAGATGAGTGGGAGATACAGAAAACTAGTCGGTCAAGTGCATATAAATCAATAAGGAAATAACCGCCTTTAACTCCCATATTCAAATGGCACCTTTCAGCCATTTAAAAAAAATTGCCTGCATTTTATCATGAAAAAGATCACCTGTTTAAAAGGATTGGTTCTGTTTTTTTCTTGAGAAGTTCACTTTACTAGGACTAATATTTAAAGCTGAACATCCAGGCAAAGGGCTAAATGCAAAGATGATCAGATTTTTTTTTAACTCTTAAGCCTTTGTACACACAAGCGTTTTTTCAGACGGATAATAAACCAACGGTTTTCCCGAAAAAATTTCTCTCAGCCTGCCTTGCATACAAACACTCAGACAAAAGTCCGCCTGTCCAAAGCGCAGTGACGTAGAACCGGTACCACGGCACTATAAAGGGGAAGTTCCATTCCAACGGCGCCACCATTTGGGCTGCTTTTGCTGATCCTCGTGTTAGTAAAAGTTTGAGAGATGATTCACACTTTTCATGCGCTGCATTAAATGATGCAATAATTTGCAGCGTGACGAATGTCATTACGAACGCTAGTTTTACCAGAAAGAGCGTTCCCGTCTCATACTTGATTCTGAGAATGCGCGGGTTTCTGCCGTCGGAAAACTATACCGACAAACGTATTTCTCGCTCTGATTTTTGGCCTAATGGGTAAAAAAGAGATCCTGATCCCTTTTTCTGTCTGCCAGTTTTCCCGTCTGAAAAACTGTGATGGACCATACACACAGACGGGATTCCTGACAAGTAGCTCTCATAGCAGTTTTTCCGTCGAAAAAAACGCTTGTGTGTACGAGGCATCACAGGTCTCTTCCTTACCTTGTAACTAGACAGGAGGGAGGAGCAGTAGGCTAATAAGCTTATCGCTTTGTTACTGTGCTCTCTCCTATCTGCATGTTCGCCACACTTCAGCACAACTGATTAGCTTGTATTCAGTTAGCCTACTGTATATTTAGTTAGCACCCGGCTGTTCAGGTCAGGGGGGAAAGGGTTACTATTTTGCCACCTTTCCCCAGTGTGCTTGCAGGTGTTCGCTGGGGTCCAGCCACCCTCCCATGTAATATAAATGGAAAGTGGTCCAGATCCTAAGGGGTTGCTGGTGAACACTTAGAGAAATGCATGCAACCAGAAAGAGACTTGCTGGGACCCGTGGTCCGCTCTTGAATGCAGATTAAGCGGAAGAACCCAGGAACATGGATTTCTCTGTTTGAGCATTGCCAAGGATGGACTTTTCTCAAAGAGACTTCACCTGTGCAGGTAACCTGGAGCAGCCACAGTTGGCTTTAGTTAGGAAAAGGATGTTATTGCATGTTATACATGTTGAGCCAAGCCTACAGTAAAAATTGATTCAACTGCTCAGAACCTGGTTGGAAGTTATTGAAAGAGGTGCATGTGAGATATGTATTTGGCATATTACTAAAGAACTTGGAGTATGTGCAACATCACTATGACGGATGATACTGTAGTTGCCATGAGTAATGGTAAGGGGAAACCGCAACCAGTTGTTGGCATAGTTCCTAGTTAGGTGACAGGTTCTCTGGTAGCAAAGGGGGTCAGTGCTTTGAGGATCTCTTTAGCTGTCTATTTCTGCCAGTCACAGGAAGTGGACTATCTTTATGGAGATCTACTGCCTGGTCACTAAGTATGGGAAGAGAAGAGTTAAGTGAAAGCACGCATGAAGTCCGCACTTCGGGACTCTGCTCATTGGGATTCCATTCTGTTACTGGGTGTGAGGTAATAGAGGTACGCTGATCGGTGGAGTTGGCAGAGGGTCAGCCTGCCCGTCCGAATGCAATACATATATAAGTACATGGGACAAAGCAGCTTGAGGAGAAACTCCGTACATTGGGTACTGCACACATGTGGCTCATCTCAGTTGGACTGTACGCACGACTGCATCTCCTGCATGGTCCTGGGCATTGATGAGCATGCCTTTGGGTGGACTTTTACCCCACATGTAAGGCCCCGTACTCACGACCAAACATGTCTGCTGAAACTGGTCCGCAGACCAGTTTCAGCAGACATGTTTGGCCGTGTGTTGGCCCGAGCGGACCATTTTGGGACGGATCGGACAGGTTTCCAGCGGACAACTGTTTCCCGGACTTGTTTTAAAACAGTCCGCTGGAAACCTGTCCGCCCGGACATGTACGGTCGTCTGTACAGACCTACCGTACATGTCCTGCCGCCCGCATCCCTCGCATGCGTCGAATGACTTCGACGCATGCGTGGAAGCATTTTTAAGGCGGCCCGCCCACGTCGCCGCGTCATTGTCGCGGCGACACCACGTCATCGACGCGGCGACACCGCGGACACGCCCCGCGTAATGTTTACGCGCGGGCTTCTGTTCGATGGTGTGTATAGCCATCGAACAGAAGTCCCCGGGCAGTCCCCGGCCAGACATGTCCGATGGAAACGGTCTGCAGACCGTTTTCATCGGACATGTCCTGCCGTGAGTACAAGGCCTCAGGGTAGTGACCGCGTTCAACGCCTAGCATATTTGGCACCCAGCGAGGAGGGGAACATGAAAGAAGTACCATCCACCTACCCTACAAGCTCCTTGTGCTGCTTTTTGCTCTCCACTCTGAGCTGTTGTACATGGATGACAAATGGCTAATACTAAGTCATACCAAAGTACATATACAGCTAAAATATAAAACAATACAGTTAAAGTGATTTAAATGTTATTTTTTTTATAAATAAACATGTTTATACTTACCTGCAATGTGCAATCAAATTTCAGTGTGGCCCCCAACCTCCTCGAATCCCCCACTGGCTCTTCTGGCTCCTCCCTCTTTGGCAAGTTCCCCCATAGAAAACCTTGTGGAGGCTCGCTCAACCTCGCCACCTGTCGTCACTTTCTTTGATTGACAGCAGCGGGAGCCAATGGCTTCGGCTGCCTCAGCAAACCCAGCAAGACCAGGAAGCGAGGGTGAGATAAGAGCAGCAGGCATGCACCGCGATGGATCAAAGGAGGGCTCAGGTAAGTATAAGAGGGGCGAGGGGCATGTTACTACCTAAAATGTTTTTTAGGTAAAAAAATGTTTTAGGATTTAGAACCACTTTCAAGATGTTCATTGTATTTTTATGTACAGAGTTGCATTACTTTGTGTCTTTTATACCTGGAGTTCGGCTTTAAGTTATGGGTGGAAGATGGCAACCCTGCTTCATACTGCTTTTAGGGACCTTAGAGGATTGATCTTCCAAATGGAAACCTGCTTATTTCTAGTGTGTATGCCCATTAACCAATGGAAGTTCGGAGTATTTTTTAGTATTGAATATAATGGAATACAAACTGGGGAAGAGTTACAAAAACTGGCTCACACAGAATATGGTGCAGCTGTTTTTTCCCATTATGCATAAAGTAGAGATGATTGAAACTTCTGTTAGCTTTTTCCCCATCCGTTTGGCCCATTTCACATCTGGTCCTTTCAGCAGGGGAATCGTGAACACATCTCCCTGCTTAATTGGAGCAGAATAAGATGCATGTCATTTTAACCACTTGACCTCCAAAAGGTTTACCCCCCTTCATGACCAGGCCATTTTTTTTTACACCGGACTACGTTACTTTAAATGACAATTTCACGTGAGACGCTGTACCAAAATTAAATTGATGTCCCTTTCTCCCACACATAGGTCTTTCTTTTGGTGGTATTTGATCATCTCTGCGTTTTTTTTGTTTTTGTTTTTTTTACGCTATAAACAAAAAAAGACAGACAATTGTGAATTATTATTTTTTTTTTACTTTCAGCTATGAAACTCATCCAATAAAAAAATATATCTAATATATCAAAAACTCATGAATAGGGGAGGAGTGGCCTAACAATGGTGGAGTGAGGAGACACACGCTGAGCTGAGCTATACCTCACCTCTCCTCACTAAATACTAAATAGATTGAATGTTATACAAACCTGGAAGTTTTTTACTTGATCTAATGCAGAGCTGTAATGAGAACTTGAACCTGAAGCAGTGAAATTCGTAGGCTTTTCTTAGCCCTGGAAGCCCGGAAAACTATTGGAAATCTCTGGCAGCCTGAAAGCCCTGAAAAGTCCTGAGAAGCCCTGAGATAATTTCACCTGGTTATCATTTTTTTTTCTGACTCGTTTTGGTTGGTTCCTCACAACCGGTGAGTAGAGACAGTTCAACAGCTGAGCGTGCGGCGTCCAGCGTGTGATGTGTGTGAGAAGGTGGGAGTGAACCTGAGAACAGAAGACAGGGAGCCGATACACACACACCGCTGCGCTGTGAGGAGAGGGAGAAGTCAGCTGTGTGCTGCGTGTGAGAAGCGGGGGGGGGGGAAGCGGACCCCCCCAAGACTATTGATGTGACTGTGGCTGTGAGTTAGCACCACAGGGTTGAACAAGGGACCTCGAGGCTTGGGAGAGAGACGGGAAGAGTGCGGTGAGTACAAAGTGGCTGTACATTCCTAAGCTGCCAGTAAGAGGCCAGGTAAAAAAAAAAAAAAGAAGTTACAAGGAAATGTGAAATGTGAAGAGGAGTAGAGGAGTCTATGAACCTTTGAACTTTTGAACTTATAAATCTAAGTAAAAGAAGACGGGCTTGAAAGGGCTGGAGGTGGGAATTCATTCCTAAGCTGTACATTCCTAAGCTGCCAGTAAGAGGCTGGTATACGGGCTGGTATATGTTCTGGAATATACGGGTGATCACATCAGGACTTTTTTTTTTACTGACTAAATAAAGTTTAAAAAAGAGACTTAAAAACCGGTGGGACTAAGCAGTATTTATCTTGCTGGCAGCAGCGGGATGAATGTAGCAAAGAAAAAAAAGGAAGCAATCCCACAGCAAAAGCAGCAACAAAATTCAACAAAAACAATACTGACCCCTCTGACACAGCCAGAGATCAAAGACTATTTCTTACGTACAAGAGCAGCAACTGCCACAGCAAGAGCCTCAGTGCTAGAGACAAGGGGGACAGAATATCCGGAGATCTCGAGAGCAGCACCCCGGATGAGCCTTACTACACCACAGGCCACGGAAGGGGGGCAAGAGCAGGAGGAGATAAATAGCTGGGAACATAAGAACATGGCGGAAAATAATATAGGTGGAATAGATTTAATGGCGATTTTACAGGCATTACCAACCAGGGATGAGATGGCGATCCTTCAGGCCCTCCCGACAAGGGATGAGATGGAAACATTGGTGACCCGACTTGAGGAGGGACATCGGAAAGAATTGCAATTAATTAGATCTGAGATGCAAGCACTCTCAGATAAAATTTCAGAAGAAGGGATACGGGTGGTGAAGTTGGAAGATCGGGTAACTGAGCTAGAGGAGATAAGGAAAAAAGAACCCCCTTATAGACCACAGAGCTCGGCTATACATTTGAAATTCGAAGAGATCGAAGACAGAAGTCGGAGATTAAATCTTCGGTTTAGAGGGATACCGGAAGAAATTGAGGGAGAATCTCTACATAGAGTTGTTCAAACAATATGCCAGCAGCTAGGGGCTGAATTAATAAAGGAACAGAAACAGATTGAATTTGATCGACTACATAGGGCCCTGGGGCCACGGCCCAGCGATCCGGCAAGACCCAGAGATGTGATAGGTCGTTTCCATCATTATGCACATAAAGAAATAATTAGTCGCAAGGCATGGGAGGCAAAGATAATAAAGTTTGAAGAAATGGCAATAAAGATTCTTCCAGACCTTTCATGGGCCACGTTACAACGGCGAGCACAATTACGCCCACTCCTGGAAAAAATTAAATCAGTAGGTGGGACCTATAGCTGGGGATACCCGATCGCATTATTTGTTAAGAAAGGGCCACTTTCATTTTTACTATCTGAACCGTTAGAGCTTCCAGAGATGTTCAAATTTTTGGGAATAGAAAAGTTGGAGGTCCCAGATTGGCTACGGCCAATGGACAGACCACGTCGGAAAGGTGGCCTACAAACAACAAAGGATCGAGAATCACAACGCAGAGGAACAGAAGAAAATCGGAATAAATCATAGGGACTGGGCAGGGGATACTGAAAACTGTGAATCTTTTTTTTTTTTTTTTTTTTCTTTCTTTTCTCTTTTTTCCTTCTCCAAGACAAAATAGATGAATATACAGGACTATTATGGCTCCCCCCGGTACTAAATTGACTAGATGGTTGGCCTTTCTTCTTTTTTTTTTCTTTTATATGCCTATCTTCTAGGCCATCCCCCTGCCCCCTTTTCTTTTGTTGTTTCCCTTTAATGTGGAAGTCCCCCCTCCACCACCACACTTTAAACATTCCCCAGAAGCAATTTATATAGGGGGATACGAGGAGAAAGGGAAATATGGACTGACTGTATGAACTGTATGCACCTTCATTGTGGTTCTTCTTTTTTTTTTTTTTTTCTTTCCCTCTTCCCCCCCCCCCCATAATTTTATTTATATTTATACTTATAAACTGGTAATGAACCATCACCGGAATGTTTTAGTTATGATTGAAATATATGTTGATAAAATACTAATTGTCAATTGGGATATATAATAGAATATAAATTATACAGCATTATACATTAATAAATAGATCAGGATAGTCCACCCTAAACGTTAGGGATTTTAAAAAATATTTTTTTTTTTTTTTTTTTTTTTGCACCTGAGGGAAACACCTGATCACTAGTACCATTGTGCACATGTAAGAATACTTTTGGGGATAATTTTTTTTTTTTTTTTTTTTTTTTGGGGGGAAGGAGGGAAGGGGGGGGAGGGTAGAAAGGGAGATCATATGCACCATTGTGCACACGTAAAAACATCTTGGGAGACTTGTTTTCTTTATTGGGGAAGGAAGGGTATGAGGGAGGGTAGAAAGGGGGATTAAGATTAGACATAAAGATAATGGGAGGGGGTGGGGTGGGGGGGGAGGAAACAAAATAGACACAGATAGGTAAATAACACGTCACATAATTCAGAGTTTAAAATGAGATCTTGCACTTAATGAGAGAACCAATAGGAATAAAGGGTGAAGCGAGCCCCTTTTTTTTTTTTTTTTTTTTTTTTTTTTTTTTTTTTTTTTTTTTTTTTTTTAGTATAGGGGACGACTTATTAAGTTCACATATAGGGGAATAGGTAAATCACATAAGGAGGTTTAGGGTGTTCAGGACTGGAAATATGTAGAAGCTGTATTAAAAGAATGATAAAAGGAATAGAAAGGGAAGGTGAATATGTAATAGGAAGGAGGGAGGGGGAGGTGGAAGAGGAGAAGATTTTTACTAGATTGAACAAATAAGGGGTATATTCATAAATAAAGGAGTTAATATTGACATATGAATATAAGAGGAATATGAATAACAATTATGTTCTAAATGTCTGATTTCCTATTAATGCAAATATAATTTGTTAAAATATATAGGATATGAAGTGAAATTAAATATGTTAATGATGTGTGCATATAAAGGAAATAATTATGAGGAAGGGGTGATGGGGAGAGGGGATGGTGAAGGAATTTAGAGGTGGGGGAGGGATACTAGAATATAGATTAGAAAGTGAAGGGGAGGGAAGGGGAGGGGGAAGAGGAAAGAGGGGGGAGGAGGAGAGAAGGATGGAGAGAGAAAGAGGGAAAAGGGGGGAGCTACAGGGTAAATACGTTTAAAAGGGTTTAAAGAGGAATTAAATAAAGTGAGGAGAGGTAGTAGGAGCTCAGCCACTCCTGCTTTTGCAGGCTTATTCCTCCTATTTTCGGTAACTACGGGATAACAGAAGTCCCACGTAGAAGCCGTAACATAAAATACGTACCTCCTAAGACCCCTATAGGAGGAGCCCTTTTTTTTTTTTTTTTTTTTTTTTTTTTTTTTTTTTTTTTTTTTTTTTATAAATTTGTTTTTATTTTATATAATTTTTTTATTTATTTATTTTAATTTATTTTATTTTATTTATTTATTTATTTTTGTCCTCTCCTTCTCCGCTGTCTGCTAAAAGTGGTGTGTTAGATGGATAAAATAAGGGTTACTTCCCTAAATGTAAGAGGACTTAATATCCCCGAAAAACGTAAAATATTAATAAATGAACTAAAATCGCTCAAAACGGACATAGGATTTATTCAGGAAACACACTTTAAAGATGGGGTATATACATATCTTCAAAATAGGAATTTCCCTAATGTATACCAGGCCTCTAACCAGGAAGCCAAAAGCAAAGGGGTTGCAATTTTAATAGCAAATAGAATACCATGGTCCTTAGCCGAAAAATATGCGGATCCAGGAGGGAGATTCCTGTTTCTTAAAGGGACAATAGGGGGTGAGAAGGTAACATTAGCCACCATCTATGCACCGAATATACATCAAGATAGTTTCTTAGTAAAGGTGATCACTAAATTGATGAATTTTAAAGAGGGTAAATTGATTTGTGGTGGGGATCTGAATATATCTTTAAACCCAAAGGAAGATACCTCAGTAGGGGTGTCGTCGGTACCAAATGGAATTAGGAAACGAATCATACAAAAACTACATGAATTTCAGTTGGTAGATGGATGGCGTATATTACACGCAGGAGAGAAAGACTATACATATTTTTCAACCCCACATCAAATATATTCAAGAATAGATCTCTTTCTGATACCTCATCAGTGTTTACACTTAATAAAGGACATTTCAATTGGGAATATAACTTGGACAGATCACGCCCCGGTAACAATGGAAATAACATGGGGAGAGGGAACTCAGACGTCAGAGCGGAGGTGGAAATTAAATGAGAGCCTACTACAGAATCCTGATATAATTGAAGATGTAAAAAAAGAAATAACATGGTATTTCCAGACAAATGATAATGAAGAAAGTGATCCGGGTATAGTTTGGGAAGCCCATAAATCAGTGATTCGAGGGGTTTTAATTAAACATGGTTCCCGAGTTAAGAAAGCTAGAGAAAAACAAATAAAAGAATTATTAGAAAAGATACAGAGATTGGAGATACAACATAAAAAAAAGACAGAAATGGGTATAGGAATTGAATTAACACATTTAAGAAGACAGGTAGCGGATCTCCTTAGATATAAGGCTGAAGCGGTTTTACAATATGCAGAGAAGATGACATACGATTCAGGTGATAAATGTGGGAAGTTACTAGCAAAAAAATTGAAAAAATTACAGTCACGGTCATATATCCCATTTATTAAAACCAAAGAAGATAAAAAACTCCACCTTTCAAAAGAAATAGCACAAGAATTTAGGAAATACTACGCCGCGTTATATAACCTTCAAGGGAAGGAGAACCCCTCTGGGGCTGTGGAGAAATATATATCCTCAGCAGGTCTGACTAGATTAACACCTCCAGAGCGAAGGGATTTGGGAAAACCAATTACTCTGGAGGAAGTACAATCAATAATGAAAACAATAAAGCATGGTAAAGCCCCAGGCCCAGATGGGTTCACCATACAATATTATAAAAGCTTTAGTACACTATTAGGGACCCATATGACTAAATTGTTTAATACAGTAGGACAAATAAGAATGTTACCCCCGGAGACGTTACTAGCACATATTACGATTATCCCAAAAGAAGGGAAGGATCCAGGGGCATGCACTAGTTATAGACCAATATCATTAATAAATGTAGATATTAAAATTCTGACAAAGATCTTGGCATCACGTATACAGCCCTATCTATCTAAACTGGTACATTTGGATCAGGTCGGGTTCATCCCAAATAGAGAAGCAAGGGATAGTACTATTAAAGTGTTAAACTTAATAAACCAAGTAAAAGAAAAGAAGATATCGAGTGTTTTCTTGAACTCAGATGCAGAGAAGGCATTCGATCGAGTGAATTGGGAATTTATGTTGGGAACAGTAAAACAAATGGGATTAGGAGAGCGGATGGCTCAGTGGATAGAGGGGGTGTATGCGGGACCCAGAGCTTTGGTAAAAGTGAATGGGGTGTACTCTGAGCCTCTAGCAATCACAAATGGTACTAGGCAGGGCTGCCCCCTGTCGCCTTTATTATTTGCATTGACATTAGAACCATTATTAAACAAGATTCGACAGAACAGAGATATAGTGGGTATTCAATTGGGAGGGAGGGAACATAAAGTATCGGCTTACGCAGATGACATGCTCTTCTCCCTAACAAAACCACAGATATCCCTTCCAAATTTAATGAAAGAAGTAGAACTCTACGGGAGGATGTCAAACTTTAAAATAAATTATAATAAATCTGAAGCAATGGGGGTCGCTCTGCCAGGGTCGATTAAGAATGGTTTGGAATTTAGTTTTAAGTTTAAGTGGACGACGAGGGCATTGAATTACTTGGGCACTCAAATGCCACCAGATTTAAAGGATACTTTTGAACTAAATTTTAAACCATTATTGGGTACAATTAGAACAATGTTAGATGGATGGAGTAGAGGGATGCACTCTTGGTTTGGGAGATCTAATATTTTGAAAATGAGTGTAGTGCCAAAGTTTTTATATCTTTTTCAAGCTCTACCAATTCAGATCCCCATGTCGTACTTCAATCAAATTCGGGCATTATTTACAAAATTTATATGGGGGAGTAAAAGGCCCAGGATCGGTAGGAAATTATTGATCCTACCCAAGAAGGTGGGAGGGATATCAGCACCGGATATGTTAAAGTACTATCACGCAGTCCAGTTGGGAAGGATAGCAGATTGGAGTAGACATGGGGATTATAAATTGTGGATCACTATAGAGCAACAAATGTGCCCAGTACCGTTAGATAGGGCAATATGGTGCTATTCTGCGTTACCCCTTACAGTTAAAACTCACCCAACGATAGGACCAACTTTATGGATTGGAAATAAAATATGTCATAATCCGAATTTCTCAACGAATAATTCCCCCCTCTACCCAATAATAGGAAATCCAGAATTCCAGCCTGGTTTGGAATCCCATATACTCAAGAAATTAAAAGAAAAGGGTAGATTTCAAGCCTCCCACTTTCTGGGTGAAAGGGGGTGGATGACAATAGGAGAAATAGCACAAAGGGGAGGGAGCGGTGAGATACCGATATGGCAAGCGCGACAGGTACGACACTTTCTGGAGACTCTGGATGGTGCAGAAAAGTATAAACGGGCACTCACAAAGTTTGAGGAGTACTGTGGAGGAAAGGAACCACTAGCCCATATGGTCTCTAAAATGTATATATTATTGACTGCACCACCAGAAGACTTTAGAATGTCGAGCCTAGTAAAATGGGAGAGAGATTTAGGCAAAGTTTTTTCCCCAATACAAAGCCAAAATATTATAAATTTAGCATTAAATTCTTCAAGATGCACGAAAATACAAGAATTAAATTATAAAATATTAACAAGATGGTACTATACGCCAGCGCGTTTAAACACATTTTTTCCTGAAATGTCAGATAGATGTTGGAGAGGCTGTGGGGAGAAAGGGACAATGCTACATACATTTTGGGGATGTCCAATAATACAACAATTCTGGGAAACAGTACGGAGAATTACACAAGAATTTACGGAATATCATATTCCAGATGACCCATCGTTTTTTCTACTACATCATGCTGAAATATATCCGGTGAGATATAAGGGATCAATGATGTGTCATTTGATAAATGCGGCGAAAAGTTGCATTGCAACAAAATGGAAAGACCCCGAGGCACCTCCAATATCTATGTGGCTGAAAAAAGTAAGGAAAATAGGGATAATGGAGAAACTCCTCCCAAAAACAATAGATAAGAAACAGCAAATTAAAATGATATGGGCACCTTGGGAATTATTTTTACAGTCGGAGGAAGGTAAAAAGCTAATAGGAGAATAAGATAAAGGGTAGTAGATGGAAGAAAGAAGGAAAATAGGAGAGAGAACATTTTGCGCACGGTTGGAGGACAGCGGAGGAGGGGTGTATTGTATTGTCTTATTAAGAATTTTTTTTTTCTCTTCTCTTCTCCTAATTCTTCTCTCCGGCCTGAGGATAGACGGCTGGAGGAGGGGAATGGGGGAAGAAGGGGGTCTAGAGGTAGGGATAAGGGGGGAAGGAAAGGGGGGATAAAATGAGGAAGGAAGTGCTGCGGGAATAAGGAGGGAATTAGTACTTTAGATAAAGAATAAATGGATATTTAGTGGGAGATGGAATACTCGGGTAGTCTGAAATTTAGTTTAGAAGTAGAAAGTATTTGGTCTATTATAGAGGAATGGATTGAAACTAGTAGTGATACAGATATTATGAATAGTAAATAGAGTTGAAGAGAGAGAATAAATATAATTTCCATACATATGTTGATGTATAGGACTATGCTTAGTCCTCTTCTTATGTTTCCTGTATCACTTTCTTGCTTTTTTTTCTTGGAAAAGAAACGAAATAAAAAGGAAAATTAAAAAAAAAAAAAAAAAAAAATATATCTAATTTCATCATCAATTTAGGCCAATATGTATTCTGCTACCTATTTTTGGTAAAAAATCACAATAAGTGTATATTGATTGGTTTGCGCAAAAGTTATAGCGTCTACAAACGATGGGACATTTTTATGGATTTTTTTTTTTTTTAATAGTAATGGCAGCGATCAGCGACTTATAGTGGGACTGCAACATTGCAGTGGACATGTCGGACACTAATTGAAACTTTTGTTACTTTTTTGGGGACCAGTGACACCAATACAGTGATCAGTGCTAAAAAATTACACTGGCAGGGAAGGGGTTAACATCAGTTGTGATCAAAGGGTTAAATGTGTTCCCTGGGAGTAATTGCTAACTGTATGTGTGTGTGGGGGGGTGGGGGGGGTTGGGGGTGATTTAACTGTGGGAAGACAGAGATCTGTGCTCCTGCTTAGCAGAAACACAGGATTTGTCTTCCCTACTAACAGAACGGCGATCTGCCTTGTTTACATAGGTGAACCATCGTTCTGCCTCTGGCAGGAATGATCGGCGGGTCCCGGAGGCCATCGGGTCTGCCAGACCCACCGATTGGCTCCCGCTGTGTCCAATCAGGGCAGAAAGATGTTCCTCAGTTTTGGTCTCGATGAGAACAGTCACCAGAACAAGATGAGAGAGGAAGTTTCCCAAACAGGGACACAGACAGGGGTTTTGAACCCCTACCACCTTTATCCAAAATGAAATGAAAGTTTAGCCTTTAGATACACTTTAAACAGCATTCAGATTGGGTAGTAGATTAGTTTGTAATAGTGGGAAAGCTCCATTCTAGTTTCTTTATAAGTCATATTACTCAAAGCCTGAATACAAATTTTGTGATCAAGAATAGGGATGGTGTTTTTTGATTCTAGTTTGAACCCAACTGAGCCATCCAGGAAGCTGTCTCTGCGCACTGCAAGCCAAAGGTTGCTGAGGCATTCCCTGCCCTGCAGCCACACATACTGTATTTATCAGGCAATAACAAGCACAGGCATATAACATGCACCCCAATTTAAGAGGGAAGTTTCAGGGGACAAAAAAACTTTTTTTTTTTTAAATAAACCACTATGAAGCAAAATGGTCAGTGCCCATCAATGCAGCCTGATTAGTGCCAATCTACAGCCTCAATGCAGCCTGATATGCGCCCATTTGCAGCCTGATATGCTCCCATTTGCAGCCTGATATGCACCCATTTGCAGCCTGATATGCACCCATTTGCAGCCTGATATGCGCCCATTTGCAGCCTGATATGCGCCCATTTGCAGCCTGATATGCGCCCATTTGCAGCCTGATATGCGCCCATTTGCAGCCTGATATGCGCCCATTTGCAGCCTGATCTGCGCCTATTTGCAGCCTGATCTGCGCCCATTTGCAGCCTGATCTGCGCCCATTTGTAGCTTGATCTGTGCCCATCTGCAGCCAATTTCCCTCATAAATGCAGCCTCACCTCTGCAGCCTGGAATCACCGAGCCGCCATCTCCTGTTTACTCGGTCGGCATTCACATACACAGTCCCGCCTCCGTCATGCTTAAGTTTATGTTGTCAGGCTGGGGTGGACCGGGCTGACTCCTCTTGGTCTATTCTAACCCCTTCCCCATTAGGTTGATAACCGGAGAGTGCTTCTAAGCAAATTATATTTGTTTGCACTTAGTTGAACAGACAGTTTGTACTGTCTACTTTCTCCACTTTCTGTTTTCTTTTTCTTCTCTCCCCCCGCTCCCCCTCTCTCTCTCTCCCTGTCTTTCCTGCCTTCCCCCAGCTCCTTTACCCCCCTCCCTCATTTCCCCCAAGACCCGGAGACGATGGACACCTATCGAGCTCTTCGCACTGAACGCGAAGGGACTAAATGTACCGGAGAAACGTTGCATGCGCCTAAATGATTTAAAAAGGGCACGAGCAGACTTAGCGTTTGTCCAGGAAACCTATTTCAGAACTGGCGGACCTCCATGCCTTGGAAAGCGATATTTCTCTTTCGTTCATGGACGGACACAGCCTTAATCTTGACAAAGTGGGTATTGGCCTTCTTCAGGAGTGACTAGGTAGAAACTTATAGAAAGTGTTAAACACATCACACACCATACAGTACCGCCCAGGGAGCGATCCCTTTGGGTATAAGCAAAAAAACAAAAGAACAAAAGCTGGACAGCCGCACTCCAAAATTTTCTTTAAAAGAGATGTCTTTATTTTCAACTGTGCATACAGTCATGACTAAGCACTGACGCCAGTGCGAAACGTTGGCCATACTGATTTTTGTGGGCTTGCAGTGACTGTATGCACAGTTGAAAATAAAGACATCTCTTTTAAAGAAAATTTTGGAGTGCGGCTGTCCAGCTTTTGTTCTTTTGTTTTTTTGGTATTACCGCATTGCCAGCACCCTGGTGGTTCAACAACCCCTGATCATCACGAGGCTCACCTGGAGCGGTGAGAATTCTGTCCCTTTGGGTATAACCCCTCTCTCTGCATCTCGCAGCTCAATTTTTTTTTGCCTAGCAAAGGAGAACGACATGGCTCCCTTCGGGCCCATAGGCCTGGAGGTTTATTTTTTATATTTTGTTTGTTTCTGTGATCTACGATCAACTGCCAACTGGGTGACAGGCTGGATACCAGATCCTTGTAGTCTCCCCAGTTTAGGCCATCGAGCATGTGCCGACCATAGCTATGTGCTGGGTCGTCCACGACATGCCCGTCGCTCTATGGGTGGCCGGTAAGCTACATGCTCCAAGACATGCATATGACTTGGTCTATATGGCCGAGTCACAGCTTGCCGGGCCGACAGTCACCTCCGTAACTGCGCGCAAGATGGTCTGTCTGGGATGGGATGCTTGCAGCATAATTCACGCAGGAAGGGTAAGTAGTAATCCCCTGCTTTGGCAGGAGGACATAGCTGGACATTCCCGGAGAGGTCGAGTAGGGGGTCCCATCCTTCCTTTCCTCCCTCCCTTCCTTCCCTCCTCCCTGGGCTCTCTGAACTAGGCTGACTGCCGAGCCGGGGGTTCACCTGGGCGGGAACTTCGCTGTACGTCCGCTTAGGGGGTGCTAATGGGCTGCCATTAAGAGTGTCAATTTGCTTACCTGTGTGTTTCTCCCTCCATGCTGTCGGCGGCCATTTTCCTGTGGTCCACGCCTTTTCTGGCTTCTATCTGCTGCTCGGTGGCCATTTTCTTGTGGTCCACGCCTGCCTTGGCCTCTATCTGCCGCTCGGCAGCCATTTTCTTGCGCCCACACCATTTTACAATGTCGGCAATCCTAGATCCTACAGCTCATGACCCTGGCTCTGATGTATCCGAGGATACGGACCGGGACCAGCCGGACAGTGAGTAGGACTCCAGATCCGGGTCAGCACGCGAAAGGGCTCTGGTAGGTGATCTTATCACCGCAGTGCGAGATACTCTAAAAATAGAGGAGTCTGCGGGAAGCAACAGAGGCGTCGGTCCCTTTTGGGTTCAGTAAGCCGACCCGCACTGCTAAGGTGTTTCCTTGTGTGTCTTATTTAGACAAGCTTTTATACAAGGAGTGGGACAAACCACAGAAGGTTTTTACAGTCCCTAAAAATTTGGTGGTGCGTTACCCTCTTGAGGAGAGTTTCCTGAAAAAATTGACCTCTCCTCCTATAGTGGACCCTCCTGTGTCCAGATTAAGCAAGGTAACCACAATTCCGGTGAAAGGGGCGCCTGCTTTCAAGGACCCTGCGGACAAGAAGGCTAAGGCGGTCACCCGCAAACTATACACGGTGGTGGGCTCGGCAGTGCGTCCAACGATAGTTGGGGCCCTGGTGTCTCAGACACTCACTGAATGGGCAAAGATGCTGCACAACGGCTTAAAAGCACGTCAGGCTCCCTTGGACGAGGTAGGTCTGGCCGACCAGTTGGTACAGGACCTAAAATTTGTCTGCGAGTCAGCCTTGGACACTATTCCTCTGCTGTCCAGAGCCTTAAGCTATGCAGTGGTGTCACGCCGTATGCTCTGGCTAAAGTGTAGGTCTGCAGACCAATCTTCCAAGAAGGCCCTGATGGATTCGCCCCTTAAGGGCGACAGACTTTTTGGAGCATCTCTGGATGACATTCTTAAAGATGCCACAGGAAGTGGTGGTGAACTGAGTTTTGGGTTGTTGGGGGGAGGGGGGTGGGTTGGGGAATGGGTTGCTGATTTCAGTAGGAGCAGTCGGATACCTATGTTTAGGTAGATTGCCTGTGTTGTTAACCATGTTGGTCATGGAGGGGCCTGGTGTTTTGCTATGTTTGTAGGTCTTGTTTGAAATATTTCAATAAAAATAAAATAAAAAAAAAAGATGCCACAGGAGTACGCTGCTCCCACAATCCAAAAGGAAGGAGCCACGCCGTAGGCAAGGGCCCTCCTTCACCCCGCACAAGCGTTTTTTCGTCTGCCCAGCGCGGCAAGTAAACAATCCCAGGCCGATAAAACGCCTGCTGAGGGACAGAAGCATTTCTGGTTTCGCAAGCCCAACAAGCCTGCGAACAAATCTACATCCGCATGAAGGTCTGCCCCCACCCATCTCTCGGGTGGGGGGACATCTTCATGAATTTGCGACCCAGTGGACATCTCAGATCTCCGACCGGTGTGTTTGCAAAGTAGTTTCCTCAGGGTACAAGATAGAGCTTCTCTCTTGCCCACCAAACAGATTTTTTCCCTCCAACCTTCAGCTTCAGCCGACCTGTCGGGAAGCCCTATATGGGGCGGTTCAAGACCTGCTGATACGCGGGGTGATCATTCCTGTCCCAGTACAGGAACAGTTTCAGGAGTTTTACTCAAATCTGTTCGTAGTACCAAAGGAGGAGGGGGCTCGTCCAATCCTGGATCTCAGAGACCTCAATTGCTTTGTAAAGGCACAAAGATTCCAGATGGAGTCGGTTCGCTCTGTTGTTGCTGCCCTCCATCCGGGGGATTTTCTGACGTCCTTGGACATCAAGGACACATACTTGCATGTCCCCATATGCAACAAGCATCAGAGATGTTTGCGCTTTGCGGTCGGGGAAGACCACTACTA
Source organism: Rana temporaria (assembly GCF_905171775.1). Classification (NCBI taxonomy): domain Eukaryota; kingdom Metazoa; phylum Chordata; class Amphibia; order Anura; family Ranidae; genus Rana; species Rana temporaria. The sequence continues at coordinate 33,664,086 of NC_053498.1, forward strand.
ATTTGTGGCTCTCCCCTTCGGCCTGGCATCGGCACCAAGGGTGTTCACCAAGGTGTTCGCCCTGATTCTGGCACTACTAAGACAGAGTGGCATCACTATCGTGGGCTACTTGGACGATCTTCTTCTGAGGGCCACTTCAAGCTCAAAATTAGAGGTGAGCATGTCTATAACCTGTCAGACCCTCAGACTTTCAGACTTTGGTTGGGTGCTGAACACTCAGGCCTCGTACTCACGACCAAACATGTCTGCTGAAACTGGTCCGCGGACCAGTTTCAGCGGACATGTTCGTTCGTGTGTAGGCAGTAACGTACAGAATTCCAGCAAACAATCGTCGGCCAGACCGTTTTCCAACGAACAACTGTTTCCTGGTCTTGCTTTAAAACAGTCTGCTGGAATCGTGTCCGTCAGACATGTTCGGTCGTCTGTACACAAAAGCAGCGTACAAAAACCCCGCGCATGCTCAGTCCAAATGAGGAGACGGGAGCGCTCGTTCAGGTAAAACTCGCGTTTCTTTGGGATATGGCACATTCGTCATTAGAAACCTTTTATTCTAGCAAGAGAACAATGTCTTAAAAAGGCGCACTAAACCACATTTTAAAGCCTCGTTTTCTTAATTCTTCTCTTGCTAGAATAACCCCGTTCTCTTGCTGATGCAATTTCAATAGAGTTGTCCCATACTGAAATGTCACATTTCTTGCTTGTGATGTAATCCTTTAATAATGTTTTCTATGCCAGACGTGTGTTTTGGTTGGTGGTCCTCCATAATTTAGAGTAGTCATTTTTGTAAAGGAATGTGCATTTTTTTTATTTTTTTTTTGTTTCTAGTTATGTCACCATTTAAACAATTTTTTTTTTACATGTTTTTTTAAATTAATTTTTTTTTTTGGTGTTTCATTAGAGAATATTAAACCATGTTGGCACACCAAATGTCCCCCCCCCCCCCCCAAGGAGTGTGTCCTTTGTAAATTACCCATTGTATATTTATTAAAGGTTTGCTGCCTAATAATCCCCACAGTATATCAAACAATAGGCATGTTTTCAAATGAAAGCAAAAGGCCTTTTATTCAGGCAAATGTCATCACAAAAAATAAAAAGAACGGCAGCACTAGAATAGATAGCAAACTATATGCAAACTTGCATTTCCAACATGGTGAAGGATAAACTTCCAAGCCTCAGGAGCCAAACACAAAAATATGAAGCAGCAGCACACAAACAAAGGAACCCAAACTGTGGTAGTACAAACAAGATGTCCTTTATGTGGAAGGAAATGGAAGGCAGAAAATCAACGTTTCCTCCTCTTTCCAGCCTTCCCTCCAGGCAGCCTTCCAGCGGATCGAACACGGGGTCTTGCAGGTGGGGTTGATGTGGCAGCAGGAGGATGGTGTTCCGCAAGCCGGGCTGGATCACATAGCCCAGTGTCTGGGGTCAGCAGGCCCCTCTGCATCCACCAAAGGACCTGGTTCATCAGGGCCTTTGCCAGTCTTCTCTGGTCCTCCTCCCCTTCATTTAAATCATGGGCCAATGAGGCACTGAAGGCCTCTGTGGGGTTGAGGGGGGCCCTCATGATGGCGCTTGCCTCCTGGATCATGCGGAGGCTTGCCTCCTCCACAGGCCTCAACTGCCTCCTTCGGCCTGATGGCCTCACCTGGGGGGGAGAAGACTGGCTGGTGGTGGTTCTCCTGGCCGGGTGGACCTGCTGCAGGCCACTGGGCCCAGCCTCCTCCTGGCTGCCACTGACCCCGGCCTCCTCCTGGCTGCCACTGACCCCGGCCTCCTCCTGGCTGCCACTGACCCCGGCCTCCTCCTGGCTGACAGACACCTGAGGATCTGCCACCTCCTGGCTGATCTCTTCTTCCTGTGTGGAAAAAAAAGGAATTTTTTTACAATTTCGCTAAATAAAACCACACTCATTTTCATGTTTTTCGTTTAGTATTTTCTGTTCATTATTACTTGAATACACTCTACTTCTGACCCCTGCAGTTGTCATCCCTGACACCTATTTGTCTGTACACCTTTTTGTTTGCTTTTTCCCAGCTTGTTTTTTTTTTTACAATATCTAATCATTAATCCACCAAGAATTATTTACGCCATAAATATAGAGGAAACTACTATACCTCCTCATCGAAGGGTGGCAGATCTGCATCTCTGTCAGCCAGGCCCTCTTCCTCCGACTCTGCAGGGCTGTGGTCATCTGGGGAATGTCCGCTGGAAGGTAGCATGGAGGAAAGGTTGGAAGAAAGACTGGACATCGTTTTCCTGCCTTCCATTTCGTCCCGCAAAAAAGCCATCTGTTTATAATACCACAGTTTGGGTTCCTTTGCTTGTCTTGCTGCTGCTCCCGATTTTTGGCTTTTATTAGCTTTGTATGCTCTCCTGTATGTGCTTCTGAGGTTGGCAAGTTTATCCTTCACCATGTTGGCAGTGCATCCTGGCACCCAAGTTTGCATATAATTTGCTAGCTCTTCTAGTGCTGCCGCTCGTACCTCTTTATTGCAATATAAAGAGTGCTTTGAATTCCACAGGATGGGCGTGTCCTGGTATTTTTGAAGTAAGGCCTCTATAGATTCCTTGCTTTGTAGGAGGTCCATTGTAATTTTTCCCAAATTATATTTCTTTTTGAGTCTAGATTACAAAAACATAAACCACAGAAAAATAAATATTCCAAAGGATCAGCGTTGACCTTGATCTAATATGTGTCTTCAAATTTATTACCTATATCTAATTACAAACACAGTCTCTCTTGTTTAAACAATGATTGGCAGCTCGGCCGCATTGCTTGTACCAAACATTGATTTGCTAGATGCAGAGCCATTGTTCACATTGCAGTAAATATTTTAAATATATAAAATTAAACAATGCTTACAAATGACAGTTTTCATCTAGGCACTCTTTCATGTGTAAATCTCATGCCCCTGACAATGGATGACATAAAAGACACTTCCTAATGACCTCTGTACAACCAACACTTGAACAATACTTTGCCTGATCTGAATACACCATTCAAAAACTTGTCAATGAGGTACAGCATTGTTCACATCTCTATTTTGTGAGGTGTCCAAAAGCATTTGGATACCAAAATAACATTGTGGTACCCCATAGACAGAATAGCTTAAAAAGGGTGCAACCAACAGCCCAAACCCCCATCCCATGTGTCTACATTTTCAAGGCCTCTGCTGATCACATTTTTAATTTCCTTACCTTCCTGTCTCTCGCTCCTCGTTTCTCACGCTCGCCTAATTACCGCGTAAGATGCGTAATCACGGCGTAAACCTTTTAAACACTCCGCGTATTTATGAAACCCCGCCCTCGTCACCTTTGCGAGGCCCCTAATCAATGAGTTTAGGAAATATGGCGTTAACTGTGTATGTTCTGGATGCGCTCGAAGATTCTCCGCGTAACCGACGTAAACACGTTGTTTGCATTCTCTACACTCCGCGTATGTATTAAACGCCGCCCTCTTCTCCGCCCATGGCGTAAGAATTCATCTTTTCCACGCCCATAATCTCTGTGGGAAAGGAAAGATGGCGATGTCACACGAGCGGGCACGATGCTCTCATGCCACAAGTGAAGGGACAGAGGCAGGGACGTCCCGATCAAGGAAAAGAAGATATAAAGCCACTAATATGCGGTTCCAGGAAATGGTGGAGTTAGTTTACATCATGCGAAAGAAGGACTATGATGGTGAATTAGGGCCATACAAGACCCCTAACCGCCGAAAGGCACATATTATGGACAAGGTGGCGAGGAGAATGCAGAGGATGTTTGGGATCACCAGGTCCAAGGAACAGCTGAGGAAACGATGGTCAGACTTAAAATTGAGGGAGCCACATCAGATGAAGAAAATACTTAAAATTCTGCGTAAAAGTAAGTAAATATATATTGGGGTTGGGGGGGGGGGGGGTGATTGTCTGCAATAATGTGTTGCCATGTATATTTCACCATCTGCCTCCTTGGCCTGCTTGTAATTTTAAAGACATGTTGTCATTTATTTTTTAGGACATAAATAACTACATATTTACAAACAGTGTTCTTAGTAAACAACGTAACATCACATAGTTTATCAGAAAGGCTCGGTTATTCCAGGAACAACACACCTGGACATGGCTCACTGGCCAAAAACTTTGTTTGTAAACATTGTGTAAAAGCTAGTTCTAGAAAAAAAAAGTATGAGAATGGGAAAGGCAAACAGGATACATTCTAAAAACAGTGGTACTAAAGCAGATGTTTTCACATCTGCAATGCAGAGCACCTGTGTCTCCACAAATAAAAAATGGGTTTTGGTAGGGTCTCCCAGAAATACAGTTTAGGGGGGACATCCATGTGTGTCACTTTGCTAAAAAGGGGCAGGATCAGAGCTTGCCATATAGAAGTAATTGCTAAATGTAGGTTTGGTGAAAGATAAAAGTAACTAAATGAAAGCATCTTCTAAGCAATGTGTGCGATTTATGCTCTCCAATATCTGTGTGCTGATGAGTCTACATTTTTTTTGTTTTATTTCAGGGGAAAGAAGTCGCCAGCATTTGGAGGAGGCAGAGAGGGCCAGACAAGGCCAAAATCTGCCATCTCAACATGTGGAGGAGGAGGAGGATGTGGAAGGAGAAGAGGATGTGGAAGGAGAAGAGGATGTGGAAGGAGAAGAGGATGTGGAAGGAGAAGAGGATGTGGAAGGAGAAGAGGATGTGGAAGGAGAAGAGGATGTGGAAGGAGAGGAGGATGTGGAAGGAGAAGAGGATGTGGAAGGAGAGGAGGAAGGAAGAAAGGAGGAAGGAAGAGAGGAGGAAGAAGTAATTTTGGACTTAGAAGTCATAGCAGATGAAGGGCAAGTGGCGGAAGAACAATTTGGCGAATTGAAAGAAGGTGGATTGATGGATGAAGGAGGAGTCCAAGATGATGGGGAAGTGGTGGAAGAAGGAGGAGTGATTGAAGATGATGGGGAGGTGGTGGAAGAAGGAGGAGTGATAGAAGATGTCGAAGAGGTGGAAAGGAGAAGCCCATCAGGTCAGTGTCACCCTAGCTTGATTCAAAAAAACATATGTAGATAGGCCTCATCGAAAAATAATGTTGTAAATGCCTTTTTTTTTGTTGGTTTTAGGGGAGGAGGATGGTGTGCCAATATTTTCACGTGCAAGTGCTGCTATAATTATTCAGCAGGTAATGGAGTGCAGCACTGAAATGCACAATATGCGTGAAAGGATGTTTCTCATGGAACAGAATGTAACAAATGTGCTTTTGGAATGCAGCACGGAAATGGACAATATGCGGCAAAGAATGATGGTCATCGAATCTAATTTTAAGAACATTATTGACATGATGGGCCGTGTCAAAGACTGAAACACCCCCCGCCCATCCCCCGCCCCCACAAACATTTTTACAGTTTGAATAATGAATACGCCAAAATTTGAAGATACACACACAGTGTGCCAACATGTGCTATCTGCCATCACAGAATATCTAATGTCTGTGCTTTGTGGGTCCAACCCCCTCCTCCATCCTCAAGTAGTTGAGAGGAAGGGTTTGCTCCCACAAAACACAGACATTGATCACCCATGATGTCAGATAGCACATGTGGCCATTTGTCTGTTGAACCAATGACATTTGGCGAGTTTGCACTGAATGTGTGTATCTTCCAATTTTGGCGTGTTCCAGTGTGAAAGCACACCATGACTGACTGCTGTTGTGAGTTTTTATATTTTTGGAATAGGATTTTGTTACTTTTTGACCATGTTGAACATTTTGGGATACTATAAAGTTTAGACCATAAAGAATAAACAACGGTAAAAAATTTAAAATATATATATATAGAATTATAAATCTCTCTAATCACTGAATTTAGTGAAGTAGAGATTTGACTCCAAATTCTCACCTAAAAATTTAGTTTTAGAAAAACACACCAAAAACAAAAAAAATGTTAAAAAAATTATTGTTTTTTGTGCATAAAAAATATGCCCAAAAAAAAAATTAAGGCGCTAAACACCCCACCAAATATAATCTATATATATATATATATATATGTAAACAATAAATCTAACTATATTTGATAAAAAAAAAAGTGAACTTGTTAATAAATGTATAATCTGCATAATATTTTTGGTTGAATTACCTGAAAAAAAAAAAAAAAAAAAAAAAAATTTTTTTGACTCCTAAGTACAAAAGCAGGGAGTAATGAAAAAAATATAAAATAATTTTTGGGGTCATGAACAAGCAAAAATTAAAATACTTGACCTCAAAATTTACAAATGGAGTTGCTTATTATTTCTAGACTCAATACCCTGTTTGTAGATGAGTGAATACTGTGCAAAATGTGGTTAGTTACTAAAAGTGGAGAAATCAATTATGCATTACAATTGAAGAAGTTAGTTAGAGAACCAGGAAGACAGAGAAAAAGAGAAAAAGCATTAATGACAAACAACTGTATAAAGTCCAATGGTCTAATTATTTATTATTTGAGAGAATATTCCTTTCTTTGGGGGCCGAATTAGAAAGAAATATGATCTGGCATAGCAATGGCCCCCCGACCCATGAAGTACTCAACATATTTGTCGCGTACCTCACGAGCTGATTGGGGGGCCAAGCCAGCGCGACCAGTGTCCAGCCCGGGAAGGGGATCTGAGGGTAGTCTTGCCTCAGAACCGATGTCGGGTAGGTACGTCTGGGAGTGCCTGCGTAAAAAGTTGTGCAAAATGCAGCAGGCAAATACAACGGTGTCCAATTTATATTCCGCCAGATGTATCGATGTCCTGAACAGGCGGAACCGGTTGGTGAGTATCCCAAAGGCATTCTCGACTACCCTCCGAGCCCTGGCCAACCGAAAATTAAACACACTCCTCTCTGAGGTGAGGGTCCTCTGGGGAAAAGGCCGCATGAGGTGAGGACCAAGCCCGAAAGCCTCGTCCGCTAGGAACACAAACGGAAGTCCTTCCACATTATCTTCATCTGGTGGCAATGCCAGACCACCAGCTTGGAGACGATCATAGAAATCAGTCCGTGCGAACACTCCCCCATCAGACATCCGGCCGTTCTTCCCCACGTCCACATATAGAAACTCATACTGTGCCGACACCACCGCCATCAACACAATACTATGATAACCCTTGTAATTATAATAGTAGGACCCCGAGCGGGGTGGGGGCACAATGCGGACGTGTTTCCCATCTATTGCTCCACCGCAGTTTGGAAAATCACACCGCTGGGCAAATTGGGAAGCCACAGACTGCCATTCCTGTGGTGTGGAGGGTAGCTGTGGGGACAAACAAAAAAAGAGATTTAGTACTTTGTAACAAAAACATCCTACAAGCATCCTTGTGACAGTTCACAGTATTAAAATTGCATTAGAAAAATGTGCATGGAGAATTTGGGAAATGAAATATATAGGGCCACTTCATTAAGAGACTCCACAGCCCTCTGATGGGGACAATAAAAGTTTGAAGGGGGGGGGGGGGGGGACACAAAAACCAAAAAGTCCTGTTTGAAAAAATGGCAAGGTGGGTTTGTCCCTAGGATAGCATGCTGGACAGGTTAATATTGGGTAAGGGACAAATATGCAGGTAGGCCAAGAATAAAACATGTAAAGCTGATATCAACATGCATAGGGAGAAAAGGTAACGTTAGTTAAACACACAGCATATCTGGGAAAATAAAAATAAAGTTAGTTGGCCACATTATTAGAGCCAGGAAACTTACCTTAATATACTCCTCATGCATAACTTTGATGATGGCAGCACACGTGTCCGGTATGATGACCCCAAGCGCCTGCGGAGAGATGCCTGTCGAGAACTTGAGGTCCTGCAGGCTCCTCCCAGTCGCCAGGTACCGCAACGTGGCAATAAGCCTCTGCTCGGCCGTGATGGCTTGGCGCATCACAGTGTCCTGCCTCGTGATATAGGGGGACAGAAGATCCAGCAGACGGTTGAATACGGGGTCCGTCATGCGGAGAAAATTCCTAAAGTCATTAGGATTATTCTCCTGGAGTTCCCTAAGCAGAGGCATATGTGAGAACTGGTCACGCTGGCGCAACCAATTCTTGGTCCAGAAACGCCTCCGCCCCCTGTTTCTGGCCAAAGTACTGGACAAATGAACATATCCAGCAGCCATCCCATAAACAGCACCAACTCGCGAAAATTGACGCTGCTGCTCCATCATGGCTTCAAACCGGCCGGCTGGTCAGTCAAGAACACACTGAAACAGAAAGCACTCGCAAATCCAGCACTACCTGCGACAAACGCGTGACAAACAGATACGAGCGCACAGGATGCAACTGCTAAAGCAGAAACAACCTGCTTGCCTATAGCCGAATGACAACTACGTTACCGCAAGCACACGCACTGAACCCGTGAATACACGCTGTCAAAGCCTGGAGACCGAGAAGCGCGAATCAGCTCTAACCAAACCTTCACTAACACGAGCAAACCCGTAACTAGCAAAAGAGGAACAGAGGGCGGCGCCATTAACTTTGGTCTTCCCCTTTATAGTGACGTCGTACGTAGTTTACGTGCACGCGTTCCGGTACGACGGGAATTTGGTCCGCTGGTGTGTACACGCCAGCGGAACAAAACACAAATCAGCCTTGTACGCCGGAAACTGTCGGGCAGACAGTTTCCAGCGCACAGATCCGGTCGTGAGTACAAGGCCTCAGAAGTCAGTATTGGTGCCGACTCAACGCCTAGTGTATCTGGGGTTGATTCTGGACTCCTCAGAGGCGAAAGTTTTTCTCCCTGGGGAAAAAATTCAGACCCTTCGGGCTGCAGTGCGGCAGCTGACATCCCAAAGATGGTCCTCACTCCGCTTTTGCATGCGAGTCCTGGGTCTCATGGTAGCTTCCTTCGAGGCGGTACCGTATGCTCAATTTCACACTCAAGTGTTGCAGAAGAAAATTCTGTCCAGATGGGACAAGTGCCCATCTTCCCTGGATTGTCAAATTTGGTTAAGCCACCTAGTCAGGACCTCCCTGGTTTGGTGGCTGACATCAATGGCACTCCTGTCCGTGAAGTCATTCCTTCCCTTTCACTGGATGGTGGTCAAGACGGACGCCAGCCTTACTGGTTGGGGGGGGGAGTCTGGAGGGTCCAGTCGGCCCAGGGTCGCTGGACTCCTGGACTCCAGAGGAATCCCACTTGCCGATCAATGTCCTGGAACTCCGGGCGATCAGGCTGTGCTTCTCCACGTGGTCTCAGAGGCTACAGGGGCGTCCTGTCAGGATGCAATCGGAAAACGCCACGGCGGTGGCGTATGTCAACCATCAGGGAGGAACAAGAAGCTTGGCTGCAGCGTCGGAGGTCGCTCGCATCCTGAGGTGTGCAGAAAGGAGAGTGTCGGCCGTATACATTCCGGGCGTAGAAAACTGGCAGGCGGACTACCTGAGTTGCCAGATGCTGGACCAAGGAGAATGGTCTCTGCACCCGGATGTGTTTCAGCTCCTTTGCCAAAGATGGGGGGGACGTGGATCTTCTGGCTTCTCGACTCAATTGGAAGGTATTGAGGTTTGTGGCCAGGTCAAGAGACCCATGGGCAAACGCGACAGATGGCACCGTGGAGTCCGTATTGGCTAATCTATGCCTTCCCTCCCCAGAAGCTCCTTCCTCCTCTGCTTTTCAATGTGGAGGCAGAGGGGATTCCAATGATTCCAATTGCTCCGGATTGGCCTCAGCGTCCTTGGTACGCCAACCTACTGCATCTAGTAGCAGACATCCCTTGGTGTCTACCGCTGAGAGAGCACCTGCTGTCGCAAGGTCCCATACTTCATCCTGCTTTACAGTCGCTGGCTTTAACGGCATAGCTATTGAAAGCCAGGTGCTAAGAGACCGGGGCCTGTCAGATTCTGTGATATCTACCATGAGAAGTGCTCAAAAGTCGTCTTCTAGGAAGATTTACTATCGCACTTGGAAGGCCTACATATCCATTTGTGAGGAAATGAGGTGGAATCTGTGTACTTATTTGGTTTCCAGAGTCCTGCTGTTCTTACAGCGGGGTGTGGACCAAAAGCTTGTCTTAAGTACGATTAAGGGGCAGATTTCTGCCCTGACTGTCTTTTTTCAACGACTTCTGGCGGCTCACTCTCTAGTGAGTACGTTTGTGCAGGGGGTTCGGCATGTGGCCCCTCCGATCCATCCTCCACTACCTACTTGGGACCTGAACCTGGTCCTCTCGATGCTTCAGAAACCACCGTTTGAAAACATTAGGGAGATTCCCTTGTTGACACTTTCTCAGAAGGTGGTCTTTTTGGTAGCTGTTACGTCAGTTAGACGGGTTTCTGAGCTGGCAGCCTTGTCATGAAAGGCTCCCTATCTGGTCTTCCACAAGGATAAGGTGGTGCTGCGTCTGCAGCCTTCTATTCTTCCTACGGTCGTTTCGGCCTTCCATCTCAATGAGGACATTGTACTTCAATACTTGTGTCCTCATCCGTCGCATCCTAAAGAGGTGGCGTTGCATTCCTTGGACGTTGTCCGAGCTCTGAAAGTATACTTGTCTGCTACTGCTCCGTTCTGGAGGTCAGACTCACTGTTTGTTTCGGTGGCTGGTCCTAAGAAGGGCCTTGCGGTCTCATCGGTCACCATCTCGAGGTGGATTCGACAGATCATGATTTAACAATTTTACAAGGTTGATGTGAGTGCATCAGATGCTTGCTTCGGCCGCAAAGTTTTGCAGGTGGCTGTTTAGAGTTGCATCTTCTCAGTTGAGGAGCTCTGTTTTGTTTTGGGGTGAAGTTTGTTTTTTAATGCTGTTCCCACCCCTCATTTTTTGACACTGCTTTGAGACATCCCACTTTGTCAAGGTTAAGGCTGTGTCCGTCCATAAACCAAAGAGAAAATAGGATTTTTGTACGTTCATGGACGGACACAGCATTTTAAGTTTGTACTGTTTTTTGACAAACTGAGCTGCGAGATGCAGAGAGATTGGTTATACCCAGAGGGACCGCCCCCTGTGCGGTACTGTATGGTGTGTGATGTGTTTAACACTTTCTATAAGTTTCTGCCTAGTCACTCCTGAATGAAGGCTAATACCCACTTTGTCAAGATTAAGGCTGTGTCCGTCCATGAACTCAGAGAAATGGATTTTACGGTGAGTACAAAAATCCTATTTTCCCCTTTACTTACCACACCACTAACGTGGCTGCTAAATCCAAGGGGGTGTCTATCCTGATTTCAGGTGTGGTGCCCTGGACCTGTAGCGATACTCGGAAAGACACTGAAGGCCACTATGTGTTCATCAAGGGCTCCATTGGAGCACAAAGGTGACGCTAGCCACCTTATACGCACCTAATGACCGACAGGATGCCTTTCTCCACCACATACTGAACCTACTTATGGAATTTTTACGGAAGGACAGTTGATAGTGGGTGGGGTTTTCAACATGGCTTTATCTCCTATGATTGACACTTCATCAGGTAAATCCTCAACTCGCTTGGGCATTCAAAAACGCATAATGCCGGACCTAAACGATGCTCAACTGATTGATGTTTGGCGACTGCATTACTCGGGGGGGGGGGGGGGGGGGAGACTACACCTTCTATTCGATGCCACACAAAGTGTATTCAAGAATCGATTATTTCTTGGTCCCACATGATTAGTTGGAGGCGGTACGCGAACCCAAGATAGGGAATATCACATGGTCGGACCATGCGCCTATCACTATGCGCTATGATCTCTCATCTCATTCGACTACCAGAACTAAGTTCTGGAGGTTAAATGAAAGCTCACTGCAAACACCGGTAGTTATGGATGACGTTGTGAAAGTGTTAAGACATTACTTCCAATCTAACGATACAGTTGAATGCGGTCCATGTATTCTCTGGGAAGCCCATAAAACTGTGATCAGGGGGGTGCTAATTAACCACGGCGCCCGCATCAAGAAGGAAAGAGAGCAACATCTGCTCCACCTTCTGGATAAGATCAGCGACATGAAACTGAAGCATAAACGCACTCCGGTAGCCTCCTTGGAAGTTGAACTGCTACCTCTTAGAAAGCAAATTGTGTATTTACTACATTACAAGGCTAAGGCGGCACTGCAATTCTGCCGAGACTTGTCACGCGCTTTTGAATTAAACTTCCCATCCTTACTCACCAAGACACGCCAACTGCTTGAGGAGTGGAATAAAGGACTCCACTCCTGGTTCAACAGGTGTAACCTTCTCAAAATGTCCATACTCACAAAATTCCTTTATCTTTTCTAGACGTTACCGATCCAGATCGCGCCCCATTATTTCAAGTAAATACACTCCCTCTTCATTAGATTTATATGGTCAAACTCAAAGCCGATGTTAGAGACGTTATCTAATGCTCCCTAAACATTATGGAGGATTGGCCCTTCCGGACTTACGGAACTACTATTTAGCAGTGCATCTAGGTAGGATCATAGATTGGAATCGGCATGGGGAGTCCAAACTCTGGATTCAAGTAGAACAAGCCCTCAGTGATACCGTTGAAGGGAGCCTTCTGGTGTTTTTCCCTCGGCTCTGACCCAGTCATTGGCATGACCCTTCGTACGGTGTGTTGATCATGCGTACGAACCCCATATCCACCAAAGTTTCACCCCTTTACCCGTTACTGGGGAACCCAGTGTCCCCCCCCCCCTGGATTGGAGCTGTTGGAGTATGGGACGCTCTCTGTGACGGGGAAGGATCGAGCCATACTTTTCTTAGAGGGCAATCCCTAGCCCTCTAAGAAAATCCCTGACTAGTGACACTGGTCACTTTCAATTGCCGTTCTGGAAGGCAATATGCCTGCATCACTTCTTGCACTCGATCACCAATCCGGCAAAATTTCTGCACCCCCCTGATGACATTCGAGGAGTACTGTAAGGAGGAAGGAGTCCTGCCCTAAGTACTATCAAAAGCCTATGCAATGCTTAACTCCCCGAGGAGCAACTGGACTTGTCCTTCATACAAAAATGGGAGGCTGACTTGCAACGATCACTCATCGATGCCCAAAAACAGACTGGGATTAGATTCTCACTAAAGACATCCATCTGTACCAAAATACAGGAATTCAATTATAAGATCCTGACTAGGTGGTACTACACACCCCAGTTGTTACACAAATTAATCCCGACCTCTAGGGACAGATACTGGTGATGCCAGCAGGACGAGGGGACGCTGCTCGATAATGTTTGGTCGTGCCCCCGACTGCAACATTTCTGGTCGACTGGTTAGGGAAGTCACCCAAAAATTTACAGACCATGTGATTCAGAACGACCCAGCTTTCGTCCTGCTCCATGTCACCACAATTCTGGCACAGAGCTATAAAAAAGTAGATGGTAAGACATCTCCTGAATGCGGCCAAGTCCTGCATTTACATATTGTGGAAGAAATGTTCTCCACATCGGAATGTACCTTTCATGACTGTCCTTTGTCCTTGTTTGTTTTCTGCAAAAACGAATAAAAACCATATTTGAAAAAAAATTATTAACACTTTTGATCTTCCACGCTTTCGACTCATCCCTACTTATAGGTGGTGTGCAGTGACAAATCGGGTGGTTTCAGACCAGAAACTGAACATGCCTGAACACCTCACTGATCGGGAAACACGATTTCCTAAATGTATCCATTTTTGCTATGCTCACATTTCATAACAGGGTGTAACATGTAACATGTTATGAATGCATCAGCCCCGTTCCCCCACTGTGACAGCTAGCGGGATATCTTCTCCTCCCCACTAGCTGTCAAAATTTTAACCTGGCCACGTCACTCATTCACAGCTCTCTGTGAAGGGAAAACTACGAGGTCTGGCTGCCTTTGTGGCTGTTGGCTTGTAGGTTTCCATGAACTACCATGGCGCTGTGAGCGCTGTGGTTATTCATTCATTCTTCCTGTCAGTATGTATCAGCTTCTTCGTACGAGGTATGCAGGAGACCTGCATGGCCCCTGCATCACATTCATTGGATTTTACCCTCTTATTAAGCCATGTGCTCAAGCTCAATGCTCCCTCCAGCAGTCTGTGATCAGCGCTGCCATTGTAAAACCCCTCCTTCTTCAGAGAAGGCATCAGGTATCAATGTGCGTTGGTAGTGAAGCATGGATCAGAACGATCGCTCTAAAACTGCTACACCTCTTAAAGTGATCTGTGCCAGTTTGGGCTCACTTTATTCTGGGTAACTGCTCATCCTCAATCCAGATAACCTTTTCACAGGGACAAGGCAGGTGTTCCTAACTGCCTGAAGGTATCTCTGTCTGCAGCAGTTATCATATTTAATATCCCTGCTTGTCACCTGTATTCCAGTATATTTAATGTATTGGGTGACAGGACCTTACATCAGTTGTATGGTCTGCCATGGCTGTAGTTTTGCTCGTAGAAGCATGTCAGCAAAGTTTCTCAGTCGGTTGAGGCCCTAACAAGAACCTTGTTAACATGTTATGCCGGTTCTGCTGATTATTTAATAGTATTTCCTGATAAATAATTGACATCAGTTGTGTAACCTGTTTCTTGAGCAACATCCTGGTGCTATGGGTTTATGAATTCCTAGAAATGAATATCACTGCATTCTTGGATCTTTGTCAAATAAATTCCTCTTCATTATTTTAGATGGTCCCACTAACATCTTTGTGAGTGCGCATGCTGCAATCATCTCTTCCTACGAACATACAATAGAAAGCCCTTCATTTAACCTAGGGGTGCCTTCACATTAAGACTCGGTTCACATTGGTTCCATTGCAGGAAACCCTGCAAATCCACTGCAGGTTCCTGCATCGCACCTGACTTGCAGGCAGTTCACACTGCCTTATGCGAACCACTGGGAGTGTCAATACAAAGTTAATGACACCCCTAGATTGGTTTGCATATTACGGTGCGAGCTGTCAATTTGGACAGGAATCAGATCGCAGGGGTGTGAGCATGCGTTTCGATTCTGGTGCAGACAAAGAAAAGGGTCCTGAACAACTTTGGTCCGAATGCGGTTTCGAATTCAGCGATACAGTCTGTATGGCTGATTTCGCACCGCACAGACATTGCATGTGATCTGACATCACACCAATGTGAACCCATCCAGGGCTGATCCTAGGCAGTGTGCGCAGGGTGCTTTGCACCCAGGCACCTGCAGAGGTGGGGGCGCCAATGTGTAAACACACACGAAAGTGCCTCAAAGAAGCTTGTCACGTACCTGGTAGTGGAGCCTGATGTGCAGGGAACGGCTACTCTTGCTCCTCTGACTCCAGAGGCCCTGGTAGATTGAACAGGGAACCCGAGAGTGCAGAGTCGCACAAGCGCCTGGCGGGAACGCTGGTGTTGGGGCTGAGCTGGGATCCTGTGCACTCCGGAAAGATGTCAGCAGTGCTGAAGACGACTGGACAGCAGATGACTGGAGCTAGGTGCAGGAAGCCGGGATCAGCAACTGAGGGGGGTGTATCGTAGTACAGACACTAGCAAGTTCAGACAGGTCGGGTCATACACGGGCGGGCGGATCAGGTACAGGGTCAGAGCAGGAGTGGAGTCATGGTCCAAGCCGGGTTGGCAACTGGCGGGCAGCAGACAGATCAGAGGGACAGGCAGTGACGTGGTCAGACAAGCCGAGGTCAGGGCAGGCAGAGATAAGGGATAATTGGGAGCAAGCCGGGTCTCAGGAACTGGCAGGTAACGGATAACGGGTATCAGGTAGTCTCAGAACGCGCTGTAGACCGAACAGCAAGAGGCCCCAGTGTCAGCTCCATTAAATAGTCGTTTGGCTCCAAGATGGCGTTAGCATGTGCCCGTGCGCCGCTGCGCGCTCGTGTGCGTGCGCGTCAAAGTGCCGCGATTGTGCCCGCTCATGCGCCGATGCGCCGCTACCGCGATTTTGCGCAACGGGGTGCCGCTACCGCCATCTAGTGGGCAGGCTTGCCCATAACATTGCCCCCCTCCAATGGGCAGCCTCCGGTTGCCTAACTGGGCCAACTTAAGTGGGTGAGAGTCCTTAAAGGATTGAAGCAATCTTTCAGAGTGGATATTGCATTCAGGCTCCCATGAGTTCTCTTCAGGACTGTATCCCTTCCATTTTTCCAGGAACTGGACTTGGTTGCGCCTTTTCCTGCAATCCAAGATGGACTCGACTTCGAACTCCTCCTCGCCATCAACCAGGATTGGTTCGGGAGGGTCGGAGCTTTCCCCAGGAAAGGGATCAGGAACATTAGGTTTCAGAAGAGCAACGTGAGAAAAAACGTGTGAATGCGGAACGAATCTGGTAACTCTAGTTCGTAGGCTACGCTGTTAATTTTCCTCTTGATTGGAAAAGGGCTCAAGAATCTAGGGCCAAGTTTCTTTGAAGGACAGGCAAGTTTTAAGTTAAGGGTGGACAGCCACACCTGATCTCCGGGTTTCAAGTTGAGTTCTCCCCTCCTTTTCTTATTAAACACCTCCTTGTTATGTTCCTGTGTCCTTGTCATGGTCTCCTGTAACAGTTTATTATTGGTATTGAAGAAATCCAATGTCTCCTGAACAGCGGGCACTGTACACTCCTGGGCACAGTTTGACATAAACAGCGGATGATAGCCATAGTTTGCGTAGAATGGGAATTGCTTAGTAGCGGAATGAACTGAATTGTTGTATGCAAACTCAGCTAGTGGCAACAGAGATACCCAGTCTTCTTGTGAGAAAGATGAAAAACAACGTAAATATTGTTCAAGTGTTTGATTTGTTCTTTCAGTCTGGCCGTTTGATTGTGGGTGGTAGGCGGATGAAAATGACAGGTCAATCTTAAGGGACTCGCAGAGTGCTCTACAAAACTTAGAGGTAAATTGCACCCCTCGATCCGTGGAGCCTCACAATTTCTTTAAAAACAATTTTAGCTGTCTCAGGGGCAGAGGGTGTACCTTTCATGGGCAAAAAATGTGCCATCTTGGATAGCCTGTCTACAATCGCGAAGATAGTAGTGAAACCTTCAGACGGAGGAAGCTCCACGATGAAATCCATAGAGATCATCCTCCACGGACTTTCTGGTATGGGCAGAGGTTTTAAGAGTCCCCAGGCTCTAGATTTGCTCCCCTTATTCCGGATGCATGTGGTGCATGATTCCACATAGCTCCTACAATCTTAAGAGCTGAGGCCACCAAAACGTCCGCTGCAGCAGTTCAGAAGTTTTGAGTACCCCAAAATGGCCAGCCAGTTCGTGGTCGTGACAGGAATTTAGAACACTGACCCGTAGACCCTCCGGTACGAAGATCTTGTTTTTGTGCCACAGCAGACCATCCTGGAGTTGAAGATCCGTGCCAGATAAAGAGGAAATCCCTGCAGAGGCTTGCCTGATTCGCGATAGAAGGTCATCTTGCAGCAGCAAAAAGTTTCCTGGAGACAGAATAGTGTCCGGGGGAGTAGTGGCTTCCGAATTACAGAACATCCGTGAGAGGGCATCAGACTTGGTATTCTTTGACCCTGGCCTGTATGTTATGTGAAATGAGAATCGAGTAAAGAAGAACGCCCACCTGGCCTGACATGGTTTTAATCTCTTGGCAACTTCCAAGTATTCCAGATTCTTGTGGTCTGTGTAAATTAGAATCGAGTGTGCTGCGCCTTCCAGGAGATACCGCTACTCTTCCTGTGCGGCCTTGATTACCAGTAATTCCCGGTCCCCTACATCGTAGTTTCTCTCCGCTTCTGACAGCTTGCGGGAGAAAAAAGCAACCGGGTGCAAAAGGGTCTTGGGCCCCTGTCTTTGGGAGAGAACCACTCCAACTGCCGTTTCTGAAACGTCCACCTCCAGAATGTAAGGTAGACTTGCGTCAGGGTGTCTGAGGATCGATACAGATATGAACAGATTCTTGAGGGTCTCGAAGGCCTCTTGAGCTTCGGATGACCAGTGAAAACGGGCAGTTTGCTTAGTTAGACTGGCTATAGGGGCGATGATGTTGGAGAATCCCCTAATGAATTTTCTGTAAAAATTTGCGAATCCGACAAAGCGCTGAACGCCCTTCTTGTCCACGGGCGTCGGGCAGTCGAGAATGAGAAAAATTAGAATGTCGTCAAGGTATACGATGACAAAAAGATCGAGATAGTCTCTGAAAATACTGTTTACAAAATGCTGGAACGTAGCCTTTCGTTACAGTCCGAAAGGCATCACAAGATATTCAAAGTGGCCAAAGCGAGTACAAAAGGCCGTTTTCGACTCATCGCCGTCCCGGATGAGCACCAAGTTGTAGGCCCCTCGGAGGTCCAGCTTTGTAAAGATAACTGCAGCTCCCAGTCTTTGAAATAGCTCAGGTACCAGGGGAAGGGGGTACCGATTTTGATTGTCACTTTATTAAGCTTGCGGTAGTCCACGCAGGGGCGAAGAGAATGGTCTTTTTTTTCAACAAAGAAAATTCCTGCCCCTGCTGGTGAAGTAGATGGACGAATGAACCCCTTCTTGAGATTTTCATCAATATAGATCTTTAGGGTTTCGAGTTCCAGTTCCGTCAGAGGAAAGATTCTGCAAAAGGTGATTTCGGCTCCGGGGAGGAGCTCAATCAGACAATCATAGGGTCTGTGTAAGGGGAAGAACCTCAGCCCCCTTTTTACTGAAGATGTCTAGAAAGTCGTGATACACCTCAGGAAAGGATTGACGGGTCTCAGTGTCAGAGTCTATACAGAGCAGAGAAGGAGGACACAAAGTCCCTTGCAGGCAATGTTGCTGGCAATAGGGGGAGCTGAAGCTGATTTCTCCGGTTGTCCAGTTAATTTGGGGATTGTGGGCCTGGAGCCATGGCATGCCCAGGATTATGGGAAACAGGGGAGACTGAATGACATCTAGACACAGTAGTTCCCGATGGTTGCTTGAAATGGCTGTGGCTAAAGGTAGGGTTTCTTGTATAACCGGCCCAGATTTTAAAACTGATCCATCGGCTAGATGTACAGATATACCTTTAGCCCTAGGTCGCAGAGGAATGTGATGTTGAGTGGCAAAAGAAGAGTCCAAAAAGCAACTGCAGGCTCCGGAGTCAAGTATGGCGTTGACCTGGATATTCCCTCCTGGGAGCTGTAATAGCATGGGGATGTCCAAGTGAGAAGAGTTATGGGGAACAACGGATGTATAAACAGTTGACATAGAACAGCACTTACTGAGCTTCGCTGGGAAAGTTCTCACATAATGCCCGGATTCTCCACAGTAGAGGCATAGATTATGGATTCGTCGACATTGACGTTCCTCCAGGGTGAGTGAGGGATGGAGCAAGCCCAACTGCATAGGTTCTGGGGTGTCCACAGGGGGAGTAGTCGGGACCGGGGGTGTCGGATTGGAGAAGGTGGGTACCCGAGGCATCATCCAGGTCGAATGGGACAGGCTAGCGACACATTCAGTCTTGCGCTCTCTTAGGCGCCTGTCGATTTGGATGGTCAGATTGATAAGGGCATCCAAAGTTCCCGGGGACCCCTACACGTGCCAGTTCATCTTTGAGTGGCTCTGAAAGCCCCAAACGGAATTGATACCTACTGGAACGATGCGGCTTTATGTTATCTGAACTCCATCTCCTGAATTCAGACACATAGTCCTCTGCAGGCCTGCGACCTTGTTGAAGGGCATGCAAAGCAGCTTCTGCAGTAGCAGCCTGGTGTGGGTCCTCATATATAGAGACATGGCCTGGAAGAAGGTGTCCAGATTATTAAGGGAAGTCCTTTTGCTCCAGAAGATGTTAGGCCCAGGCTTACGGTTCACCGGACAGGAGGGAGATGACAAAGCCCACCTTGGTAGTCTCCAATGAGAAGGTGCTTGGCTGTAAGGCGAAGTAGAGTTCACAAGCATTCCGAAACACTCTATATTTACTCCGTTCTCCTGAAAATCTCTCAGGCGTGGGAACCTTGGGTTCTGGGGGTAGCATGATTACTGACGGTAAAGCAGAGGCGCAAGCAGAGGTGGTGGATGGAGCAGACAAAGCCTGGACACGATTTTCCAATCTGGTGTAGCCTTCTTGCAAAGTCCTAATGGCCTGGGTTAAACTGTCCAGATGTCGGCAGAGTTCCGCCATAGGATCCGCTCCCTGCGCAGGCTCAGACATGGCTGTTCGGTACTGTCACGTACCTGGTAGTGAAGCCTGTTGTGCAGGGAACGGCTACTCTTGCTCCTCTGACTCCGGAGGCCCTGGTAGAGTGAACAGGGAACCCGAGAATGCAGAGTCGCACAAGCGCCTGGCTGGCACACTGGTGCTGGGGCTGAGCTGGGATCCTGTGCACTCCGGAGAGATGTCAGCGGTGGTGAAGAAGACTGGACAGCAGATGACTGGAGCTAGGTGCAGGAAGCCGGGATCAGCAACTGAGGGAGGTGTATCGTAGTACAGACACTAGCAGGTTCAGACAGGCCGGATCATACACAGGCGGCAGATCAGGTACAGGGTCAGAGCAGGAGCGGAGTCGTGGTCCAAGCCGAGTTGGCAACTGGCGGGCAGCAGACAGATCCGAGGGACAGGCAGAAACGTGGTCAGACAAGCCGAGGTCAGGGCAGGCAGAGATCAGGGATAATCAGGAGCAAGCCGGGTCTCAGGAACTGGCAGGTAACAGATGACGGGTATCAGGTAGTCTCAGAACACGCTGTAGACCGAACAGCAAGAGGCCCCAGTGTCAGCTCCATTACGTTGTCAAGTTTGGCACGCCGCTCGTGTGTGCGCATCAAAGTGCCGCGATTGCACGTGCGCGCCAATGCACTGCTGCTGCGATTGCGTTCGCCCGTGTGCCACTACCGCTATCTAGTGGACAGGCTTGCCAATGACAAAGCTACTTGCAGGAAATTTTTGGTCGTCATGCAAACGCACCGCTCCAGTGTGAAAAGCACCTGGGCTCTCACACTGGGATTGCAAATGAGGCTTTATTCAGGGCTATTTTTAACGCTAAAGCGCCTGAAAAAACCCTCCCGTGTTAAAGGGGTCTAATGGACCATCTTCTGTACTATGTCTGCAGTCTCTGACTATCTCCTATATCATGTCTGCAGTCTCTGACCATCTGCTGTACTATGTCTGCAGTCTCTAATCATCTCCTGTACTATGTCTGCAGTCTCTGACCATCTCCTATATCATGTCTGTAGTCTTTGACTGTCTCCTGTACTATGTCTGCAGCCTCTGACTGTCTCCTGCACCTTGTCTGCAGTCTCTGACCGTCTCCTGTATTATGTCTGCAGTCTCTGACTGTATCATGTATTCCTGTATTATGTCTGTAGACTGGGGGTCTTTCTAACAGAATCCCTCTCTGTGTCCAGAGAGGCCCCCCTCCAGGTCCCAATAAAGTACGCTGCTTCTCTTCCTGTATTTTGTTTATTGTTCATGTAAGGATCCCAGGGTAATGAAGACTTTGTGGGGGAGCATTTCTGTGGTTGTCGTTGCCAAAGAAACATTTGTAAAGGGGAGGGGTTAGTAAAATGACCACACCAATGTGGGGGCGGCAGAAATATTTCTGCACCCA
Organism: Rana temporaria; assembly: GCF_905171775.1. Lineage (NCBI taxonomy): Eukaryota > Metazoa > Chordata > Amphibia > Anura > Ranidae > Rana > Rana temporaria. The sequence continues at coordinate 33,685,403 of NC_053498.1, forward strand.
GGCGCCTGTGACCCTAGGATCGGCCATGAACCCATCCCTAAAGTGTTTTGTAAAGTCAATGTTTTTTTTTTTATAGTTTTGAATAGAGTAGAGTGTGCCTTCGGGGTGATTTTCCTTCACTTCCTGTTCCAAAGATTGTATGGTCAGATTGTAATGTGAGTGGCATATTGGCCTGCCGGAGTGCCAGTGGTTTCTCTGGTGAAACCCAAGTATGTAGGGCATTGGCAGGGTGCTGTACAGGGTGCTGTACATAGCTTCCTGTAAATGTTACAGCACCCTGTACTCTTCTCAAGAGCCCTCATTCTTGACATCAGCAGTAGGCTGGCTTTTATAAGGAGTTCTGCAAATATCAAAATGCTTAAAAGAGAAGTATGTGTTTCTTTTTTTTTTTTCAGAATCATACTTGCCACATGTGGATGCAGCATCGGTCCGATGCTACATTTTTTTCCCCGGCGCCTTTGCACTGAGAACCGAGCGATCCAAAACCGCCGATGGCTCAATTCTCACAGCTCCATGAGTAGAGAGCTGCTGTCTGTCAATCAGCATATCTCCGCTCTGCCCCCCCCCCCCGCTCACTGGAGCTCTGAGCTGTGGAGGGGGTGGAGCAGCCGTCTCAGGCTCTCAGCGGCTTGCCGAGAGCCTGGGACAGGTATCAGTCCAGTCACCTAGTGGATCCAGACTTTATTGTCGTGATGATGTGGTGCCTGGACTGATTTCTGTGAGGTCAGCAGAGAGCTGACTTCAAACCGCTCTCTGCTGAAAACGGGTCACAGGAGTGCAAAACAATTGCACTCCTGTGACCCATAAGAGAAGCCCAGCCAAACAAGCTTAGGCTGCACTTCTCCTTTAATGTTATATGCTGACTGCAGTAGTTCCTCTTCTCCCAATTACTTTGATTCGATTACTGGTTATTTTCCAGGAAGGGAATTCCCTCTGTTCGCAGAGCCCCTGTCCTGGGTGGGGTCACTGCCAACTTTATTATCAAACCCACTCTTCTACTTGGCGAAGGTTCTGGCTCTCTTATTTACCTACAGGTAGCATAATATCCTGTTTGCGGAGGGTTATTTCTTATAACCCCTTTGAAAAAAAAAAGAGGGCTACATCTGTAGTTTGGAAGATATTCCAGCTGATACGACCAGGCAACTAGCATTTTCAGAAGGAAATCGACAATGGCATCCTACATATTTCTCTAAGGCCCCTTTTACATGAGCGATCCGATTGGGTCCAGCTGTCCGTTTTTCAGCAGGACCCGTTTGGACACTCTATTCTCCTCTTATGGAGCGCTGGATGTAAACTGACTTGTATCCATTTACACCTGGCTACCCCTAGGTTCTATCTGTTCTGGCAAAAAAAAAACAGAAGGGGATCTGTTCCCCTCTGGCTGGCCGGATCAGATCGGAGGGCAGCGAGGTGTAAACGGACAGCCGGTCCATTTACATTCGGCTGCCCATAGAGCAGATTGAACTGTGTCCAAGTCCACTCTGCATAAGTAGAGTGGGTATGGACCTCTCATATGCCCACTTGTCGGCATGTGCAGTCTGCTTTTTCTACTGCAGGTGGTGCTCTTCCTCAGTGGAACTGCAGTTGAAAAGGAAGTTGCATTTCCTGGGTCACTGGGGAATGTGACCCTGGCAGCCATATTGGGTCAGACAGAGCCTATTTAGGCTCCTGGCTGCCAGGTTTGGCATGCACTTGCGAGTTGTTATAGTAGGGAGCCCCCCGTACCCTTCTCTCCCCCCTCCCTCCCCTTTTCCCCCCCTCCCCTTTCCCCCTTCCCCCCCCCTGCCTTCCTGACCTCATTCCTCGTTTCCTTTCCTCCCCCCCCCCCCTCCCAATGTCCCTCTCTCTTCCTGCGCCTTCCTCCCCTCCCTTCCCACCCTCTTTCCCCCCCTCTTTCCCCCCCTTCTTTCTTTTCCCCCCCTTTTTCCCTTCCCCTCCCTCTCTTCACTTTCTCCCCTTTTTTCTCCTTTTCCCTTTTCTATTGTCTCACCCTGCACTTTCACCACCCTCACTCATTTATCCTTTTTTTGATTATCACCATTTTGGGCACCTCCCTCTGGAGTTCTCTTTGGCAATTGCCACACAATACACAGGTCATACCGCCATTACCTGCATTATCTGTGGATATTTTCTGTCCGTTTATTGGATTGGAAAGCTTTTTGGTTTGCTGCATGTTTTTTTTGGATTTTACAACTTTTTGTTGGACTTTTGATTTTGATTTTTATTGCTGAACTTTGTTTGGGAAAAAACTTTTGTTCAAAGTGTTATTTTATCCAGTGTGTTCACTCTTTTCAGTGACACAAGTTTGAAGTTTTTTCATTAAAACTAACTTTTTTACACTATGTGGAGCTCTCTTTTTTTGTTTTTTCCACATACTCTGTTGTGATCAACCACTGATTCCATCACCTAAAAAAATTTTTTGGGGAGAACATCTGCGTCCTTTTGTCTGTGAGTATAATCTTGCACCAATCACTATCTGGAGACTACATAAAGCTGGAGAGGCCTTGAGAGAAATTACATCGCAAGGGTAACCAGAGAGGGCAATCGGCCCGTACAAGCTTTGGAGACCCACCCATCGTAAGATGAGGAGTGGGTCAACGTGTTCTGGTAAGAGTACCCAGTTATTTCTTCTCTCGTAAAAGTCTGATTGAAGCGTGCTACTGAGGATATTTATACAATCAAAAAGGACTATATATATGTATTATTCCCAACAGGGGATTGGACTATATATAATTTATGTGAAGTTAATATCATCCCATATGATTTAAGATGTTTCCCCAAAAAAACTTGTTTTGAACCTATAGCTCACCTGCCTTTGCAGGGTAATTGCTGTAGTGTGTGTTTATTTGAGAGTACCATCATCTCTCTCCTGAGTTCCTAACAGGACTTAACTGGCAACAGGTGCATGTTGATCCTCTGAAGTTCACATTCACATTAACATTCACACAGGAATATTTGTCTTACAGACTATTTTTGCATTATAGGTGTTTATTTCCACTTCACAAGTTTATTTATTTATTTTTGAAGGATTTATAAAATTCTCAATTACAAATAATTGTCACTACACCTCACGGTGTTAAGTACACATTTGGATTATTTCCAATCTTATATTATCTCTCTCCTTCCGGTTCTTACCAAAGTAGAGTTGAAATATATTGGCGCTACACTTCTTTTTACACAATACCTTTACAAATATTTTTTGTGTGTTGGCCGCCCACTTTTTTCATTTTTTATAAGTTTGCGCAATATTTTCACACACAATTGCCACACAATGTTCACGTTTACCTTACACGCTTCCATTTGTTACCCTGCCTAGATTTTAAGCCCATCCATACATATGTCCCCCGTTGGTCGCCACAGGAGACCTCACCTGGTTACTCCTGCCCCCGCGGATGATGGGGGTCGTAGGTAAGCAGCTCAACCCTTGTTTCCCCCTTATTTAATGTAATTCAGGCTTGACTGTATTGCTATGCCTGTTACCTGTTTAGTCATTGTTTGTTAATTTATTCCAGACTGTTCCCTTGAAGAAGCGGCAACGGCCGCGAAACTAGTAGAGAAACTCCTAGTGACCTCTACTCCCACTATGACCTCCCCCCCCCTCTTGGGGTCGATTATTGTGGTGATACACATAGTGTCACTTTTTTTTTTTTTAAATCGCATCTTGTTTGTACTTGATTGTTTTACATCAATATCAATAAAACATGTATTTTTCTTTTCATGTGCATCTTTTATATTTGTTTACCGTACCGCAATAGTCCAATCGCCCACAATTCCCCTGTTTTTTTGGTTTGGGACCCAACAAATCCAATCTTTATCTAATAGTAGGGACACATACCCCACCTGGTAGAAACGGTACTAGCGGCAGGGAAAGGTTCCTGAAGAGGAAGGAAAGCATAGGGCTCACAACTTCTCTGGACACCTGCCTGTTGGACAGACCTTTCTACAGACGCTGACAGTTTGACTGCGTACTGCTCTCTACATGCTGTCGGAACTGTTAGGCCCCATACACACGATAGAATTTATCCGCGGATACGGTCCAGCGGACCGTTTCGGCGGATAAATCCTCTTGAGGATTTCAGCAGATTTTAATGCGATGGAGTGTACTCACCACCGCATTGAAATCCGCGCCGAAATCCTCTGGCGATGACGTGTCATGCCGTCGCCGCGATTATGACGCGGCGACGTGCGCGACGCTGTCATATAAGGAATTCCACGCATGCGTCGAATCATTACGACGCATGCGGGGGATCCCTTCGGACGGATGGATCCGGTGAGTCTGTACAGACCAGCGGATCCATCCGTTGGGATGGACTCCAGCAGATGGATATGTTCTGCATGTCAGCGAATATTCGATCTGCTGGAATCCATCCCAGGGGAGATATATCCGCGGAAACAGATCCGCTGGCGTGTACACACCATAGGATCTATCCGCTGAAACCCATTTGCTGGGATTTATCTGCGGATGGATTCTATGGTGTGTACGGGGCCTAAGTGTTCTTAAATACAACATAAAGAAATATTCTGCGCTAAGTATATCCAAAACCCCAAATTCTTCAATGTGTAAAAATCACAAATAAAAAGACAGCTGCACTTACTGTATCTCATATAACAATACAAAAACAAATATCGGAAAAGATGCGTGTTGCGTTATCCACTAAAGTGCGTGAACAATTCTTAACCACTTCCATACCCGGCACTTATGCACCTTCCCGCCCAGACCAATTTTCAACTTTCAGCGCTCACACTTTGAATGACAATTATTCAGTCATGCTACACTGTATCCAACCCAAATTTTTATCATTTTATTCGCACAAATAGAGCTTTCTTTTGGTGGTATTTAATCGCCACTGGGTTTTTTATTTTTTGCGCTATAAGCAAAAAAACAGCGAAAATTAAAAAAAAATTAAAAATTTCTTCATAAATTTTTCTTTATAAATTTGTACCAAAATTTATACTGCTACATATCTTTGGTAAAAATAACCCAAATTAGTGTATATTATTTGGTCTTTGTGAAAGTTATAGAGTCTACGAACTATGGTGCCAATGTACTGAAGGCCGATCTCATTTCTTGAGACAATAACAAGCCAGGAAAGTACAAATACCCCCCACATAGTTTTTTTAAGTTGTATTTTTTTCCCACAATTCTTAGGAATATTTAAGATTTTTTTTTTTTTTACATAAACTGGTCATATTAACAGTTTATTTCTCTCACACAGCATATGCATAATTGCATAATTGCAACTACACCCCAAAATACATTCTGCTACTCCTCCTGAGTATGGCAATACCAAATGTGTGGGACTTTTACACAGCCTGGCCACATACAGAGGCCCAACATTGAAGTAGCACTTTTAGGCGTTCTACAAGCATAAATTGCACATATCCTTTCTCAACCACCTATTACACTTTTGAAGACCCTGGAGCACCAGGACAATGGAATTGTTCACAAAATGACCCAATTTTGGAAAGCACACACCCCAACGTATAATCTATGAAGTATTATGAGCCTGGTCACATACAGAGCCCCAACATCCAAGTAGCACTTCCAGGCATTCTAGCAGCATTAATTGCACATATAATTTTCTGACTACCGATCACATTTTCGAAGGCCCTTCATATATCTAACACATAGCAGGTACATACCAAATAACAAAAGATTACCTGTGGTTTTAGAAGTGCAGTGGTCCACAGAGGAGAGCATAGGTCCAGGCAGCAGGCAGGGATGAGGTCAGCGACAACAAAAGCAATCATTCAGGCAGCAGGCAGGAATACTGTCCATAGTTCGTACAGACAGAGATACTGTCAGCACAGGTCCAGGTAGCAGGCAGAGGTGTCCCAGCAGAAATACTGTGCAAAGTCAGTAGAGGCAGCAGGCAGATATATGATCAACACAGCCAAAGTATTAGTCCAAGCATCAGGAAGAAACATGGTCCATAATGTCATGGGTCATTACAGGCAGTAATATGGTCAGCACAGCCAAAGTATTGGTCCAGGCAGCAGGAAGGACCATCAAGCTTAGGGCCAGGGGGACAGGGGAAGAGGCTTCTCCCACCCAAATCGCCTCCGGGCAATCAGACCCTGTTCTGGGAGCACAGAAAATGAAAAACTGGTTTTCTTTACTCAGAACGCTTTTCTGAAGCCCCTCACATATGTGAGACCCCTGTGTACTAAAAGTAAATGGGCAAAAGATCAGTCCAAGTGGCAGGCAAAAACATGGTAGATTAACAGGCCAAGGTCGGTGCACGTGGAAGTCAGAAACGTGGTTTAAATCGGCAGGCAGAGGCATCGGCGGTAAACAGGCTGAGGTTGGTACACATGGAGGTCAGAAACGTGGTTTAAATCGGCAAGCAAAGACATCGTCGGTAAACAGGCTGAGGTTGGTACACGTGGAGGTCAGAAACGTGGTTTAAATCGGCAAGCAAAGACATCGTCGGTAAACAGGCCAGGGTCAGTTAATTAACATGGAAGGTAGTAACATGGTAGCAGGCAAATGGGGAAATGGCAGTCTGTTAATAATAAGGGGATCTAATATTGGATGGATGTATGGTACTTTTTGAAGCACTGTCAAATGCACAGGCCAGGTTGGGAGGGACAATCGGGACAGTACCAGGTGGTGTCTCTTCTTACTCCTGCTCTGCTGCATACACAGCATTTTTTTTGGCGTTTTCTTCCAGATTCTGTGGGGGGGGGGATGCTAAAGGAAAAGTGTCGCTCGTGAAGACGACTCACACAATCAGAGCGAATGCTTCCTGGGACGGGATCTTGTTGGTAAATGAGGGCTTCAATGATATCTTCGATATATCTGAGGTAGGAGATTTGTGGGTTTTGAGTTGGCTGATTGGCTTTTTGGTAGCAGACAAACTAATTAAAAAGGGCCATGTGAAACAAGTGAAACGCAACTTTTTTGTGCCAATCATAGGACTTTCTTGTTAAGTAGGGCTGTAGCATCTGTTTGTTTAAATCCACCCCCCCCCCCATGTACAAATTGTAATCGTGAACACATTCGGGCTTTGCAATAGGGCCGTGTCGTCTTTGGATCTCCACCATGGTGTCATTGTGGATGGTAGAGAGGATGTGGACACCTTTCTTGTCCCTCCACTTCATGGCCAACACCTCCTTGTTCTCATGAATAACGATTCTCCAGATTTCAATTTTTTGGTCAACAAATTTTGTGGGAATCCCTTCCGTTTTTTTTTTAAGGTACCGCAGGCCGGGGTTTTCTTGCTGTAAAGGTGACGGAAAAGGGGCAGGCTGGTATAATAATTATCGACATATAAATGGTAGCCTTTTCCGAACAGGGGGTATGCCAACTCCCAGACAATTTTCCCACTGGTTACAATATATGTGGGGCAATCACGGGGCTGGAGCTGGGAGTCTTTGCCTTCGTAGATCCTGAATGTGAACACATATCCAGTGGCTCGATCGCATAATTTATTTAATTTCTAACCCATACCTGGCTCTCTTGTTTGGGATGTACTGCTTGAAGTGCAATCGGCCAGTGAAATGTATGAGGGACTCGTCCACACAAATGTTTTGGTCTGGGATGAAAACTTCTGCAAATCGCTGGGAAAAGGCATTGATTAGGGGGCGTATTTTGTATAATTTGTCGTAGTGGGGATGATCTCGGGGAGGGCACTGTGAATTGTCATTAAAGTGGAGAAAACGTATTATCATGTCGTATCTTGTTTTGGACATGACAGCGGAATATATAGGCATGTGTTGGATGGGGCATTTAGACCAATATGAATGGCCTTCATTCTTCTTTGTAAGCCCCATATTGAACATAAGGCCCAAAAACATTTTAAATTCTTCCAATGTTAGACGCCGCCACTGGAACATGCAGGCGTAGGAAGAATTGGGGTTGGCGGCAATAAATTGGGATGCATATATATTGGTTTGATTCACTATTTTCTGCATAAAATCTTCTGAGAAAAATAAACAAAAATAATCAAATTGAGAAAAATCCGTAGTGTCGGGCTGCACACCTGGCTATGCGGTGAAAGGGGGGATGATAGCGGATCCTGAGTTGACAGGCAACCATAAGGGGTTTGCCAGGGCATCAGGAAGGTAGGACTGGGGCAGGATTCTTAGGGTTGGGCGTGTATTTGCATTATTTGTACTGGGCTCCTCTTCCTGGGGTATGGCGCTGTTGGTGCTGGGCAGATCTCCTGATCTTGGTACTGATCGCATTCTTTTGGGAGGGACGGTTTCCTCCGGGGACTCTGACTCTGACTCTGAGCCACTATCCTCCACTGGCTCGTATTCCGAATCAGAATCGGATAATGGGAGCTCCTCGCTGTTATCATCCGACATGGTGGAAATAATGGCATATGCCTCCTCGGGTGTGTAAAGCCTTTGGGACATTATGGCAGTACTTATTGGTGGGCCTGCGTAATAGTACTGCTGGTGGTAGTGGTGGCGGCCTGTGTGGTGGTACCAATGAAGTTATTAGTGGCAGGTTTGGGTGGTGGTGGTACCGATAGCGGTATGGGTGGTGGTACCGATGGTGGCATGGGTGGTGGTACCAATGGCGGTGGTACAGGTGGTGGTACCGATGGCGGTGGTAGGGGTGGTGGTGGTACCGATGGTGGTATGGGTGGTGGTGGTACCGATGGTGGTATGGTGATGGTGGTACGGGTGGTGGTGGTACCGATGGCGGTATGGGTGGTGGTGGTACAGATGGAGGTACAGGTGGTGGTGGTACCGATGGCGGTACGGGTGGTGGTGGTACTGATGGCGGTGGTACCGATGGTTGACAGATGGGCTGATTGATGGGCTGTGTGACAGGTCCTCTTTATTGGTGGGGGGGAGGGGGGCTGTGTTGTGCACAATAGACAGTAGACAAACTACACTGATCTCACTTACTGATCCCTGCTCTCTCCTCACAAATCAGTGTGTGAGGAGAGAGCAGGGATCAGATAGTAACTGCCTATGTTTGTTTATCTTTGTGACCGGCTGTGATTAAACACAGCCGGTCACGTGGTAAACAGCCAATTTCATTGGCTGTTTACCCTGATCGGGGAAGCGCTGTGTCCAAGGGACACGCGCCTTTCCCGATCCCCGCTCTGCAAGCCTCTGCAGGATAATGCCTATCGCGTGCCCACGGGGGCGCGCAGCGCGGTGATCGGGGACAGCGTGTGTCCCTCGGACACATCGCTTCCCCGATCACGGTAAACAGCCAATTTCATTGGCTGTTTATCACGTGATCGGCTGTGTCAAAGACACAGCCGATCACATGTCAAAACAAACTTGGCGGCGCGCTCCGTGCTCCGCGGGCACGCGATAGGCATTATCCTGCAGGACGTCCATAGACGTCCTGTCAGGATTGTGTAACCACTTCCCGGACATAAATTTCCCATTGACCGGGCGGGAAGTGGTTAAGCTAATAAAATACATAATTTGTTGAATTGAATTGATACAATTATAGGTAAAAACATAAAAAATATAAATGATATAAATCAATAGTCCTGTAATTCATAAAACTCATGAAAAAATCTGTCCCAATGAAAGTGATAAGAAAGATAAAGTGCTCCACTTGTGTGCCTAAAACGTAAAAAAAATCCTGTGCTTTGGGAGACCACCAAGATGTGTTCCACCAAGAGGAATATTAACACCTCTTAACAGACATTGAGACCTTTTTAAAGGTTTGATTGCGCCCCAAGTGAGAAAAGCCCTCAATTGGATGGATGGATAAAATGCAGCTTGGCTCCAATGCTGGATCAGTAAGCGTACCCGACAGACGCACACCTTCCCATTAGGTGCTTCTCAGACCAGTCCATCACACATCGAGAGAAAGACCATTTACTTACAGCCGTGGATCAATTCAACCAATCACCTTCATTCACATCTAAACCTGTACTTCATTTTTTGTATACCCGCACTTAAACCTCCGGAAAAGCTGGCTGATGTCATTGACCAAATATCATCACCTGGGATGCATGCCATGCTTGAAGCAAGACATTGGGTGGCCAGAAGTTGTCATTCAGCGGTGATAGTAATGCTAAACTAAACTAAAGACATCCCGCTGAAGTGTTTTTGGTTAGGCCAGCCATAGATGGTTCGAATTCCTGCTGAACCAGACGAGATTAGAACAGTGTGTGGGCAAGCTGAATTGATCAATCAACTTGGGTACAACCAGCCTGCCGGATTCACTTGCTATTATCGCTAGTGGCTGCTATAGCTGCTAGCCATACTTACTGTCTTCTCCCGACGGGAACAGATTCCCCTGCCCCCCTGCCGAGAGCAGACAATTGCTTGGCAAAGGGGATTTCCCTGTCAGCACTGTGCTGTGTTGATGGGGAATAATGAAAATTTTGGTTGCAGGAAAGCAATTTGCACTGTCTATGGCCTGCCTTAGGCTGCCTTCCCACTGGGTTATTTGTGAACTGTTTCTGCATTATTTCAATACAAGTTCTTTCGTTGCACTAGAACTAATTGTGTTATTCCACCACACCACGCTGCACCCCACTTTTATGTTCAGCAGGGGATTAGCAGACAGATCTCCTGCTGAGCAAAAATGGATATAAATGAATGAATGAAAACTTATATAGCGCGGCACATGCGAACTTAATCGCCTCTGGGCGCTTGTTGTTCCTGTCTCCTTTGGTATCAAAAGAGATGCGTTTTGATCTTTCTCCTGAATGCTAAGTGGTTCTCCTCCAACCGAATGCTGGTTGGTAAAGCGTTCCATAGTCTGGGACCCTGGACCGCGAATCTCCTTTCTCCTTTGGATTTGTAGTTGACTTTCGGTATCTGAAGAAGATTTTGATCGGTAGATCGCAGAACGCGATTGGGGTTATGAGCTTTTATTTTTTCGCATAGATAATGGGGAGCATTCCCATGGATACATCTATGGGTTAGACAGAGTGCTTTGAAAGCAATTCTGTCTTTTACTGGCAACCAATGAAGTGATCTCAGTGAAGGTGAGATTGATTCCCAGGGTTTTTTTCCCAGTCACAAGTCTGGCGGCCGTATTTTGAACGACTTGCAGACGAGCGATTTGGTACTTTGGGAGTCCGAGGTAAAGGGCATTTGCATAATCCAGTCTGGAGTTTACAATTGCTCCCACCATGACTGCTATGTCTTCTTTGGGAATGAAAGGAGTAAGTCTGCGTAGTAGGCGCAGCAGATGGTGAGATCCGCTGACTACTGACCCTATTTGTGCGTCCATTGTCATGTAGGAGTCAAAGATGACCCCGAGACTTTTGACTTTGGCGCTAGGGGTGATGATTTTGCCCAGAATGGGCGGGGGGGTCCAAGTTGTTGCAGGTTGTTTTATACGCTTGGCGTGAAACAGGAGAAGTTCTGTTTTCGCTCCATTGAGTTTAAGATAACTCTTTGTCATCCAGTTCTCTATCAAAGAGAGGCATGTCTCTAGATTGAGGTGGTGATATGGCCCGTGTGAAAGGGGTCTTGGTGTGAGTTGCCCTTAATTACTGTATTTATTGGCGTATAACACTCACTTTTTTACCCTGAAAATAGAGGGTAAACTGTACCTGCGTGTTATACGCAGGGGACTGTGGAACGTTTTTTTCCTGAAACTTCCCTCTTAAAGTTAGTGTGCGTGTTATACGCCTGTGCATGTTATACGCCAATAAAAACGGTACAATTTGATCATTTTATGGATTTGTGAATTTCACTAAATAGCAAATTCTGACAATTCTGGTGTATCATATAATTCTATTAAGTATTTTAGAATAACGTTCATATTTGACATACACACAGATTCTGATGGAATTTCTATGAAATCCCCTGTTGGGAGGAGGTGGAGGACAGTAGAGTTATTAATCATAATCTGATTAGTTCAGCACCACCCCTTGACACATATATCTTCTCCCTGCGGGTGCCGTCTTACAGTAGCCTCCTCATTACTCCTCTCTCAATCCCTGCAGGCCTCTGGAAGGCTGTTCCTTTTCCACTTGGCTCTTGATTGCCTTTTAAATTTATGAGTGCAGTTTTTGCTCATATCACATTATAGTGCATCAAAGTGTAAATTCCTTCATGATTTTGTATAATTAACGACACGTAACACAATAAAAAGTCCAATTTGCAGTATCTGGAAAATGCTGAATTGAGAATGTTACCATCTAGGATCTTCCACAGCTCTATCCTTAGGCGGAAATCTGAGTCACTTTCATACCTAAAATACGATTATCATATTCCTGAGAATACGCTCCAGGTTTTATCTCAGTTTAAAATATTAAATCTTAAGTGCTGTATTAACCCATTAGGTTTCATAGTCATACAAAATTTGCGGTTGCCTTTATGACCACCCATACATGCACAATGAATAAGCCCCAGTTCTATGCCACATTGAATATGTCCTTGGAAGTAAAGTCAGAGACAAGATGACCCATAAATACCACCATGGACATTCCTTAGTAAATATGGACTAAGGCATTAGGCTTCATAGTCATACAAATATACAATTGCCTTTATGACAACACCCTAAACACGCTCATGCTACAAGACTAATGCTGCGTTCAATATGCCACAGAGAACATTAACAGCCCTGTTAATATAATTAATTATAGTTCTTAAAAGATAATATTGATTAGTGTTATATTCCTTCGTAAATACGAAGTTAGGTATTACATATTATAATCATACAAAATTTACCATTGCCTTTATTACAACACATATTCATGCACAATGACTAAGCTAGTTAAATGCCACATTGAATATGCCCCTTGGTAGTAATGTCACAGAAAACAGGCCCTTTGAATATGATCATGAATATTCCTAAATGACTAATATGATATCCCTTAGTAAATATGGACTAAGATATTAGGCCTCATAGTCATACACAATTTACTATTGTCTTTATGACAACACACATGCATGCATAGAGACTAAGCCCCAGCAAAATACCACACCAAATATGCCTTCAGTAGATATGTCAGCAAAAACATGTCCCATAAATAATATCAGGAATATGCCTTAGTAAATATTCACTTGAAGGCAGGTGGAGTTTATCGTCCCCTCTGTAGGTAGTGCTCTTTAGCTGGTCGCTGTACAGAATGGAGGTTGAGAGGAGCTTTGTTCCTCTGAAGCCTCTATAGGTGTTATCAGGGCAGCAGCTGTCCGATTTGATGCTGCAACACTGGTTGACTCCTGCAGCCATCTTTAGCGAGGGCAAAGCTAATAAATCGCACTGCCCTGCTGCAGTTGGGGCACATTTGCAAAGTAGCAACAGGACCCACGTTGGTTAGGGACAGTGCATCTAGCGCTAGGAAGAGTTTCCTGTCGAGGAGGGACAGAGCAGGAATGCTACTTCTGACTCTAGAGAGTTGCTTGGGACTGTTGAGTAAGCACCTTTCCACGGCCTTCCATGTGTTATTTGTTACTTCCAGTTTGCCAAATAATAACGGTGCCACTTTCCTTGGTCTCTGTGTGCCTTTCTCCCTCTTGGGTACCAATCAGCTGGCCCTGTCCACAGTTGACTACCATATTCCTTAGTAAAGATCGGCCAAAGAGAATTTGCAGTCCCCAATTGTCATGGAATGTGAGATTGGTATACTTTACAAATCCAGGAGGCAGGGGTCAAAGCCTCGTGGCAGGTAGTAGGAAATCCATGGTTCCTAAACATGATGTGGTGTGTCTGCCATTTGGCCTTTGGTGCTTCCTGTAGCAAAGGGCATATAAGCAGGAGGGGGTTGGGCCAGAGTTTGTTGATCATGGGAGTCTGAAGTGGGTTTGGGAACTTTTACAAACTAATGAGGTATGAGCACCACAGCGTTTCCCATGGTCAGCATGATAGTTAACAGGGAACTCTGTCCTGTTATTAATCTGTTTCTATGCCATTGTAACAGGCGCTGCCTGTTCCCTGTTGTGACAGGCGCTCTGCGCCCTTCTCTTGCTGGTGACAGGCGCTGAACGTGATGCGTTCCAGCCTGGAAACGCGTAAGCGCGCCGTATCACAGCGCTTACAATTCAGGACTGATGCACTGCAGGTGTCTACCTGTCTACCGCCCTATAAACACAAACATTGTTCTACTATTGTCGGCCGTGGCCATAGCCGTAGCCGACTAGGCTACCAGCCTTTCTAGGCTTTGGAGGCATTCACTATTAACACTACAGAAGTACTACAGCTCCCAGCAATCCCTGGACCACATTGCTCCCCATGATGCTGAAACACCGCTCCTGGTATCAACTACTCCTTTAGTGCTGTTGTACTTGCTACTTGGAGACATTACTGGGGACAACCTTTCAGACTTCCCTACTGAACAGCTTTCACCACAGCATTCTTAGTATCTATACTGAAGACTGAAAAACTGATAAGTTGCCATTCTGTTACTTATAGTACTATAGCAAGACCTGCTAGCTATATACCAGCTATATTATTGCTACACTGTATTGCTTATCATGTCTTCAGCTGTTAAACATATCTAGGATGTACTGCTGTGCTATAGGACTGCCTGCTAAGGAATATGTTAAAGGTACATCTACAAGCAAATACCCTGAGCTATTCACCTCTCATATATAACTAATAGTTATTACTACAGTGCACAGTTGCTAGATGTACTCTCAAGGTACCTGAGCTATATTGCCTCTCATATGTTATTATTAGTTGCTAGTACAACTCGTGTATTACTATATGTACTCTCAAAGTACCTGAGCTATATTGCCTCTCATACGCAAGTATTAGTTGTTACTACAACTCATATTTACTACGGGCTGACATAACGTGCTACTTGTATATGGGCCCATGCCCTAAAGTTGAGGAACATGTTCTCCTAAACTTCCTATGCTAAGGGTTGACGTATTGTATACCTTCTCCCTTAAATCGCCTAATGCACGACGCTATGTATTACTCATAATCACTAGCGTTCAATTGTGCATTGCAACCTCTTGGAACATAATATCATTTTAAACGCTAAGCCTTGGTCGCATGTTGTAATGCATCCATGCTTGGTAGCTCATCGCCTTTCTTTATGTGACACAGAGATGATGTATAGATCCCCCTAACTCCTGTTGCGAGGAGTGACGCCTGGGGCCCAATACCGAATCGCATTGATTCTCTTGCTAACCACAGTTGTGGTTCACTCCGTTCATCAGTGCCGTTACAGCCATGTCTTTAAAGTAGAACTCTAGGCAAAACTTTTTCTCATTTTGGATAGAGTCAGGCCTCGTACACACGACACGAAACTTGCTGGGAGAATTTTTTTTGCCGAGGAGACCGGTCGTGTGTACATTTTCGTCGAAGAAACTGCCGAGAAACTCGACGAGCCAAAAAGAGAGCATGTTCTCTTTTTCCTTGACGGGAATGGAGAAAATTGGCTTGTCGAGTTCCTCGACAGCCTAACAAGGAACTCGACAAGGAAAACGTTGTGTTTCGCCCGTCGAGTTTCTCGGTCGTGTGTACGAGGCCTAAGGGAGAGTAATAACCTCTGTTAATTATTATTTTATTTTTTGTCATCTGTGTCCCATTAGGGAGATTTTCCTTAACTTCCTGTAGCGAGGTATTACCCTTGCAAGCATCCTAAAGGACTGCAATTTGTGCTTTGGATATAAGTTGGCTCCCTCTGGTGTTGGTTTCATGTTAGTTTGTTACAACTTGTTTGGTTCAGTTACCCAGAGACAAAGGCCCGGATTCACAAAGCACTTATGCCGACGTATCTCGAGATACGCCGCGTAAGTGCAAATATGCGCCGTCGTATCTGTGCGCCGTGCCCACAAAACTAGATACGCCTGAAAATAGGCTTCATCCGACCGACGTAACTTGGCTACGCCGTCGTATCATGGGCGCATATTTACGCTGGGCGCATTTGCCGCTCCCATTGATTTTCTATGCACATATGCAAATGAGGGAGATACGCCGATTCACGAACGTACTTGCGCCCGGCGCATTATATACGCGGTTTTCGTAAGTCGTACTTCCGGCGTAAAGTTGTTCCCCATATATGAGGCGCAACCCATGCAAAGGTATGGACCAGGGAACACAAGTCGTCGTATCTTTTGTCGTTTACGTTGTACGTGAATATGACTAGGCGTAGGTTACGTTCACGTCGTAGGCAGTGATCCGTCGTATCTTAGGGAGTAGTTCCGACGTGATTCTGAGCATGCGCACTGGATGCGTCCACGGAACGGCGCATGCGCCGTTCGTTATTCGTATCTTTATGGCGCTCGGCCCATCATTTGCATGGGGTTACGCCTCATTTGCATGGCTCACACCCACATAAGCTTACGACGACTTACGCCTAAAAAACCCAGCGCAGATTTGGTGGCAAGTGCTTTGTGAATTCGGTGCTTGCCTCTCTGCGCTGTGTCGGCGTAGCGTAAAGAAGATACGCTACGGCGGTGTAAATATGCGCCGATGTATGTGAACCCGGGCCAAAGACTCTAATATAGTGGGTAGCACAGAGACTATGTTGCCCACAAGGCTACTGTGCTACCAGAGGGCAGTGCGCCGCGCATTGCTTTATGGGAGGACTTATTTAAATACTGATAGGTGTTCTAGCTAATAAAACGTGTTGACTTTTGTTGTACTTTAATGGAAGAACTGTAATATGGAGATGAAGAAGAGGAATTGTATGTTATGGCATTTTATTCAGTAAAAAAAGTTGCTTGTTAACCACTTGCCAACAGGGCACTTACATCCCATTCCTGCCAAAGGCACTTTAAATGACAATTGTGCGGTCATGCAACACTGTACCCAAATACATTTTTTATAATTTTCTTCACACAAATGGAGCTTTCTTTTGGTGGTATTTAAAGCGGAGGTTCACCCTAAAAGAACTATGTACCATCCCATCCAGCATACTTGCGTCAGCTACAGTATGCTTTTTTTTTTTTTTTTTTTTTTTTTTTTTACGCTGTATTTACCGTTTAATCGTTCGTTTTTTTTTCAGACTCCCGCGGGGAATAGGCATTCCTATAAAGAGGGGAACATGATTGACGTGCGGCTATGGCGCGTCACGCGTTCCGAAAATAGCCGAAATAGGACTCGGCTGTATACGGCGCCTGCGCAGTCAGCTCCTAGTCTGTGCGCAGGCGCCGTGAAGAGCCGAGTCCTAGTCCAGCTATTTTCGGAACGCGTGACGCACCATAGCCAGACGTCAATCATGTTCCCCTCTTCATAGGAACGCCTATTCCCCGCGGGAGTCTGAAATGAAACCGAACGATTAAACGGTAAATACATCGCAAAGGAATAAAAAAAAGCATACTGTAGCTGACGCAAGTATGCTGGATGGGATGGTACATAGATGTTTTTTTAGGGTAAACCTTCGCTTTAATCACTGCTGGGTTTTTTATTTTTTACAAAAAAAAAGAAAAAAGACCGGAAATGTAAAAAATAAATAAAACTTTTCTTGGTTTCTGTGAGTAAATTTTGTAAATAAGTAATTTTACTCCTTCACTGATGGGCACTGATGAGGTGGCACTTATGGGTACTGATGAGGCGGCCCTAATGGGCACTAATTAGGTGTCACTGATAAGGGGGCACTAATATGCCGCATTGATAGGTGGCTCTGATATGCGGCACTGATAGGTGGCACTGATAGATGTAACTGATGGACAGCACTGATGAACAGGCACTAATGAGCACTGAAAGGCAGCAGTGACTAGCATCACTAATGGGCACTGATTGGTATCACTGATGGGCACTGATTTGTGGCACTTGGGGGCTTTACTGTAATCAGGGCACTGATGATCAGTGCTCTGATTACATGTTCGGGTGTTCCCTGCGAGGAGATGCTGCTGATTGGCTCTCCTCTCCACACACTCTGTCAGTGTGAGGCGATGAAAGCCGATCACTGGCACTTCCATATTTACATGTGACCAGCTGTTATTGGACACAGCCGATTACATGGTTAAAGAGCTGCGTGATCGGTAACGAAATGCAAACCTTACTGTGTGATGGATAACTTCTGGGTGATGGAGAGTAAAAGGAACAAGGAGCAGCCAGTTGAGGAGTGGAGGCGGTGGTGACCGGTGACAGAGGTTCTGTCTAAGGGGTGGATTGGCGGCTGTATGTTCTACCCTTCTAAGTGGTGGGAAACCTATGTTAGGGCCTGCTGTCTAACAAAATCCTGCTATGGACTCGGCCTGGACGACGGGTGTGTAAAGCTTTGCAAAGTATACAACAGCTTTCCTCCATGCCTGTGGGCTGAAGAGTAAAGTGTAACGTTATATAATGTGTGTAAAAGAATTGGCGGAGGCAAATCAGTGTTCAATGTTATTTCTCTAAAAATGACTCTTTAGTCAGTGCTGGGACAGGTGTCGCTGGCATGTGAAAAGATGCTATCCTTCCAATGTGTGGCCGGGTATAGTAGTTTGGCCTCTGGCCTGAGAGGGGTGCCAACTCGCACATAAAAAAAGCAGTTCCATCATGCTAACACTTAGAAAAAGTAATCAGTTTAAACGGACAGCCTGTGGTTCCCCATGCTGTCAGCATATGGAGGTTTTCTATCTCTTTTTTTTTTTTTAATCTATTGGTTAAACTAGATAGACTTGTGTCTTTTTTCAACCTAACTATGTAAGTATTGAGTAATTAATCTTGAGCTCCATGTAGGCTTGGCCTACAATGAGCAATTAAACATTTTTCACGGTTGTTACAGGTTTTTGTTTGTGTTTTTCATCTCCCACTTGCGTGCGTGTATATAAAACACATTGCTCGGGGCTCTGCCCATAGAAAACATTGGGTTTTGCAGTTTATCCAGTTCACGATGACCTGCACATCAAGTTTTGATGGGGTGGGGAAGGGGTGAAGCAAGCGATTACTTTATAAGAGTACAAAGAAAAACATTCTTCCCCAGAGCGTGTAGCGGCCTGCAAGACAAGACAAGCCTATGTGTGTGAGAGGGACATGACTTTATTGCTGGCCTCTCAGCCTTTTTTTTTTCTATGTCAAAATCAAACACAAATTTGCATTGTCAGTGAATAGTTACAAGAATAAGTGATCTTGTTTTAAATAATAAGGATAGATGAAAACACAGGTGTGGCTAAATACCTTATCAGGATAAGAGCTGGGTAGGGATGGTCTGGATGTTCGCAGACCAAGCAAACATATTGGGCGTTTGCAGCAAATTTGAGCGCCCCATAATGCACTGCGAGATCACAGTGCATTGACAGCTGCTTGGCCAAAGCATGCACCTGACCTGCACCTGACCTGCATTCTTTGGCCAATCACAGCGCGATCTGCTGTGAGAGCCATGATTGGCCAAAGGCAGGGTGCCTTTGGCCAATCATGGCTCAGGGGGCCAAGTCCTCACCCCCACACTATATAAGGCTGCTTACACGGCAGCCGTATGTAGTGTGATAACGTGGAGTCAGAGTAGAATATATATACAGAGCAGTCAGTGTGTGTGTGTGTGTGTGTGTGTGTGTAATATATATATATATGTGTGTGTTTGTGCATGTATGTATACATATATAGTAATACATACAGTCAATGTAGAATTTATATACAGTGCAGGGTATATAGTATATATAATACAGTGCAGGGTATATAATACAGTGAATTTAAGTGGTTAAGGGGAACCCTATGACAGAATTAAGAAAAAATGTTGATGGGGACAAGAGCCTCTTTCCAATAACCCTAGCAATTGTTTGTCGGGGTCTGCGGGAAGGGGGCTTATCGGAAACTGGAAGCCCCCCATAACAAAAAAGTGTGAAAAACAATTGACAGTTGCTTTTTTTTAAAAGAAAAAAAAAGTGTCCTGCGATGTCCATCCATCTTCAATCACGCCGCACGATGGACCTGAAAAAAAATTAAAAAGCCCTGCCTCTAAAAGGGAGGCCTGCCGGCGACTGCTGTTTATTGGCTGTGACAGCTGTTATATAGGCAAGGACCGTGCCACCCGGTGACATAACCGAGTGACCCCACCCCCTTCTGACATCATGTGACGTTTGTTAGGAGTGCAGCAACAAAATAGAAAATAAAGAACCAGACCAATGTAGAATCCTACTACTACTACTACTACTGTCCACTTCTACTATATGTCTACCTTATAGGGCTGCAGAGGAAGTTCAAATATATGAAAATAAGAAAAATAGAGAAAAAACATATACAACGGGTAAAATAATTACTATACATGTCACCATGTTTCTAGGTAAATATATTTTTAAAGGTGCTAATGGCTTAAAATGTTCATCACATGTCGGTAACAACCCATTCAATCCATACATACAAATAGCCAGATTTAGAGAGAGTTACGCCGGCGTATCAGTAGATACGCCGTCGTAACTCTGAATCTGCGCCGTCGTAAATTTAAGTGTATTCTCAAATTGAGATACACTTAAATCTAGCTAAGATATGACCGTGGGCGCCGTCGTATCTTAGCTGTCTATTTAAGCCGGCCGCTAGGGGCGTGTACGCTGATTTACGCCTAGAATGCGTAAATCAGCAAGAGACGCCTATTCACGAACTTACGCCCGGCCGTCGCAGTAAAGATACGCCGTTTACGTAAGGCGTTTTCAGGCCTAAAGATATTCCACCAAAAAGATGGCGCAGCCAATGTTAAGTATGGATGTCGGACCCGCGTCGAATTTTAAAATGTTTACGTCGTTTGCGTAAGTCGTCCGTAAATGGGGCTGGGCGTAATTTACGTTCACGTCGAAACCAATAAGTCTTTGCGGCGTAATTTGGAGCATGCGCTCTGGGATATGTCCACAGATGGCGCATGCGCCGTTCGTTAAAAACGTCAATAACGTCGGGTCACGATTCATTAGCATAAAACACGCCCACCTCTTCACAATTTGAATTAGGCGCGCTCAGGCCGGCACATTTGCGATACGCCGCCGTAACTTAGGACGCAAGTGCTTTGTGAATACAGCACTTGCCTCTCTAACTTACGGCGGCGTAGCGTATATGCGATACGCTACGCCTGCCTAACGTTAGGCACCTTAACGTTAATCCAGCTAATAGAAACCAAAACAAATAAGTTCAGAAATGAAGTTCTGTGTAATAAAATTGAATGACACAGGGAAAAAGTATTGAACACGCTAACTGAAATTCATTTAATACTTGGCATTAAATACTTTGTTGATAATGACAGCTTCAAGACTCCTCCTGTATGGAGAAACTAGTTGCATGCGTTGCTCATGTGTGATTTTGGCCCATTCTTCCACACAAACGGTCTTCAAATCTTGAAGGTTCTTTCTATGAACTTTGATTTTTAGTTTTTCCCATAGATTTTCTAATGGATTCAAGTCAGATGATTGGCTGGGTCATCCCAGCAGCTATATTTTCTTTCTTTGAAACCAATTGAGAGTTTCATTGGTTTTGTGTTTGGGATCATTGTCTTGCCAAAATGTCCACCCTTGTTTAATCTTCATCATCCCGGTAGAGGGCAGCAGATTTTTATCAAGGATGTCTTGGTACATTTTTCTATTCATCCATCCTTCAATGACATCAAGTTTGCCAGTACCGTATTCTTAAAAACCGCCCCACACCATAATGTTCACACCTCCAAACTCCACTGTTAGTATGGGGGGTGTTTTTGGGGTGATTGTTCAGTGCCATTTGACCTCCAAACGGTGTTTTATGGCATCCAAGAAGTTGAATTTTGGTCTCATCTGACCAGACTAGGCTTGTCTAAATGTTGTGCAGCAAACTTTTAAACGAGCTTCAACATGCTTTTTCTTCAGCAATGGAGTCTTGTGTGGTGATCGTGCATACAGGTCATGGCGGTTGAGTGCATTTCTTATTTTTTTCTTTGAAGCAATTGTACCTGCTAATTCCAGGTCTTTCTGAAGCTCTACATAAGTGGTCCTTGGCTCTTGGACAACTCTTCTAATAAATCTTTTCACTCCTCTGTCAGAAATCTTGGGAGGAGCAGCTGGTCATGGCTGGTTTATGGTGAAATTATGTTCTTTCCAATTCCACAATATGGCCCCAACAGTACTCACTGGAACATTCAGAAGTTTAGAAATCCTTCTGTAACCAATGCCATCAGTATGTTTTGCAACAATAAGTTTGTAAAGCCAGATATAAGACCAAAGGAGAACGTCGTTTTTCAGTTCAAGGACCTCGACTATGGAACGTTTTACCAACTAATATCCGAAAGGAAATTGATCACCTGGCCTTTAGAAAAAAACAAAAGACCCATCTATTCTGCGGGTTAAACTGAAGGAAAATGGATGCCAAGCGCCTTAAGGCGATTCAGTTCGCATTTGTAGCGCTATATAAGTAATTCATTCACTCACTCAGAGAGCTCTTTGCTTTTACCCATCATAATATGTTTCTTGTGTGACACCTTGATAATGAGACCTCACCTTTTTATAGACCATCAGTGGAGACAGAACTACCTGATAATAATTTACACTGACAAGGAGCAGGATTTCTTTTTAATTACTGATAGATTTCAGATGGTGTCTGGGCTTTCCATGCCTTTTTTGCACCTCCCTTTCTTCATGTGTTCAATACTTTTTTTCCTGTGTCATTCAATTTTATTACACATAACCTAATTCCTGAACTTATTTGTTTTGGTTTCTTTGTATGGATGGATTACATGGCTTCTTACTGACGTGGTGAAAATGCACATTTCAATTTCAATATCACCTTTTGAAATATTGTTACCTAGAAAAATGGTGACGTGTTCAATACTTATTTTACCTGCTGTATATGGCTCTTATGCAGCCAACTTCTTAACAAACACAATTTTTTTTATTACAAAATTATAAAGACACCAAGCAACACAGAATAAACTCAAGGTATATCTATTAAAAGCAAAATCTCTCTCAAGAGGAACCTTTAAATGGAGAAATGTATGAATACCAAATGTAAGGCAAAGTCCATCCAGCATAGAAGGACATAGAGAACACCACCACAGGGTTACATGGGGGGTGGGGGGAGACTGACATCTGATCAGTTTCATTGGTATCCCAAAGAAGTTTGTTAAGAAGTTGGCTGCATAAAGTGATGTATCTCTTTTTTTTTTTTTTTTTTCTATTTTTGTTCATATATTTAAACTTCTGTGGCAGCCCTATAAGGTAGACATGTAGTAGAAGTGGTCCTGTTGTAGTAGTTTTCTGCTTTGGGCCATGGGAATGTTTGATATTTTTTTATTTTTTGTCTATTAGAGATTTGGGCTTTGAGGTCTGTTCATGTTTTTTGTTGCTGCACTCCTAACAAATGTTTTCTAATAGATTGACAACATTGTTAGGAGTACAAACTACATCTTCTTGTTTACAAACCATGGGAGGCAGGTGTTCTGTAGTTTACAGGAGGTGGCTAATTGTTTAGGATTTCAGTTCAGGCCTGGTTCACACCTATGCAGGTTGCAGTTTGCATATTCCAGGTGCATTTTGCGATTTTCAATACACGCTTTTTATCCATGAAGTCCATGGAACCAATAACAAGAAAAAAGTCCCTGGCCCTTTCCATACAATGAATCAGGCCTAAAAGAAAACGTGTAACTAAAAATATTACCATTGTCTAATAGATTGACTGCTTACCATTGACCTTTTATGTTTTTCTTTTGCAGCAATCTCTTTCTTGAGAATACTCTGCAGTGCATTCTGCCAAGGACATCCAGGAGAAGCGGAATTCTAGATAATGGAAACAGTGGGGCAGCATTGTTGGGAGTCTGCTCCGTGACCTGATGTCATACTGAAAAGTTGAAACAATACCAGCAACTAAGAAGGCAGTGGCAATGTCTCCTTAATGGTAGGCACACTTTACATCTTGTAGCTCCTGATTTTACTCATATGCTGTCTGCTATTTTTTCCAAAAATCATTAACTACCTGCTGACTGCTCACAGTAAATATACTGCAAGTAGGCGACAAGTGCTGACACAATCACTTACCTGTATGTCGGCTGATTCTTCTGGGTTCAAAGTGGGCATGCTCCTTGCATCTTGGATTGGACACAGCACAGGGTTTGGCAGCTGATTTCAGCCAATGATCTTGGCTGAAGTCAGCTGATCGGCTGTGCCTAATCACACACAGAGTTCTGCGTTTACAAAAACACAGAACTCTGTGCACAGGGAACAGCGATGTGGGTGTTTGCAGGGAGAAAAAATAGCCAGGGTTGAAAAGTAAAGGCAGCACCCATTACATATAGTTAGGCACACAGTTAACCTATTGATTACCCCTAGATGGTAACCCTTTACCAGCCAGTGTCAGTACAGTGTCGGTGTACAGTATCACTCATCACTGTATTGGTGTCACTAGCGATGTCAGTTAGTGACCCTTCCAGATAGTGTCCGTTAGCGCCACATTTCCCACAACCCTATCGCAGTCACACTATAGGTCGCTGATCACTGCCATTAAGGCCCTTACATCGGACAAAAAATACCGCTTTCAATGTGAACGTACAATAATCTGATGGTTAGAGCCGATCACGACAGTTCATCCTATATTATCCTAAGGGACAAACACGAAAAAAATTCCTTTAATCAGTACTGTCTTCGTCTGAAAATACAATACTAATACAATACATGACATCACTTCTGAATTTTTATTCTGCCGTACGATAATTTTCATAACTTTCATAACAAATCTGTATACAAATCTGAATTTCAACCCTAATCCTGACACGTTAATTTTAAGATAAAAGGAACTTTGTGACAATATGAACTATTGTGTACTATTGAAATTTAAGGACCTGTAGATGAATGAAAGGTCTGCCTCCCTCCTTCATAATTTTTCATTCATAGATGCTATAGTACAGCTCCTGTGAATGGAGGAGGTGGGTCAAAAGGGCGAGCATAGTTGACACTCTTGATGAGTGTATATGACAGGTCCCTGCCTATATTAACCTAACTGCACTTGAGCATCGCAGCAGTGGGAGTAGGGGGGTATTTATATGGACAAACAGCCTGATAACCCCCAAAGAATCATGAATTAGGCCTCTTGCACACAGGAGTTTTTTTTGCCTTAGCTCCAGGGTAGGAAAACGCACCTTAAAAAGTGCCTTAAGCCTTGCTTTGTGTGTGAATTCATATTTAGGCACGTTCGTGCTTTTGGTATCAATGCATTCTATTGGGCAGAATATTATTTTATTCTGGCCATTAGAGTGCATTAATGTGCGAACGCTTCTAAACACGCTAGCATTAATGCACATTGTTGCTTGTTTGGCTTTTCTTCTGCCCAAAAACTCCTATCCTGAACATACTAATGGTGTGTTTCTTTTTTTTTTTTTTTTTTAAATACAAATTTTATTAAATATCAATTTCTTTAAAAATGACAATAAATGTTCAAAAGACATATAGTTCAGACATATAGTGCCCCCTTGACTTAAGCCCTAGAGCAGGGGTCTCAAACTGGCGGCCCTCCAGCTTTTGCGAAACTACAAGTCCCATTATTTCTCTGCCTTTGGGAGTCATGCTTGTAACTGTCATCTTTTGCAATGCCTCATGTGACTTGTGGTTCCGCAACAGCTGGAGGGCCACCAATTTAAGACTTCTGCTCTAGAGGAATTGTAATATTTGATTACAATTTGCATTTGATTTTAAAGCATCCGGTAGGCATTTATTCCCAGTCTATTATCTGATGAGTTTATGTAATTATGTTTAATTGCCATATGTTCTTTTATGACATGTTTGTCACCATACGATTTATTGCTTAACATTCACAACTATCTGTTTCTTTCTATTAACTTTATGCAGTACTTTTAAGCTCCTGAGAAAGCTCTTTTGGGGCGAAACATGTAGCACACAAGTAGCTGCATTGTTGTATGAACTATATGTCTTTTGAACATTTATTGTAATTTTTAAAGAAATAAATACTTGATAAAAATGTTAATTAAAAAAATAAGATGTACATGTGTTTTGGCAACTATTATAGTCCCACTATTTTCCATTGTTCCTATTTACTAAATGAGATGTGGTGCCTACTTCTTGTTCCTCACCACCCTTACTTCCATTTAAATACTCCTGCCTCTAAATGCCTATGTGT
The DNA here is from genome assembly GCF_905171775.1 of Rana temporaria. Classification (NCBI taxonomy): domain Eukaryota; kingdom Metazoa; phylum Chordata; class Amphibia; order Anura; family Ranidae; genus Rana; species Rana temporaria. The sequence continues at coordinate 33,711,243 of NC_053498.1, forward strand.
GAATAAAGGCTAACATAGAAGGGCATTTGGAGACAGAAAAAATAAATTGTCAAACAACTGTAAATGCAGTGTTTTTGAAGTCCTGTGTGCATGAGAGGTACACTCACCGGCCACTTTATTAGGTACACCTGTTAATTTGCTTGATAACACAATTTGTAATCAGCCAATCACATGGCAGCAACTCATTGCATTTGGGATCTAGACGTGCTGAAGTCCAAACTGAGCACCAGAATGGGGAAGAATGGGTATTTAATTGACTTTGGATGTGGCATGGTTGTTGGTGCCAAATGGGCTGGTTTGAGTATTTCAAAAACTGTTGATCTACATGGATTTTCACGCACAACCATCTCTAGCCATATCCAGTGAGCTGCAGTTGTGTGGACTAAAATGTGTTGTTGATGTCGGAGGAGAATGGGCAGACTCGTTACAACCAAGGTATGCAGAATACCATCTCTGAACGCACAAAGCATCGAACCCTGAAACAGATGAGCTAAAGCAGCAGAAGACCACACCAAGTGCCAATCCTGTCAGCTAAGAACAAGAAATTAAGGCTACAATTCGCAAAGGCTCACCAAAGTTGGACAATAGAAGATTGGAAAAACGTTGCCTGGTGTGACGAGCCTAGACTTAACTGAGGCATTTAGATGGTAGGGTCAGACTTTGGCGTAAACAACATGAAAGCATGAATCCATCCTGCCTTGTAACAACAGTGTAGGGTGGTGGTGTAATCTGGTGTGGGAGCTATTTTCTTGGCACACTTTGGGGCCCTTAGTCCCAATTGAGCATCGATTAAACACCAGGGCCTACCTGAGTATTGTTGCTGACCATGCCAATCCCTTTATGACTATGACTACAGCATACTCTTCTTCTGATGGTTACTTCCAGCAGGATAATGCACCATGTCACAAAGCTCAAATCATCTCACCACTGGTTTATTGAACATGAAAATGAGTTCACTGTACTCCAATGGCCTCCACAATCACCAGATCTCATTCAAATAGAGCACCTTTGGGATGTGGTGGGACAGGATATTTGCATCATGGATGTGCAGCTGACAAATTTGCAGCAACTGCGTGATACTGTCATGTCAATATGGACCAAAATCTCTGAGAAATGTTTCCAACACCTTGTTAAATCTACGTCAGTTCTGAAGGCAAAAAGGGGTCCAACCCGGTACTAGCAAGGTGTACCTAATAAAGTGGCCGTTGAGTGTATGTAAAAAGGTTACATTGTAGTGGGGCAAACTGTTTAGTGAGGTGCTATCTAGGGTTCTCGTGATAGTTTTTAATGATGGTTAATACTGAGTTTGCTGATACAATTATAAGAGTGCTGTAATGAGAGAATCTGGTGAGTGCACTTTTTTCTTCTATTCTAGTTTTCTCTTTATAAATTAAATGATTGCTGTTTAATGACGTGAGCACTACATACAAATATTTAAGACATGTTGAGAATATAATTGCAAGAACAACAGGGCAGTGTGGTGGTGAATGTTATATATCAAGACTACCATTTACATTTAGACTTCCTTTGTCTGATGCAATATCAAAGATCCCAGAAAAGATAGCAACTATTTATCTTTTCATTCTAAAGTCTAAAGTGTATGTAACATTGAACTTCTCTTATTTGCTCACTATCGATCTAATATACCATTAAAAGCATTTTAGTAATGTAGCGCCTGTGTACTTCCAAGTACCGGTGCTATTGAAAGTTAAGGGATAATCAGAGTGTAGTTGACTCTGATTCTGATTGCAATTTTACAAAGGGTCTCTGTTTCGGCTGGGCTGTGCTGTGGGTCCATTCTGTTGTTCCTGGGGTGCTATACCACCCCAGGGAGACAGGTGGCGCCAGTGGAGTTCAGGCTGGGGTGCCTCTTGCCAGCAGCCAATCAGGAGGGAGTTTCTCTCGCGGGGCATGCTGAGGGAGGGTACTTCTGGAGCAGACGCCATTGGGGCGGGGTTCTTTTCCTGAGGTGGCACCCACCTTTAGGATGCCGGTGAGATGGCCTACCAGGCCGGGGGGCGCGTGCCACGCGGTGTTCCTGGTTCCGGGACCATGTTGGCCCTGGAACATTTAAAGCTGTGGCGGGGCCCCTAGTATTCGACTGGGTCCTCAATTCTGAGAACATCCCAAGCAAGATAGCTGTTCGGTGGGGAGTCGGCCTGAGGAGAGCCAAGAGAGGCTGGCGATCCAACAGGGCCTAGACAATCCATCAGGGTTCAAGGTAACCGGACACTGAAAGGTTGGATGTCAGCAACCTGTCAGTCGGTAACCTGATTGAAAATACTACCTGAAGTCGATTTATAACACAGATTCTACCAAGGAGGATTGTCTCCATGATCTAAGTTCTAGGGAGGGTCTGTGGCAGAGATCCTTTCCCTCAAAGTTCCGAGTGATACTCTGGCTGCCAGGTCGGTGTGAGAGGCCTGTCCAAGTACACTATACCCACTCCGGCTGGAGTGGCGACGAAATTAAAGTATCGTTGGAAGCAGGATTGTTTCCGTATCGTTAAGCCTGAATCTGCTATTTCTTCTCCTCATCCATCTTTGCTATCTACCTCAAGTTTTACTGTTTACCGTGTTGGGTAAAATAAAAGCACAAGAAAAGACACCTGCTTTGTGGACATTCCATTGCTTTGGCTCTCATCAACTACCCTAGACGGCGGAGTCACAGAGGTAACATGCCACCCAATCTATAACCAGCGGCTCCTTCGGGGGTGAGCGCTACAGTAATATCTTTATAAATGCAAAAAAAAAACATGTGATTCTGCCAGAAATCTTGTGAGCGGATAACTTCTTGTGATCCCTGTCTGTGCTGTATCCTTCTCTTGTATATTGTTCCCAGCTTACTTTGTGGACTCCCTATTACATGGAGGAGAGAGGGAGGTGTTCTGTAGTCCTGCTTTAGGATGACATATGGCTCCTCCATATATACAGTATTGTCATCCTAGGACAGAAGAGGATTTCAATAAGGATAAATAAGTGATAGAAAGGAGACCACAGTTTTTAAAGCGCATAAAGAACATTTTCTGTTTTTTAATTAGAAAAATAGCTTAACATTCGGGTTAGAAAATCTGTAAGTAGAAAGAATTTATATACAAATAAATAACAGTTCTTAAATCAGTGAGTATTAATTGGTAAATCGTGTGCATCAGTCAGTACGTCCACTTTGGCGTTGTCCACATTACGGAATGAACTCCCATCATGCTTTGTACAGGTGCTGACATCTAATCCGCCATTATTTGAGTTATATAAGGCACAAGTCCATAGATGAGAAGAGGCAGTGACTGTTTATATAATCCGAGCTCCTTTGTTGATCACCTTGCGTCAGCTGTGGTTTGAAGCCGTGCTTCCATTGTCTTATCCGTACTCGGTGAAAAATAGTTTTGTGGTATTTTGCAGATCTGCATTTTTTTGCTGCCTCAAGGCAGATCGCTCAGCCAGAAGATGTAGGTTTCAACATGAACACTCATCATAAGTAATCACAAGTAATAGTGCTTTGTCTAAGTAATTCCCAGATTCCCAGTGCTAATCCATCAAAAAAGTACTACAGTCAGTAGCAGGAGGTAGATACATGTACATATTGCATATTACAACAGTGTAAAATATATTGGCCAGAAGGATGACCCACTGGCCAATCTAGACCGAAAAAAGGCGCAGCACTTGGAGGAAGACCGGGAGAAGGTGTCAGAGGCAGCAAGGGAGTTGTGGATGTTGCTCTGCTGGAACGGAGGTGAAAATGTAAACTTTATTTTCACTTTAAATGGGAAAGGGTCAGAGCAATTTTCGGTTAGTATTTCTGGGTAAAGGGATAGAAAGGACAGTACAACTCCAGAGATGTTAGTTCAAATTAGTTTTGTTTATTACTGTATTTGGTTAAAGAAAAAAAAGACCAATGCTTATTGAGGATGCTCCAAAGAGTTCTCTTTATCTGGGCTTTAGAAGTGTGAATAAAAGAGCTTCGATATGCTCAAGAAACAATTTTTTTAATTTGAAAATAATCTGTTTCTAATTTTCAGTTTGTGTTGCCAACCCAGCATTTGAGGACATATTCTGTTCTTGAGAACAATACATTTTCCAAGCGTATTTTTTGGCAAATGTCCAGAATCATGTTATTTTTTTTCACACCTCTAAGGCCCCGTACACACGACCAGTTTCCTCGGCAGAATTCAGCTTCCGACCGAGTTTCTGGCTGAATTCTGCCGAGAAACCCGGCCGTGTGTACACTTTCGGCCGAGGAAGCCGACGAGGAGCTCGGCGAGGAAATAGAGAACATGTTCTCTATTTCCTCGTTGTTCTATGGGAGCTCTCGCCCCGCCGAGCTCCTCGGCGGCTTCAGTGCTGAACTGGCCGAGGAACTCGATGTGTTTGGCACGTCGAGTTCCTCGGCCGTGTGTACGAGGCCTAAGACCCTGATGGAGGAGCAACCTGTCAAAAATGCTGCCCTTCTCCTTTTTTTTTTTTTTTAAACAAATGCAGTGATGAATAGAACTAATCTGCACTAAGAGACTTATGTACTGTACTTTAGAGAGCTGTGTAGGTAACGACTTGCAAAACTAGGACAAAAATAACAATTACAAGTTATGTGTTGGTGGAGCACTGGTGAGGAAAACTAGGAGGCAAAATTTTAAGGCAGCTCTCTGCCATTCAGGAAAGAATCCCAGGAGGAATCTGTAGGATATTGGGTGGATGAAAGTACCACAAATAATTTTATTCTTCAAGATACATAAAACAGAAAGCCAACATGTTTTAAATGTTCAAAACTCCCCTTCATTAGGGCTGAAAAACAAAACAATGAAGAATGATATGAGACTAATATTATTCTCCGTTGCTTTGTTTTTTAACCCTAATGAAAAGGAGTGCGAGCCGCTGAAACACGCTGGTTTTCTGTTTTATGTACCATAATAAATAAAATGTTTTTTTAGACTTGGACTCAAACTTTGAGGATCTCTCATCCTTCTTAATCACAATTTTATAAGATATCCAGCATTCCTTAACCTCACTATATTTAGCATTACTCTGTGTAATCTTCTTATTCTCAATTCTGTCCTGCCATCACGGGCTGTTGCAGGGACAGGAAGTGACGTGAAATTTCCCTGAGAGGGTCAATGACAGCAATAAAAACTTTACAGAAGTGTTTACTCGTTCCAATCTATCCTAATTAAAAAAATAGGTTTTGGCTGGAGTAGGGCTTTTGGCTGGATGCTGGTGTTGGGTGGATGCTGGTGTGGTGAATCACCACTAAAGACTAGCTTCCTATATCCCTTAGTATCTCCAGTGGCAATTTCTATACTCCAGAATCCATTGGAGAGACTGAAATATGTTGGGTAACAGATGGTTGGTTCTAGAACCTCAGGTATCTTACAGCCTGATAGACCATAGAAACCGGTAACTAATTAAACTTTTAACTTCAACTTCAGTTCTGCTTAGGCGTAACTTTTAAAGCCGAATTCCAGGCAGATATGTAAAAAGAACCATTTATTCCTATTATGCGTACATAGTACCAGCATTTGTAGGTAAATCATTCTTGATGTAAACCTGTTATCCCTTGCACAGTAGCAAGCAGATCGGGGGAGGGAAGGTCAGCATTTTCAGGCTCTATTGTTTAGCACAGTGCTGTAATACATGTAAGCATGCTTACAGGAGGGAAAATTATCTCCAGGGTGTGCTGCTGCTCTTTCTTTGTCCAATCACAGAATGGGTGGGTCTTGGAGCAGTCTTTATTTCTTAAATGCAGTGTAGTCTGCAGGGATATCAGGGACATGTTTGCTTTCTCACAAGGGTGCTTGGAACACAAGACTGGCTAAACAGAATTACAAATACCATTGCCAGGTGGAATAGATCACATGTATATTTTTCAGACGGGTATTTAGCTGTTTGCCTAGAATTCAGCTTGAGGGCAGCCATAGTCCTAACACCAATATTTAGGAAAAAAACTGTGAATAGGGTTTTAGGAGACCTGACCAGGGACCGTGACACTACAGGTTTAACTGATCTTGTACTGGAGTTAATCGGCCATTCCCAATGCTGTTAGCAATCTGAAAGTTTCTATGCAGTAAGTTGGGGGCATGGCAGTGTTATAACCCTATGTCCACCACAACATCAGCTTCCATCCATTTTAAGGTATGCACCTCTAATTTTTCATACATAACATATTATCCATATATATTCCATGAACTGACACATCATTCTATTGTCCATCCCTTTAAGAAACAACAAAGGGTTGGCCAAAAACACCCCACACATGCCCTATCCATTGTCCCAACTGTCTTTGTTACAGGACAATGGGCATCAAATTACCATGGCAATTAAGCAACCTGCTCTTGTCAAGTTGTAGCAGGACTGCAAATTTGTATACTGAATTTTCATGCCTACTTGGAAAGTTCATGGTCAGCAACAGTTCAACATTAATAGGTTCCCCAGGTCTTGTTTAGGCAGTTGTTAGAACACAAATCATCGCCACCTAGTGGCCATCTATTAAACTGTCAACAAGACATTTTGCTCCGTTATCCTTAAATGAAATCAACACAACATACAAATACATAATTGGTTCCAGCTAGCCGGCTATAAACATTTTGCAGAGAATATGTTGAGTGTTACCCAAAACTGATATTTCCGTTTTAAATAGACAGTTGACTGTCCTGTCCTCTTGTATGTCTCTGAAATTTAAAGACTGCCGAGAGTACAATACCTTGTATACGAGACTAAACAAAGGTGCCAATGTTACATCTAGACTCCCCATTTATTTGTTTATTTCATAAAAGAAATAATTCACTAAGAAGGGTGGGGCGTGACACCATCATTTGGTTTTAAGTGGTTCTTGACATTTGGTAGGGATTTCCCAGCACTTGCGTCCGGGTGATATTTAAGAAACCAGCAGGATAATTCATTTGCCAGCAACCGTGCAAGAATGAAACATCGGTTTTGGAGGAGTCGGCCTTTAAGAGGTCACACAGGGCATAACAATGCGGCTATGTAGACTGTACTCTGACAGCCAGAATAATACACATCTCTGTCATCGAGGTACTATGCCAAAAAAAAAAGACTTTTTTTGATGTATATATTATGCTGTATTTTCTTTTTTGTCCTCTATCCTGTCTGACTTTTTAGAGCTGGCTCTGTTTGCTCTCAGATCCATTAGTTGAGTGAATGTGGCTTTGCCATTGAGTCCTTTGTATAGCCTGGAGCAAGCCAAAGCTCTCTGCAAACAGTGGCCTTTCAGATCCCAACAAAAAAAGGGGGATTTGGGCACACAATGCCTTTCACTTAAAAGCCCTTCTCCAAAGGTAATTGTGACTCCCCCTGAGTTTTCAGAAAGTAATATCAAAGAGGTTTTTTTTCCAGCACAGTCAATACAAAACCCAGAACAGGGCATATCACTCACCCCTTAAAATACATAGAATACTGATTGTACCAAATATATTACCCTCCTACAGCATTGTTAAATACAAAATGGCCAGAACGTATATACAACTTCACATATAAATAATTGTCTCTTAATATATTAGCTGTCCATTGTTTCCCATGCAGTGAATCCTTATGGGCAGGTACATCCAAGCTGCAAGTAGATTCTTGTGAGTCCAGTAGAGCCATAACCGTTCAGGTCCTACAGGAAGAAGAAGAAAACCGAATATTATTATAATGTCAAACTGCTAAAAAGAATATATTAGTAACACTATTTAACCTGATTAATTGGAGACAATGAAATATTACAACAATACAAAAATTGCACAATATAATCATTTGAGAGGGGGTTTGGCACCAAAAAACTAACTGTAAAAGTTTGCTTTAAAATATATCTATACAAACGTATATTTTCCCCTTAAAGTGGTTGTAAACCTCAGAAATTAGATTTGAACAAATCATATTCCTCTATAGTGTGTACTTGTCTCTATTAAAAATCACTATGTGTCATTTATGTCTGCTGCTTTGTTCCTCTATCAGCATGAGTCACTTCTGACAATTTTTCCTGACACCAAGAGAAACATGGTGACGGGAGGAATCTCCAGCAGATTAACAGCCTCAGCTCTGTTCCTGTGTGCTGTGTGAAGAGGGTGTGTCCCCTCCTCCAATCAGCTCTCAGACCTCTCCTCACTGAGCTCCGCAGAGTGTAACTTCAGCTCTATGCCCCTTTTTTCTGAAATCTCAGACAAGCTGTATAAATTCTGCACTTTGAAGCATGGATATAGAGAAGGATGCAGATAGACAGGTACAACTTTTGCAGGAGGATTTGTTTTATCTCTGTTAACCCCCTCAGGATAGTTCCTTCACTGGCTATATAGAAGGGCTTACAACAATTTTAAAGCTAACCCCTAAACAATCCCTGAAATTTAACACTTAACCAAACCAATTTCTAACACATAACCCCATCCCTGACCATAACCGCTAACCAAACCCTTAAGCATGACCCCAGACCCAATTACAATTTAACCCTTAATCAAATACCCAAGGCTTAATTTTTTTTAAACTTAATTTCAAACCCCTTAGAGCCTGTTTAGATCTATGTGACTGTGTAGAGGTGCATTTTTGTAGTGTTAGGCAGGTGCACTGTGATGCGTCACCATTGCCCTTCCTTTGTGTACTGAAATGCTATTTGATGCCCCTCAATGTGAATTTTCAATGCAATTTTAAATTGGGATTTAAAAGGGTCAATAGTCATTGACCAAGACTTGTTCATGTCTGTTGCACATGGTATATCCACTTTGATGCACTGCTATTGACTTATATGGGTCTCCCAACACACTAAAACACAGAATAATTATTGACGTGTCATATGGTTCAAAACACAGGCACTCTTTTTAAAATGGGGAAGTTGGACACATGCCGTTTAACGCCTTGCAATGCGTGCATTAAAACACAACTGTATAAATGGGCCCTGAAATATCTGCTTAAAGCTGTATAGGGGACTAAGGCTGGCCATACATTATACAATTTTATTGTACAGTTTTCCTTCAGATTTACCAAAACCATATAATATGAGGTCAAACCTAAACACTTTCAATTTGTATGCAATCAGGCAGGCCCTTGCACTACATAGTTGAAGGTAAATCTAAAGGAAACTGAATAAGAAAATTGTACAAATGTATGGCCAGCATAAGATGGTCGGATACTCTCTGACATCATCAAGACTGATGCATGGCACAATGCCCACATTATATGTGAGGGCAATGAGGAACAGTCCACTCCTGCAGCATAGCCCCCTGCTCCCCACTGCAATGGAGGATTTTTGCTTGCCTTGGGCTATAACTTTATTTTACCAGTCTCTTGCTAGAAAGTAGTGTTGAAACAATGGCATAAAAACTCATGATTTGGGCCTACCATTTTTTAACATAACAGTACATAACACACTGTTACTGAGCCTAAGTATCAGGCATAACAAAGACTAGCTGTTAAGGAAAGAGGAATAGAGGGACTTGAATACAAGAGTTGGACAGAGTTATATGCAGCTTTATACCTTAAGCTTGGTTCAAATAACAGCTATATTGGCTCAGTAGTGTTATCCCCCTGGTGTTACTTGTGGCTGTCTCCAATACCTTCTCTGAAAATGGTGGTGATATCTATTCATCTATTAATTGGCTATTTGGTATTGATCAGTGACATCAGTTACAGAGGTCAGTCAATGCTACACAAGGTGATGCTGCACTTATGGGCCTGCTTTCCAATTGTTAATGAAAAGGTTTCTCTGAAGACCCTCCTTAGGCCTGATTCACACCTATAAATTTTTAAGCGCATTTTCAGTTGTGCAGAAACACACTACAGTCCATTTAACATGGTTTCCTATGGATGTACTTCACAGCTGTGCATTTCTTTGTTTTTGGTTCCATAGACTTCAATGGATCAAAAATGTGTATTGCAAAACACAAAATGCACCTGGAATAGGCAAACTGCAACCTGCATAGGTGTGAATCAGGCCTTATGAGAAATTATCAATAAAAGGCTTATTATCATACTTGTTACTGATCAGTATAGGTTCCATACGTTGTGGTCATAATGCTTCCTAGTATTGGTCTGATTTTTATTTTTGGTCATCCATCTTTCATACAGTATATAATAAATACAACCATGTTGCTCTATAACACCTTTCTGCAATATAATAATGAAAAACTGGACACAGGAACATGCAGAATGCCATAAAAACCCACCAAATTTCTAAACCTTCTCCACTGTATTAAAAAAATTGTTTTTGGTCACTGTCTGTCTGTAGAACTTTGGAAGAGTGCCACAAAACGTGATTCAGTCTGGCATAATTTCATTTTCCACCAAAACAGTCTAAAATAAAATTAGTTTGGTGGTAAATACAATTTATTACTGCTCTGAATTAGGTTGTGTGGTGCTCTCGTCCTTCTTTTGCTCTTCAATGTACCCTATGGGACACCCTGGTTGCCCAAATGTTGCCTCTGAAAGTTAGTTCTTGACCCCTGAATTTATGTCCTCTTTGGGGTCCAGCATTCCACCAAGACATACAGTACCTACTATGGTCACTATCTATGTCCATTGGAAAAATGTCCTATCATGTCTAGTCCCCCCCATACAGCAAGTGTTTAGAAATCACCTCAGTGGGGGTCACAGACTACAATGAACAGGCAAAGATTCCAATTCCTCCCCACTCTGTCCCAAACTAAAATAAACATTCTAAATGAAGGCTTTAAAACTCAACTGAACTTTTAGTTTAATTCAGTGAAATATATTCCAGGTGCATGAAAAAAAAGGTATGCAAATGCTTAGTTTTCTTTCCTTAGAAAGCAGCCACAACCTGGGTAGAAAAGCCAATCCCCAGCCAGCATTTTGTAGAGAAAGATCCTTACTGTGTCTTGATTTGTCTGCAGATGTCTGATATCCCCTTGCTGGGTCAGTGCTAGAGCTCTCCAGTCAGTAGGGACCTTGAGCTTGCGGTGCTAAAGATATGATTTAGCGGAGGGCATGTCAGGCATTTGCAGAGAGACCACTGCTTTATATGGAAAGCAAGGTTCCTAAAGAAAAGAACTGTAACTCTCTGTTGCACACCTTTTGTTTTTGATGTTCCTGGAACAAGCTGATTTATACTGAGGGTTCAGTTGGTCGTTAACTCCGGCTTATTTATATTTAACATATAATTCATTACGTTTTCAGTTTGGTAAATGGTGTCAAACAATCTAATTTAATCCACTTCCCGATTTTATTCAAACTAATAATACGACTGAAGAGCAGATGTGAAAGGGTACATTTACAAGTACGTTTTATACACTACAGGAAGACTTTTGATTTAGGTACACTGCCCAGTTTTCTATGACTGACCATAGCTTCTTTGACTTCTCTGTTTCACAAACTAACAGCGCATTGATAGCCATTTCTTCAGTGGCTTACGAATGGTGACCTCATTGGGCTCTGGGACTAGAACTCAAGTTGAGGTTCCAAAATGTCAACAATAATTGGATAATAGTAGATGTGCCATGTGTTATCATTGTTATCCAGAACCTCAGCTTTAGAGGAACCATAAAACGAAATCTGAGCCCACAATCTGATTGTAGAATATCCTTTGGATCAGTGGTCGCTAACCTTTTGGACCACACAGACAACTAAACTTACAATTTTGAATCCTGCGGACCACTAACATGAACACACTGCTGCCTTTTGCACACAAAGTTCCTGCTCTCTGCCCCCCCACCCCCCACTCTGCATCACACTGCTGCCTTAGGCAGCCCATACATGGCTCAAATTCGAACTGTGTATGGGCAGGCTGATTGATCAACTTGGGTACAACCAGCCTGCTGTGACTTGCCTAAGATTTTCACTAGCGACAGCTATAGCTGCTAACAATCATCACTGTCCCCTCCTGGTGGGGACGGCTAACCCCATCACCTCCCACCTCCACTGAGAGAAGACAATGGCTCGGCCTGAGGGATTCCTACATTAACACTACCTGTGTTGATGGGGGGAATCGAGCGAATTTCTTTCCTGCAACCTGTGATTGCAGGAAAGAAATTCACTTTTGTGTATTGGATCTCACTCCTTATCAAAGCTCTGTGCTCACTCCCACAGTCGGTGATCAGCGCTGCCATTGGAAGTCCCCTCCTTTTTCACCTCCCGCTCTCTGCACTACTCCTGGCGCCTTCCTCACAGGAAATCAATGCTCCTTGAGAACAACACTGGAAACAACATTGGGTGGTATACATTTGCTACAATGTTGATTTGGGCAGAACACTTGGAAATCACCAAAATATTCTTATGAGTTCATGGTCCACTGGTTGGTGACCGCTGCTTTAAATCTACAGCAACTACTATATGTAGGGCCAGGAACTACCTAATTGGCTTTAAATCGAATGGATTATTTAAAATAAAAATTGGAAGATGTCATTGCTGATCTCTACTGAAAATTCCAGTACTTAGGCTGTCATGGTGATCCAATAGACTTTAAACTTTCGAAGCTACAAACAAATAGACAGATTAAAAGATTTATATGCTGACCTTCCTGATCCACATGTTTGTTCCAGATCAGCGTCTCAATGTATCAATGATCCCAAAGACAGGAAAATCGCATGTTCCTTGGTTAGCAATGGAACGCTGTGTTTCACTTAGTACTTCCTGCTATTCCCCATCTTTTATCTGGTCTCCAGTCAAAATGAAAATATGGGCCAATGTGTTAAACTGTTGAATCATAGCAATCCCTCTGAATCCACAGTAGTCTCGCCGATACTCACTGGAATAGGACAAGCAGATTACACTGCACAAACTCACATGACAAGATGATTTTGAATTGTACAGTGGATTATGACTATTGGGCCTTTTGGATCTTAGTCTACCTGCAGCATTTACTGTATATCAGCAGACGTGCATTGACTGATTTTGCAAAATGTTTGGATTCCTTAACCAGTAAATGGGATGGCAGGATTATAAAGTGGTTTAATTTGCATTAAGAGGTCCCATTTAAATTCTCAGAAGTCCACAGACAAAAAGGGGCCTGCGATGCACAAAGGAAGATAAAGCAAACACTGAGATTTTCAATGATGTGAGGAATTAAGCCAGTGGTCTCTTAAGAAAGATGCATTAGGCCAGGAATAGATAAGCCCAGCAAACAGAAGCGGACCTTCAGTGAAAAGAGTGGTGACAGAAGGGTGGACTTCAATGTATGCAGGTCCACGACAACCAATCAGAAAAAATCTTTTCTTGCCCTGACTGCTGAAAACTAATAAAAAGTGACATTTATTTAGTTGCTCTAAGTAACTGTATGTGCACATTATAATTAATTTTTGTACAGCCTTATTAGATAAGCCTGATAATATTGCAAAGTTAGGGTATTGGTTAAGCTGACAGGGCTGGGGATTCTGAATTCCAATTCATAGCAAGGAAACTACCTGCATTTAGCTTGTATTCGTTCCCCAGTTTGTATCATGCCACGTACACACAACCGTTTTTCGGGTTCTAAAAAATTAAGTTTTTAAGGGTCTAGAAAAAACGAAGTTTTTTTCAACCTGATCATTAAAACGGCCTTGCCTACACACGATCGTGAAAAAAAAAATGCTCTAGCAAAGCGCGGTGACGTACGACGGCACTATAAAGGGGAAGTTCCATTCCTATGTGTTCTCTATTGATCATCCAAGTCAGTGAAAATACTGGAGTCCAACTGCGATCCTTATCAAAAGTTGATGACTTTAAAAGCCAAGAACATCCAACATCAACAAGATCAACCAATTCAGTTTAAAATAGAAATGAAAGTCAAAAGATTTGTGTATAGATATAACATAAATAAATTTTTTTCCCTTTTTTCAGAAGTGAGTACATTCCCTCTGTTCTCAGATGCATAAGAGCTGGGGGAGGAGACACAACAGCACACTGAGCTTCTGTGCAGGGGGAGGCAGGGGGTCAGGACAAGTCTGAGGCCCCGTACACACGACCGAGGAACTCGACGTGCCAAACACATCGAGTTCCTCGTCGAGTTCAGTGTTGAAGCCGCCGAGGATCTCGGCGGGCCGACTTTTCCCATTGACTAACGAGAAAATAGAGAACATGTTCTCTATTTGGCCCGACGAGTTCCTCGTCGGCTTCCTCGCTGAAAAGTGTACACACGACCAAGTTTCTCGGCAGAATACGGCTCGGACCGAGTTTCTGGCTGAATTCTGCCAAGAAACTCGGTCGTGTGTATGGGGCCTGAGAATTGGTGGAGAGCAGCCTGGGTTCCCAGCACAGCTAGAGAACTGACCACGTTGTTCTCTCCTGCTCAGTTTGCTCAGTTTAAGTTATAAGAAAGCAGAGGGACTGGCAGGAACACCAGGGATTTCCCACAAAGGAAGCAATACAAAGAGAACAGGATACGGTTTCATAAAAGTACATGGTACAGCAGGCACATATCAGGAATATGAAATGTTGGGTTTAATTTTCTTTAAAGTGGGAGTAAACTCCCATGCATGACTTTTACCTATAGGTAAGCTTAAAATAAGGCTTACCTATAGGTACAGTAAATATCTCCTAAATGTGCACCATTTAGGGGGTATTTACTTTTGATGCAGCTGGTGACGTCACCGCTGCAAGTGATTCTGAAGGAACGGCATACCGTGCAGTTCCTTCAAAGTCTTGTGCCGTGAACGGCGGCTCCCATGGGCAATTCACGGGAGTGACATCATCGCGGCTCCGGACAGTCATACAGCCGGAGTCTACGAACCTCGAAGGAAGACCAGGTGAAGATGGAAGCACCTTCAGCGGTGACAGCGCATCACTGGAGGGCTTCCTTTTTAAGGTAAGTTTTACATAATGTGCTAGTATGCAATGCCATTGCCTTGCAGGATTAAAAAAAAAAAACAGCAGTTTACTACCATTTTAATCAAAGCTCAAGTTTAAGGCTGCATAGCCCAACTTGTATGCATTGTGGAACTCTATATTGTTCGTTGGCTTCCACTGAATAGTGCATCAGGGTGCTATTCACAATGAATGTCACCACAATGCACTGTAGTAGGACCTGTTTGTTTCAGTAACACACATTTATCCTAACCACAGCACACAGGCTGCAGCGTTTTTCACTTTTTTATGGTAGATATGAGATTTAATTTGCACTATAGATTATTCACTATAATTTAAACTGATTATGCAACAGTCTCTGTGAATTCTAGAAGCACCTGAATTTTTTTTTTTTTTTTAGCACTTAGACACTTTAGACACTGAAGCATTAAATATAATGCTGTGTGTTGCTGTGCCATTCATTTTGAATGGTACCCAAATGCATCAAGACAGTGCAGCACAAATGTGTGTTGTTGTGCACTGCTTCACTAAAATGTGTGTTGTAGTGGCAGGTAATTCAAAATAAATGGGCCCCTCTAACGAAAAGTATGATAAAGCATAAAATGCTGCACATTACTCCATGTGCGGTAATGAATGTTAACGCATTGGATCAGGAGCAACAGGAATAAAAAAATGGGGGAGCCTTACCATTCTGCTTTGTTTAGGAGTATGTGGAGATGGTCTTGGTTACCAGTTTGAACAGGGGCCCAGTCATAGTTTCTGAGAATTGTGTAAAATAGAGGTGTTTTGGTTATGAATAATGCCGCGTACACACGATCGGTTTGTCTGATAAACGGTCTGATGGACCGTTTTCATCAGACCAAACCGATCGTGTGTGGGCCCCATCGGTTAATAAAAATGGAACTTGATTTAAAATTATCTGATGGATACCTAACCGATAGATAAAAACCGATCGTCTGTAGGCACGTCCATCGGTTAAAAATCCACGCATGCTCAGACTAAATTAGGGAACGAGAGCGCTCGGTCTGGTAAAATTAGCGTTTGTTATGGAAATAGCACATTCATCACGCTGTTACAGACAGAAAAGCACGAATCGTCTTTTACTAACACAAAATCAGCTAAAGCAGCCCCAAGGGTGGCGTCATTGGATTTAAACTTCCCCTTTATAGTGCCGTCGTACGTGGTTTACGTGACCGCGTTCTGACACGATCGTTTTTTTAAACCTATGGTGTGTAGGCGCGACGGACGATCAGTCAGCTTCATCGGATAACTGATGGAAAAATCCATCAGACCGTTTTCATCGGATTGACCGATCGTGTGTACAGGGCATCAGTGCTAGTGGGCTAATATCTATTGGGACAACATTAGTGAGATCTTTCCCCCATATTTTTTTCCCTTTGCCCTCCTCTACTACAGATTCTAAGTTGAAGCAAGAGAGTCTCCCTATCATAATGCAAAATTAAAACTTCAGCAAAAAATAAACCTTCCTGTAATGGCCAGAGCAATTGGTTAGACCTGGAATCTCATGAGTTAAATACCTTAAAAGAAGAACTTTTCAAAACATCCAAGAAACGAGTTAACGACTCATCCAGTCAAAATCAATCTACAACATTCATTGTGGGTGGACTGACCCTTCAAATAAACATGTAAAAAGAAATTACTTCAAAGTCATGCAAATATATTTCATAGGCAAATAAAAAAACGGACTCCTTAGGATTGTCTGTTGAAATGTAAATGACCCCATCAATGGAGATCTCTAGTAATTTATCATTGCAGTCTGCCTATAGACATTCATACTTTAGTAGGTTTCTTTACTTTTAAGGTCAATATTCTGATACATGGGCTAAAAGATGCTTGACTATGCAGTATGCAATAAAGAACATCGTTATCTCTGGTCTTCCTTTAGGTATCACCCTGCCTTTGGCATACTTAGAGATAAAGGGCCAGATTCACAAAAGAGATACGCCGTCGTATCTCTGTTTCTATCTATGCGACTGATTCATAGAATCAGTTACGCATAGATAGCCAGAAGATCCGACAGGTGTAATTGTTTTACACTGTCGGATCTTAGAATGCAGTACCGCGACCGCCGCTGGGGGGAGTTTGCGTCGTAAACCAGCGTCGGGTATGCAAATTAGGAGTTACGGCGATCCACAAAGATTTTTCCCGTCGTTACGGCGTCGCAAGTGTTATATTTACGTCGCAAAGATAGGGCACCTTTAACATGGTGTAAAAGTACTCCACCATGTTAAAGTATGCCCGTCTTTCCCGCGTCGCTTTTGAATTTTTTTAAAAATTTTTATTTTTCCCTGCGTAAGTCTTTTTTCACGTCGCGATTCACAAAACGTTGGCGCGTCGTAATTTCGCGCAAAGCACGTTGGGAAATTTGCGACGGGAGCATGCGCAGTACGTCCGGCGCGGGAGCGCGCCTAATATAAATGGTACCCGCCCCATTTGAATTGGGCCGCCTTGCGCCGGACCTGTTTACGATACACCGCCGCAAATTTCCAGGTAAGTGCTTTGTGGATCGGGCACTAAATCGGAAAAATTGCGGCACTGTAACGTAAACCGGTTACGTTACGCTGCGCCCGCTCTACGTGAATCTGGCCCAAAGTTCTCTGTAGACCAGCCATTTTTAACCAAGGTTCCTCCACATTCTCCAAGGGGTTCCTTGAGCTGTGGCTGATTGATCACTCATCTGATAGTGCCTAGGTTCAGGTCTAGCCTCACTTGGCAGAGCCAGTGGCATCACACCATTAAAAGAGAAGTTTGGGATGTAAAAAACAAATGCACATATTTACCTTGGTGATCCTGTCAGTCACCAGTTCTCTGTTCTGCTCCTCCAACACTTACTGAAGTGCTGGGCTGTAGAGGCAAATGGAAGCAGCTGGCATAGTCTCCCAGTGACTGACTGAGAGTCTGAGCCAGCTACCGGTCCAGGCATCTGGGTGGATCCGGACTGTAAAGTCAGGATCTCTTCAGAGTCTGGACTGGCTGAGTGACATGATCACAAGGGTGCAGAATGAAATTATTAGCTGCTATGTGGAAAGTGCAGGGGCCCCCCATGTAGCTGGGGCCCCTGGGCAGTGCCCCGATGTGCCCTCTCATTAAGACAGTCCTGGCACTGGTTGTCAACTACCAAACCGTTGCCTCATACCAGGTGGCAGCCTTCCTCTTGCCTGGTTCCTTCTGCCCTGGTTTCCTGTCTGCTCTGACAGCTAGATTTTCACTGATGGAGCAGATAAGGGCTATGGCTCAATCAAAGTGCATTATCCCGCACTTCCACCAGCTCCTGGAGTGGTGGCAGAGATTTGGCCAGCTCTGGCTGCCCTGGGCACCTGACAGTCCCAGCAAAGAGATGCACACCAGGCTCCAGCTTCCCTACTAGTAAAGAACAGCCACCAGGTTGAACTGCAGCGTACATGGTAGATAGGCAGGGAAGTGTGCAATTTACTGCTGGTAAGCTCTGGGGGGTTGCAAACTTGGGTATGCATTCACTGACCTACTGTAGGTGCTGAACATTGCCCTAATTCTGAAAACCTTTCTTTGTTGTCTGACAAGCTCAGTACTGCCCCAATGATCGCTTTTTGATACCCAGTTTGAAGTTGCTTGTTGCACATATTTACCCATTCTTATTGGTGGGTGAATTCATGTGACAAGTCATTGTGCAAAAATGTCAGCTCCTAGGACTTAACATTACATTAAAGATGAAAATTGTAAATACGTAGAGAACTGAAATTGTAACTAACAGGAAGCAATCAGATTTCACCTTCTTATTTTAAATGTGATCAGTTGCTCTTGGATACAACTGCAATTGTGTTCTATTTTTATTTTTTTCAGTCTTAATGAATCGACCCTTTAGCATTTTTATAATAATAAGCTATGGATTTAAAGACTAACTATAGCCCATTTTTTTGTGGTTATGGATAGAGTAGGGAAGGTTTAGAACAGGGGTCTCAAACTGGCAGCCTTCCAGCTGTTGTGGAACTACAAGTCCCATCATGCCTCTGCCTGTGGGAGTCATTCTTGTAACTGGCAGCCTTGCAATGCCTTATGATACTTGTAGTTCTGCAACAACTGGAGGGCCACCAGTTTGAGACCCCTGGTTTAGAATGATGATCGGCAACAGTTTAATCGCAATCTACCACAATCACAGTCAGGTTAGGGCATGGAAGGTTTTGGAACAACTTATTGAGCCCTGGTAGATTGAGAACCAATGATCTAGTGTAATCTATCAGTAAATCAGACCCAAAGCAATACAATCAGATCAGAAGTTTTCAGCATGTGCTGTGTTTCTGCTAAGACACACTCACATGATTACTAATGTTGATCGTTCAGCTTCACTACTTTAAAGTCAATGATCTGAAACAAGCAGGTAGATGAGGGCTTCTGAGTTTTCTATGATTTTCCTGTTAAGCATACTTGTCCCAGGTCAATGACTTCAAAAGTCAGTAGCCAGAGGGTTAGCATAACTGCCAGGCAACTAGCAGGTCATCAGTGGCAGCCTCTATATTTCTGTCATGACAGGTTTACTTTATTACCTGGTAATAACACAAGGTGATGGTAAATCTCTTATCTATTCAGAATTTCTATGTATTGGTTCCCTAACCCCATTACACTTATCAGAGGCCCCTTAGTGCATTGCTAATATTAGAGACCCGGCTACTGTTTTTTAAATGAGAAAAGCTCCTGCCTGACTGACACACAAAACGAGAAAACAATGTTCACTTCAACAATGACATTATCTACTTTTGTGTATATACTCTCAACCACATTCGCTATATTGTGCAAAGTGCAAAAGTTGATTGCAGCCATTCTAAATGTACTTTTTACTGATCTGTGTGGGGTAAACTCAAATTTGATTAGATATGGTGGGTTACTTGCTCTTTACACTTCCCAATTTCTTTATGAATAATGTCATTGAAATATGGCAATGCAGGTTTATGCAGACAGTGCAAAATGAACTTACCACATCAAATACACAACTCCGAATAACAAGTATAATAATCTAAATAAACCTAAAAAGGTAATCTGTGCAGTGATTTCACTATACCCCCTGAACAGCAATCTAAAACAAATAAAGTGTAGCGCAACTTTAAATAAGAAATGTGCAATCAACAGTACATCAACATGACTATTTTTACAAAATGTCTCAAAAAATATAAAGCAACAGTCCAACATCCCACTGTGACTTCCGACAGCAGTGAAAAAAATTTGATATTTCTTGAAACGTCCATACATCAGCAATCCCGTGGTGGAGAGCGACACCAGTGCTCTCCACCACGTGACAATGCATTATACATACACAGATGAAGTTTGGCCCATCGGCCATAACTTGTTGTGGGGGCGGAGCCTTAACTGATGACATAACCACACTAACATTATGTAAAAATTACGTCCGGCCCATCGGATGTAATGTATAGGGGTGGGTCCTGTAGCAGATGACATCACGCTGCCATTTTGTAATTGCTGAGCGGTGGCAGACCAGTATATGTTACCGCTGCCGCCTATTTTGAAACACACATGTTTTTGAGACTTTAATCTTGTAAGTGTTTTTATACCTATTGTTTTTACCATTAACAAAATACAGTGAGCTCTATAAATTCCCTTTTCTCTTACACATTTAATGCACGTTTGAGCCACATGAGAGTGTGAACATGTATCAGCCCTAAGAAAGGGCAAAAAAGCGCTGTTTGACCTCACTTTGTGGTAAGATGTGGTCAAGCCTTTGAGGTTAGCAGATCGCATGATCACGTGGTGGAGAGAACTGGTATCACTATGGGATTGCTGATGTATGGAAGTTGCATGAGAGATCACATTTTTTGCACTGCTGCTGTTGGACTGTTGCTTTTTTTAGGACAATTTGTAGCAATATTTATGTTGATATACTGTTGATTACTTATTTAAAGTTCCGCTACACTTTATTTGTTTTAAAAGTCTCCATAACGCATATATGTGACAGCAAGGAAGGTGGGCTTTAACACCCAGCCACTGCACCATTGCATCCATGGCGACAGGAGTTTGTGTGCTGATTGTGTGCTCGCTGCACACCGATTGAGCTGTCATTGACAGCCATCAGTCAAGGCTCCTGATCAGGAGCCAGCAGAATGAGCTTCCAGTCATGTGACCACTGTGAGAGCCAGTTGCAGAGGTCACAAGATATAGAAGCCACACTGCCTCCCGACCAATAAAACCCACTTAAAGCGGGATTCCACCCGCATTTTTTTTTTTAAACAAACACTGTAGCTGCTGACTTTTAATAAGGACACCTACCTGTCCTAGGCGCCCGCGATGATGGCCCCTCCCCGATGCCGATACCTTGATCATTGCAGGTCCCGCGCTGCCATTCTCACTAAGGGAAACAGGCAGTGAAGCTTTGCGGCTTCACTGCCTGCTTCCTACTGCGCATGCGCGAGTCTTGCGCCGATTCGTGAATGGGCGGCTGCTCTCTGGGATTACACACAGTTCCCAGAAGGCAGCGCGCCCCATTCACCAGAAGACAACGCGAGGAAAATGCGGAAGAAGACCCACCGCAGATAAGGAAGAGGAAGATTAGGAACATCCGCATAGCAACCGGTATTTCGGGTGAGTAAAAAAAATAATTTTTCTATTTTTTTTTTCTATTTTTTGCTGCATTTTTTTTTTCAGGGTGGAATTCCACTTTAAAGGGTTGCAGAGGATGGCATTAATGGCTAACAAGAGTACTACACCAATTTCTATTAACTTAGTTTACTTTGTTTTAAACCATCTTGTCCAGTATTACACCTGTGTTGTAAATGTATCCCCTCTAAATCAGTCATTCAGAGTTAGAGTTTCCGAGGTTGCTCCTTGAGCTGTGGCTGATTGACCTCCCTTCTGTCAATACCTGCCCAGTTCTGGGGCCAGTGCCAATTGGCAGAGCCAGCAGCATGACACCAATGATCTTTTTATTTGTCTAAAAGGGTGGCATTCTAACCACCACTGTAAGAGGGGCATTTTCCCACTGACCACAAATATAAGGGGAATTTTTCCCCACTGATACTTGATTAATCGGTCTTAGTAGGTGTTCCCCAAGGCCTGAAAATTATTTTAGGGAGTCCTCTGGGGTAGGCGTATTGAGGCTGCTATAGATAGGAAATGTTTTTAAAATTCTTACAACACACATTGGTAATTTTATATCACTCAAAACCCTGTGGCAAAAGATCTCATTAATCTGTTATGTGTTTTCCTAATGAAACAGCAAGACAGCATTTGCTCTGCTGTACCATTGTCTGATGTGCCTTCTACTGGTCCAGGTTGCTGATGAACTTGTTAAACAAATTGATTTATACAAAGTAATGATTGATGTCTATGGTCCAGTAATTCATAGCCAGATGAAATTTGATTGCCATGGGTTACTGCAGTTTGCGTATCATGATTAGAGTATGCTGCCCCCTATTTAAATAATAAATATACAACAAAACTGAGTTGTAAGATTTCAGTTTTTGAGGTATAGCATTCAATGACACAAGTCTGCAAGTCTTTTAAACTTGTGAATAAACCAAGTATACACTATGCAGACATATTGGTTAAGTTCAGATATAATAATTTGGCATTAGTCATTGCAATAAATTTAGAGGGTTTTACAACTGCATGGTAAAACATGTTAAACACAGAATTCACAAACAGTCAGGAAACCACCTTGCACTAGAACTGTTGGTCTATTAAGAGGCTGTGTAAACATTTTCCTTAATCCTTTGCCTCCCGAAAAGCCTATTCACTTAATTTGGAGAAAAAAAAGAAAATGAGCACACATGGAGGTTATCAAGAGCAACCAGTCAAGTTCTACTTTTAACTATTTAACTTATTGGTTACTAATGGCACTGACGTCACTTTTATTCTCCCTTTTCTTTTCTCTAGTCTAAGTGAATCAGCTGTCCTTTTTAAAATAGAGACAAATGTGTCTCCGAGAATTGCACATTCTATAAGCATGTCATGGTAAAATAAACTAGAAATATTTTTTTTGCTGTTGCCCCTAAAGGTGCATAAAAACTGAAGAAAAGAAAATGGGCTTAGAATTAGAGCTGTTACCCATCCAACCCTTTTATGGAAGCATCAAACATTAATTCGTATTAATCACTGTTGGCAAAATCTCCAATGAGTATAAAACAAAGAGAGGATTACGTTTAGTTGGTAAGTTTCCAGAGACAATGTTTTCCCTCTAGGGAAAAGTTTTCCAAAACCTGTACTGCACCTTGATATCCAGTAATAGCTGTCAGCTATGCATTACAGGTGCACCCACCTTGCAGTATGCTATCCCCAGCCATGCAATGTCAGGAAGAAGTCCGCATCTGACACACTGCTGTCCTCCCTGGAACACTCTTCAGAGGGACAAGGGGAACAAGAGCCCGTAGACAGAGGCACGGAGCCCGAGTCCACTGAATAGCTGCTGCCACATGGAGACAACCCATCAGAGCCTGAACCTCCTTGGCCAGCCTCTCCATTCTGCCTATCCAGTAGCAGACCCTGGAGTGCCCTTATGTACTCCACAGCTGAACGCAGGGTTTCCACCTTGCTCATCTTCTTGTTGGGTCCTTGAGCTTGGGGTACATGCTGCCTAAGCTTGGCAAAGCCCATGTTGACCAGCTTTACCCTGTTCCTTTCTCTTTCATTGCGCCTCTCTGAGGTGGAGGACATGACCCCATTCCTGTTGCTTCCAGATCCCCCACTTCGTCTTTGGCATCTGAGCCTCTGTGGCGAGCCTGAGTGTGTGCCACCTTTACGCATAGTCCTAGGTGGCCTCTCTGGGCTGCTGTGCAGTAGGTTGGGTTCCTCTGAGGTCTCCATTGGGCAATGAGGTAGAACAGGTGCTTGTCTCTTCAGTGATTATGTACAAGGAATAGATAAGACCAGTGGCTGATCTGTCCTGTCTTTTGTGCTATCCTGCAAAGTGCGAGGATCTCTGTAGAACAGGTTACTCCGTTACTCCCCTGTCAGCTCGTCATGACTTGTCTCTTGTGATATGTCGAGCACACTTCCTTGTGCACTACAATGTGTATGCCTCTCTCTCTCTTTTTTTCTCTCTCCCCAGCTAGATTACATCTCCTCCCACCAATCACCTTATACTACTTTCACTAGAGCTCTCTATTCAATGACTGAGCCCTCCTTTCTCCTAAAACTTTCTCAAGAAAGCGAGAAAGGGGGGCTGGGGAGGTTAGAGACAATTCAAGCTTGTCAGTCTATATCATGGACAGCTAATAGAAGTAATTTTCCTAAAGAAGGGTTTGCAATTCTATACAGATGTGACACATCAATGCCTGGAGATTTTGCAGTTCCTAGAATTAAATTGTAATCCTAAGAGGGATATCATATGAAAATGGAAACAGTCAAAAGGAAGGTTGGTCCTTCTTTAAATGTCATTTTTGTTCTGCTGTCATTTTTGTCCTTTTCTCAAAAGATAATAGGCAGCAATGGAGATGAAACAATTGTCTGCATTCAATAAAGAAATTACAAAGTGTTAGTGTTGCCTCCACTCTTTACATATCCCTACATCACATTAAATATGCAGCAATAGAGATTATCATTTTATGCATTCAAGAAAAACAAAAACACTGTTAATGCCTTGATTGCATTCAAAATGCATGTTAAGTGCTAAAGCTCCCTAGTTAAATTGTATTCATAGCTAAAAGTTATTTTCTTGTTTTGGCTCGAGAACCGTTAAAACCCCTGTATAGTTTTTCTCACTGTCTGTGTCCCCATGGGGTGATTTCCCTTTATTTCCTGTACCAATAATACTGCGGGAGGAGGAAATATCCCCAAAGTAGGGAGGAATCTTGTTTTGTTGTCATTGGAACAGATACCCCCAAAAGCTGACCATTTATGGATCGAAATTCCACCGGTTCAGCAGTGACCACCCGCCTTTTGATCCGTGTATGGTCACTGTGGTTGAACAGATGTCCATGTAAGCTCGATCAGCGCTGCAGACTATAGTTTACAGCTCTGATCAGTGCATTCTGACAGCGTGGGAATCTTCCCAATGTCAGAATATAAAGACACAGTGGGAGAATCCCCCCATCCTCATTGGATGTGAGAATCTGGTTAGGTTTTTTTGTTAAACCCACTGGTTGAATGAAAAAACTGACATCTATGGCCAGCCCTACTGTCACTTTCTGTTCTGGTGGCAATCAGAAAAGTTTGAATTTTCTATTAGTTTTTGTCACAGTGACCAGGACAAATAAGAGAATAAATATCCACAGGAGGGACACAGACAGCAATACCAACGTGACAGAATTTCTAACTCCTTTTTATACAAAAAAAACAAAACAAAATGTTTTTTGGTGATATTCATCTTTAGGCTTGATTCACACTGAAGCTCGGAGCGGCTCACAGCGGGGATCCGATATGCCCCTGTTCACCGTTTAAGGTCCGATTTCAGTCTGAATTGCCTGAATTTGGACCTGAAGCGGGCCAGAAGATGCATAGAGAGCCAGTCACAATCTCCTGTTATGCGAATTGGAAGCAGAGAAGACGGCATCCAATAAGCAGTAGTGTGAAACAACCCTTATGCCGCGTACACACCATTACTTTATGTGATGAAAAAAAATGACGTCTTTAAAAACGTCACTTTAATTGACTGTGTGTGGGGGGAAAACGTCGTTTTATGTCTTGTAAAAAACGACCAAAAAAAATTGAAGCATGCTTCAATTTTATGTGTCGTTTTTCAAAAGTGCACTTTTTACTTCACAGAAATTGACCGTGTGTAGCAAAAAACGTAGTTTTCTAAGACGTTTTTTCATCCACGCATGCCCAGAAGCTACTTATGAAGCGAGCTTCAATGGTAAAACGTGGTGGAACGTAACCTCACTTTGCAAGATCATTGTGAGAAAAACGATGGTGTGTAGGCAACTTCGTCTTTGAAAATTGAAGTTTCAAAAACGTCATTTTTTACTTCACAGAAAGTGTCGTTTTTTTTCATCACATAAAGTGATGGTGTGTACGCTGCATAAGAGAAAAATTACCAAATACACATCTTTGCTATGCACACTCAGAAACTGGGAGACTTAATGGAGCAAGTAGTGTAAGCAGCCTTCTAAGAAGGGTTATGTTCTTCTTATAGGGAAGAATTAAAGTAGGACCCGTTACCATCTAAATGGGTTAGGATCAGTGGGAATTGATTTTGCCTAGAAAATTCTATTGATGGCTTTGGTAGCTTTTCTAATCTTGTTTACCTTATAGATTTAAAGGCAGATCTAAAACATCAAATGTGTGTTTTAAGAGCCTCACAACCGTACATCTAAACCTAGCCTGACTGCAGAATACTGAAAAGGGCCAATTAGCTTCAAGTGTCCCAGGAGCCTTACATCTGGATTTATTGCAGAAAAGCTGATTGGTGGAAGTCCACATTTTGGACCCTTGCCATTTGGTGTCAGCGCTCAGGTGGGGCTTTCCAAAGTTTTGGCTGAAAGGGGGAAATCCCTTTTATGAGTCATTATCAGACAGACTGCTGTCCGGGACTGAGAACTTTGTATACCAGTGCAGTATTAATCTTTTATACACTATACTAAGCAATGTTCAAGTGCCAATATGCAAACAATATGCAAATTAGCTGGCTAAGAGGGCTAAGGGCAGCTTTGTAATAACAAACCAGTTCTAACGTTGTTTTTAACACACAGAATTAAAGGGGGCCCAAGATGCTGCAAAAATGTGACCTGCTTTTTCTGAGTTGGTTTTAGTGCCTTCTCTACCAAGTAAGACACCGATCTGTAACACGTACAGATTCAGTGAAGTCTGAAAATGTTGTGCACCTGTTCAGCGAACTTGTTTCAAATTGGTAAGTTAGTTTTTTTTGTGCAGAGTTACTGCGTTCTGCCATGAGAGAGATATGGGACTGTGATTTGCTAACCTCTTTTCTTAACCACTTCCCGCCCAGCCCATAGCAGAATCACAGCCGGGAAGTGGTTCAGTTATCCTGACTGGGCGTCGTATGATGTCCAGCAGGATAACAAGCCAGCGTGCGCCCTCTGGGGCACGCAGCGCAGCGATCGGTGGTGTGTCACTCTGACACACTGCATCTCCGATCGTGGTAAAGAGCTGTGACCAATCACAGCATGAACCAGGAAGTGCTGGTAATCGGATTTCCCACGGTTTGTGCTAACGGGGAGAGCCGATCTGTGGCTCTCCTGTCAGAGGGCGGGTGTGCACTGATAATCAGCAAAATGATTATCAGTGCAGCCCCCATCAGAGGTGCTCACCACAATGTCAATCAGTGCCAAACAGTGCTCATCAGTAATGCCTGTTAGTACCTCCTCATCAGTGCTGCCTATCAGTGCCATCTATTAGTGCCCCTCAGTGCCACCTGTTATTGCCCCTCTGTGCCGCCTATCAGTGCCCATCAATGCCACCTATCGGCACCCATCAGTGCCCACCAGTGCTGCATATCAGTGTAGCCTATTGGTGCCATCAGTGCCAGTTTTACACTTAGTGCTACCTTATTAGTGCCACCTTATCAGTGCCCATTAGTGCAGCCTCATCAGTGCCCGTCAGTGAAGGAGAAAACAACATTTTATAACAGAAGCAAAGAAAAAATTATTTTTTTCAAAAATGACAGTCTTTTAGTTTATTTAGCATAAAATAAAAATAAAAAGTGGCGATCAAATACCACAAAAAAAAAATTAACAAATTCCTCCATCCACACAAGCAAGGTAAATAGAGTTATCCATTGGCTAGACACTGATGATTTAACTCCGCACATGCACTGTGAGTACTGTACACAAATAAAATGATACACAAAAATAAAATAATACACAAAAATGAAGAGGTTACTAAAGTTATGAAAATTCTCATAGGACAGAGAATTTTCATAACTTTAGTAACCTCTTCATTTTTGATAGGAAATTAGCATGTAAAAAAAGGACGATCATTCTTCTAATAATCTCATAGGCCCAGATTCACAGAGAGCACGGCGCACATTACGCCGCCGTAGAGTAACCCATATACGCTACGCCGACACAGCGCAGAGAGGCAAGCATGGAATTCAGAAAGCCAGTGCTCCCAACGCTGCGCCAGCGTGGCGTGGGTATCAAAGGCGCAGGCCGGCGTAGGTGGAAGTGGGCGTGACCCATGCAAATGAGGCGTAACCCCATGTAAATGATGGGCCGAGCGCCAGACAAGTACTTATAACGAACTGCGCATGCACCGTAAAGTGGATGCATCCCCCTGCGCCTGCTCACAACCACTTTAGAACAACTGCCTAAGATACGCTGGATCACTGCGTACGCCATGAACGTAACCTACGCCCAGCCAGACATACGTCCAACGTAAAATGCTCCGGCTTGTGCTCCTTGGTGCAGACCTTTGCATGTCTGCTGCTGGGTTGCACCTCCTTTATGGGGCATAACTTTACGCCGGACGTACAATTTATGCGCACCTCTCGTAGCCTGCGTCGGGCGCACGCAGGTTCGTGAATCGCCGTATTTCCCTCATTTGCATGTTTGAATAGCTAATCAATGGGAGCGGCACTATGTGCCCAGCCTAAATGTGCGCCCACTCTACGCCGGCGTAAGCAAGTTACGTCGGCAGGGTGAAGCCTATTTTTAGGCGCATCTCTGTTTGTGGGTCTTGCGCACAGATAACGACGGCGCACATTTGCACTTACGTTGGTGTAACTTGATATACGTCGGCGTAAGTGCTTTGTGAATCTGGGCCAATGTGTGTACGAGGCATTAAATACTGCAGCATTCTATGTTTTTTCATAGCAATCTGAACTTTGTATTCCATTTACAGAAGATGATTTGACAAATGGTGTTGTTGTCCCTACTTATTGGAATGCCTAAATTTAAACCCCATGAACATCCAACTATTCCTGTAAGAAACCTTGCTGGTGGTATTTTTTTTATATATCACAGGTATGTGTATTACGCTTACTGTACATTCACATCAATCCCTGCCCACAAAGAACTTACACACACAAGGACCAATTTAAACAGGAGCCAATCAACCTACCAGCATGTCTTTGGAGTGTGGAAGAAAACCAGTGTACCCAGAGGGAACACACACAGATACAGGGAGAACATGAACACTCCAGACAGGTAGTGCCAGCTTTGGAATTTGAACCTTAACAGTAGAAGGTGTTTATAGAGATCTAGGCAAGGTTTCCATTGTGCCTGATTGGTTATTTCCCCAAAGAATGGGCAAACATCGGTCATGCAGAAGTCCCCAAAGATCAAATTGCCACCTAAACTGGCTAGATCAATGGTTGCTTTATTTTTGCTGGGATCTTGAGATGCTACCGTAACTCATGCCATGGTTAACTGTACTTGTCCTTTAAACAAACTTAGTAAACTAATATTATAGTATGTACTGTCATTGGCATTTACATTGATCATTCTGTGTGCTACAAATTCACAGCAGACCTAAACTAAATGTTACTCACCTATTCACAATGTGGAAAAAAGGACCACCATGCTGTGACAGCTTCTCGTTCTCAAGAGCGAATAACAATGAATAGGCTGGTGAGATGGCAGCAGGGTACTTCCTGAGTGGATCTTGTCTGACAGTTAATGATGACTTTCCCTTTTCATTTATATAAAGTACTTTCCTAAATAATAGCAGTGGTGCACCCTGAAGGGCCCATATGATTCATTATATTTGTATATAACTAATGGTCTTACTTATTGAATGCCACACATACAAGTTTCATTTTGAAATCTGAATCACATATATTTAGGTTTACTTTTGAAAAGTAGGACCAGCTAATTTCATGTTAAAGTGTTATAAGAACACTGTCTTTTTGTTCTAACACAGGTATTACTGCATGTTAGAATGTTTTATTACCTTTAATAGTGAGCTTTGCTGTCTTTTGAACATGTGTTTTGTTGCTGTTGGGTGTTCTGTTCTTCTAGTCCATTGATCTCCAAACTGCGGCCTGGGGGCCAGATGTGGCCCTTTGCTTGCTTTTATTTGGCCCTTGGGGCACTATTTCATTCACTGATACCAACAATGGGGCATAAGTTCTCCTGCTGACACCAACAATTGGACCCAATGACATTAACATTGGGTCACAATTCTTCCCAATTAAACCAACGATGGGACACAATTCCTCACAGTGACACCAAAGATGGGGCACAATTCCTTACAATGACACCAATGATAGGGGACAATTCCTCACAATGACACCAACAATGGGACCCAATGACGGGGCACAATTACTCCCACTGAAACAAACAATGGGGTGTTAATTTTTCCCACTGATGTCAGGACCTTTTCGACCACTGTCCGGCCCTCGTAAACTCTGAAGGACAGTAAACTGGCCCTTTGCTTAGAAAGTTTGGAGACCCCTGTTCTAGTCTATAGACCGGCCTTTTTCAAGCAGTGTTATGTAGAACTCGTGAACAACTCCAGAAGTTCCTAGGGTTTCCTTGACCAATGGGCAATTTCTACCTCTCAGATATGTAACCTATAATATTTTAAGCTGTCTGTAAGGTAGGGGGTAGTCTTTCCACTGACCACTAATGTAAGGAGCATTCTTCTCACTGACCAGTAATATAAGGAGCATTCTTCTCACTGACCATCATGCTAATGCACTATGAGTTTTTAGATATTGTAATTATTGTCAGAGGTTCACTGAGACCTGAAAGTTATTTCAAGGGTCCCTCCATGTTCAAAATGTGGAGACTGCTTTAGACATAAAATCTAAACCAGTGGTCCCCAACTTTGGCCCGTTGGTATAAGAAACTACTTCTTTCATGATCACCAATAATGAGTTACCACTCCTCCCACTGGGGCAGTATTTTTTCCACGGACACCAATGATGGGAAACTATTCCTTCCACTAACCCCAATGATGAGGCATAATTCCTGCCACTAATCCGAATAATGGGGCACTTTCTCTTTTTCTACTGACCACAGGGGCTATGCAATTTTTGCTCCCACTGACCACCAAGCCTGAGACATGGTCCACTTCCACTGATGCTGGGGCATTTTATTTTCTTACTAGCTACAGTCCTGCCCCCATGAAGTCTGAAGGACCATAAACTGGCCCTTTTTTTTAGAAAGTTTGGAGACCCCTGATCCTAACTATAATTTGTTTCCAATATTTTTATTAAAAGGTATTTCCAATTTCCATATAATTTAAAAAGTACAAATAGAAGTATACAAACAAGATATACGGATACAAGCAGTAGAAAATACATAAAACTAGGATCGAGAATCAGATAGCAGTTAAATAAGACTTTTTCTGTCTATAAACAGTAATATTCTAGAAGGCAGTTCTATCTTACAACTTACAACTATTTAAGTTTGCCATAAAGAAGGAGTCTCATTTTCAGAGCTATTAACAGAATGTCTCCAAGGGTCCCACAATCACATTTAATGTCATCTTTATCTAAAAATAAGGTATTTTAAGTAACAACTATTATATGACGTGAGTGATGAAAAACACATATAAGGTACTAAATGCAAGAATTTATAATAACGAATATACGTTTATGGGCGCACATTACCCTTATCATAACAGATTCGGCTTAAGTTAAGGATTTCATCATGTTCTTTGGAAGAAAAACCTAGGGATCCAAGTTTCACTGTTCCAAACCGATCACATCCTAACTATAATTTGGTGGGAAAAAATTTCATTTAATGTGAGCTGTATATTTTTTACCTGAAATATACTGGCAGTTGATTGTAGGGAAATATTCAGTTGTAATAAAAGTGGATTATTCTGTCAAAATCTAACACCATTATGATACAATAAGGCATATGTTGCTAAATAATATTCCCGATCAGAAGTAGTGACAGTGAGCTGTCAGACACAGCTTCGTGGAAGTGAACAGCAATGCTGCGTACACACGTTCGGAATTTCTGACAACAAATGTTCGATGGGAGCTTGTTGTCGGAAATTCCGACTGTGTGTAGGCTCCATCGGACATTTGCTGTCGGAATTTCCGACAATAAAAATTTGAGAGCTTGGTTCTCAAGTTTTCCGACAACAAGTTTTGTTGTCGGAAATTCCGATCGTGTGTCCGACGCACAAAATTCCACGCATGCTCGGAATCAAGCAGAAGAGCTGCACTGGCTATTGAACTTCATTTTTCTCGGCTCGTCGTACGTCACCGCGTTCTTGAAGTTCGGAATTTCCGACAACATTTGTGTGACCGTGTGTATGCAAGACAAGTTTGAGCCAATATCCGTCGAAAAAAAAAAAACATGGTTTTTGTTGTCGGAATGTCAGATCGTGTGTACGCGGCATTACAGTGTTTTCCGCACACAACCTCAGATCACCCTGGATGCATATGTACAATAAGTGGGTGTTAAAGTCCAATTTTCCTGCTGCCACATATACTGGATTTGCCGCATATATGGTTTAGGAAGAGGTTAAATGATAACTTTAGTCATGCATAGAAATGACAAATTACAAAAGGGAAGTGGCAACTGGCAAGGCCTGGCTAGGCCTATATCAATTTATCCATTTAGATAATTGAACCAATACTTAGCCCAGACGCTTTGATTTAGAGGGACTATGTGTTTTTGCTGTTTATTATCTCAAAATTACTGAAATGTACCTTATATTCTTTTATCTCCTGATTTAGCATGCAGTAGCATACAGCAGTGATCAGACTGACACATGAGCACAATTCTCCTATGCTTCAATCACATGCGACTGATCAGTACAAATGATACTGCATGCTGCTTGCGTAGTTTAGAATATAGGGAGACCTTTGTTTCATCTTTTAAATGACCAATTGCTAATCCTAGAGGTTATTCTCTAGAAATTTTAGAAGCATAATTGAGCTGCTTAAAAGCTGCTAAAAAACAATAAATGGTAGCTTTAGCCAGATACGGTGACTGCCAGGTTAGACCTGTCAATGGGATAAGATTTAAATAGTTGTAGTCCATTGGTAAAAGGAGCCACTAAAGTAAAAGCTTTCATCCATTGGATTACTGCACAGGAGATCAACTGTGCGTTTCAAAATATTGTCCCCTCAGCTACATTTTTGAAGTTGCCCTCCAATCAAAATTGAGAATACATTTTTCAAGTGCATATATGGACCTCGGGATACTTTCTAAATATTTTTGCTTCTCATACAGGCATTTTTGTAGTGTGCAGTCAACCCCACTCCCTTTTTGTTAGTAATATGGGGATCTGGGTACCCCTTTTTTCTTCCCAAAGGCATCTGCTACAGGCTCCTTGCCATCTTTCACATACAAAACATCTGATGGCCTGGTAAAACAAATAAAGCATTTCCCACAGCCACAAATAAATTTCATATATGTCTTGGAATTTTAAATGCGATGGAAATAAAGGAAAGAGAAAGGAAGTTACATAGCACAAACAATGGGATGTATACTCCCAGGGATCCTGTCAGGTTCTTTCCAAAATTTGGCTCGATCACTTAATAATAATTAGAGTAATCTGAGTGAACTTGCTGACTTTGGCATAGTTGCTATGTTTGCTAGATCGCATTAATAGCTCACTGACTGTTTTTTGTTGTTACTTGAAATTATTCTTTAAACATTCCTTGATTTTTATGTGCTTGCCACTTATTGCATTAAAATTTTTGAAAGTGTGGGAACTTTTATATGCATACCTTTTGAATACTCATTGATGGCATTTTATGCATAGTCTTTAATCTTGTCATACAAACACCAAACACCACGGACAAATATCTCTTCCATTGCGTCACATTCATCAAAAGCTCTGTTATTACTGAATTTAGAATGCCATGCTCGGAATAAAGGTTTAATTAAAGCGTGCATTGTCATTATTCCATTTCTGCAGAAAATTACTAAGTAGTGTGTGTTCTTTCTTATCTGAGCACACGGGACCCTTGACCTATGTAATTAGTGTCCCTGTTCTCCACCCTGCTGATCCCTAAGGTCCCCTGTTGCTAAGGAGGCATTCAGAGTCCAAGGAGCTAACAGCTGGAGTTCCGCCTCTTGCAAAGACTTTCAGCCTAATTGTTTTAATGAAGGTGGTCCCCAAGCTTTGTCCCCAATGCCAGCACCAGACTGATACATGGTGCTTTCAACTGTGTGCAGCTATTTTTCAAGCACGCTTCATTTATCATATTAAATGTGAGCCTCCAGGAAGAAAATGGAGCAGGCTTGCATTGATGAGATGTATAGAGACCCTCCCTCCCCTTCTGTTCAGAGCCACCGGCACGCCAAGCAGAATGTAGGGACCATATTGGCGTGAGCAGAAGTTGTCTAAGTGGCATTGTGGCTGGTGTGAAGCTTGAATTCACCCAAACACTTCATCATTTTTACATAAAGGGTTCACTTATTCTGAGGACTGTAGTGTGCAAATGGACTGCAAATCACAATATGTGGGCCTCACTTTACTTTGCATTGCAAAGCTGTAACCATTAAATTAAAGAACTCAACTGTAAGGGAAGCAAGCAGGACTGCCAACCACCCAGAATTTGTGTAAAACTAGGTCAGTAAAGGAAGGTTGTTTGCATGCTCTGTGAAAAAATAACATGCCTTTTTTTTCCTCCACTTTAGTATCAGCCTAATTTGATGAAACGTCAGTCTAATGTACAAATTTAAAAAATATATTACTAAGGAGCCATCCAGATGACTCACCTAGGACAGACTGAAGATTATGTTAAAGCGGTAGTAAACCTGCTGCTGCTTTTTTTTTTTTTTTTTTTTATATACCTGAAAAGCAAAAGCCATAATGAGCTAGTATGCACCGCATACTAGCTCATTATAAATTATACTTACCTTGGAACAAGGTGTGGGGAACTTACCCGGTCCACACCGAGGGAGATGTCATCTTGCCTCGGCGTGTCTTCCGGGTATCGCCGCTCCAGCGCTGTGATTGGCTATCCCCATCCGCTAACCTCTCTCTCTCCCTCTTCCTCCTCCCCCTCCCCCCTCTCTTCCCTCCCCCTTTTGTCCCTCTTCTCCCCTCCTCCCAAAATATTATTTCAGTTGTTGTCTTTTCATTCTTAATCATTTATACTTAGCCATTTCAAATTGTGCCACGTTTTACTGTTAACCGGCATATGTTTTTCTTTTATCTGTACAAGATCTCTGTATTCATTGGGATGGATATGTCATGTGTACACTTTGATTAATCTTCTAATAAATACCTTGATTGTGAAAAAAAAAATATGAAAATGTCATAGTGGTTTACTCATTACTTTGAAAATTTTATAGCGGTTATGCTTTACATTTCCTTGGATTAGAACAAAAATGGTGGACTCTAATCTTGACAGTGTTACTTTAGGCAGTCTAGCACTCCATCCTACAGTTCACCCAGCTGACAAATCCCTCCCAGCAGGCTGACGATGAGTATATGTAGGAGGCCTGCCCCCTGCCAATCCTAGTTGGGTAATGAACATGGCTCCTCACATGTACTCCATGCCACTCCAACTCTCAACCCTGCCCTTCTTCCAGAACATTCTCACTGCAAGCAGGAGAGGTGCCCAAAAGCTGAAGTACATGTCGGTCACACCTACTGCTACACTAAACATTCCCTGCCCCCAGATCAAAAAACAAACAGGCCTAGCTTGCAGCATAGGCCTACTTACATTTACCTGCACTGACAGAACCTACAAAACACTACGGGGCAGATCCTCATACATTTGCATGGGCGCAGCGCATGTGAGATACGCTACGCCGCTGTAACTTACTTTGCAAATGTTTGAATCCTGAAAGAATTTGTGCCGTAAGTTACGGCGGCGTAGTGTATTTCTCGCGGGGTAAAGGGCGCGAAATTCAAATGCGGCGAGTAGGGGGCGTGTTTCATTTAAATGAAGCCCGTCCCCGCGCCGAACGAACTGCGCATGCCCCATCCATCAAAACTCCCAGGGTGCATTGCTCCAAATGACGTCCCAGGCATCATTCAGATTTTAAAGCGTGACATGTTAGGTATCTATTTACTCGGCGTAACATCATCTTTCACCTTATACAAAAAAATTGGGCTAACTTTACTGTTTTCTTATTTTTTTAATTCATGAAACCGTTTTTTTTCCAAAAAAAGGCATTTGAAATATTATTGCGCAAATACCGTGCGAGAAAAAAAGTAGCAATGACCGTCATTTTATTCCCGAGGGTGTCTGCTAAAAAAAATATAAAGGGCCAGATTCATGAAGACTTACGACGGGCGTATCAGTAGATACACTGTCGTAAGTCCAAATCCCCGCCGTCGTATATTTAAGCGTATTCTCAAACTGAGATACGCTTAAATGTTGCTAAGATACGACCGGCGTAAGTCTCCTACGCCGTCGTATCTTAGCTGCATATTTACGCTGGCCGCTAGGGGCGTGTGCGCTGATTTACGCCTAGAATATGTAAATCAGCTAGATACGCCTTTTCACGAACGTACTCCCCGCCCGTCGCAGTAAAGATACGCCGTTTACGTAAGGCGTTTTCAGGCGTAAAGATAAACCACCAAAAAGATGGCGCAGCCAATGTTAAGTATGGACGTCGGAACCGCGCCAAATTTTTCACGTTTTACGTCATTTGCGTAAGTCGTCCGTGAATGGGGCTGGGCATAAGTTACGTTCACGTCGAAACCAATGAGTCTTTGCGGCATAATTTGGAGCATGCACACTGGGATACGTCCACGGACCGCGAATGCGCCGTTCATTAGAAACGTCAAATACGTGGGGTCACGAGTATTTAGCATAGAACACGCCCTCAACCAGCCTATTTTTGAATTAGGCGGACTTACGCCGGCCCAGTTACACTACGCCGCCGTAAGTTAGAGCGCAATTTCTTTGTGAATACAGGACCTGCCGCTCTATCTTACGGCGGCGTAGTGTATCTGAGATATGCTACGCCCGCCTATAGATAGGCATATCTCTGTGAATCTAGCCCATAATGTTTGGGGGTTCTGATTAATTTTCTAGCAAATTTTTTTTGATTTTTACATGAAGGAGATAAGTGCCAAAATAGGCCCGGTGGGCAAGTGGTTAAGTAGCAGAGGAGGAGGGGTGTATACAGAGGGGGTTGTTAATCAGTTTCAGCTGCTTTGCTGTTAATTGAAATTAACAACAGGTGCACTAGATGGGCAACAATGAGACGACCTCCAAAACAGGAATGGTTTATGAGGTGGAGGCGTCTGACATTTTCTTTCCCTACTCATCTTTTCTGACTGTTTTTCACTAGTTTTGCATTTGGCTAGGGTCAGTGTCGCTACTGGTAGCATGAGGCGATACTTGGACCCTATAAAGGTTGCACAGGCAGTTCAACTCCTCCAGGATGGCACATCAATACGTGTCATTGCCAGAAGGTTTGCCGTGACTCCCAGCACAGTCTCAAGAGCATGGAGGAGATTCCAGGAGACAGGCAGTTACTCTAGGAGAGCTGGAGAGAGTCGTCAAAGGTCCTTAACCCATCAGCAGGACTGGTATCTGCTCCTTTGTGCAAGGAGGAACAGAATGAGCACTGCCAGGGCCCTACAAAATGACTTCCAGCAGGTCACTGGTGTGAATGTCTCTGACCAAACAATCAGAAACAGACTTCATGGGGGTGGCCTGAGGGCCAGACGTCCTCTAGTATGCTCTGTGCTCACTGCTGGACACTGTGGAGCTTAATTGGCATTTTCCATTGAACACCAGAATTGGCAGGTCTGCCACTGGTGCCCCATGCTTTTCACAGGTTCATACTGAGCATATGTGACAGACGTGAAAGGGTCTGGAGAAGCCGCTGAGAACTTTATGCTGCCTGTAACATCGTTCAGCATGACCGGTTTGGTGGTGGGTCAGTGATGGTCTGGGGAGGCATATCCATGGAGGGACGCACAGACCTCTCTCTACAGGCTACACAATGGCACCCTGACTGCCATTAGGTATCGGGATGAAATCCTAGGACCTATTGTCAAACCCTACGCTGGTGCAGTGTGTCCTGGGTTCCTCCTGGTGCATGACTGTGCCATGCCATCAAACGCAGCCACTGTGCCATCAATTGTTCCCACTGTGCCCATCAATTGTCGCCACTGTGCCTTGTCATTGTCGCACTGTGCCCATCAATTGTCGCCACTGAGCCATGCCAAACTCAGCCGCTGTGCCATCAATTGTCGCCACTGTGCCATGCCAAACGCAGCCACTGTGCCATGCCATTGCCGCCACTGTGCCCATCAATTGTCGCCACTGTGCCATGCCATTGTCGCCACTGTGCCCATCAATTGTCGCCACTGTGCCATGCCAAACGCAGCCACTGTGCCATCAATTGTCGCTACTGTGTCATGCCATTGTCGCCAATGTGCCCATCAATTGTCGCCACTGTGCCATGCCATTGTCGCCACTGTGCCATGCCATTGTTGCCACTGTGCCCATCAATCACTGTGCCCATAAATTGTCGCCTATGTGCCATTACAATTGTCGCCACTGTGCCCATCAATTGCAACCAGTTTTCCCCTAAAATGCCGCCAGATTGACCCCCCCCCCACCCGCCTGGAATTTACCCTTCTCGGTCGGCCATCCTCGGATCCTCCTTCACAATGCCTCGAAGTAGTCCCGCCCTCGATGTCGCTTCAGCCAATCAGGTTGCCGGTAATCACCAGGAGGCTGGCCATCTGAATAGTGGGCAGCGGCGACAATACATAGATTAATGCAATGCATGAATCTGTGTATTGTTTTTCAGTGGCGGTGCAGGAGCGAGAGGGGGCAGCGCTCCTGCGCCCTCTATAGACGCACCGCCACTGATTGCATTACAAATAAACATGATTTGGAACTCTCTCCGTCTGAAGGTAATTTCACAGGTTTCCTGTAGAATAAGGAATTTGAGATTAAATCTCTATTCAGCTTAATAAAGCAATGGGCACTGATGGTATTCATCCCAGAGTTCTATAGCCTTGTACACACGACCGAACATGTCCGATGAAACATGTCCGACGGACCGTTTCCAGCGGACAAGGCTGAATTGTCCGTTGGTCTGATGTGCGTAGACACCAGCGGACAAAAATCCCCTCGGACCAGAACGCGGGCACGTAAACCACGTACGACGTCACTATAAAGGGAAAGGCCAAAGCCTATGGAGCCGCCCTCTGTTCCGCTTTTGTTAGTTATGTGTTCCCGCGTGTTAGCAAAGGTTTGGTTAGAGCCTTTTCAGTCTCTGCGCTTTACAGGTCGTATTCTCGGGTTCAGTGTGTGCTTGTGGGATCGTAGTTGGCAGTCAGTGCTGGCTTTCAGGTCGTTTCTGCTTTGCAGTGGCGTCCTGTCCGCTCGTATCTGTTTGTCGCGCGTTCTTTGCAGGTATTGCTGGATTTGGGGCTGCTTTCTGTTTGAGTGCGTTCTTGACTGACCAGCCGGCCGGATTGAAGCCATGATGGAGCAGCAGCGTGACTTTACTCGAGTTTGTGCTGGATATGGGCTTGGTTCTGGATTTTATCATCAATCCAGGAGTTTGGCCAGGAACAGGGGGAGGAGGAGTTCCTGGGCCAAGAATTGGTTGTGCCAGCGTGACCAATTCTCTCATATGCCTCTGCTTAGGGAAATCCAGGAGAATAATCCTGATGACTACAGGAACTTTCTCCGTATGACAGACCCCGTTTTCCACCGTCTGCTGGATCTTCTGTCCCCCTATATCACGAGGCAGGACACTGTGATGCACCAAGCCATCACGGCCGAGCAGAGGCTTATTTCCACGTTGCGGTACCTGGCGACTGGGAGGAGCCTGCAGGACCTCAAGTTCTCGACAGGCATCTCTCCCCAGGCGCTTGGAATCATCATACCGGACACGTGTTCTGCCATCATACAAGTTCTGCAGGAGGAGTATCTTAAGGTAAGTTTCCTCATTTTAACATCACAATCTATGTCTTTAATAACGTATGCTAATGTGTTGTATTTCTTGTTTTTTTCCCTAATTACCATGATTGTAATATGCTGTGTGTTGAATGTTCCCTTTTCTCCCCATGCATGTTGATAAGCTTTCCATGTTCTTTTTGTTGGCCTACCTGCATATTTTTACCTTACCACTATTAACCTGTCCAGCATGCTATCCTAGGGACAAACACACCTAGCCTATTTTTTTTAGAGGCATTTTTTTGTCTACTCCATTGTAGTTCTGCCCCCCCTCTAAAAGTGGTTATTGCCCCATCAGAGGGGTGTGGAGTCTGATAATTAAGTGGGCCTATATTTGTGGCCAGAAATACTCACTCCACAATCATTTTCAGAAATGTGAATACTGTGATGTTGCACAAGGATGGTTTTTGTATTGTGTTTGCAATGTTTATGTGCCAAAGTACTAATTTTTTTTTTGTCCCCACAGTTTCCCTCCAAGCCACAGGAATGGCAGACTGTGGCTTCCCAATTTGCCCTGCGGTGTGATTTTCCAAACTGCGGAGGAGCAATAGATGGGAAACACGTCCGCATAGTGCCGTCACCCCGTTCGGGGTCGTACTATTTTTTAACTACAGAGGTTTTCATAGTATCGTGTTGATTGCGGTGGTGTCGGCACACTACAAATTCTTGTATGTGGACGTGGGGAAGAACGGCTGGCTGTCTGATGGGGGAGTGTTCGCGTGGACTGAATTCTACAGGCGTCTACAAACTGGTGGTCTGGAACTGCCACCGGATGAAGACAATGTGGAAGGACTTCCGTTTGTTTTTTTAGCGGACGAAGCTTTCAGGCTTGGACTTCACCTCATGTGGCCTTTTCCCCAGAGGACCCTCACCTCGGAGAGGAGGGTGTTCAATTATCGGCTGGCCAGAGCCCGGAGGGTAGTCGAGAATGCCTTTGGGATACTCGCCAGCCGGTTCCACCTGTTCCAGACAGCGATACACCTGGCGGAATATAAATTGAACACTGTTGTTTTTGCCTGCTGCATTTTGCACAATTTTTTATGCAGGCACTCCCAGTCGTACCTACCCAACATCGGTGCTGAGGCAGGACTACCCTCAGATACCCTTCCTGGGCTGGACACTGGTTGCGCTGGCTTGGCCACCCAATCTGCTCGTGAGGTACACAACAAATATGTTGAGTACTTCATGGGTCGGGGGCCCATTGCTATGCCTGATCATATTTCTTTCTAATTCGGCCCCCAAAAGAAAGAAATTATTTCAAGAAAGAATAAATAATTAGACCATTGGACTTTATACAGTTGTTTGTCATTATTGCTTTTTCTCTTTTTATCTGTCTTCCTGGTTCTCCAACTAGTGCACTTCTAGTGCCAAATGTAGTTTTCATGTTTTAGTAAATAACCACAATTGCACATTAGTCACTCATCTACAAACTGGGTATTGAGCATAGAAAGAAGCCACTCTTTTTTGTGTTTTTTGGTTTAACTTTTTTATTTTCAACTTGTTCATTTGCCAAAAAAAATTTTATTTTTTTTTGCAAAACGTGGCTTTTTAAAAAAAAAAAATGTTTTTATATTTTTTATTTTGTTATGGATTATCCAAACCAGTTTTTTAATCCAAATATAAAATTTTACAAACAATGGAACTTACAAAGTTCAAACTTTTAGTCCCAACAACAGTCATGGTCTGATGTCACCCCGGAACACGCCAAAATTTGAAGATGCACACATTCTGTGTGAGGGGCCAAAGGGGGATTTCTCTCCTGAGATACCATGACAAATGTCCACATGTGCTATCTGCCATCATGGGTCAATGTATGTGTTTTGTGGGTGCAAACCCTTCCTCTCACCTACTTGAGAAGCGAGGAAGGGGTTGTACCCACAAAGCACAGACAATCGATATCCTGTGATGGCAGATAGCACATGTTGACACACTGTGTGTGCATCTTCAAATTTTTAAAAATGGTTGGGGGGGCAGGGGGGGGGGTTCAGTCTTGGATACGATACGGCCCATGATGTCAATGATGTATTTGAAATGTTGTTCAATCACAATCATCCTTTCCCTCTTATTGTCCATTTCTGTGCTGCACTCCATGATTTGTTGTATGATAATTTGTGCACTTGCACGTGAAAAATGCGGACTAGCAGATGTGCTAACACCATCTTCATCCCCTAAAAAAAACACAAATAAAAAAAATTAGTATTGTGCAGGCCTATCTACATCTCTTTTTCCCTGTGAAGCTGGGGTGACACTGTGCTGATAATCTCCACCTCCCCAACTTCCACCACTTCTCCTTCTTCTTCCACAACTCCTTCTTCCACCACTCCTTCTTCTTCCACAACTCCTTCTTCTTCCACAACTCCTTCTTCTTCCACAACTCCTTCTTCTTCCACAACTCCTTCTTCTTCTTCCATAAATCCTCCTTCTTCCATAACTCCTCCTTCCACAATTTCTTCTTCCTCCTCTCTTCCTTCCACCACTCCTTCTTCCACATCCTCCTCCTCCACATGCAGATGTTTTTTTTTTTTAGAGAGTCTGGGCCTCCCTGCCTCCTCCAAATGCTGTCCTCTTCTTTCCCCTAAATAACATGAAACAAAAGGTATACTCATCAGCACACAGATATTGGAGGGCAGAAATCGCAAACATTGCTTAGAAGTGGTTTACAATTTTGTGTTTTTGGGCTTATTCCACCAAACCTAACCTTTGTTTTTATATGACTTATCCCAAGCTGTGATACTGCCCCTTTTTAGCGAAGTGACACACATGGATGGCCCCCATAAAAATTATTTGTCGGAGACCCTAAAAAAGTAATCTAGTTATGGGGGTGACACAGGTGCTCTTGAGTCCAGATGTGAAAACAGCTGCTTATTATCACTGTGTGAATGAATCCTGTTTGCCTTTCACATTCTAGTAAGTTTGAACAAACACATCATCTTTTCCCCAATGTTTATAAACATTGTCTTACGCCAAATAGCCATGTCCAGGTGTGCTGTACCTGGAACAACATAGGATTTCTGAGAAACGATGTGATGGAACAATGTTTACTACTACGATCGTGGAAAAAAATCCTATTTACAAAAACCACATAAAAATTATACATGTGTTCCAAAGTACAACCAGGCCAACGAGGCAGATGTAGAAATATACATGCCAACAAATTAAGAAAGACAATTGCCAAACAAAATAAGTAAAAGGACCTACTTTTATCAATAATTTTCTTGATCTTCTTAAACTGCTCTGGCTCACGCAGTTTTAAGTCCGACCAACGTTTACGGAGCTGCTCCTTGGACCTGGTGACCCCAAAGATATCATAAAGTCTCCTCGCAACCTTGTCCATAATTTTAGCCTTCCTCCGGTTAGGGGTGTTGTATGGGCCATGATCCCCATCGTAATCCTTCCTCCGCAGTATGTCGACCATCTCCACCATCTCTTGTAAAGACATATTTGTTGCCTTGTAGCGTTTGGGCCTGGATCGGGAAGTTCCTGCCTCTGTCCCTTCCTGATCATGATGAGAGGTTAATGCACGCTCGAGTGACATCGCCATCTTTCCATTTCACAGTGATTAGGGGCATGGAAAAGAGGAAAGGATCCGTCATGGGCGGCGACGAGGGCGGCGTTTCATGCATACGCGGAGTATAGAAGGAAAACGACTTGATTACGTAGGTTACGCGGAGATCACTCGAACGTTCTAAGCGAGAAGCTACAGAGACAAAGGTAATAAATTACAACATGGGATCAGCAGAGGCATAGAAACTTGAGAGCCATGGGATGGGGGTTTTGTATGTTGTTTGCACCCTTTTACGCTATTATGTATCTTGGGGCCCAACATGCTATTTTGTTCTCCAACTGCTTGGACACATCAAAAAATCTATATGTGAGAATGATCTTCCTCCTTTGTTATTTTAGTCTTTTGTATTCAGATCATGCAAGTATTGTTATGTGTTGGTTGGACAAAGGTAATTAGGTAGTGTAGTATGTCATCAATGCTGAGGGGCATGATATCTACACATGAAATAGTGCCTTGATGATTGCTATCATTAATAATAATTGTGGATGGTTATAGATGCCACGTATTTAGTGAAATGGAACCAAAGGGTCTGCATGTAAAATCATTTTTTTGTACAACAATGGGGCAGAGCTGGCCAGCATTTTAGCAGCAGGATACACTGTGTGTGTGTATAGTAGCTCAAAAATGATTGGGCACATATTCTGACAATGTCAAAGCTGAGCCTTTTTTAAATTGTGTTTTCTGTTTATTTATCTTTTGTTATTCTAGACATAATTTTTTCGAAAAAAAAACAATAAAGATGGATCAATTGCACCTTCCGGAAAACATCCTGCGTTTAATAGAAACATTTCGACAAATGCCCATCCTTTGGGATACCAGGCACCCTGCCT
Organism: Rana temporaria; assembly: GCF_905171775.1. Classification (NCBI taxonomy): domain Eukaryota; kingdom Metazoa; phylum Chordata; class Amphibia; order Anura; family Ranidae; genus Rana; species Rana temporaria. The sequence goes on from NC_053498.1 coordinate 33,755,049, forward strand.
ATCACAAAAAAAAACAAAGAACGGCAGCACTGAAGAAGATAGCATCATAAATGCAGACTTGGGTTCCAGACTGCACAGACATGATGGTCAAGGAGAAAATGGCAAACCTCAGGAGCACGTACAGAAGAACATACCGAGAGCAACAACAAAAGAAATCAGGAGCAGCAGCAAGTGAGCCAAAGGAGCCCAAGCTGTGGTACTTCAAGGAGCTCGCTTTTTGGGGGGATCAAATGGAGTGCCGGGACTCACTTTCAAGTCTTCCTTCCAGCCTTCCTTCCACGCTTCCTTCCAGCGGAACTTCCACGGATCCCCACACCCCTGCAGAGTCCGCCGAGGGGCTGGCTGACATGGACCCAGATTTGGCGATCTTCAGTGAGGTATAGTAGTTTCCAACATATTTCTTGGCTTCTAATTATTGTTTGTTTATTGAGTTGATATTGTAAACAAAAAACCAAGCTTGGAAACAAAAACACAAGTCGTGGGCATAAAAATAGGTGTCAGGGATGCCAACTGCAGGGGTCAGAAGGAGAGTCTGTTAAAGTTAACTGAAGAAAAACTAAAACAGTCTAGAGCATGAAAATGTGTGTGATTTGATTGTGCAAAATATTACAACATGTCTCTTTTTTAGACACAGGAAGAAGAGACCAGCCAGGAGGTGGCAGCTCCTGAGGAACATGTCAGCCAGGCGGAAGGGGTGAGTGGCAGCCAGGAAGAGGCCGGGCCCAGTGGAGTTCAGCAGGTCCCCAGGCTCAGCACCATCAGCCAGGTTCCTCCCCTCCAGATGAGGCGACCAGGCCTAAGGAGGCGCATGAGGCAGGTGGAGGACGAGAGCCTTGAAATGATCAGGGAGGAAAGTGCTATAATGAGGGCCCCCCTCAACCCCACTGAAGCCTTCAGCGCCTCCATTGCACACGAACTAAACCAAGGGGGGAGGAGCAAAGGGTCCTGGCAAGGGACCTGATTAATAAGGTCCTTTGGTGGATGCATAGGGACCTGCTGACCAGGGACACTGATCTAAGTGACCCGGCCCGGCCTGCTCCACATCTGCTACATCCTCCTGCTGCCAAATCAACCCTACCTGCAAGGGGCCGTGTACGGGCCCGTGGAAGTTCCGCTGCAAGGCAGCCTGGAGGGAAGGCTGGAAAGAAGACGAGAAAGTGATTCCCTGCCTTCCAGTTGATTAACCCAAAAAGTGAGCTTGTTGGAGTACCACAGCTTGGGTTCCTTTGGTCATGTGCTGCTGCTTCTGTTTTTTTTTTCTGTGCATCCTGAGGTTATTCATTTTCTCCTTGATCATGTTGGAATTCCAAGTCTGCATGTATTTTGCTAACTGATCAAGTGCTGCCGTTCTGATTTGGCATCAAACATTTTAAAAATACAATGTGTCATTTACAAAGGACACAAACTCCTTGGGGGGGGGGGGTACATTTGGTGTGCCAACTTGGTAAACCATAAAAAAAAAGTAAAATCACCCACAAAAACAGTATGTTGACATAACTTGCCAACAAAAGAAATAAAAAAAATATAGCAAGTAAAAAAAAAAACACAATGTTGACATAACTTGCAAAAAAGAAAATATATAAAATATATAAGATCAACATTAACTAAAAATAACAAGAAATATATACATGTGGAGGACAAAAATAAGTTGGGACATCTGGCTAGCAAACATTTACAAAAACTAAAATCACAAGTAAAAATGTAACATTTCAGTATGGAACAACTCAGTCTAAATAGCATCAGCAATAGAACGGGTTTATTCTAGCAAGAGAACGAAGAAAAAAAGCGAGGCAATAAACGAGACACTAGATATTTAAAATGACGAATGTGCCATGTCACAAACAAACGCAAGTTTTACCTGAACGAGCGCTCCCGTCCCCTCATTTTGTCTGAGCATGTGCGGGTTTTTGGTCCGATGCTTTTGTGTACTAACCATCGAACATGTCCGACGGACAGGTTTCCAGCGGACAAGTTTCTAAGCATGCTAAGAAACTTTTGTCCGCTGGAAAACGGTCCGATAGGTCGTACACACGACCGAACATGTCCGATGAAACTGGTCCGCGGACCAGTTTCATCGGACATGTTCGGTCGTGTGTACGAGGCCTAAGAGAACTTGAAGGTATAGTTGGACCATTAACCAATTTTTTTAACCACTTAAGCCCCATTTTGCTGGTCAAAGACCAGGCCACTTTGTACGATTCGGTACTGCGTCGCTTTAACCACTTGACAACTGGGCACTTAAACACCCTTAATAACCAGACTAATTTTCAGCTTTCGGTGCTCTCACATTTTGAATGACAATTAGTCAGTCATGCAATACTGTATCCATATGAAATTTTCGTTCTTTTTTTCACACAAATAGAGCTTTCTTTTGGTGTTACTTGATCACCTCTGCGGTTTTTATTTTTTTCGCTATAAATGAAAAAACAACGTAAATTTTGTAAAAAAAATAATGAATTTTTCTTAATTTCTATTATAAAATGTTGCGAAAAATGAATTTTTCTTCATAAATTTGGCCAAAAATGTATACTGCTACATATCGTTGGTAAAAAAAAAAAATTGTGGATATTATTTGGTCTGGGAGAAAGTTATAGGGTCTACAAGCTATGGTGCCAATTACTGAAAATGTATCAATTTGATCACACCTGATGTACTGACAGCCTATCTCATTTCTTGAGACCCTAACAAACCAGTAAAGTACAAATACCCCCTGTAATGGTCAGGGGTTAACTCTGTTTACGATATTCCATTCCACCAACCCACGACAGCTTATCGACACTCTACAATCCAGCAGACAAACATGGCACATATGGATTCCCCAGAAACGAGACACACAGCTCTGTTCTCTGGTTTGGACCGATGAAACTGAACTTCGGTCCATTCTCATCGGTTTTGACCAGTCGTGTGTACGCGGCCTTAGGTTCATTTACATCACAGTAGCAGACTTAATTACCACCTTAACAGTCTGTGTTCCCACATTGAATGAGTCACTCTTCTATTGACCTGTTGGGTTCAGAATCAACAACCTGTAAATAGTTCTTGCAGACATTCCTGAATATATTGTGGATTACAGACCCATGTTAAAGCAGTCCAAGATATGTCCCTTATTTCCTGGCTCATATTTTGTAAGAGCTTCTGGGTCCCACGACCCTCCCATTACACCCCCCAAAACGCCCCTTTTTGGAAAGTAGACATTAGTTTTTTGAAGTTGTCATTTTTTCCCACAATTCTTTGCAAAATTAAGATTTTTTTTATTTTTATTTTTTTTCACACCAAATTGTCATTATAACAGGTTATTTCTCTCATATGGCATGCACATTCCACAAATGACACCCCAAAATATATTCTGCTGCTCCTCCTGAGTATGGCAATACCACATGTGAGACTTTTACACAGCCTGGCCACATACAGAGGCCCAACACTGAAGTAGCAACTTCAGGCGTTCTAGGAGCATAAATTACACATCTAATCTCTCAACCACCTATTACACTTTTAAAGGCCCTGGAGCACCAGGACAATGGAAACGCCCACAAAGTGGGCATAATGAGTCTTTTGAACGGTTCATTTTTTTCGAGATGATTTTGGAAAATGTGGAAAAAAAATATGAAAACGCATATTATTATTTTTTTACACAATGTTGTCCATTAATAGGATATTTCCAACACATAGCATGTACATAGCAAAAATTACACCCCAAAATATATTCTGCTGCTTTTTCTGAGTATGGCGATACCACATGTGTGATTTTTTTTAACAGCCTGGCCCAACATCCAAGATGCACCATCAGGTGTTCTAGGGACATAAATTACACATCCAATTTCCTTACAATCTATCACATTTTTGAAGGCCCTTCATATTTCTAAACACAGCATGTACATACCAAGAATTACACCCTAAAATACATTCTGCTCAGTAATGGGTAAAAAAAGATTACCTGTGGTTTTAGTAGTGCAATTTTCCACAGAAGAAGAGCCCTGATCCAGGCAGCAGGCAGGGACATGGTCAGCAACAGTGAATGGAATTGTCCAGGCAGCAGGCAGGAATATTGTCCATAGTCAGTGCAGGCAGGGATACTGTCCATATACAGTCCAGGGCCAGTGCAAGTGGAAACATTGCCAGCAGTGCCAAAATATTGGTCCTTGTAGTAAGCAGGTACGTGGTCCAAGTAGAAGGCCAGGAAAGAATGGGGACAGGGGTAGAGGCTTCTCCAACCCAAATCTCTTTGAAGCCTCCGGGCAACCAGACCCAAACCTGGAAATAAGAAAACCTAAAAACTATTCTGGAGCCCCTCACATATGTGAGACCCCTGTGTTCCCACTAGCATAGCAGGGTAAAAGATCAATCCAAGAGGCAGGCAAGAAACGTGGTCAAACAGTCCAGGGTCAGTTCCAGAGCAGGCAGAGGTAGGTACAGTTAAGCGTTAGGCAGAAGCGTGGTCGTATAACAGGCCAGGGTCAGTTCCAGAGCAGGCAGAGGTAGGTACAGTTAGGCAGAAGCGTGGTCGTATAACAAGCCAGGGTCAGTTCCGGAGAAGGCAGAGGTATTTTTAGCATTAGGCAGAAGCTTGGTCGTATAACAGTCCAGGGTCGGTTCCAGAGAAGGCAGAGGTATGTACAGTGCAGTGGCATGAGGGGTGTGGAGGAAAATTACAGGAAATTTGAATTTTGTTTACCATACTTCCCAAATAATGTTGCAGTGTGGTAACGGCGGAAACATACACCTAAACAGAGGCCTGGTTGGGAAGGACAATCGGGACAATAAACTGTGGTGTCTCTTCTGACTCCTCCTCTGGAGCACACCCGGCATTTCTTCTGACGTCTTGTGCCTGTTTTACGGGGGGAGATTTTCTCAGGAAAGTGGCGTTCGTTGGAGGCTGCTCACGCAATCAGAGCATATTTTTTCTGTTGGGCTTTCAGGGTACAAAAGGGTGATGACAACTTCTTCTTGGTATTGCAGATAGGATACGGGATTCTGTGTTGATTTTTTGTAAATAACATAAGTGTTTTATACAAGGTCAAAGTGAAAAAATAAATGAAAACTTTTTTTATACCAGTGGCGGGATTTTCTTGTGGAAAGGTAGGGTTCAATCATCTGATCATTGAAGTCCACTCCCCCCATAAACAAATTATAATCGTAGATGCATGCTGGTTTCTGGACTGAGCCGCTTCTTCTGGGGACTTCCACGAAGGTGTCGTTGCGGATCGTTGTAAGCATGTGGACATTTCCTTTGTCCCTCCACCTGACGCACGTGATGTCACACCCAGCCGGGCACTCTTGTGACAGAAAACTGGAAGCCGCGAGTAGCAGGGGGCGGAGCATGCATGTTACGTCTCACCCGGCCAGGCGCTCTTGTGACAGAAGACTTGGAGCGAGAGCGGGGTGCACACACGTAACATCACTGGTTGCTGGGATACCCGCAGTCCCAGCAAGCCAGGGATTGCTACTACACTGGCCGCCTGGTGGTCCGGGCAAGAGTGTCGCTCGGTCCGTGCACGGGCCACAGGCCGCCATTTAATCACTGCTGTTTTAGGACACTTCACAGCGCCCCCCCACCCCCAATAAATTGTACCGCCCAGGGCATCCGCCCCTTCCGCCTCCCCTTGTACCGGCTCTGTCTCAGCACAATGCTCTGCCCGGCGACATGTCTCCCGGAGATTTTTCCGGGTATCATGGGCTCCAGCGCTTTGATTGGCCAAAGCCGCGATAACATCACTCCTGCGCATGCACGTGGAAGCCGCCAGTAAAGGCACATCAGCTAAAGCAAGGGAACGAACGAGCCGTTATATAAACAAAGAAGTCAGTGCTGCTACCCATACATCACATAGAAAGCAAGGTTCCCGGGTTCTCAAACCACAGTCGCTGGCTGGGTAGAGTAATGAAGAAAAGATGGTCCGCACTCTGGTCGTTGCACTTAAAAATTAGTAGTGTTTATTAACAAACCACAGTGGACAAATGCAAATAGGAATGGTAGACGCGTTACAGCCTATAAGGCCTTAGTCATAACGAGCCGTTGCTTCAGTGCACATGTACCGATGATGTCAGCACTTGCTGATACAGGGGATATCTCCTAAACCGTGCAGGTTTAGGAGATATCCACGGTAGCTTCAGGTAAGCCTTATTATAGGCTTACTGTACCTGTAGTGAAAAAAAAAATAGAGTCTGTAAGTCTTACAACCACTTTAACCACTTAAGGACACTTTCACGCCGATATACGTCGGCAGAAGGGCACGGCTGGGCACAGGCACGTACCTGTACGTTGCCTTTAAGAGCCCAGCCGTGGGGTCGCGAGCGCACCGCCGGCAGCGCACTCGCGACCCGGTCCGAAGCTCCGTGCCCGTGGGACCCGATCGCCGCCAGTGTCCCACGATCGGTCACAGGAGCTGAAGAACAGGGAGAGGTGTGTGTGTGTAAACACACATTCCCCCTTCTTCTGTGTGGCAGTGACACTGATCGTCTGTTCCCTGATATAGGGAACGACGATCAGTGACATCACACCTACAGCCACTCCCCCCTACAGTAAGAATCACTTCCTTAGGGCACACTTAACCCCTTAGCGCCCCCTAGTGGTTAACCCCTTCACTGCCATTGTCATTTTCACAGTAACCAGTGCATTTTTATAGCACTTTTCGCTGTGAAAATTACAATGGTCCCAAAAATGTGTCAAAAGTGTCCGATGTGTCCATCATAATGTCGCAGTCATGAAAAAAATCGCTGATCGCCACCATTACTAGTAAAAAAAAAAAATATTGATAAAAATGCCATAAAACGATCCCTTATTTTGTAAACGCTATAAATTTTGCGCAAGCCAATCGATAAACGCTTATTGCGATTTTTTTTTACCAAAAATAGGTAGAATACATATCGGCCTAAACTGAGGAAAAAATATGTTTTTTTATATCTTTTTTTGGGGATATTTATTATAGCAAAAAGTAAAAAATATTGCATTTTTTTCAAAATTGTCGCTCTATTTTTGTTTATAGCGCAAAAAATAAAAACCGCAGAGGTAATCAAATACCACCAAAAGAAAGCTCTATTTGTGGAAAAAAAAGGACGCCAATTTTGTTTGGGAGCCACGTCGCACGACCGCGCAATTGTCAGTTAAAGCGACGCAGTACCGAATCGCAAAAAGGGGCATGGTCCTTTACCTGCATTTTGGTCTGGGGCTTAAGTGGTTAAAGATGGATGGTTTGCGCTTGTGAACAACAAACTTGAAGGAGCTGGAGCAGTTTTGCAAGGAGGAATGGGCAAAAATCCCAGTGGTAAGATGTGGCAAGTTCATAGAGACTTTTCCAAAGCGACTTTGAGCTGTGATAGCCGCAAAAGGTGGTTCTACAAAAAATTGACTTCAGGGGGGGTGAATAGTTATGCAAATTGACCTTTTCTAATATTTTGTCCTATTTGTTGTTTGCTTCACAATAAAAAAAAAAAAAAATCATCTTCAAAGTTGCGGGCATGTTCTGTAAATTAAATGATGCAAATCCTCAAACAATCCATGTTAATTCAGGTTGTGAGGCAACAAAACACAAAAAAAACCAAGGGGGGCCAATACTTTTGCAAGGCACTGTACCTACTCTATGCAACGGGAATTTCACAGAGCGGGAGGGAACCTCCTCTTTTTGGGTCCCCTGACGGCGCTCCTGGCAGGGGACCAGTGCCCCCATGGGAAGGCACCTCTCTGTCCAGTTCCCCCATAGGAAGCCTCTTTCCATGGGGGGACTCACGCGGGCTCGCACCAAGTTCCTCTGCTGTGTCCATTAAAACAGACAGGGGGACTTGGGCCTGCCCTGCTCCATTGTTACTGGCTTTGATTGACAGCACTGGGAGCCAATGGCTTCCTGTGCCCCAGCAAACCCAGCGAGACCTGGAAGTGAGGGTAGAAACAATCTGTGGACGAGCACTGCACTGGATTGAAAGGGGTCTCAGGTAAGTAAAGAGGGGCTAAGGGGACAATGCTGACACCTAAACATTTTTTACCTTAATGCAAGGAATTGCAAAGCAACTCTTTTCACTGAAACTGAAAGCAACAAGTGGTGTCATTCCTGCCACAGCTACCAGGCAGGGCATGTGTACACCCAGGCCACTGCCTCTGCAGCTAAAGGGGTTAGTTGTTGAGGGGGATTTAAGTGTGGCTCAGCCGCATGGTTTTACCACCCCTCAACCACTAATGTGAAAAAGCTTTAATATTGAATGTGTCTTTCGTTTGAGAACATCCAATCACTCCAAAATCAAATATCAAATATTAAAAGCAAATGTTTTTGAAGTACTTTCAAAAGACATTTGTCAAGTCAACAAATATACTGATGAGAATTGTCTAATGAAATTTACTAGTTTAGGGCCAGCTTTACTGCCTGAATCACCAGCTGAAAATAAATGAAAAGAAAGAAAAGCCTGAAAAAACACTAATGCAGCCACCACATTTTTGTTTACCACTTTATAGAATCTGGTAATCAACAAGAACTTGGGTTCCCTTAGGCAGCTTTACACAGTTCACAAAAACTTGATATAAACTGTCTTTGTTCCCTGGAATTCTGTGAACTTTAAAAAAAAAGGACCTATTTCTGGTCACATAAGACCACACTGGTTGCTAATTGGCTAATCAGATCATTAAATGTCAGCTTTCTCTTTTCATCGGGGACATAGTATCATTGCTAAACAGAAGTACAAAAGTAAAGCTAATTTAATAAGTTCCACTTGCTTTATCTTGTGTTCTGTGCATGGCCTTCAGCAAGCTGAATGGGATTCCCAGGGATAACTACAGAGACAGGATGCTTTCCGGGTGACTCCATTGTACTGCCTGACAAATGGAAAGAGGCATGCTGCTACCAGTCATGTAGTGAAAAACTTGGGTTATTTATTAAAGGCTCTTCAATAAAGAGAAAAAAAATCTGCCTAGTAAGCATTACTGCTTGGTTCTCAAATCTACAAAAGCTACACAAACTAACAAGTACAATCAGTGGTTAAAGTGTTACTAAACTCAGGACCCTGCATTCACTATATATGGTCACCCACAGTACACAGAACATGGAAATGCAATAATGTTTGTAAATATGAACTGATAAATACCTTTTCTCATCAGCAGTTAGAGCAGTCTTGTGACTTCTGTCAGTGCCTGTTTAAAGCTTGTAGGAGGCGTTCTCATTCTATTCTGACTGACCAGGAGGCTGGACCCCTGACCCTCTGTCTTGACAGTGCTGATTGGTCCTGTGTTGATCACATGCACTCTCCCAAGAAAAAAAACTCCCCATCAATACACACCAAACTGAGCATGTGCAGCCTGACTCCAGTAACTGTCTTATCCGGGCATGTTTTGGAGATGCAAGAGAAGACAGAATTAAACAGCCTTTTTACACAATGCAGAGGATTAACTCCTTAACTATAAAAAGCATGCTTTTCGGCATATACAGACTGATTTTACTGTTGTGGGTTTAGTAACACTTTAAAGATCTGTAGAAACATTAGGCTTTACAATCTGACCACTAAATGATTGCTGTACAAATGTACATGCATTTATCTATGCAGGAGGTCAGGGAGCGCTTAGATGGCAGGGGAAATCCAGTGCTAGGTGGAGGGAGTTATAGGTGTTGGTAGAGGGGGGGTATAGGTGAGGTGTTAGTAGGACTGGAGAAGTAATGAGGTGGTCCAGGAGGTAATGAAGTGGGCATGTTAGTTGGAAGATGGATTTAGGGGATGAGGATGTTAGGTCTTGAGGACTGTTCCCAGGAGTAAAGCTAAGAGTTTCTTGTCCTAATTTACCACCAGGGCCCGGGTATGTGGATTATTCAACTGCTATTCAACTGTTATTTATATATTTAATTGGCCAGAAATGTTATTGATTCTGGCTATTGAAAATTAATAAACGGTGAAGTGCGAAGCATCACGTGTTTTTTTTCCCACCAAAACTCTCCTGCTACTGCACGTACTGGCAGTTTTTTTTTTTCTTGCCTTCAAACTCTCCTGTCACTAAATGCTGCTGAAAGCCTATGTGTGCATGAAAACATAAGGCTAATATACAGGAGTTTAGGCAGGAAAAAAGATGCCAGATGTCCCTAAAAGCAGCTGTAAAAAAACCTGTGTGCATGAGACCTTAGGGCTATTTAGAAGTTGAGGGAATACGCAATTACAGTGATTTACCTAGTAAGTAAAAAAAATGCTGATGTCCTGTGTTTTGTGGGGAAGTCCAGTCTATGGCCTGTGACCATTTTTATAGCATTAGACATGAGTCACATTGGGGACGTCAAATTGTGGCACCGCCTCTTTATTTTATTTATTTAGCATTGGGAGCCAGCTTTGGGAGCAGAGCTTTTTTTTTTCTTTATCTCTGGTTTATTGGCTTCAATACTTTCTGCGTCACTGTCCCAAAACTGGTATGGAGATCAGAAGTGCGGACTCCACTTGCTCCATGTTTGTTCATTATTTGTCAAAGTGTCTTATGCTGCGTACACACGATAATTTTTCGGCATGAAAAAAACAACGTTTTTAAAAAATTTCATTTAAAATGATGGTGTGTGGGCTTCACATCATTTTTCGGGTTCTGAAAAACGATAATTTTTTTTTTTCGAACATGCTGCATTTTTTAACAACGTTTTAAATGATGTCGTTTTTCGGGTTGTAAAAAATTATCGTGTGTGGGCTAAAACGACGTTAAAAACCCGCGCATGCTCAGAAGCAAGTTATGAGACGGGAGCGCTCGTTCTGGTAAAACTACCATTCGTAATGGAGTAAGCACATTCATCATGCTGTAACAGACAGAAAAGCACAAATCGTCTTTTACTAACAGGAAATCAGCTAAAGCAGCCCCAAGGGTGGCGTCATCCGCATGGAACTTCCCCTTTATAGTGTTGTTGTACGTCACCGCGCTTTGCTAGAGCATTTTTTTAAAACGATGGTGTGTGGGCAACGTTGTTTTAATGATGAAGTTGGAAAAAACAACGCGCAAATTTTCTGTGCTGCCCGCAGAAGCTCCGTAAATTGCGGGGGCGCTGTGTTAACTTGCCCGGCGTACGGGCGCCTAATGTAAATGATCCCGCCGGGGGCGGGAATCATTTAAATTAGGCGCGCTCCCGCGCCGAGCGTAGAGCGCATGCTCCGTCGGGAAACTTTCCCGACGTGCATTGCGGCAAATGACGTCGCAAGGACGTCATTTGCTTCAAAGTGAACGTGAATGGCGTCCAGCGCCATTCACGATCCACTTACGCAAACGACGTAAAATTTGAACGTCACGACGCGGGAACGTGGCCATCCTATAGCATTGGCTGCGCCTGCTATTAGGATGTGTAATGTTGCGCGAAACCCGACGTACGCAAATTACTTAATTTGCGTACGCAGGGCCAGCGCAAGTTTGTGAATCGGTGTTAGTATGCAATTTGCATACTATACACAGATCACAATGGGAGCGCCCCCTAGCGGTTTTCGCTAGAATGCAGCCTAAAATCTGTGTGGCATAAGAGCCTTATGCCGCGCAGATTTTAGGCTGCAGTCGGCCTAGCGATGTTCCTGAATCAGGAGCATTCGCTACGCCGGAGCAAGTAAGCAATTGCGCCGTGTAACCTATGGTTACACGGGCGCAATTGCTTCTTGAATCTGGCCCAACGTTTTTTCTACATGCCGAAAAACTGAGTTTTTTTCATGCCGAAAAATTATCGTGTGCACGCGGCATTAGGTCTGTCTATATTGCCTAATAGCAATCAGACTGATGCTATCATTTTCTAATGTCATAGCGTTATCTCCTTGCAACTCACTGGAACCCGAAAGTGTCTTGAATTCGCTGTGAGTTCAGTTAAATGTTAAATTCAGTTAAATTAAATATACTATGGAAAAAAATAATAAGTGCAGCGCTTAATAAATGAAAATACCTATGAACTGAACAAGGTGCTAATATACAGTGCGCCTGGTTGGTGTTAACCAGGTCAATATAACCGTTAATGATTTAATGCAAAAACATTTTTAAGGGCTATTTTAAAAGCCAAACTTATGCAGTGAACCAATCATTTTGAAAGTGTCTAGTGCAAACAAATGTCTCACAGAGACTATACATAGTTCACCAGAAATAGTAAATAAATAAACTAGTAAACAGTTAATTGATGAATGAATAAATGAGAATGTCCAAAACATCAATGTTACAACATATTAAAGGAAAAAGTTAGGTCAAAAAATCTTGAAGTGAAAAATAAATAAATGTGAAAATGAATAGTTTATATAGTGATCCAAGGAAAGGAAAAGTGAAATCCAAACCCCGACAAGGATGGTCACATGAAGTGAAAAGATATCCACCTCTGATTATATGAAGTCTCACCGGAGCGTGTGGCCATTCGAGCTGGAGGTGTAGCCACACCAATGGGGATGGCTTCCACACCACTCTGTGTTATCCACAATAAAAGGTGATCCCTTAAGTCACTGGATCTTGATAAGTCCGCAATGGTGGACCAAAAACAGACTGGTATTTCTAAGTGGAACAGTGTATGCAGAAGAGATAAAAAAGGCTCCACATAGTGTAAATCCAAAATTTAAAACAAAATTTATTGTACAGGTCAGGCACACTCACATGTCCACAATGATAAAGCGCTTGTAAAAAATTTGTGTCATAACGCAATAGCAGAGACTGATCCAACGTGTTTCGTCTAATAAGACATCATCTGGGGTGTCAGCTCTTCTCATTGCATTTATGTAGAGAATATCTTAATGGGGTATCATCTTTGACAAAGTTCGTACCACTTGTTCGGCAGTTAGGCAATTACTTCCTGAAAAAAGATGGCGCTAGCATGTGCGAGCCAAGCCTCGTTATGAAAGACAGACAATAGCAACGCTCTGTGCACACACAGAGAAAACATGCACGAATGCATGTCAGGCCACGATTTAGAAGTGTGGCCGACTCCTGTATTATTGCGAACACAGAAAAAAACGTGCACATTTCAGTGTCAAGCTTTGTTTTAAAAACAGGGCCGGCACCTGTGTTATCCCTCCAACGGCTTCCTCAAAAGTGAAAACACAGAAGTATTATATTCAAGCCTCATTTTAGAATAACAACAAAGTGATGGTATATAAAAAATACTGATAGTCGCGTTAATTAAAGGGCTGGAATATTAAAACTCTAATTAAAAAATACTGTAATTAAAAACTAAGACAGGGTTGGTCACCCATACCTCCTCTTGGTAAATACCAATGATAAACCCTATATAAAAATAAACATATAAAGATAACTAGATGTGCCTAAAATAAAGATATAATGTACATAAAGGTTATGAATTGTATGAATGTCAGATTTCTTTTTTAAATAACATATAAATATATATATATAGGAGAGGGTGGGAATGATAATAAATACATAAGGATCCACAATGCATAACATAGTTGAAATGCAGTGCTCTCCTGACGGAGAGAAGGACTGCAATTCCTATATCCAGAAGGTTTCCAGACGTGAAACACCTCTTGTCGAGGCTCCACCCTTCTATGGAGAAATTAATTTATCTATAATAATGAACTCAGTGCCTTATTGATGATAATGTTTGGGTACACTATGGTTAGTAATACCAGAGGCGTTGCTAGGGGGGTGCGGTCCGCACCGGGTGACACCCGCTAGAGGGATGACACCATCCCGTTTTTTTTTTTAGCTGACATGCCCAGCCTGCCCTGTGCAATCCCAGCCTGCCCTGTACCACCCCAGCCTGCCCTGTGCCACCCCAGCCTGCCCTGTACCACCCCAGCCTGCCCTGTATCACCCAGCCTGCCCTGTATCACCCCAGCCTGCCCTGTACCACCCCAGCCTGCCTTCTACCACCCCAAACAGCCCTATACCACCCCAGCCTGCCCTGTCCCCCCCCAATCAGCCCTGTACCACCCCAGCCTGCCCTGTACCACCCAGCCTGCCCTGTGCCACCACAGCCTGCCCTGTACCACCCCAACTTGCCCTGTACCACCCCAGCCTGCCCTGTACCACCCCAAACTTTCCCATGCCACCCCAATTTTCCCTGTGCCACCCTAACTTGTCCTGTACCACCCCAATCTGCACTATGCCACCATAACTTGCCCTATACCACCCCAACCTGCCCAATGCCACCTTAACTTGCCCTGTACCACCCCAACCTTTCCCATGCCATCCCAACTTGCCCTATGCCACCCTAACTTGCACTATACCACCCCAACCTGCCCTGTACCACCCTAACTTGCCCTATACCACCCCAACCTGCCTTATGCAACCCTAACTTGCCCTATACCACCCAAACTATCCTATATCACCCCAACATGCCCTATACCACCTTAACCTGTCCTATACCACCCCACTACACCAACCTGCCACTATACCACTCTATACTACCCTAACCTTCCACTATACTGCCCTATACTATCATTTACAGGGGCTGGTTTGGGGTGTGCCCCGTGCCCGTGCGCTGCCTGCTTGGTGCTGGGCAGCCTAGACAGAGGGGGGGTGACACCATGTTTTACCGCACCTGTGACACCAACCCTAGTGACGCCACTGAGTAATACCCTTGTTGATATTGGCTATGTGTTCATTTACGCTCACTGGAAAGGAGCGAATTGTTCTGCCCACATATTGCTTTCCACAAGGGCAAGTCAAAAGGTAGACAATACACTTCGTGGCACATGTAAAAAATTGTTTCATGGGGTAGGAACGATTGGTGACTGTGGAAGTGAATTGATGAGTTTTACATCTACCCCTTGTGTTATATTGGCATACATTGCACTTCTTACATGGATAGTAGCCCACAAGATTATGAAAGAATGAGGTTCTAACTGGGGGATTATTAATATCGGGGGCAATTTTATTTTGTAAAGAGGGAGCACCTCTGTATACAAATAGATATAAAAAATATTCACGCGCTACTATGGAACAGCTAAATGACAGCTGAAAAGGGACTAAATGTGGATCAACTGCTACAAAACACTGAAAGGTGAAAGCAAGACCTGAGTGTATAAATATATAAAAAAGCATAAAATCAATGGTAATAGGTGCAAAGTTCAGAATGTTGTGCAAGTGACAAGCAAAGTAAAGTGCCAAAAATTATGGAATATCCAAATTAGCCTCCAGTGCTAGAGAGGTGTATTGCACAGTGAAAAAATCCTCATA
Source organism: Rana temporaria (assembly GCF_905171775.1). Taxonomy (NCBI): domain Eukaryota; kingdom Metazoa; phylum Chordata; class Amphibia; order Anura; family Ranidae; genus Rana; species Rana temporaria. The sequence continues at coordinate 33,770,131 of NC_053498.1, forward strand.
AGAAAAACTGCAATTGATATACTGTAGGTGCAAATAATGACATCTGCTGTAAAACAATCACATCTGCTATGGAACAATCAAGATAGCATAAAATAGGATGCAAAAGTGCATAAGTGAACGTGGTAAATCACAAAGTGTGATACTAATGAAAAAAGTTCAAAATGTGCAATCGCACATAGAAAGTGATATGTGCAAAGTGATGGTTCTTCAGTGCCTTCTACTAAAGTAAAGTGTGCAGAGTGGTGGCTCTTCAGTGCCTTCTGCTGGTGTAAATAGATGGCTCCTTACCTCACTGCTGTGAGGTTACAGCATATAAGTAAAGCCTGAGGGTATCGAGCGTGGTCCAGCCTACCCGGGTGGTCCCTTGGAGGATGTAGGTATGGTCTCTGGATATGGGGAGCAGCTATCACGTCTGTGATGTGTGGGGTCTCTGGGTGCAGTATATATGTAAATAGCATGGAAGGTAGAAGGAATCCCAGGATAGTGTAGTATATTTGAATAAGTTTAAGTTTATTGCATACAAATTTTCCAAAATTGTACAAATTGTACAATTGTACGTCCCAACGCATATTGTCAGCGATCACGTGACTTCATCAGGGGATGAGTAATAGGCTTAGGAGGTGTCCTTATATTCGTTAGTAAAAAACATAATTGCAGCGGCCATGGTTAAAATGTAACAGTGTGCTACCGGAAATGACACGGGATGATAACAACAAAGTGACATATGAGGGTGGATAAAATGTAAAGGTCAAAAGGCTAAAATGAGTGTGAAAGATAAAAGGTGTAAAGTGAGGGCAAAATAAAATCCTACTAAGAACCTAAAAATCACTAAGGAAGCAATTGAGATCAAAATCTTCATTAAGGCCCCGAGGTACAAAAGTATCCAAAGTAAAAATCTATTTGGATTCAAGTTGGCTCAATGTCCTAACTTTATGCCCATCCCTCCAATGTCGTGTGTAGGGTTCGATCCCCCAAAATTTCAAGTGGGTGGGGTCTTTGTTGTGATGTAGTAGAAAATGCTTGGCGACATTGGCCCGGATTCACAGACACTGGCGCATATTTATGCCGCCGTAGCGAATCACCTTTACGCTATGCTGACGCAGCGCAGAGAGGCAAGCACTGAATTCACAAAGCACTTCCTCCCAAATCTGCGCTGGGTTTCTCAGGTGTAAGTCGGCGTAAGTGGAAGTGGGCGTGAGACATGCTAATGAGACATGCTAATGACATGCTAATGAGGCGTGACACCATGCAAATGATGGGCCGAGCGCCAGACAGATACGTGTCGCCAACTGCACATGCGCCGTCCCGTGGGCGCATCTCAGTGCGCATGCTCACAATTACGTCGGAACAACTGCCTCAGATACGTTGGATCACTGCCTACGGCGTGAACGTAACCTACGCCTAGTCATTATCACGTCCTACGTAAAATACGTCGGCTTGTGTTCCCCTGGTGCAGCCCTTTGCATAGATGCTGCTGAGTTACACCTCCTTTATGGGGCATAACTTTACGCCGGACGTATGACTTTACGCGCACTGCGTCGGATGGACGTACGTTCGTGAATCGGCGTATCTCCCTCATTTGCATATGTGAATCGAAAATCAATGGGAGCGCCAAATACGTCCAGAGTAAATATGCGCCCACTCTACGCCGGCAAGTTACGTCGGTCGGATGAAGCCTATTTTCAGGCGCATCTTAGTTTCTGAGTCCGGCGCATAGATACGATGGCGCATATTTGCACTTACGTGGCGTATCTCGAGATACGTCGGCGCAAGTGCTTTGTGAATCAGGGCCCTTGTGTTTATCGAAAGCTTTCAGGATATTTTGAACATGTTCTTTTATTCGAATCCTGAGAAGTCTCTTGGTGCGCCCTACGTACTGTAATCCACAGCTGCATTCCAGCATGTATACCGCCCCCTCTGTGTTACAGAAAATTAACTCCTTGATGTCATATGAGTCCCCTGTACTGGTTGAGGCAAAGTTCAATTTTTTCTCATTTGGGCGTTTCGTTTTTGTACATGCAAAGCAACGCTTGCAAGGGAAGAAACCTTTGCTGGTGAAAAACGTAAACCGCTGAGTGCGTGGATCAGGAATGTTTTTCCCTAATTTGTCTCATAGTGTAGTGTAGTGTAGTGGCTCTTCTGTAAATTAAGTTGGGATGTTTGGGGAGCACTCTTTGTAACTGTGTATCAGATAGCAGAATACCCCAATGTCATTTGATAATTTGCGCTATTTTCTTGTGTTGTTTATTGTAGTCTAGAATGATTGGAACTCTGTCGGATAGCTGGTGCTTGATTCTTCTTTTCTTTTATTAGATCACTACGGTTCATTGCTGTTACTTTCTGTATATTGTTTTCAATGTCTCTGGTGCTGTAGCCTTTTTTGGTAAATCTACGTCCCATATCATTTACTTGGGTTGTGAAAGTGTCTATGTGGGTGCAGTTCCATCTTAGGTGCATTAGTTATCCCTTTGGGATATTGCATAACCAATTTGTGTGATGGCAGCTTTCTAGGGGGGGGGGGGGGTAGCTGTTTCTGTCAACATTCTTGAAATGTGTTTTTGAAGTGATGACCTGGTTCTCTTGTATGATCTCTTAATCCAAGAATGTAATTGATTTCTTGCAGATGTCCCAGGTTAACGTAATGTTCCTGTCATTTAAGTTAATACTTTTGAGAAAATGGATCAACAAGTTATTGTCTCCTTTCCACAAGATGAAGATGTCTATAATATATCTTCTAAAGATGGTCAGTTCACTTGGAATATCTGAGAAAACTGCTTCTTCCCACTGGGCCATAAAGAGACCCACTACAATGGGAGAAAATTTAGCTCCCATTGCGACTCCTGTTTTCTGGAAATAGTAATGTTGATTTTACCAAAAATTTTTATTCTTGAGACAAAAATCTAAGCTTTTGACTAGATATTTTCTTTGAATGCAAGGTAGAGTAGTATGTTTTCTAAGTCCCCATTTCACAGCCTCACATGCTAAGTGATGTGGAATGACCGTGTAGAGTGAAGAAACATCAGCCGTAGCCTAATCCAAGGAGTTTCTGTTGGTGGGATTTCTTCTAAGATTTGCAACATTTGTTTGGTGTCTCTTAGGTACGCCCGAGTTTCTTGGACTGCTGGCTGTAAGTAGTGATCAATATATTCACCCATCCTGGATGAGAGGGAATCAATCCCATTAACTATCGGTCTCTGGGGTGGATTAGTACTGTCTTTATGGATTTTCGGTATAGAGTATAGAATTGGAGTACGACAAGATTCTGGTGTTAGGTATTTCGCTTCTTTTTTATTAAGAATGTCTCTTTTGAGGCCTACATGTACTATTTGTTCTAGCGCTCTTCTGCATTTGATCAGTGGATTTCCCAGTAATCGATTGTAAGTGATTTCATCCTGGAGTAATGTATTCATACTCTCATGGTACTGCTCCTTTGTAAAAACCACAATGCCTACTCTTTTATCCGCTGGGCGGATGACCAGGTCTTTCCTTTTGGTCAATTTTCTAATGCCACTTTTTATGTGTTTCGGTTCTTCTTTCTTCTGTATCTTAAGGTCCTTCAGATCTTTTAAAACCAATTTTTTTTAAAACCTCAATATGTTTGTTGTCCTTTTGTGGGGGGTTAAAAACTGATTTATTTTGCAAGGTTCTATGTATGATCTCTTCTTTGTGTGCCATTTTGTTAGATTTTGCAGTATTTTGCGGTATATACTTATTTATATTTAGCCTTCTGACATATTTTTGGATACCGATATAGGTGTAAAATGTGTCAAGATTCTTAGTGGGTGCGTATTTGAGTCCTTTGTCTAGGACCCCTATTTCTTCATGTGTCAAAGGTTGACCACTAAGATTAAAAATGCCCTCTCCTTTCACTCCCTTTTTCTTTTGCTGTCTCTTGCCTGATCAACATCCCCCCTTGTTTCTGGACTTCTCCTTAAATTCCTTGGCTTGTCTAAGTTCCTTGGTGGATGATGATCTCAACCTCTCTCTAAAAAAGACCTATTATATTCTGTTTCAGAATAATATTGTCCCTCTTGTCTTTGTTCATCGTATTGGTTCCTAAGTGGAGCATAATAGTTATGTGTGGGTATTGGACTGCGTGCATATGGCCGATAAGGACCTTGAGATGGGGGGCCCCTTCTGTCACCATATCCATATTCGTAGGGTGGTGCGGGGCTTGTACCTCTCTGTCTCTGTGGTTCTTGCGGGAGTCCACGGTTATATCCCTGTTCGTTAGGTCCTCCTCTGTTGTCTTCATATTCCTGTGGATATCCCCTATTGTCTCTCTGGTCATATTGCGGTCTGTTCCAATTATTATGTCCATAGTAGGGTTTTTTGTTGTTCTTCCAATGGGGTTTTTCCCAACCGTTTTGTGGAGTTCGTTTATGATTTTGGGGTCTCCTTTCCCCTCTATGTGGAGTGTGTTGATGTTGGTTTACATGTCCTGATATGGTTTATTCTGTGTGTTGCGATCAGGATCTGTATTTGTATGCTGTGGTTGTATGCGGACCGCTTTCTCTGGTGTGGAGAAAGTTGAAATGGGGTCCATTTGTCCTAATTGGCTTTGCCATTTAAAAGCCTGATCATTCTTGAAGTCATTGATGTCTCTAGTGTACTTTTTGCTTTTTTTTTCTTGTACCTTGTCTTTTTTAGTGAGGTCTCTGTTTAATTGTGATGTGAGTGTGGTAAATTCAACTGTGTCCTTGTAATTTTCTTATTCTACCTTCACTTTTGCTATGGTTTGGTCAATCCTTTTCATTTTCTTTCGTTTCCTTTCCAGTAGAAATGTTAAAAGTTCTAAACCTTTAAGCTGCATACACACGACCATTTTTCATGTCATGGAAAAAAAACAATGTTTTTCTCGACGTGATTCTTGTCAAGCCTGCCTTGCATACACACGATCGTGAAAAAAATGCTTGAGCAAAGAGCGGTGACGTACGGCGGCACTATAAAGGGGAAGTTCCATTCGGATGGCGCCACCCTTTGGACTGCTTTCGCTGATTTCGTGTTAGTAAAAGTTTGGTGAGAGACGATTTGCGCCTTTCAGTCTTCGTGCTTTTCAGTCTGTTACAGCGTGACAAATGTGCTCTCTCCATTACAAATGCTAGTTTTACCAGAACGAGTGAAGATAGTGCTGTGCTGTAAGTGGGGGATGGGAAAGGTGTAGAAAGGAAGTAAAGGGTGGTCTGTCTGTGGTTGGGAACAGTACAAACAAAATGGCATCAAAAAATGATCAGTGAACTGACTGACAAAAGTATAGCAATTCTATGCATGGGTGCTAATAGATAACTTCATGAATTCTTCTTGGTACAATGAAATAAACAATAAAATAAGTGATGAAAAATGCAAATAAAGATATACAATGTTTATAACACAACACCCGAGTGGCTGTGATAAGCTCAGTGATAAGCTTGTGATAAGCTAAGCTAAAAGGTCCATACAGCAGAGCTTAATGGTAAGAACGGAAATCTGAATAATATTCAAAAGTCCAAAATTGAAAGGTGCTGGTGTAGATCCCAACATATAATGTGAAGAAAGGATGGATGTCCAGTGATCCCTTTAAGGTGAGTGAGGATGTCCACTTACCTTACTGCTGTAAGGTAACAGCATATAGATCCAAACACACTTTCCAATCGTATCTGTATGGATGGTTATCCGAATGGACTCTAGTTCAAGGAAACACAGGTCCCACTTGGTAGTCGCGTCCCGGGATGGCCAATAACTCGCACCCAGAGGGATGAAACACCAATAGTGTGATACCGTTTTAAAAGGTTTATTCAGCATAAAAAATACATAAGGGTACTCACATGGTTTAAAATAAAATCAGGCATATAAAAAGAGGGGCAGTAGTTCGCCAACGTCACCTCCGATACCTCTCAGTGGACTCTTACGCGTATTCGTCACTACACGTGACTTCCTCAGGACTCCTGATGCTGGCAAACTACTGCCCCTCTTTTTATATGCCTGATTTTATTTTAAACCATGTGAGTACCCTTATGTATTTTTTATGCTGAATAAACCTTTTAAAACGCTATCACACTATTGGTGTTTCATCCCTCTGGGTGTGAGTTATTGGCCATCCCGGGACGCGACTACCAAGAGGGACCTGTGTTTCCTTGAACTAGAGTCCATTCGGATAACCATTCATACAGATACGATTGGAAAGTGTGTTTGGATCTATATGCTGTTACCTTACAGCAGTAAGGTAAGGGGACATCCTCACTCACCTTAAAGGGATCACTGGACATCCATCCTTTCTTCACATTATATGTTGGGATCTACACCAGCACCTTTCAATTTTGGACTTTTGAATATTATTCAGATTTCCGTTCTTACCATTAAGCTCTGCTGTATGGACCTTTTAGCTTAGCTTATCACAAGCTTATTACTGAGCTTATCACAGCCACTTGGGTGTTGTGTTATACACATTGTATATCTTTTGTTATGTATCACGTACCTGGTAGCCAGAGCCCGATGGTAGGAGGAGGCCTCTCTTACAGCTCCGGCTCGTGAGCTGCCGGATTGGGGACAGCAGACTCAGGAGCCTGGCGGGGTAGGAGTGCCGGCGTGCTGGGTAGGTGAAGCAGGTGCTGACCTCCTCTGGAAGGGTAGGCTGGAAGATGATTGGATCAATGACAGCAGACGGAAGAAGAGTCAGGTAAGCCGGGTCACAACAGATGGTTCAGGTAATCAGATGCAGCAGGCAGAAGAGTAATCAGGGTACAAGCAGGAAGGTCTGGCAACGGTAGGTCAATCTGAAGAGGTGGTCAATGGAAGCCGGGGTCAGGATCGGAGAGGTACGGATGGTCAAACAAGCCGGGTCACAAAGTTCAATCAGAAGTTCAAATCAGGTAAGCAGGTTCTCAGGTTCAAGTTCAATCAGGGACTGCAGATCAGACAGCAACTTGCAGGAAGCAAGGACTGAGCTTTTAAAGGCGTTTTGGCGCCAAGAAGGGTTCACGTGCACGCGCGCGCTCCCGCTGCGCGCGCGCCCCTGACGCACGCGCACGTCCCGCTGATGCACGCCGCTGTCTCAGCCCAATGCTGGGCTGACGATTTTGGAAGGTGAGTCCCTGAAATTGCCCCCCCCCAAGGGGCAACCTCCGGATGCCCAGTCGGGCCACTTTGTCAGGGTGAGCGAGACAAAATGCACGTATTAGTCTTTTGGCATGGATATTACCTTCGGGTTCCCAGGAATTGTCTTCTGGTCCATAACCTTTCCACTTGATCAGGAATTGGTTTTGTCCTTGTCTTTTCCTACAATCCAGGACAGTCTCTACCACGAATTCCTCGTTGCCATCGACATGGATCGGTTCGGGAGGTTTGGACCCCCTATTAGGAAAAGGATCAGGAACTGCGGGTTTTAACAAAGAGACATAGAACACAGGATGCACTTTAAGAGAATCAGATAAGGATAGTTCATATGAAACTGTATTGATCTTTCTCTTGACCGGAAAGGGTCCCAAAAATTTTGGTCCCAATTTCTTGGACGGACAGGCTAGTCTAAGATTGTTCGTAGAAAGCCATACCTGGTCTCCTGGTCTCAGATCCAGCTCACCTCTCCTTTTTCTGTCAAAGAACCTCTTACTGTCAGCCTGGGCCTTGGTCACCGTCTCCCGTAACAGTTGGTTATTGCGGTTGAGGAACTCCATAGTGCTCTGTACAGCCGGAACTGAGGACTCTGAAAGAAAGTCTGGTAAAAAGGTTAAGTTGAAACCATAATTGGCAAAAAAGGGAGATTGCCCCGTAGCAGAATGACTGGCGTTATTGTACGCAAATTCTGCTAGGGGTAACAGAGACACCCAGTCATCTTGGGAGAACGTTGTAAAACACCTGATGTACTGTTCCAAAGTCTGATTGGTTCTTTCAGTTTGCCCATTGGTCTGAGAATGATAGGCTGAGGATAGAGCAAGTTCAATCTGTAGCGTCTTGCAGAGAGCTTTCCAGAACCGAGAGGTAAATTGAACTCCTCTATCTGACACGATGTTGGAGGGCACCCCATGTAGTCTGACGATTTCTTTAATGAATACACGAGCAGTCTCAATGGCAGAAGGTGTATTCTTTAAAGGAAGAAAATGGGCCATTTTGGTCAAACGGTCCACAATCACAAAAATGACAGAACAACCCTCAGAGCAGGGAAGTTCTACAATAAAATCCATGGCGATCATTTTCCATGGTCGATCGGGCACAGGTAGTGGTTTCAGTAGCCCCCAAGCTTGGTTTCGGGGTGTCTTGTTCCGGTTACAGATAGGGCAAGATCTGATATAGGACTTGCAAAAATCCTCCAAGCCGGGCCACCAGAAGGTGCGGCGTACTAGTTCCAGGGTCTTGCGAACCCCAAAATGTCCTGCCAGTGGGTGATCGTGCAGATGTTTTAAAACTTCGACTCGGGTCTTTTCAGGTACAAAAATTTGGCTTCCTTTCCAAAATAATCCATCTCTGGACTCTAGAGAAATATTGGGAGGTTTTGAAGATTCAGAAGACGCTCCTCTAAGTAATGATATAAGATCGGCATGTAAAAGCAGAAAGCTGTTTTCTGGAAGAATGGTGTCAGGGGTAGAGGTGTCCTTTGGGTTGTCAAACATTCGGGACAGAGCATCTGGCTTGACATTCTTTGATCCAGGACGATAGGTGATGTGGAAACAGAAACGGGAGAAGAAGAGAGCCCAGCGGGCCTGTCGAGGTTTCAATCGTTTAGCAGTTCTTAAATATTCTAGGTTTTTATAGTCCGTATAAATTAGCACGGGATGAGCAGCACCTTCCAACAGGTATCTCCACTCTTCTAATGCGGCCTTGATGGCCAATAATTCACGATCACCTACGTCGTAATTTCTCTCCGCAGGGGAGAGTTTTCGGGAGAAGAAGCCCACCGGGTGTACTAAGTCCTTGTTCCCAAGTCGTTGAGATATAACGGCCCCTACAGCGACTTCAGAAGCATCCACCTCAAGGAGAAAAGGTAGAACCGGGTTGGGGTGACTGAGGATCGGAGCAGAAGTGAAGAGTCCCTTCAAGGTGTCAAAGGCCTTCTGAGCCTCGGGGTTCCAGTGGAAACGGAAATTTTGTCTGGTGAGCTGTGTAATGGGAGCAACGATGGAAGAAAAACCTTTAATAAAGCATCTATAGAAATTAGCGAATCCTATAAATCTTTGTACCCCCTTTTTATCTAGAGGTACTGGCCAGTCCAGAATGGCAGACACTTTCTTTGGGTCCATCTCGATTCCCGTCGGGGAGATCACTAGACCCAGGAACTGAATGGTGTGTAACTCAAATTCGCATTTTTCTGCCTTTGCGTATAAGCCATGCAGGCGGAGCCGGTTTAAAACTCTGCAGACATGCTCCCGATGTTTGTCTAACGAGCCAGAGAAAACCAATATATCATCCAGGTAGACGATGACGAAGATGTCTAAAAAGTCTCTAAACACGTCGTTGACAAAATGCTGAAAGGTAGCAGGAGCGTTGCATAACCCAAAAGGCATGACGAGGTACTCGTAGTGGCCATACCGAGTGCGAAAGGCAGTTTTCCACTCATCACCGTCTCTGATGCAAATTAAATTATAAGCCCCCCTCAGGTCCAGCTTGGTGAAAATAGTGGCGGATCTTAGTTTTTGGAATAATTCAGGTATTAGGGGCAACGGGTATCGGTTTTTAACCGTGATGTTGTTGAGTTCCCGATAGTCGATGCATGGGCGAAGGGTCTGATCCTTTTTGGCAACAAAAAATATTCCAGCACCCGCCGGTGAGGTGGACGGCCGAATGAACCCCTTGTTTAGGTTTTCGTCAATATAAATTTTCAGAGCATCTTGTTCTTTCTCGGATAATGGAAAGATGCGCCCAAAAGGGATCTCAGCCCCAGGAAGCAGTTCTATCGGGCAGTCATAAGGACGGTGAGGTGGTAGGGAGTCGGCCCCCTTTTTGCTGAACACATCGAGGAACTCGTGATAATGTTCCGGGACGGACTGGAGCAAACTGGGATCGGTGTTCAGGCATAGCAGAGTGGGAGAAAAGCTAGGTACTTTAGGTAAACAATATTCTTGACAGTACCGGGAAGGAAATCGTAAAGTTCCAGAGGACCAATCAACCTGAGGGTTATGAATCCGGAGCCAGGGAATGCCAAGAATCACAGGGAATAGAGGAGAGGAGATCACATCCAAAATTAATAATTCTTTATGATCAGCGGAAGTAGTAGCAGGTAGAGGAAGGGTTTCTTGTGTTACTTGTCCTGATTTAATGTGGGATCCATCAGCTAGAAAAACGGAAAGTCTGAAGTTCTTTCTTCGAAGAGGAATATTGTGTAGGTTGGCAAAGGCGGCATCAATGAAGCAGCTGCAGGCCCCGGAGTCAATAATTGCGTTGACCGGAATCGTTCTTCCTTGGAGCTGTAAAGACAGAGAGAGAGCAAGGTGGTTTGTATTGACTGAGAGAGGAAACGTTGAGAGAAACAGAGGAACGGCACTTACGCATCTTGGTGGGGCAGTTGGCGACATAATGACCGGGCTCACCGCAGTATAGGCATAGATTCAGTTGACGACGGCGTGCTCGTTCTTCTGGAGGCAATGTGGGTCGCATGACTCCGAGTTGCATAGGCTCAGAAGTATCTGGAGGAGAGCTGGCAGGACTTGGGCAGACAGGTGGTTGATATCGGGATGCAGGCATGGGTGCTTTGGTAGTGACCCAAACTGGACGACTCAGATGAGAAGAACGTTCAGCCCGTCGTTCTCGTAGACGTCGATCAATCTGAATAGCCTTGTCGATCAAATCTTCTAAGGTATCAGGAACCCCGATGCGAGCTAGTTCATCTTTTAAGGCCTCTGAAAGTCCCAGGCGGAACTGGTGTCGCAGAGCTGCGCTGTTCCACTGGGTGTCCGCACTCCAGCGGCGAAAGACCGCGACATAATCCTCCACTGCTCGGCGGCCTTGTTGAAGTGCGAGCAGGGCGGCCTCGGCAGTGGTAGTCCGCTGAGGATCATCATACATTTGTGCCATGACCCGGAAGAAGGCTAGTAAAGTCTCTGTGTTGGTGCCATTTTCTTCCAATAATCGGTTTGCCCAGGCTAGGGGCTCTCCTTGAAGAAGAGAAACCACAAATCCCACTTTAGTGGCTTCTAGGGAAAAAGTCCTTGGTTGAAGGGAAAAATATAATTGACAGGCATTACGAAAATCCCGGAATTTGGAACGATCCCCGGTGAATCGCTCTGGCATCGGAACTCTGGGTTTGGGCGGTAGCATTACTACGGATGGAGCAGCGGCCGATGGAGATGATCTGGCAGCGGATGTAGGAGCTGCGTCTCCGGATAGGTTCTGTACTTGACCTTCCAGTCGCATGTAGCCGTCCTGTAGGGTCTTTACAGCTTGTGTGAGAGATGCGAGGTGTTTACAAATCTCCTCCATGGCCGGGGCCACTCCTGAAGGCTCTGTCATGGCTGTCTGATACTGTTATGTATCACGTACCTGGTAGCCAGAGCCCGATGGTAGGAGGAGGCCTCTCTTACAGCTCCAGCTCGTGAGCTGCCGGATTGGGGACAGCAGACTCAGGAGCCTGGCGGGGTAGGAGTGCCGGCGTGCTGGGTAGGTGAAGCAGGTGCTGACCTCCTCTGGAAGGGTAGGCTGGAAGATGATTGGATCAATGACAGCAGACGGAAGCAGAGTCAGGTAAGCCGGGTCACAACAGATGGTTCAGGTAATCAGATGCAGCAGGCAGAAGAGTAATCAGGGTACAAGCAGGAAGGTCTGGAAACGGTAGGTCAATCTGAAGAGGTGGTCAATGGAAGCCGGGGTCAGGATCGGAGAGGTACGGATGGTCAAACAAGCCGGGTCACAAAGTTCAATCAGAAGTTCAAATCAGGTAAGCAGGTTCTCAGGTTCAAGTTCAATCAGGGACTGCAGATCAGACAGCAACTTGCAGGAAGCAAGGACTGAGCTTTTAAAGGCGTTTTGGCGCCAAGGAGGGTTCACGTGCACGCGCTGATGCACGCGCACGTCCCGCTGATGCACGCCGCTGTCTCAGCCCAATGCTGGGCTGACGATTTTGGAAGGTGAGTCCCTGACATCTTTATTTGCATTTTTCATCACTTATTTTATTGTTTATTTCATTGTACCAAGAAGAATTCATGAAGTTATCTATTAGCACCCATGCATAGAATTGCTATACGTTTGTACTGTTCCCAACCACAGACAGACCACCCTTTACTTCCTTTCTACACCTTTCCCATCCCCCACTTACAGCGCAGCACTATCTTCTTTCTGCTATTATCCTATGGTTTGACACACCTTTCAGTGCCGCAGCTGTACCCCCTTTTTTTCCCTCCGCCCCCCCCACCCCCTTTGATAGCGCGGTAATACCCACTCCTTCACTTACCAGAACGAGTGCTTCAGTCTCATAACTTGCTTCTGAGAATGCACATTTTTCCTGTCGTTAAAGCCTACACACGACCGTTTTTCACGACCTGAAAAACAACGAGAAAAATTAGAGCATGTTCTAAATTTAATGGCCATTTTTCACGTCGGGAAAATGCTTTGGAGCCTACATACGATCGTTTTTAATGACCAATTTATGCACATTTTTCCTGTCGTTAAAGCCTACACACGACCGTTTTTCACGACCTGAAAAACGAGAAAAATTAGAGCATGTTCTAAATTTAATGGCCATTTTTCACGTCGGGAAAAATGCTTTGGAGCCTACATACGATCGTTTTTAATGACCAATTTAAAAAATTTAATTTTTCACATGGTCATGTGTACGCGGCATTAGAATTTAAATTTTTTAACCAATCGTCTATTGACTCTTGGTCCAATAGACCATCATTAGGCGGCACATCCTACCTTAAGCATCTTGGGACTATACTGTACTTAAGATATCTTTCGAAGGTTTGCACCTATTACTATAGATGTTATGCTTTTGTTTTATACTCTTATGTATTGATTTTACCAACAGCTCAGCACTACTTTTTTTATATATTTATACCTCTATATGCAACCTTTGCTTGGTCTGGCAACAGAGTATCCAAAATTTGATCGTTCCTTAGTACCTCCCAATTTTTATTAACAACTTGACCACTGGGCACCTAAACCCCCTTCCTAACCAGACCAATTTTCAGCTTTGGGTGCTCTCACAATTTGAATGACAATTACTCAGTCATACAACATAGTGCCCATTTGAATTTTTTGTCCTTTTTTTCCCACACATAGAGCTTTCTTTTGGTGGTATTTGATCACCTATGGGTTTTTTATTTTTTGCGCTATAAAAGAAAAAACACTGCAAATTCTGTAAAAATTAAAAAAAAAATCTTGTTTCTGTCATATTAGCAGGTTATTTCTCACACACAGCATATGCATGCCACGAATTAAACCCCAAAACACATTCTGCTATTCCTCCTGAGTATGGCGATACCACATGTGTGAGACTTTTACACAGCGTGGCCACATACAGAGGCCCAACATGAAGGGAGCACCATCAGGTGTTCTGGAGCACCAAGGCCAATTCTGACATTTCTCTCCTACATGTAAAAATCATGATTTATTTGCTAGAAAATTACATAGAAACCCAAAATATTATATATGTTTTTTTTAGCAAAGACCCTCGAGATTACAATGGCGGCCATTACAACTTTTTATCTTGCACAGTATTTTCGCAGCAATTTTTTGAACGCTTGTTTTTAAAAAAAAAATGTTTTGTGCTTAAAAAAAAAAAAAACTTCAAGTTAGCCGAATGTTTTTGCATAATATGAAAGATGAAGTTACGCCGAGTAAATAGATACCCAATATGTCACCCTTCAAAATTGCACACGCTCGTGGAATGGCGCCGAACTTCGCTACTTAAAAATCCCCATAGGCGACGTATTCCAAGGTATTGGGGTATTGCAGAGTATGGGGGGTATTGCGGAGTATGGGGGGTATTGCGGAGTATGGGGGGTATTGCAGAGTATGGGGGTATTGCAGAGTATGGGGGGTATTGCAGAGTATGGGGGGTATTGCAGAGCATGGGGGGTATTGCACAGGGAGGGATGGATGGCTGGATCTGTGACTGCATTTGTCACAGATTGTCATGGTCTTACCTCTTTGCAGGCTTCTCATCACTGACATGTGCTGGTGGCCATCTTGCTTCATGGGGTTCTTGTAACCTGCCTCACTCTGCGGCTCCTCCTTCCCACTGGGAGGAGCTGGCTGCTCTGCATATATATATGACGGCAGCTGCAGCATTTCCTTGCTTGGGCCTCTCGTCTGTTACCCCTTCTGTGATCGTGCTGCTTGTTCCTGGTTACCGACCCGGCTACGGACGTTCCTTCTGGTTCCTGATCCCCGGATTTGTTTCACCCCGTCTCTGGCTACAGACTCCGGCTTGGCTGACGTTCTTCCCTGGCTATCGACCCTGGCACTGTTGGACGACTCTTCTGGTGGTTACGATCGTCAGCGTGGACTTTGACCTTGCTGTTTGGTTTTCAATAAAGATCCTCTTATTCATTTATCTGTTTTGTACGTCTGATTCATGCTTCCATGACATTAGGCCCAAGCCATGAATCCTGACGGTGCAGGGCCATCCTCTCTACCCATGCTGGTTGCCAGACTTGATCAGCAGGATCACCTGCTGGGTCAGTTCGCTCAGGCGTTGCAAACCCTGCTTGCACGCACTTCTCATCTCGCTCCTGCTGCTGTTAGGCCGGTTGTCGCTCCTGTTTCCGCTCCTACTGCCGCTCCGGTTGTTGGGGGTGAGCCAACTCAGTGCCGAGGCTTCCTTAACCAAGAGGGAATTTATTTCGAGTTGCTGCCGCATGCCTTCCCTACTGAGGGTTCGAAGGTGGGCTTCCTGATCTCGCTGCTCTCGGACAAGGCCTTGGCCTGGGCAAGTCCTTTATGGGAGAACAATAATCCGGTGGTTGCCGAGTTTTCCGGTTTTGTTGCTTCTCTTCGGAGGGCTTTCGATGTGCCGACTCGCTCTGCCTCTGCTGCGAAGCTCCTCATGTCCATCAGACAGGGTTCACGATCGGTAGCCGAATACGCCATTGAGTTTCGTACCCTGGCAGCAGAGGTGGGCTGGAATAATGAGGCTCTGGTGGCTGCCTTCTCCCATGGTCTCTCTGACACCTTGAAAGATGAGATTGCGGCTAAAGACCTACCCGTGGAGCTCGAGGCTCTCATTTCTTTCCTGATATTGATTGACACCAGACTCAGGGAGAGACCTTCCTTTAAGGAGAGCCTGCAGAGGCCTCCCAACAGATTGGCGCCTACGTTTGCTTTCCCACCCGTTCCTCCCTCTCCTCCCACGCCTCCTGGGGTTGACGTATCTGGGGATGAGCCCATGCAACTGGGGTTTGCTCGCCTGTCTGAGGGGGAGAGGGCACTTCGGAGACGTGAGGGTCGTTGCATGTACTACGGTCTCAGTGGGCATTTTCGGTTGTTATGTCCGAACCATCTGGGAAACGCTCGCACCTGACATCCTGTCGGGGACAGATCTTGGGTGGAGTTTCCTCGTCCCCGGTTTTCCGTGCTGAGAAACCACTGCTCACCGTTGTCCTCTCCTGGGCCGGGGGCTCGGTGGCAGCCCAGGCATTGGTGGATTCTGGTGCTGGTGGTCTTTTCATCGACAGTAGATTTGCTGCCGCAAACTCCATTCCTCTGCAGGTTCAAGCTTCTCCGCTGGTTCTTGAGGCGATTGACGGCAGACCCCTTCAGCCGCCGCAGGTGACTCATGAGACCCTTCCAGTGGAGATAGCCATTGGCCCCAATGGCTATCTCCACTGGAAGGGTCTCATGAGTCACAGGGAATCGGTCTACCTTCAAGTAATTTCGTCTCCTCACTACTCGTGGTCTTGGGGTACCCCTGGCTCCAGAGGCATAATCCGACTTTCGATTGGAGATCGGCCGAGATCCTCTCCTGGTCCCCACAGTGTGGGGCTAGTTGCATCCATGGGCCTGTCAAGGTGTTGTGTGCCTCCTCGGACTCTGTGTTGCCTTCTGAATACAGGGAGTACCTAGATGTATTCGATAAGGTGCGCGCGGGTGCTCTGCCTCCGCACGGCCCATACGATTGTGCCATAGATTTACAACCTGGTGCCATTCCTCCTCGTGGCAGGGTATATCCACTGTTGGTTGCTGAGAATGAAGCCATGGAGGAGTACGTGAGGGAGGCGCTTTCCTGGGGGCACATTCGCAAATCCTCTTCCCCAGCGGGGGCTGGATTTTTCTTTGTAAAAAAGAAGGGCGGAGAGTTGAGGCCTTGCATCGACTATAGGGGCCTAAATCGCATCACGATTAAGAATGCATACCTGATTCCGTTGATTTCCGAGTTGTTCGACCGTCTCAAGGGGGCTACGGTCTTTACCAAACTCGACCTGAGGGCTGCATATAACCTTGTAAGGATCAGGGAGGGTGATGAGTGGATGACCGCGTTCAACACCATGCAGGACCGGTCTTTACGAATCCCTGGTTATGCCCTTTGGGTTGTGCAATGCGCCCGCAGTCTTTCAGGAATTTATCAATGATGTTTTTCGTGACCTGTTGCAGCAGTGTGTAGTGGTCTATTTGGGCGATATCTTGGTTTACTCTGAATCCATGGAGGTCCACATTTCGGATGTCAAGCGAGTGTTGCAACGGTTACGAGAGAACGAGCCTTTCTGTAAACTCGAGAAATGCGAATTTCACCGGTCCCAGGTAACCTTCTTAGGTTACATAATTTCCGCGGAAGGGTTCTCCATGGACCCTGAGAAGGTTTTGGCAGTCCTACAATGGCCACAGCCCACTGGTCTTCGTTCCCTGCAGCGCTTTTTGGGCTTCGCCAATTATTATTGGAAGTTCATCAGGGACTTCTCCATGCTGGCCAAGCCTCTCACGGATCTGACCAGGAAGGGCAGTAATTCCCATGATTGGCCGGCCGAGGCCATCCTGGCTTTTGAGGCTCTAAAATCAGCCTTTGCTTTGGCTCCCATACTGTCTCATCCCAATCCTGGGGTGCCCTTCGTCCTTGAGGTGGATGCGTCTGAGACAGGAGTAGGCGCCCTTCTGTCTCAGCGTCGGACACCAGAGGGTCCTCTGCTTCCCTGTGGGTTCTACTCCAGGAAACTGTCGCCCGCGGAGTGCAACTACCAGATTGGTGACAGAGAGCTGTTAGCTGTCGTGCAGGCTCTCAAAGAATGGAGGCACTTGCTCGAGGGTTCTGTGGTTCCGGTTCTCATCCTGACGGACCACAAGAATCTGACGTACCTTTCGGAGGCCAAGAGATTGACACCCCGTCAGGCCAGATGGGCTCTGTTCCTGTCACGCTTTTAATTACGTGGTTTCCTACTTACCCGGTTCCAAGAACGTCAGGGCGGATGCCTTATCACGTCAATTCTCCGAGCTGTCCAGGGAGGATTCGATACCGACTTCAGTCATACCTCCAAATCAGATCCTGGCCATCATCCGCACCAGCTTGACCTCTCCCCTTGGAGAGCAGATTCTGGCGGCCCAATCCGGTGCTCCCGCTGGGAGACCCAATGGTAGATGTTTCGTGCCTGAGGAGTTGCGTACCCTGTTGTTGCGAACCTACCATAACTCCAAGACCGCGGGGCATCCTGGAAAGAATCCGCTGTCCTGGGCTGTCTCACGTTTGTTCTGGTGGCCTTCTCTACGGTCTGACATTGTCGCATATTTAGCGGCATGCTCTGTTTGTGCCCAGAATAAATCCCCCCGGCACCTTCCGTTGGGACTTCTACAGCCCATTCCCAAAGGGGAGCGCCCATGGTCACACCTGGGGATGGACTTCATTGTGGACCTTCCGGTGTCCCGAGGCCATACGGTCATTCTCATGATTGTGGATCGGTTCTCCAAAATGTGCCACTGTGTTCCATTCAAGAAGTTACCCACTGCACAGGAGTTGGCCACGGTTTTCGCCAGGGAGGTCTTCCGGTTTGCCTAAAGAGATAGTTTCGGATCGAGGGAGTCAGTTTGTGTCCAAGTTCTGGCGTGCTTTTTGCTCCCAGTTGGGTATTGGACTCTCCTTCTCTTCGGCTTACCACCCTCCGTCCAATGGGGCCTCAGAGCGATCCAATCAAGCCCTGGAGCAATTCCTTCGTTGCCATGTCTCCGATCATCAGGACGATTGGGTTGACCTTCTGCCTTGGGCTGAGTTTGCCAGAAACTCGGCGGTTAACGCTTCCTCTGGGATGTCTCCCTTCATGGCCAATTATGGATTCCAACCTGCCGTATTACCGGAGTCATTCTCTCCCCAAGATGTTCCGGCTGTGGAGAACCACCTTTCTGCCCTACGTGCTTCATGGGTACAGATCCAGAGGTCCCTCGGGGGCTCTGCGCAGCGCCAGAAGCTCCAGGCTGATTGCAGACGGTTGCCTGCTCCTTCCTACCAGGTCGGAGATCGTGTATGGTTGTCCACTCGCAATCTCAACCTCCGAGTGCCTACTCCCAAGCTGGCTCCTCGCTTTGTTGGTCCCTTCCGTGTGCTCCGCAGGGTGAACCCAGTTGCCTATGCTCTCGCGCTTCCACCTGGTATGCGGGTTTCCAATGTGTTTCACGTTTCCCTGCAATCGTTTCACCTCCTCGGTTCCTCGGCCTCGTCCGGTCCAGGTGGGCGATCATGAAGAGTACGAGGTGAGCAATATCCTGGACTCACGCTTGGTCCGTGGCCGGTTTCAGTTCTTGGTCCACTGGCGTGGGTATGGTCCAGAGGAACGTTCCTGGGTTCCTTCCGCAGATGTCCATGCTCCTGCCCTCCTCTGAGCCTTCCACGCTCGCTTTCCCCAGAAACCGTATTTTGCGCCGCGGAGGAGGGGCCCTTGAGGGGGAGGTGCTGTCATGGTCTTACCTCTTTGCAGGCTTCTCATCACTGACATGTGCTGGCGGCCATCTTGCTTCATGGGGTTCTTGTAACCTGCCTCACTCTGCGGCTCCTCCTTCCCACTGGGAGGAGCTGGCTGCTCTGCATATATATATTACGGCAGCTGCAGCATTTCCTTGCTTGGGCCTCTCTTCTGTTACCCCTTCTGTGATCGTGCTGCTTGTTCCTGGTTACCGACCCGGCTACAGACGTTCCTTCTGGTTCCTGATCCCCGGCTTCGTTTCACCCTGTCTCTGGCTACAGACTCCGGCTTGGCTGACGTTCTTCCCTGGCTATCGACCCTGGCACTGTTGGACGACTCTTCTGGCGGTTACGATCGTCAGCGTGGACTTTGACCTTGCTGTTTGGTTTTCAATAAAGATCCTCTTATTCATTTATCTGTTTTGTATGTCTGATTCATGCTTCCATGACACAGATCCAGCCCACAGCAGCTGCTGCTGTTTCCGCTCCCCCCCCCCCTCTCCTCTCACACTGTACCGATCGGTACAGAGAGGGGAGGGAGGAACCGGCATCATTACATGACGCCGGTTTGTTTACAAGTGATCGCTCCGTCATTTGACGGAGCGATCACGTGGTAAACGGCCCACAAAATTAGTTGTGGCCTGTTCAGGGCATAGACGTCATCCTTCTCCTATTTGGCCATGAACTGATTGGCTAGACTTAGGGAAAACTAGGCCCAATTTCTACGCCTTTGCATTGTAAATAGAATTGATTATCAAACCAAAAATAATTGTGTATGGTGGCAAACTTTAGTAATTAAATGATGTATTTAAGTTGAGCTGATCACGTTTAAAAAAAATAAAGAAAGTGCGGAAACTGCGCTATAGACCAAAAAATAAAGACTGAGATTATCTTAAGAGCCGGTTCACACAGGGGCGACCTAGGATCCGACTTGAAGTTGCCCCAAGTCGTCCCAAGTCGTGTGGTTGAGAAAATTAATGGAAGTGAATGGGAGCCGTCTTAATACACACTACTAAAGTCGCTTCGACTTCAGAAAAGGTTCCTGTACTACTTCAATCCGACTTCTAGGCAACTTGTAGGCAACTTGTACCCATCGATTTCAATGGAAGTTGCCTCAGAAGTCGGATCACTGTCTTAACTGAAGCAACAATACAGGAAGATAACATACATTTCTCTGGCAAACCCCTCTCTCCCCCCTCCCTCCCACAGAGCTGATTGTTGTTTGATTGGCCACTGGAAAGCCTCCTGTCCTAGAGGCGACTTGAAGTTACCTTGTACTGTCCTGGAGGCAACTTGAAGTTGCCTTGTAAGTTGCCTGATGATTCATACTCAAGTCGTATCCAAATTGCCTCCCAAAGTCGTGCTGGAAGTCATGTTGCCCCTGTGTGAACCGGCTCTAAATGTGAGCCAATATATGTGATACACTATAAGTATAAACATAAAATTAAACCATGTGGCTTAACACCAAAAAAAATATTAAGTACAATTGCCAACAAATGAATGGCAGCAAAAAGAGGAAGGAAATTCTGGTAAATAATGATAATAAACCAAAACATGTCCAAAATGAAAATGTGAAGAGAGGCCTAAATTGACACCAGTATCACACGTGCACCTTCACCAGATATGCAAGCCTGCTTACCAGAACGCAGGCTATATGTGCCTTGTAATCAATCACACTCTTGAATGGCGTTGATCATACGTCAAAAAGATGAATCTGGGTAATCCAAATGGATGAAGAGCGATCACATCAATCTCACCAACTGGAAGATGCATGGGAGTAATCGAACGGATGGTAACGATCACTTCACTCTCGGCGGATGTCACATACAGTACCGAGGAAAGAAATACTTGAATGGCATAATATTGTATGCAAAGGGTTTAATATAAAAAGTCAGATATACTTACAAAGTATCTGAGTAAATATGCGGTTAAAAACAAAGAGCCGGCCGGCACGCGGACACCCGTCCTATGGGTGAAGACGTCAGCGCGTCAACCTCCCGACGATCGTTTTGTCTCACAAAGATGTCGTCACAGGGAATCCGATTAACGTTTAAAAAAATGTTGGACTGCCTCTATACCCAGATGATGGGGTATACAGGTGTATAAAGAGGCCACATCAGCTGTGGCCATAACAGAAATTAGGGGGTCTGTTTGACAAATGGTTGTAAGAAAAAATCTATTTAACCTCCAATCTGTGAAGTGACGGAGTCAATGCCATTTATAATAGGGTGCCCAGGGCGATGTAATGAGTCCTTATGAATTTTTGGTAGATAGTAAATAGTGGGGATTCTCGGAGCAAGTGGAATTAAATAAGCTTTTGCTCTTTTATCTAAAATGTGTTCATCAAAGCCCCTAGTGATAAGATCGGAAAGATCTCTTTTAAATTTCAAAGTGGTATTGTTAGACAATTCACCATATGTATCTTGATCACCCAGGATTCTACGCATTTCTTTCTGCTAGTCAACCTTATCCAGAATAACAATGCCGCCTCCCTTATCCGCGGCACGGATGACCAAGTCCTTCCTCTCACATAAAGACTTTAGTCGAATGTTATCCGCGGGATTATTGTGGATTTTCTTAGGAGGTAGTTTATGTAAGTCTTTAAGGACCAAATCCTTAAAGACTAATAGCAGAAGCTATTGGTACTGGTGGGTTAAAAAGAGAAGGGTTGGATAATTCGGAATGAACCGTTCTTGAAGGGATCGCTCTGGATTGATTCCTGAATGGGTTGGTAATCAAATATCGTTGGATATTGATTTTCCTGATGTATTGTGTATTTCAATGAAGGTGTTAAACTTGTCCACTTCTTTGGGAGGGGCAAATTTAAGACCCTTATCTAAAATGGTTTTCTTTTCATTGGTCAATTCTCTATTGCTAAGGTTGAACACACCTTGACAGGTTTTTCCTTTAGATCCTCTGCCCCCCTCAGGAGCCTCTCTTTTTCTCCCTTGGGTGGCCCCGTGAAAAACCTGACCCTCATGGGGATTATACTCATATTGCTCATATCTAGAAGGGCAAATGGGAATGGTCAAAACCACCATAATCACCTTCTATATAGGAATATTGATCACCACTGAAAGGTTCCCTCAGCAGAGAATACCTGTTGTAGGTGGTCACGAGTGGGCGGTTGGAATAATAAGAATTGGAATTGTGTGATACTGGGTATTCATGATACCGTGTGGAAGAGTGTCTCAAATGTTGACCACCTGGCCCTTGGCCATAACTGGTTGTAGGGTAATAGTAGTTCCCCCTATGGTGTCCTCTACCGCCCCTTCTTTTCCAGTAGGTGCCTCTATTAGGTGTGAGGAAACTGGGATGTCATCTGCGTTGGTGAGAGGAACTGTCTCTCCGGTTTGGTCTTGCTCCCCCTGGCCTCTGTGAAGGCCTGTCATTAGAGGTTACAACAATGGCAGTTTGACCTCCCGTAATACCAGAGACAGTAGGTCGAAATTCTGAAGTAGACATAAACGGAGAGAGTTTCTGCCATCCAAATACCACTCCTGTTTTATAATCCCCGACATCCCTAGAATACTTTTGTGTTTGATATTTCTTTGATCCCTTCCCTCCTTCTCCAAATGACACTATGGTTGGCTATGTGTTCATTTACTCTCACTGAAAAGGAGCGAATTGTTCTGCCCACATATTGCTTGCCACAAAGGCAAGTCAAAAAGGTAGACAATACACTTGGCACATGTAAAAAAAAGTGTTTCATGGTGTAGGAACGATTGGTGATGTGGGAGTGAATTGATGAGTTTTACATCTACCCCTTGTGTTATAATGGCATACATTGCAATTCTTACATGGATAGTAGCCCACAAGATTATGAAAGAATGAAGGTCTAATTGGGGGATTAATAATATTGGGGGAAATTTTATTTTGTAAATACTTCTGTTTTTGCCCTTTTGAGGAAGTTGTTGGTGTGATAACACAGGTGCCTGCCCTGTTTTTAAAACGAAGCCTAACACAAACATGCACATTTTTATCTGTGTTCGCAATAATACAGGAGTTGGCCCCACTTCTAAAACGAGGTTTGACATGCATTTGTGCGTGTTTTCTCGTGTGCACACAGAGCATTGCTCTTGTCTGTCCTTCATAACTAGGCTTGGCTCGCATGCGCTAGCGCCATTTTTTTACAGGAAGTAATTGCCTAACTGCCAAACAAATGGTACAAACTTTGTCACAGGTTGGTACACTATTAAGATATTCTCTATATAAATGCAATGACTGAGAAGAGCCGACACCCCAGATGATGTCTTATTAGACAAAACGCGTCGGTCCAGTCTCTGCCATTGTGTTATGACACACATTTTTTACAAGCGCTTTATCATTGTGGACATGTGAGTGTCCCTGACCTGTACAATAAATGTTTTACATTTTGAATGACTTATCAAGATCCAGCCGCTAGGCAACCTGAGGGATCACCTTCTATCGTGGCTAACACAGAGTGACGTGGAAGCTCTCCTCATTGGTGTGGGTACACCTCCAGCTCGATTGGCTCATTGGACATATGCCTTGTTGAGTCCACACGCTCCGCTAAGCCTTCATATAATCAGAGGTGGGTATCTTTTCACTTCATGTGACCATCCTTGCCGGCATTGGGATTTCACTTTTACTTTCCTTGGATCACTATATCAACTATTAATTTTCACATTTATTTATTTTTCACTTCAAGATTTTTTTTACCTACCTTTTTCCTTTCATATGTTGTACCATTGATGTTTTGGACATTCTCATTTATTTATTCATCAATTAGCTGTTTACTAGTTTATTTAGTTGCTATTTCTGGTGAACTATATATAGTCTCTGTGAGACATTATGTTTGCACTAGACACTTTTTGAAAATAATTGGTTCACTGCATAATTTTTTGGGCATTTCAAATAGCCCTTGAAATATTGTTTGTATTGATTCAGCAATATCACATTTATGTCATTTTGAAATACAAAACATAGAAATGTTAGAATTCAAACATCGTAAATATCACACACAAGGTTTTGTGAACTACAAATTGTTCTTCAGATCACATGGTGTACCAGGGAGAAAAACAGAATGCAAAATAATTTATGTCATTATTTATGTCATATTGACCTGGTTAACACTAACCAGGCGCACTGTAGATTAGTGCCTTGTTCAGTTCATAGGTATTATCACTTATTTAGCGCTGCACTTATTATTTTTTTTCACTTTATACACAATTTGTTTATTGTAGTGCTGGCTGCTACACCATTACCTCTGGGCATCAGCGTGGTATTATCCTTTTTATCCCATTAAAAAAATTATGACTTGGGGGTGTGTCCAAGATATACTATGACCTGGATTAATGAGAACCTTCATAGATATTTTTCAGAGTATCAATAAAACTGCTTGTTAAGGACCAGACAGTTTTTTGTTAGACTTTGATAAATGAGGAACATACGATAAAGAGATAAATAGAGGATACAACATGTGCATAATAGGATCTCATTTGAAGCCTGATCTCCAACAAGGAATGCTGGAATCCAATCGTAATAGTGCTCTCCCTAGATCCTATATTGCCAGCCCATTATCACCTAATCCTTTTTACAACTAAAGGAGATTAGAGTATATAGATGGTACAAGCAATAGAATTTCATTTTGGGAAAGGTGTGGTGAGGATAGCATTTTAAGAAAATTTGAAAATTGAAACTACTGAGGGAAGCAGGGGATAACGGGTCTTAAAAACAACTTAAACTATACAGTAAGTCCTGCTTCAATACCCAACAACTGTAATATGGGCTTTTTTTACCCACCTTTTCAACTGGAAGTTAGGGCAAAATAACTTTCTGTCCTTACAGAAAGTGAGGTATAGTCTCCCCTATGGGGCACAGATCAGAATAAAGATTTGGCTGAGACTCTAACCTTTCCTCTGTTCTATACAAAAACAAAATAAAATACATTTTGGTTGAAGCTTGACTTTAAATTATTAAAATAACCCCATTTTGTTGCTTTTTTCAAATAATGACAACAAGCCATCTCACAAACCTTTGATTGCATGCCAGTTAACATTCCTTCAGACTTTTGGGGGGAGGGGGTATTGTCATCAGTGGGAGTAGAAAACGCCCCAGCGTCAGTTGGAGTGGACAATTTCTCAGGCTTAGTGGTCAGTTTGAGTAAAAAGATTACATAGATTTCTTGTGAAAAAAAAAAAAGATTACATAGTTCCATGTGGTTAGTGGGAGGAGGAATAGTGTTTTATTGGCATTAGTGGGAGGAATAGTTCCTAAGGCTGGCCATACATGGTTCGAATCTTGGCTGGTTCAGCAGGAACGGGCCAAGATTCAAACCATTAATGGGTAGGCTCGATTGATCAACTTGTGTATAATCAGCCTGAAGCTACTAGTGTCACTGTCTTCTCCTGGTGGGGATGGCTCCCCTCACCCCCCCGCCGGGAGAGGACAGTGGCCTGGCAGGAGGTATTCCTGTCTGTGTCGATGGGGGAATTGAGCAAATTACTTTCCTGCAATGCGCGGTTGCAGGAAAGAGATTTTCTCTGTGTATGGCTGGCCTTACATTGGAGTCAGTGGGAGCAACATTATCTCAATGCTGGTGTCGGTGGGAAGAATAGTTCTTCATCATTTGTGTCAGTAGAAGGAATTGAACCTCATTATTGCCCATTCTGAACTAAGAGACAGATTCTCTTGTAAGAACAGCCTCCCATCTATGGATATTTGCTTTTCCTGTTCTCCCCCAATTTTTCCTTCTATGTTGGTGCCAGGAGTCCAAACCAATGTGTAAGCTTCATGGTGGATGGTGTTGGGACTTACACAAGGTTAACTTTTTCCTTCTCTCGGGCAGTGGGCACTACAGCATGGAATGGCGTCACAAGCTCCTCCATACCCATAAAGGCAGAGTATTTACAAAGGGCTTCAACTGAGCAACGCAGCAGTAGACAAGAGCTGAGAAAGCGAATATCAGCAGGTGCAGGTTGTTTTTACCAAAATCAGCAAAGTGACAGACTCCTTGAATCCCCTGGTCCCCTCAATGGACCGCAAGGACAGGACTCAACAGTTGTTTCATACACTACAATATCTCTATAAGACCATGAATGCCAGGTCCAGCCAATTCATGATTTAATTTTACGTATTACTATATAATAATCTAATAACCCATATCAACCAATAAAAGTTAACTTTTTACAAAAGTTACTATGCTAAAATAAAATGTGATTGGCTACTAGCAGGTAAATACACATCAATGTTTTTTGTGGCATGTTATTAAATTGAAAGTTAATGTGAGTAAATGTATGTACATTATAAAAAGGTAGTTCTCAATAGCTTTTCCACACCCTATTTTGTAAATATGGATTGTTCACGAAAAAAAAAAAAAAATATATATACATATATATATTTTTTTTATGTAGTGCACACAAATACACCGCCTCCGCCTCAGTTTAAAATCCTCATTGACATATCCAAAATCAACAAGGAAGGGCTGTGTTTACTTAACAGAAATACAGCATGTGCAGTCACACCTTCATTTCATTGTTCCTATGCAAAGATGCTCACAGCTGTGCCAGAGGAAGGATCTGAGTCTGGGGTATTTAGAAATACATAGGTGTACCTTGCTAACCATACTCATTAACACTAGTACTGTACATTTTCCATAGTCCTCAATCTAGAAACGACTGAGAACATTTGGCCTGGGAAGGTACCATTCCATTGATATTTCATGTTAGGGACAATTTTCTGTGCATATCCCTCAGATTCTATGGGACTGACCTGGGATTTCAACACCAAACAAGGGTTTGAAGAAACCGGGCCATTTTCCAGAGCTAAGTGCTGGAACCCTTCTAAGCACCAGTGATGCCAATACATATACCCCCCCCCCCCCACTGACGTCAGGGCATTCATTTGATACCAGGAGCCTTTTCTTCCCTCTGACTACTGAAACTGGACATTTTTATCATCCCAGTGACTACAGACCTGGCACCCCTTTCACCCACTGACTACTGATGCTGTATAGTTTTATTGTCCCAATGACTACCAACTCTTATGCCACGTACACACGATAATTTTTCGGCATGAAAAAAACGTTGTTTTTTAAAAATGTCATTTAAAATGATCGTGTGTGGGCTTCACATAATTTTTCGGGTTCTGAAAAACGAAAAAAAAAAAATTCCGAACATGCTGCATTTTTTAACAACGTTTTAAACAATGTCGTTTTTCAGGTTGGAAAAAATGATCATGTGTGGGCTAAAACAACGTAAAAAACCCGCGCATGCTCAGAAGAGACGGGAGCGCTCGTTCTGGTAAAACTACCATTCGGAATGGAGTAAGCACATTCATCACGCTGTAAGAGACAGAAAAGCGTGAATCGTCTTTTACTAACACTGAATCAGCTAAAGCAGCCCCAAGGGTGGCGTCATCCGCATGGAACTTCCCCTTTATAGTGCCGTCTTACGTGTTGTATGTCACCGCGATTTGCTAGAGCATTTTTTAAAAATGATGGTGTGTGGACAACAACGTTTTAATGATGAAGTTGGAAAAACGTCGTTTTTTCTACATGCCGAAAAAACTTTGTTTTTTTCATGCTGAAAAATGATCGTGTGTACACGGCATTAGTTTTTTCCCTTCTGCTGATTACTGATGCTGGACATTTTTATATTCCCAATGACTACCAACTCTGGACTTTTTTTGTTTTGCTGACTAGCAATTCTGGGCGTTTTTCTTCTTCCCGATGGCTACCAACTTTTTTCTCTGGGCATTTTTTCCCCGGCTACACCAGAATTTTTTTTCCACTGAATACCAACATCAGGTTTTTTTTTCCCACTGATCCCGAGGCATTTTTTTCTACGTATAGACCACTTCAGTGACATTTCTATCAACTCACACTGGGGCTTTTTTTTGCTCCCACTGAGCAGCAAAACTACAATACATACTCTTTCTTGCTGCACTTTGTACACTGTTGTACATTGAATAGTCTTAAATGGTAAACTTTATATACTGTGTGGTACATTACATAGACTCTGCACTCCGTAGGCTGTGTGTTAATAAAATGTGTGTTAATAGACCTTGGTGTTTTACTTTCTCAACAGTTGTTCATTGCTGTTTAGTTTGCCAATTTTTTTAATTAAGTTCTTATTTGAAGTAGTTCTAAAGGCAGCCCCTTTTTTTTAACCTAAAATTTATAGTAGTCTTCTTTTTTTTGTTTTTGTTTTTTGTTAGTGTTACTAAACCCAGGACCTGCAATCACTATATATGGTCTTCCACAGTACACAGAACATGTAAATGCAATAGTTTTAGTAAATGTAAACTGCTAAATACCTTTCTCATCAGCAGTATATAGAAGTCTTGTGACTCTTATCAGCGCCTGGGTAAAGCTTGTAGGAGGAGTTTTTTCTGCACTGGCTGACCTATCAGGATCCTGGACCCCTGTCCCCTATCTGGACAGTGCTGATTGACTCTGTGCTGATCACATGCATCTGCCCAAGAAAAAAATAACTTTCTAGCAATACACACCAAACTGAGTATGTGCATCCAGGGAGGCCCGGAGTGACAGGACAAAAGGGACAAATAACAATAATAGGGCTGGGCATGACTGGGTGAGGAGTAGGGCAACAGAGGGTTAAGGAAGGAAGGAGGCGTTCAGGGGAGTGGCCGTAGGAAGGCTGGTGGTCTGTGGAGGAGGAGCCCTTTATAAGGGGGGCGGGGGCACACGTGGGACACTCGGGAAAGTTTAGCATGCTGGGAGGCAGGTTTTTCTCTGCTCCCAGCTTTCCTTAAAGAAAAAGAGAACGTGGACTTGCTTTTGGCACGCCTGCGGGTGGCAGCTGCTTCTAAAGCCCCAGGCTGGCTAGAATCCCAGGTGGGTGGGCTGCTAGAGGACGAGGCAGGGGGTTTGGGTACGGCCGCAATTTTGTCCCCACGCGCTCGGCGGCCGCCAGAGCGTTACTCCCCAGGGCCCAGCTCAAAATTCCAGCGGACGTCTAGGAGCCCCCAGGTGGAACTGTCGCCCCCGTCAGCTAGGTGATGGCGGGCGGAATCCGTCCAGACGGCTGGGTTCGGTGGGCGGGGCTTCGGGCCGTAATGGCGCCCGATCCTCGCCCGCACTGCGTGGACAAGCAGACCAATCGTTCCCCCCTCCGATAGGGGGCCATCCAGGAGGGAGACTCAGCGAGGGAGGGGCCGTATTTCGACCGGCGGGTCAGCCAGGAACTCGGCTGCCGGTTCCCCACGGAGGCCGGAGTCCCTGGAGTCGATCCGAAGCATGCAGGGGCCCAATCGGGGCCTGGGTCCAGTGAACAGCAGGTCGGGAACGACGACAGCCGGGTCGCTTGAAGGAGGACGATCCGCCGAGAGGCTGGGATCTTCGGCCTCCAGGCCTTCCTCGCCTGGGGGGCTGACGTCGCAGATGACGCCGGCCTGGGAAGAGAGATCAGAAGGTGAAGCATCCGGATCGGAAGGGGAGGACGGTCGCGAGGATAGGCCAGCAGTGGAGACTCCTGTGACAACTGTGAGGGATGTTCCCAGCCAGCCTGGTAAGTCAGTTTCTTTGTCTTCTGGGGATGTTGCTACTGTATTGTGTAACTTGCTGTGGGTGGGGGGCGGGGGTCCGCAATTGACTGGGGGTACGGTGGGACAACATGCAGGGTCCCTGCCTGTTGGCCCGGTTGTGGCGGGTGATCGACCCGCTGCGCCGGCGACAACAGGGGGTTTGCAGGATCTGCTGGGGGGCTTGAAGGATCTGGTGCAGCAGTTCGCAGGAGGGTCTGTGACGCCTCCTCAAGCCGCGCCTTGGGTTGGGGGGCCCGGGGGGCCTGCCAGTGGTACAGTGACTTTGGCGGTGGGGGCGGCTGTTCCCACCGTGGGGGGGTCCTGGGGTGTTGCCCGATAGCAGCTCAGGAGATAAGGGGGGAGAGAAACCGGCGGTGGTCAGGTCTAATGTGGTATGGATGGCAGACGCCGCCAAGTGTGAGGTTTATGTATGTTTCGAGGATCCGTTGGGTGGGCATCTGAAGCAGGAGGTCAGGGATAAAATCGCGAAAATTTCGATTTTTTTCCCTTCTCCCGCTTGAGAAATTCAATGACGATTCAAGGAAGGAGGATGAGGAAAAAAGAAGATATCGGTTGATTCCTCTGACTTTTAGTAATTGGTTGCAGGCATTTGCGATCATGGCGAGCGTCATAGGGGAGAAGAGCCCGGAGCATTGTTCAGCGCTGTTCTGCTATATGGACGCAATTGAGGAGGCTCACCGGGTTTATGGGGGACGGGGTGGTTGCGCTACGACGAGCAATTTCGTCAGAGGCGGGCTGTTCGGCCGTCGCTGCGCTGGGATCACAAGGATATTAGCTTGTGGAGGCGGATGATGTCTGCGCCACGGACTAATAACCCGTTTTTTCTCGGGGGGGGGGGGGGGGGTTGGGGGTACGTCCACCTCTGGATCGCCGGCCGGAAAAAAATGGGGTGTGTGTTGGCAGTTCAGCGAGGGCTCCAGCAAATTTGGAGGGACCTGTGGTTTTTAACACAAATGCTCTGGTTGCGGGGCTCTGGTTGCGGGGGGGCCCACCCCTTGTCCCGGTGCTTTAAGAAAGGAAAGCGGGCGGGGGATGCTGCGAACAAGAGGGAGGACGCCAGTGAGGGGGGAAAGGATGCAGCCTTTTCTAAATAGATACCCAGATAGGGCTGCGACGCGGCTGCTCGCCTCTGGGTTCTCTGAGGGTTTTGTCATTCCGTGTTCTTTGTTGGAGGCGCCACCCTTGGCTAAGAACTTACGGTCTGCTTTGGAGAACCCTGGGGTGGTGTCCGAGAAATTGGCGAAGGAAGTGGAACTGGGTCGGATGGGGGGGGCCGTTTGCGGAGGCGCCGCTGCCAAAGTTGGTGGTCTCTCCACTGGGGGTTGTCCCCAAAAAGGAACCGAACAAGTTTTGTCTCATTCACCACCTCTCTTTTCCAAAGGGGGGGTCGGTGAATGATGCCATTGATCCTGAGGAGTGCACGGTGTGAAGTCGGATATTGAATCGCCGTTTCGACCTGTTACCGGTACACCCGGACAGCTTTTGGCTGTTGGGTTGCCAGTGGCAGGGGGAGTTCTACGTTGACCAGTGTTTGCCCATGGGTTGCTCCATTTCTTGTGCGTTGTTTGAAACGTTTAGTTCTTTCTTGGAGTGGGTGGTCAGAGATGTGTCGGGGTTGGATTCGGTTACTTGGACGATTTTCTGTGCGAGGGTCCTCTGTCCTCCAATGTGTGTGCGATTTTGTAGGCAACGTTGCAGCACATTGCGGACAGGTTTGGCGTGCCGCAGGCAGCCGACAAGATGGAGGGCCCTGCCACGGTTTTGAGTTTCCTGGGGATCGTGATTGACTCAGGGACAATGGAATGCAGACTGTCGGGGGACAAGGTTTTTTATCGTAATGCATTAAGATAAAAAAACACCTGCCTTTACAACCCGTTTAATGCATTCCCTGCATTAAGGTACAAAAATGTCCTGTAGTTGTATCAAACCCCCCCCCCCCCCCCTATATACTTACCTGAGTCCTATCTCAATCCAATGCCTTACTACAGTGGTGCTGATCTGTGTTTCTTTCTTCACAAGATACAGCAGCGGCACTATTGGCTCCTTCTGCTATCAGTCAAATCCTGTGAGAAGGGAGTGGGGGTTGGGGCCGAGACACTGTGTGTGTGTGTGTGTGTGTGTGTGTGTGTATGTGTCTATGTCTATAGACGCACACAGCGTGGATTGGGTGCAAGCCTGCCTATTTGTCCCCATAGCAAACGGCTTGCTATGGGGACGCACAGAGAGTGCCCACAGGGGGACCCCAGAAGAAAAAAGCTTTACAACCACTTTAACCACTTAAACCCCGGACCATATTGCTGGTCAAAGACCAGAGCACATTTTGCGATTCGGCACTGCGTCGCTTTAACTGACAATTGCGCGGTTGTGCGACGTGGCTCCCAAACAAAATTGGCGTCCTTTTTTCCCACAAATAGAGCTTTCTTTTGGTGGTATTTGATCACCTCTGCGGTTTTTAGTTTTTGCGCTATAAACAAAAATAGAGCGACAATTTTGAAAACAAATAATATTTTTTACTTTTTACCATAATAAATATCCCCCAAAAATATATATAAAAACTTTTTTTTCCCTCAGTTTAGGCCGATACGTATTATTCTACATATTTTTCGTAAAAAAATCGCAATAAGCGTTTATTGATTGGTTTGCGTAAAAGTTATAGCGTTTACAAAATAGGGGGTAGTTTTATAGCATTTTTATAAATATTTTATTTTCTAGTAATGGAGGCGATTAGCGATTTTTTTTCGGTACTGCGACATTATGGCGGACACTTCGGACACTTTTGACACATTTTTGGGACCATTGGCATTTTTATAGCGATCAGTGCTATAAAAATGCATTGATTACTATAAAAATGCCACTGGCAGGAAAGGGGTTAAAGGGGTAAAGTATGTTCCCTGGGTGTGTTCTAACTGTAGGGGGGGATGGACTCACTAGGGGAAATGACTGATCGCTGTTCATACATTGTATGAACAGACGGTCAGGCATTTCTCCCCTGACAGGACCGGTCCCCGCTCTGTAACGAGCGATCGCGGGTGCCTGGCCAAAGTTATACCAAGTGCTTTCGCGCAGGAGAGCCGACCTGCCGCCGTAGAACTGCAGCGTCTGGTCGGCATGTAGTTAAGGTAGGCTAACACAAAATGTTAGGTCTCTGTTTATATTGGGTTTTAATTTTCTATTGACCCTTTAGGTTTATTTAAGACTCTTGCTCATTGCACAGTAACTAAAATGTACTGTATATACTGTAAATCCCAAGAAGGAACTTCTCTTGTTTACTACCCTTTCACACTGGCGGACTGATCGGGTCCGCCTATCAGTTCTTCAGGCAGACCCAATCGAACCATTCATTGTTCTCTTCATAGTTCTCTATGGATCAGCAGATGTCAACGGACATGTGTCTGTTGACACTCACCAACATCAGATTTGATCCTGTCTGCTAAAAACAGACGCATGGGGATACAATGCCTATCTGTCTATCGGATTGGATGACAGTCGGGCCGTTTCCATTCAACCACTCCATAGAGAACAGCAAGCTGTATCTGTGTCCACTCTGCATAGAGGAGCGGATATGGACCTGTTATCTGCCTGCTCAGCGGGGATCAGTGAACAGATTCCTTGCTGAGCAGGCAGATCCACGACCAGAGTCCGTCCTGTGTGAAAGGGACCAAAGTTTGTTAAATTTATCAACAAAGACATTATATTATATCTGTATGATAATTTATATGTAGCGCCTGTGTACTTCCAAGTACCGGTGCTATTAAAAGTTAAGGGATAATCAGAGTGTAGTTGACTCTGATTCTGATTGCAATTTTACAAAGGGGTCTCTGTTTCATCTGGGCTGTGCTGTGGGTCCATTCTGTTGTTCCTGGGGTGCTATACCACCCCGGGGAGACAGGTGGCGCCAGTGGAGTCCAGGCTGGGGTGCCTCTTGCCAGCAGCCAATCAGGACAGATCAGGTACTTCTGGAGCAGACGCCATTAAGGCAGGGTTCTTTCCTGAGGTGGCACCCACCTTTAGGGTGACTACACATCACGGCCCCCGGCGATATGGCCTACCAGGCCAGGGTGCGCGTGCCAAGCGGTGTTCCTGGTTCCGGGACCATGTTGGCTCGGAGCATTTAAAGCTGTGGCGGGGCCCCAGTGTTCGACTGGGTTCCCAATTCTGAGAAGATCCCAAGCGAGATAGCTGTTCGGTGGGGAGTCCGTCTGAGGAGAGCCAAGAGAGGCTGGCGATCCAACAGGGCCTAGACAATCCATCGGGGATCAAGGTAACCGGACACTGAAAGGTTGAATGTCAGTAACCTGTCAGTCGGTAACCTGATTGAAAATACTACCTGAAAGCGATTCTAACTAAAATTCTACCAAGGAGGATTGTCTCCATGATCTAAGTTCTAGGGAGGTTCTGTGGCAGAGATCTTTTCCCTCAAAGTTCCGAGTGATACTCTGGCTGCCAGGTCGGTGTGAGAGGCCTGTCCAGGTACACTATACCCACTCCGGCTGGAGTGGCGACGAAAGTAAAGTATCGTTGGAAGCAGGATTGTTTCCGTATCGTTAAGCCTGAATCTGCTATTTCTTCTCCTCATCCATCTTTGCTATCTACCTCAATTTTTACTGTTTACCGTGTTGGGTAAAATAAAAGCACAAGAAAAGACATTGGACATTCCATTTGCTTTGGCTCTCATCAACTACCCTAGACGGCGGAATCACAGAGGTAACACGCCATCCCAATCTATAACCAGCGGCTCCTTCGGGGGTGAGCGCTACATATATTTTGTAACATCTGTGCAAACTGTTGGTGCGACATACGTCCTGTACAGGGCTTTTTTTTCAGGGGGAACTTGGTGGAACTCAGTTCCACCACCTCTGGCTCCAAACCCTTTGGTGCCTGCTCACCACAATCACTTGTAAACACAGCAGTCCGGTTTCTGTGTTTACAAGTGACAGGCTTTGCACTCTGTATGTAATGCAATCCTGGTATTTAATGCCCCTTTAAGACCCTCCTATTGTTCGTGAAATTTGACAGACCACACCCACTATTTGATGTGATTTGGAGGGTGTGTGTGGGTGGAGGGGTTTTGGGGGGGTCGTGGTTGAGTTCCAGCACCTATTGTTTGAGAAAAAAAGCCCTGGTCCTGTATAATAATATAATAATAAGTACAAAAAGTTCCTGTTGATTATATCAGAAATTCAGAGTTTTCCTGTGTCCTGTGCATGCTGCCTGTGTTAGCGCAAGGAGTCTATTTAGCCCTCCTAATTCTTTTCTTGACCTACAGGAAAAATTTGTGTCTATGTTGTAGAGATGAGGAGAGTGGAAGGGTTTGAGTAGTTTAGCAAAAGACAACTTGGAAGGACTGACATCACTCAGTCCTCAAAAATGCTGTGTGTTGTCAGCCCATAACAGGACTTGTTTTCTGTGTGAAATTCTGGCAGAAAAACAATGTTTTTGTTCTTTTAAGGGGTAAAACATGGGGAAATGTGCATGTATTGAAGAGATGTACTGCCTTGATTTGAATTTCTTATTTTGCTCTGACATACACTTTAACCTCTTCCCGACCATCCCATGCAGATGTACTGTGACAGGGTGACGGCTCTGCGCCAGATCACATACAAGGTATGTGATCCGGCACTTCCGGGTCTGGGACGCGATGTTCACCGGGACCTGCCGTTGTTTGGTAGAACGATAGTCTGCCTATGCTAAGCAGAAACAGGGATCTCTGCCTTCCCACAGTACAACTCCCCCCCCCCCCCCACACACACACAGTTAGAAAGCACTCCCAGGGAACACAGTTAACCCTTTGATTGCTCCTGATAATAACCCCTTCCCTGCCCATGTCATTAGTACAGTGACAGTGCATATTTTTTAGCACTGATCACTGTATTAGTGTCACTTGTCCCCAAAAAGTTTCAAAAGTGTCAATAATGTGTCCGATTTGTCCGCCGCAATATTGCAGTCTCCCGCTATAAGTCGCTGATAGCGGCCATTGCTAGTAAAAATAAAATATCCCACAGTTTTTAGACGCTATAACTTTTGCACAAACCAATCAATATATGCTTATTGGGATTTTTTACCGAAATATGTAGCAGTATATATATTGGCCTAAATTGATAAAGAAATTCAATTTTTTACATTTTTTTAACCACTTAAAGCGGTGGTTCCCCTAAAAATAAAATTTGGACATCGCATTTAGCAAATAAATTACAATTAGAATCGGCTTGTTTTATTTAAAAAATACCTCCGTACGTATCGTTTCCTATATTCGGTCCCACCGCCACTTCCGGGTACGATGCAGGCGGTGGGCGTTCCTAATTGATTGACAGGCATCCGAACGACGCATCCATCGCGTCACGAGATGCCGAAAAAAGCTGAACGTCGGTGCGCATGCGCCGTATAGAGCCGCACCGACGTTCGGCTTTTTTCGGCATCTCGTGACGCGATGGATGCGTCGGTCAGATGCCTGTCAATCAATTAGGAATGCCCACCGCCAGCATCGTACCCGGAAGTGGCGGTGGGAACGAATCTAACAAACGGTATGTACGGAGCTTTTTTTTTTAATAAAACCGGCCGATTCTAATCGTAATTTATTTGGGAAAGGCAATGTTAACATTTTATTTTTAGGGGAACCACCGCTTTAAGGACCGTCTTCTGCACATATACGTCGGCAGAATGGCACGGCTGGGCACATGCACGTACAGGTACGTCCTGTGCTAGTACCTAGCCGTGGGTCGCGGGCGCGTCGCGCGCCCCGGTCCGAAACTCCGGGACTCGCGGACCCGATCGCCGCTGGAGTCCCGCGATCGGTCCCCGGAGCTGAAGAACGGGGAGAGCTGTGTGTAAACACAGCTTCCCCGTTCTTCACTGTGGCGGCGTCATCGATCGTGTGATTCCTTTATAGGGGGACACAATCGATGACGTCACACCTACAGCCACACCCCCCTACAGTTGTAAACACACTTCAGGTCACACATAACCCCATCAGCGCCCCCTGTGGTTAACTCCTAAACTGCAATTGTCATTTTCACAGAAAACAATGCATTTTAAATGCATTTTTTGCTGTGAAAATAACAATGGTCCCAAAGATGTCAAAATTGTCCGAAGTGTCCGCCATAATGTCGCAGTCACGAAAAAAATCGCTGATCGCCGCCATTAGTAGTAAAAACATTTTTGTTTTATAAAAATGCAATATAACTATCCCCTATTTTGTAAACGCTATACATTTTGCGCAAACCAACCGATAAACGCTTTTTGCGATTTTCTTTTTTTTTACCAAAAATAGGTAGAAGAATACGTATCGGCCTAAACTGAGGGAAAAAAAAGTTTTTTTATATATTTTTGGGGGATATTTATTATAGCAAAAAGTAAAAAATATTGATTTTTTTTTTAAATTGTCGCTCTATTTTTGTTTATAGCGCAAAAAATAAAAACCGTAGAGGTGATAAAATACCACCAAAAGAAAGCTCTATTTGTGGGAAAAAAAGGACGCCAATTTTGTTTGGGAACCACGTCGCACGGCCGCGCAATTGTCTGTTAAAGCGACGCAGTGCCGAATTGCAAAACCTGGCCGGGTCCTTTAGCTGCATTTTGGTCCGGGTCTTAAGTGGTTAATGGATACGTTTTTTTTTTTTTTTTTCGGAATTTATTGCTTATAGCACAAAAAATAAAAACCGCAGAGGTGATTAAATACCACTAAAAGAAATCTGTATTTGTGTGAAAATAAAGGACAAACATTTTATTTGGGTACAGCGTCACACATTAGTTAAACTAACGCATTGCCATATTGCAAAAAATGGCTTGGTCATGAACCTTCCGGAGCTGAAGTGGTTAATACATATCACTGTAAATTTCAATGACTATATATAGTGGTAATTATTAATCGTAAACCTTTGCCATGCAGACATACTTTTCACAGTGAGCAATGCTGGGCACTGCTGAGAGGAGGGACCCATCTCCACCAGTACTCTGCATTATGTAACAGGAATTATATCTGCATGGGGGAGCTTTATATTTAATAATTACTTTTCCACAACATTAGTAATGAAACACTATATCACCAACAGTGGTGGTGGTATATGCGCAGTGAGGGTGAGGCATAGCAATGCCTATGGTAACTGACCTGGAATACAAATGCAGACCAAGATTGCTGACTTCACTCTGTCTTTACTCGTTTTATTAGTACAGACCATGTGACTGCAGTTCGGCCTACACATTACAATCTGACCATATCATCTTTGTACAATCAACGTAGATTTTTCCAAAACTTTGTAATATGAGGATCTAAATTGCAATCTGTATCCGAGCAGGCAGACCCTTGCACTCTATCGTTTTTGAAAGATCTAAAAGAGAATGTACAGACAGATTGTAACATGCATGGTGGGCTTTGGAGCTGCCTCCAATTTAATGTGGTAGAACAATATAGTACAGACCCTCCCAATACATTCCTGTCTCTCCAGGGTCTCTCATAGGAAGCCCTCTCCTTTTTTTTTCCAGTATGTAAATCTAGATGGAGAAGGCTCCCTGGGATCTGGAATGACTGACAGCTGCCTTTCTTGTTTTATAGGGAGGGGATGTAGAAGTCAGAGAACAAAGAGCTGAATTCTAGTTTAGTACAAATTTTTACGTGGGCAAAGCCATTGACTTTGCAAAGTAGGGCTCAGGTTAAGTGTTTTCATTTGTATGGCAGTAAGATATCAGATTTAAACAGTATGCAAATGTGTAACTATGGATAAATACCTGAATGGGGAACTTCCACAACAAAAGGCTCGGAGACAGTGCCATTCATGCAAATAATAAGGTGGCGTCGTTGCTACAGTTGTTATGATCCTGAGGTTCTTCCATTCGGCGTATAACATGCCCTGGCTGATAGGAAGGACCTATCATAACACTATAAGAAATAAGTCTTAAAGGGAGATTTATCTTAAAGATGAATTCCAGGTATGGCAATTTTTACAAAGTTACAGTTTGGACCAATGCAAGTATGTACCTGTGGGATCACAGCACTTTTTTTCACAGAAGGAACTCAGTTCCCTTTGCAGGACTAGAGCAGCCGAGAGCAGCCGAGCCGCCTGAGGCAATCCTTCACTAAGCGGCGATGTTCAGCTCGAGTCACTGTCAGGGGCAGGCGAACCTTAGTAATACTTTATGTTACTGGCCGCTTCCTGTATATGGATTCATCGGGTAGTGTGCGGGTATTCCGTCACTTCCTCGATGCCGCAATGTCTCCTGGGAGCTTTTGTCATTGTTCCCAGGAGACATTGCGGAGGTCTGCCGCAAGTTATCGCGGGATTTAGAAAGAACTTGCTTCTTTCTAAATCCCGCATTAACTCGCGGCAGACCTCCGCAATGTCTCCTGGGAACAATGACAAAAGCTCCCAGGAGACATTGCGGCATCGAGGAAGTGACGGAATACCCGCACACTACCCGATGAATCCATATACAGGAAGCGGCCAGTGACATAAAAGATTACTAAGGTACAGTAAATCGGAAAAAAAAAAAACATGCGGTTAAGTAATTATGCATATGAGCTTATCATTTATTTTTTTTGGTGGGGGATTGGATCTTGGGTGGGAGTTCCCACACTTTTTTCGCCAGGACTTGACCCCTGAGGAACCCCATCTATAGTATTCTGCACCAGCTTCCAATCCTGTATTGAGCAGCTGCCCTACTGCATTGTGAATAGAGACAGTCGGTCATTCGGCACTGGTGCAATTCGAAGAAGAACATTTTGCTTTTTCTTAATGTTTTCAAATTATTTGGACAAGGTGGAGAGGCAATGCAGTGACATACTTTCCACCTCATCCAATCAGTAAACACTTTACATTCTCTGAGAAAAAGGGATTTGTTCTCTGAATGACTCTTGTGTTCAGTAAGCAGCAGTGCAGCCGCTCAGCATGGGACCCGGGAGCTAGCACAGTCAATTAGTAGCAGGGGTGATGCTTGCAGCTAGAGGCGTCACCATGGTACCATTTTTTAGAACTAGTGGCTTTCAAGTGATAACCACCGATGTGGCTAATGAGCCACTCGGCCGTTATCAAAAGCAGCAGGAGGGGACTCTCCTGTCGCTCCACCGGGGTCTTCTGTCTCACCAGCTAACCGGAGTCCCGAACAAAGCCGGATCTGGCTTCCATCAGGCCTCCGATGTAGTAACCCGGAAGTGACGTCACAATCTCACTTCCGGTTTACGACACCGATTTTAAAAAATCCAAGGTATTCAAAAATGTAGATTTTGGAGTTTTGAATATTTTGAAGTCCAGTGGAGGGGTTTGGGGTCTGGGGTTTTAGACCCCAGATCTCTCCATAAAGAGTACCTGTCATTACCTGTTACTGTCACAAGGGATGTTTACATTTCTTGTGACAGCAATAAAAGTGGTCAGAAATATTTTTTGTTAGAGACAGTGTACAAATAAGAAAATAAATGAGAAAAAACAAAAATGTTTAAAGCGCCCCCATCCCTGCGTGCTCACGCACCAAAACAAAATGCATACGTAGGTCGTGCCCTCAAATCACACATGTGAGGTATCGCTGCGACCATTAGAGCGAGAGCAATAATTCTTGTACTAGATCTGCTCTGTAACTCTAAACTGGTAACCATTAAAAAATGTTAAAACGTTGCCTATGGAGATTTTTAAGTACCATAGGGCCAAATTCTCAAAAGAGATACGCAGACTTAACTCCATTTTTCTAATTTTACACGGCGCGTATATTTGCGCGCGATCGTCAAAATGACTTAAGCAAAGATTTCCGTATTTTCAGCCGTACTTAAAGTAGTTACACCTGCGCATTCCCGGGCGCAAATTACGCTAGGCTCGCCGCTGTTTTTGATAGGCAAAGATGCAAATGAGGGAGTTAGGGCGATTCTCAGAATTAAGTGTGTGTGCCGTATTTTCCGCCCTGTGCGCACCTGTTAGTTTTTCTGACTAAATTTCCACATTATAAAACCAGCCCTAATTTTACACATGCTGTGGAAGGGTTTGCAGAAGGGAGTTACAGCTCTAGTTGTGAAGTTTGTTGCAGAAAAATGCCAGGACCAGCAATGATTTTGACGGCACTTGCTGCCTTACAGGCACAAAGGAGGAGGAGGGCACAGAGGAGGAGGATGAGGGCACAGGCGCGTGTTTATCGGCCACGCCGTGATATTTGGCAAATGCCAGTTTATGAGGTCATTGGCAACTACCGATTTGATCGGGAGGCCATCCTGGAGATTACCCAACTCCTTCATGAGGATCTAATCGCCCCAACCCTACGTTCCCATGCCCTGACACCTCTGGAAAAAGTTATGGCAACACTGCATTTTCTAGCGAGTGGCTCCTTCCAGCGAGCATCTGGAGGTGTGGCTGGGATGGTGCAGTCCACCATGAGTAAATGCCTACATCAGGTGGTCCCTGCCATACTGCGGCGCATGAGCCATCAGTTTGTCATGCCCACCCAGGAGGACCAGCGTGTGCAAGCCATGACAGACTTCTACAATATTGCTGGCTTTCCTAAGATCATCGGTGCGATTGACTGCACCCATGTGGCACTCCAGCCCCCCCATGAAACTGAACACCTGTTCAGAAACAGAAAAGGGTGGCATTCCATCAACGTCCAGATGATTGTAGATGCCCATGGCCTCATCTGGCACGTTTGTGCCAAGTTTCCAGGGTCGTGCCACGACAGTTTTATTCTACGGCAGACCAAGATCTACCAAGACTTGGAGATGAACGTTTATGGAGACAGCTGGCTGATTGGTGAGTGACATTGGTGTCAGGTATGCCCCCCCCATGATGGAGACATCACAAGGGGCACATGCATGACTAATATCCTCCTGTCTTTTCCCTTACAGGTGACTCAGGATATGCATTGGGACCCCACCTGATGACCCCCTTTAGAAACCCCCAAACACCAGGAGAACGAAAATACAATGAGGTGCACGTCCAGACCCGGGCTATAGTTGAGCGGACTTTTGGCATGCTAAAGTCACGATTCCGATGCCTGGACAAGACTGGGGGTACACTATTGTATTCCCCAGACTTTGTCTGCAAAATTATTGGTGCATGTTGCATACTGCACAATTTTGCATTAAGAAAGGGCATGCATGTGGACATATCTCCTGACCTGACCCCCCACCCAGGCAACCCCCCCCCCCAAACCCCTCTACCCGGTCTGCTGAGGGCCAGGCAATCAGGAGACAACTGTCTGAAGGCATCTTTGCCCAGTAAATGCATCCTAATACAATTTTTGTTTTTGATTTGCCAAGACCAAATCACAGAGATTATGTGACCTTTAAATCTTTATTTTGTTAAATAAATGCACATTACTTATATGCCAAACAGAATGTTTATTTTGATTTACAAAACGCACATTAATTATCTCACAATGAGAATGCATGAATGCACGTCACTGTGGTCCCTAGCACAGACACATCACATGCACATAGAATTGGATTAGATCCAAGTACCCCCCCCCCCCTTTGGTACTTGGGAGCAGTAACGCCCCGCCACGGCTCCAATTATGTCACTGTGCATTCATACACCATTCAGGAACCTAGGATGACTTCTCCCTGGTCCTGGGGATCCCTACTCCACCAAAACTGAGGGTGACACCCTTATGTTTTCAGGAATGCCATCCCCCCACATTCACACATCATTCACACACATATACCAAATCATAAGTACAGTGTAAAACAAAAAATAAAAAAGTACCCCTGCAAATTAGGGATGTTGCCGAGTGCTCCTTCTGGGCTGCCCACGGGCACGGTCACGGGGACGGGCACGGGGACGGCCACGGGGACGGGC
This sequence comes from Rana temporaria, assembly GCF_905171775.1. NCBI lineage: Eukaryota > Metazoa > Chordata > Amphibia > Anura > Ranidae > Rana > Rana temporaria. Next base: position 33,812,203 of record NC_053498.1, read on the forward strand.
ACGGCCAACTGGGGGATCTTCACGGGGGGGGGTCTGTGCAGGGGAGGGAGTATTTTCAGGGGGGGGGGAATGTGCAGGGGAGGGAGTATTCTCAGGGGGGGGGGGGACTGTGCAGGGGAGGGAGTATTTTGAGGGCGGGGGGACTGTACAGGGGAGGAAGCAGCCTCCCCTGGTGTCTGTCCTCCTGCTGGCCTTCCCTCCAAGGCAACGGCTATCCTTGTCAGACAGGAAGTTATGGCAGCCGTATTGGCCTGCACAGCCCGGGTATTGGCCTGCACAGCCTGGGTGAGGGCAGTCACCTCCTGGGCCACACCTGTTGTGGCGTTCCTCATGTCCCACAAACAGGTGATGACCCCCACGGAGTTGGTGGCCACGTCACCCAGTGACTCCCTCATTGCACCCAGGCTGCGCTCCACCTTGCTGATAGTTTTTTGTATTGCAGACAGACTGCGGGTCTGCCGGACATTGTCCCTCAACAGACTGACCGGCAGACGCACCAACCCCCCCCTGTTTTCAGGGGTCGGCATCCTACTTGCCCCTGAGGCTTGTGGCCTTGGAGGAGGAGTTGGAGTGAGCCATGGGTGCTGCTGCATGTTGGAGGAGGGTTGGAAGGGGCGACCCATGATGGTGGCCTGACTTCTGGGCGCCTGTGGGGTTCCCTCAGGGGATGATTCAAAGGTCATATCTTGGCCCATCATTATTTCCTGCCCAATCAGAATATTGTCATCTTCCTCCCCCTCATCCTCCTCCCACTCAACATCCAAATTATCCTCCCATGGCGAATCCTGCCCTTCTTGGGACTCTGCATGAGCCTGTCTTGGGGGTGGTGCAGCAGCCTGCCCTGATGGGCCAGCAACCTCCTGACCTGATGGGCCAGCAACCTCGTGACCTGATGGGGCTGCCACCTCCTGGGCTGATGGGGCTGCCACCTCCTGGGCTGATGGGGCTGCCACCTCCTGGGCTGATGGGGCTGCCACCTCCTGGGCTGATGGGGCTGCCACCTCCTGGGCTGATGGGGCTGCCACCTCCTGGGCTGATGGGGCTGCCACCTCCTGGCCATCTGGGGAGGACACAAAACAATCACAGGTTGTTGTATCCACAAACTTGGCACATCTTCCCTTCCCCCACCCACACATGCTAATCACCAGATAGAAATTCCAAAAAATTACCTGTCCTCATAAGAGGATCATTGTCAAAGCCAGGCAGGCCCACCACCTGCTGTGGGTGGAAACACTGGGCCACTGCCCATTCCTCCTCACTCATCCTGACTGGGCAGGGTCCCCCTCCTCCAGTGCCCCTGGTATGGGCATGCAGCGTTGCCAGCTTGTTCCGGGACACGCTCCTCAAGTCATTTATTTTTTTTTGAACTCCAGCGATGGTCCTGGTCTCCCCCCCCCCCGCCGCATTGATCCGATCGGTGATCTTTTGAAGGATCTCCTTCCTCCTGGCCGGGGTGGTGGTGTGGCTCTCAGGGCCATGGAGAAATCGCCCAAATTTAAGGACGCCCTGAGCAAGTATATGCTTCTCTGCCGGTGAAAAATTTAGCTTCCTGCGCTTGGGAGCCATGACAGACAACACCCAGCAACAGGGAACTCAGCCAACAAACAAACAACAATACACACACACACCAAAGAAAATACAAACAAGCCAAAATAAAAAATAGACAGACAGCTACTATTAATTCGAAAACAAACAGGCAAAAAAGAAAAACAAAAAATAGAAACAAAACCCAAAAAAAACTATTAGTAAAAACAAACAGGCAAACAATCAAAACATAAAACAAATTAGCAAAAACAAACACCAACTATACCCTCCAACTCCACAAACACTTTTCTCACAAAACAATCTTACCAACAAACACTGACAAACGTTCAAAGCAGAAGCAACTTGCTTTAGGAAGGGAACACAGGGAAATACTTTTGCAATTGAAGTGTGTTTGACTGGGGCTATTTAGCCACAGGGCGATCTTCAAACTAAGTACGCTTGGCCTTTTACCTATCTCACTGATTGCGCTGACCAAAGTTCTGCACATGCGCATTGAGGTCCAGATTCGTGCGCGCATGCGCAGTACGGCCGGCACTTCATTTGCATGGGGTCACGGCTCATTACAATGAAGCACGCCCACTTCAATCCCACTTGCCATAACCACGCCTTAGGCATTGAAACTTAAGTTAAGGATGGCGCAGTTTTGAGCGCAAATGCACTGAGAATACGGTAGTTACGACACCAACTTAGGGCGCCCTAACTTAAATGACATAAGTTAGATAATCCTAAATTTACACATGGTTTTGAGAATTTGGCCCATAGTTTGTAGCCATTCCACAGGTGCGTGCAAAATTAAAGCGTAACATGTTAGGTATCTATTTACTCTGCGTAAAATCATCTTTTACAATATGCCAAAAAAAAGTGGGCTAACTTTACTATTTTTTTATTCAAAAAAGTGTACTGATTCCAAAAAAATTGTTTGAAGGACCACTGTGCAAATACCATGTGACATATAATATTGCAACGACAGACATTTTATTCTCTAGGGTCTTTGCTAAAAATATATAATAATATATATTATAATATATAATATTTGGAGGGTTCTAAGTAATTTTCGAGCAAAAAATCCAGATATTAACGTGTGTGTGTGTGTGTGTATATATATATATATATATATATATATATATATATATATATATAAAGATATAAGAGCGCAACCATCTTATCATACATTTTTATACAAATCTAAAATATATATGAGTGTGTTAAATTCAATCAGGAAAAAAATTAATAAACACGTTCAGTCCACATGAAGTGCAAATATCTGCGTTCAATCTGTGACAGGTGATGCGTGAAATCAAGAAAAAAAGTGCTTTAACAGGTGCTCTCCCCAGATCACCCTGCTTACTGGAAAGGTTGGACCTCAGGTTATAGAGATCAAATTTGTTTGGCACATATGTGATGTTCCACTCCCCTTTTGAATTCCAAACACACCTTCTTGATGAAATTAGGATATCGATATATATCAATGGTATTCCTTACGAATGTTGAATCCACTGCAAACACTTATGTATGGAGGGCAATAGAAGAGGAAGACGTGGTGCAGTATATTAAAACAACATTTATTTAAAAGGTTCCACTGCACTTACATGAAAGACATTTAAAAACAGCATGAAGTATAGTATAATCCACACAGCTGCGGCTTAGCCTGCAGACTGGTACGTGGTGACGTCACACAAACCGGCTCCACCCAACGCGTTTCCCCGTAAGAGGCATAGACTTGGAACGATGGCTCATTGTGGAAGTAACCCACTATGCTATATATGTTCACTGACAGGAGAGACACCAGAAGCAAATTAAAAATTACAGCTACTCCAGTGTGTGTCATTCAGTATATGCATCTTCATTTGCAAAAAGATATCATACATAGCTAAAAAATATTTAGTGCATCAACTTCTTATAATTAATCAATAATCAATTATCGTTCAATGAACAACCGCAATGAAAATATTTTATCTATATTAAACAAGGGGATACCTGACTGAAGAGATACTGCATAATACATCAATCACATATGTATCAAACATCACAAAAAAAGACAGGGGGTGTGCGAAGGAACTTTCTTATTAAAAATGGACAAATAGCATAAATAACATTGAATCTATATACAATCACGGTTCGAATTACACCACATATTTGAAAATGATAAACCAATTAATTATATACATAAATTTAAAACAATGAACTGATTAATAATAAAAAAGGGTGTATAAGCTATATATACAGCTTGTGTTATAGCCTAATCTTTTGACTTCTACACACAACGAGCACCTACCACATGCCCAGGAGGCTGGTTAGGTATAAAGCGTTGTACACTCCTTACCCCACTATCAGTGGCTGGATCGACGTATTTTCCGAGGTCCGATTGATCCACTCCTATCCTCCTGATGAAGGGTCCTGTAAGCGAAACATGTCAAGAGTAAAAGCAAGATCTACTATTACGCATATTGGATTCAGCTTCAAACACGATGGGCCAGATTCAGAGAGATCGGCGCATCTTTAGATAGGTGTAGCGCATCTCATATGCGCTACGCCGACGTAACATTGAGAGGCATGCTGAGTATTCACAAAGCAATTGCTCACATATTTACGTCGGCGTAACGTAAATGGGTCGGCATAAGCCCACCTAATTCAAAGTAGCAAGGCAGTGGGTGTGTTGTATTTTAATGAAGCGTGACCCCATGTAAATGCATGGCCGAACGAACGGCGAATGCGCGCGCATGCTCAGAATCACGTCACAAATACTCCCTAAGATACGTCGGCTCAATGCTTTCGACGTGAACATAACCTACGCCCAGCCACATTCACGTACGACTTACGCAAACAACGTAAAATACGACGGCTGTTTCGACGTTTCCGACGTCCATACCTTAACATGACTTACCCCTGGTTAATGAGGGGGAAACTTACGCCAAACGTACGCCTTACATAAACGGCGTAGCTTACTGCGACGGGCTCAAGTACGTTCGTGAATCGGCGTATCTAGGTAATTTACATATTTGACACATAAATCAACGGAAGCGCCCCTAGTGGCCAGCGTAAATATGCACCCAAGATACGACGGCGTAGGAGACTTACGTCTGTCGTATCTTGGCAAAATTCAGGCGTATCTTGTTTCCTGAATACAGCGCATAGATACGACGGCGCATCCTTGAACTTACGCCTCGTATTAACAGATACGTCGGCGTAAGATGTCTGTGAATCCGGGCCTAAGAGTTTTTTACATACCTTTCTAATGCAATGCGTTCCTATGTTATGAATGTATTTGCATAAGTATAGACCCTCTTCTTACTTTGTGTTAGATGGACTGAAATCATATGCTGTCACTATCTTATGAAATTGTGTATACAAGTTTCTATTTATGCGTTTTATATAAATATTTATAGATCTTTTACATTAACTACCTGTACTGCCAAAAGTCCAATTTATTAGTCCATTAATTTCCATTGTCACTTTATCGGGACGTTGGTATACTAAAATAGGTGCATTCACAGTGATTAGTCGCCCTGTGTTTTTATGCAAGTCTAGCAAGACCCATTTGAATATATACAGTAATACCTCGTAACACGGTTAACGAGTGCTTCGCAATACAAGCTTTTTGTTTTTAAAATCCTGACTTGTTTTGAGCCTTGTCTTGCAAAACAAGCAGGATTCAAGCCTCCGCGGTGTGCAGTACTGCATTTGGCCAGAGGTGAGGGGGCAGTACTGCTCGGATGCACATGGAGTCACTCGGAAACCGCTCAAATGCACTCAGAGAAACCTGGAGAGGTTCGGAAACACTCGGGAACTGAGTATTTCCGAGTGCATCTGAGCGGCTCTGAGTGGTTTCCGAGTGTCTCTGGCACCCACCACCTCTGGCCACATGCGGTACCGCATACAATAGAAGTCAATGTGGAATGAATTACCTGAGTCTCTATTGATTTCTATGGGGAAACTCGCTTTGGATGGCAAGCATTCTTCTGCAACTAATTATGCTCCTAATCCATGGTACCATTGTACTACTTATGTAAATATATATTCATATCTTATGTGAAACGTAAAACTAAAAAGTGCGATAATGAAAATAAAGTCTGCGTCCTGCATGTGATGCCAAATTGGATGAAAAAACACCCGATACAGCAGAAACATATAAATTCATATGGACTTATGTAGCGCTACCCCCGAAGGAGCCGCTGATTTGTTATTGGGATCGGCATATTGAGTTACCCTAATGTGGCGTATGGGTGCAGTTGGAGAATAAAGCGAAGGTCCAGACAGTGAATAAAGGGTTTTCCAATGCTTTATTCCAGGTCAAACACGGCCAACATCAACATTAAGTGGGAAGAGCAGGTTGATGAAGAAAAGGGAGAACCTTGCAGTGTCAGGCACGGATATTAATTGAGCAGTACTTGCTCAATAGAGTACCAAACTGTTATTCATCGCCACTCTAATCGGAGTGGGTAAAGTGCCCCCGGACAGACCCCTTTCACAAGCCTGGCAGCCGAAGTGTCACTTAGGATTTTCTGGGAGGAACAGATCTCTCTCACAGACCTGGCTCTAGGGCCTCTGCCACAGGCCAATTACTTTAGGTGAGCTAGATGGATAAATGGAGCGAATCCTCCCAGTAGGTTTTAGCATAGGTCACCGGATGACAGAAAAATGTACCTGTCACCATTCCGGTCACCAAATCCCCGATTGGTTCGCTCAAGCCCTGTTGGACAACCTGCCTCCGGGTTCTCCTCAGGCCGACCCCCCAATCGAACGGCACCCAGTCTGGGATCCTTTCGATAGAACTGGGGATCCAGTAAGTCACTGGAGTCCCTTTTTTACCTCTGGATGAGGGTTTATGCAGACTCCAATTCTGGCCTGGTGGGCCACGCTGGCGGGGACCATGGATGCGCGCACCCTGAAGGTGGATGCCGCACCTGGAACCGGGACCCGGCGAAACTTGCTTAGCACATGACACCTGTCACAGATATACCCCTCCCCAGCATGCATTGCGAGGGAGAAACTTCTCTGATTGGCTGCTGGGGAAAGTTGCTCTGCCAGAACCCCTCTGGTGCCAACTGCTGGCCAGGGATGGTATTGCATCCCTGGAGCACAGACTGACCCAGTGGACGTTTCTGGAGTGACAGAAGTCCCAATTTTAGCAAATTTTGAATGGGAGCAAAGTAACTCTCCCATTCCCCACTAACTTTAGCGTAGTGCCCATACTGAAAGTAAGGGGGCGCTACACTTATATAAAACAAAACTAAATAAGACCATCTATACTCCGATAGTATAAGGAGTTGGAATTTGTCTCAGATTTTGCAAAGAGCTAAGGGATCCATTTGGAAACACTACATGCGACTAAATAGGGTAGCGAAAATAATCATATTAAGACAATAGTCTGTACTATCAATAGATTAAAAAATGGGTGTCAATTATGAAAGGAAAATTATCAAAGGAAAAATATATAAAGAGCCATGCACAGAACACCCATTATATTAAGGAGGAAAAATGTAACTACGATGATACTGCTTCATCAACTACTGTCGGTGAAGCATTTATTGTCCCATATAACATTAAGACCCCAAGGATTATTCGACTGGAGGTCATATATCCATCGAGTCTCACGTTGTGAGATATGTCTTTTAAGATTGCTCCCCCTCCAGTTTGGAACATATTTCTCTTTTTCTATAACCTGTAACAATGCAGGGTTTCTATGATGATGAATTCAAAAATGTTTGGACAGATTGTGTCCCACAATCTTGATATTGTTTAGATGCTCTTCGATTCTCACGTTTAGCGCTCGCGTGGGTCCCGGAGCATGATGGGACTGTGACGCCACAAGAGGCCTATATAAATCGGTGCGAGCCGCGCACCCGGCATTACAGCGGGAAGAAGCGTTGCGTCAACATCTGAAGAAAAGAAGGCAGAAGACGGCAAAGAGCGGGCTGTGCCGCCGCTAGTAATAGAGCTAAAGAGAAGAGAGCGACGGCCAGCCCCAAAGAAGGCACCGAAGAGTGAGCGGGAGAAGAACCAGGGAGCGCCGAGACGACAGCGGAGAAGATGGAAGAAGACCCCTCGGAGAGCGGAGAAGACCCCCCCGGAGCTGACATTATTTTAAAACCCTGTGTTGTGTGTTTATTTTATTTTACACTTTTCCTCCAGGTGAATGGGTAGGGGTATGATGTACCCCATATTCATTCACCTAATGTGGGGGGCCGGTATCTGGGGGCCCCCTTATTAAAGAGGACTCCCAGATTCCGATAAGCCCCCCCGCCCGCAGACCCCGACAACCAATGGCCAGGGTTGTCGGGAAGAGGTCCTGTCCTTATCAACATGGGGACAGGGTACTTTGGGGTGGGGGGGCGCAGGGCGCCCCCCTGCCCCAGAGCACCCAACCCCCCCCATGTTGAGGGCATGCGGCCTGGTACAGCTCAGGGGGGGCGCTCGCTCGTCCCCCCTCTTTTCTGACTGGCCGGGCGGCGTGTTTGGATACGGGTCTGGTATGGATTGTGGGGGGACCCCCATGCTGTTTTTTCGGCGTAGGGGGTTCTCCTTACAATACATACCAGACCTAAGGGCCTGGTATGCCCCTGGGGGGGAATCCATGCCGTTTTTTTATAAAAAAATTGGCGTGGAGTTCCCCCTCATGATTCATACCAAACCCAGCGGCTAGAATTGGCGGGAATCCAAGTCGGATCCCCGTCGCTTCTATGACGGCTTGTTCTCCGGCTCGGCGCTGGCTTCCGCGACGGGGCTCGTAGGTGGTCAATCTCGCCGAGAAAGGGAGCGAGATTGACACAATATCGCGGTCACCTACAGTATATATGACATTCGGTTTCTATGGAAATTTAGGTCCCAATATTCTGTCCTCCTCTAGAACTCGCCAATGTTTCCAATGAGTTTTGTTTACTCACCAGTAGGGATGAGCTTCGTGATCGAGTCGAACTCACGTTCGACTCGAACATCGTATGTCCGACCGTTCGTCGAAATATGAACGTTACGAGCCGTTTGTGCCAAATTCGAGTGGCGTGTCACGGCCCATAATTCACTGCTTCCCTGGAAGCACCAGCTTCCAGGGAAGTGAGGAATAACTTTAGTATTCTCTCTAGATAAAACAAGCAATCAACCCATACAGTGCATGGAGACCCACTGCAAGATTGGATATCCGGAGTTCAGCTTTGAAGTGTATCTATAGCCACAACCTTTTGGGAAGGATTAGAGCCCCTGTCAAGTTTTACTGCAGTGGAGGCTCAGTTGGAGAGATGCCTTCACTTCCTATCTGGTAAAAAAGTTGTCCCCGGGACAAGTGAGATGAAGTCACTAAAAGGGCTTATTCACACAGGTGGCTGAGGGGGGCCATAAAAAGCATGACGTTGAGATGTGTTTGTATTGCTCCTCTAAATATATACCTAAATAAGGGCATGCAGCTGTTCTGGGCTGTGCACAGAATGTGCAGTAAAAATTAAACAGCATCTTGCAATCGTCAGGTGGTACTACCACTAAACCCACCTCGTTCAGATGATCTAGGGTTTTTTTTGTTTTTTTTAACAAAGTGGTTGTAAACCTCATCCATGGAATATGAGCAAATTATATACCTCCTATAGTGTGTACGTGTCTCAATTAAAGTGATATTAAAGTTTTTTTTTCTTTAAAAATAACAAACTGGACATCATTCACCAAAAAGGCATATAGTGGCAAAGGCTATTGCATTGCTGGATTAGAGGTACGTATTGCAGCTAGTAAGGAAAAATTTGGATGAATGTCAGAACTCCCATATAATGCAAAAATGCTTTATTATATCCAAGACCTATAAAAACAATCCATACAGGCACGGGGAACAAAAAAGCAGACGTGTTTCACACGTAAACGTGCTTTATCAATACCATAGGTATGTATTGCAGCTGTTAAATGTTTTATTTGGAGTTGGGCATAAAGATTTAGAACATGAAATAAAGATGTTCGTGAGCCATTCGTCAATCCAGATGTTAGTGGTGGTGATACCATAAGGCAGGGTTTCTTAACCAGTATTCCATGGAACTGTAGGGTTTTTTCCTTGTGTGACCATTTTTATATCATGGTCCCACATATTGCATAAAGCTGCACTGTTAACATCCAGTCGATCAGCAATTATGAAAGAAAATTGCATGCGTTTTGCTTGGAGTACTGCTTTAATGTCTAATCTTTAATGTCTAAAATATATGCGTATCTGTAGATGTTGATGTACTTCTAAATTTTGCTAATTTTTCTGGTTTTTAAATGGTTAACAAAGACAGGGTAATAATACCTGTGCATTTACTAGGAATTATCGAGTCCATATAAGAGCCATGCAAAGCTATTCAAATTATGCAAATTTAGGAGACTCTGTGTATTTGCATCAAAAACAGATTTTTAAACTGCTGAGTAACATGATCTCTTCCACTTTCTACAGACGTCACAATGTTTGTGATGGCATGCTAAAAGTATTCAGCTGAGCGGTCTGATAAAAGATTTTTGCAGTGCTTGCTACAATATTAAAAAAAACAATATGGAGGACACTATGGGCCAGATTCACGTAGGACTTACGCCGACGTATCTCGAGATACGCCGTGTAAGTGTAAATATGCGCCGTCGTATCTGTGCGCCGTACCCACAGAACTAGATATGCCTGAAAATAGACTTCTTCCGACTGATGTAATTTCCCTACCCCGGCGTATCGTGGGCGCATATTTACGCTGAACGCATCTGGCGCACAAATTGATTTCCTATTCAAATATGCAAATGAGGGAGATACGCCGATTCATGAACGTATGGGCGTTCGGCGCAGGCTACGTGCGGTGCGTGTAAGTTGTACGTCCGGCCTAAAGTTACCCCTCATAAAGCAGGGGTAACTCTGCACCAGACTTGCACAGGTCAACTGGAGAGTAGCTGCAGCAGCACCGTTACGGACTAGTTGAGCAACCACACTTGCAGGACAACACATCTGTATGCCAACATGCCAGGGGCAGCCGTGGTCCTAGCACTACTACTGTGTCCACAGGCACGTAGGAGGGCACGAGAGAGGATATACCGAACGCGCATGAACGTCTTTGGCATGGGGGATTCGGAGGTGTATCGCATCTTCAGATTCAGCCCTGATGCCATCCTGGAATTAGCCACAGCCCTCCATGATGACATCACCAGCAAGACACAATGCTCACATGCAGTGGAACCACTGGTCAAGGTACTGGCAGCACTGCATTTTCTTGCAAGTGCATCTTTTCAGCGTACAAGTGGAGTCGGGGCTGGGATGTCACAATCCACCATGAGCAGATGTGTGCACCAGGTTTTCCCCGCAATCCTCAGACACATGTCCCACCACATCATCAAACCCACCCATAAGCATCTGCGACAGAAGGCAATGCAGGATTTCTACAGAATTGCAGGATTCCCACGCACTGTGGGGGCCATTGATTGCACACATGTGGCACTACGGCCCCCCCGTGCCACAGAGCACATGTACCGCAATCGTAAGCAGTGGCATTCCATCAACGTACAGGTGAGAGCCGATGCCCAATGCCTTATATGGCACGTCCGTGCCAAACACCCAGGGGCCAACCACGACAGCTACATATTCCATCAAAGCAACATCCCAACAGAATTCAAACAGAACGTTTACGGGAACAGCTGGCTGGTTGGTGAGTGACATGGGAGTCAGGCATGACTGTCCAACCCCATGATGCAGACATCACGAGGGGCACATGCACGACTAACATCCTCCTGTCTTTTCCCTTCCAGGTGACTCGGCATATGCACTTGGGCCCCATCTCCTGACTCCATTCCAGAATCCCGAAACCAGAGGAGAGATAAAATACAATGCTGCACAAATACGTACACGTGCAGTGGTGGAGCGCACATTTGGCCTCCTGAAGTCCCGTTTCCGATGCCTGGTTAAGTCTGGGGGGACCCTGTTGTATTCCCCAAACTTTGTGTGCCAGATCATCGGTGCATGTTGCATGCTACACAACTACGCCATGAGAAAGGGCCTGGAGATTGACATATGTGATGACCTGACCCCCGAAGCACACAGTCCCCCCCTAACCGAGGCTACACGGTCTGCTGAGGGAAGAGCAGCAGTCAGGAGATGCCTCGTGGTTGGCATCTTTGCACGTTAAACACACACATTCATCATTGCACAAGGAGAAACCATGCATGCACACCACTGTGGTCCCTAGCTCACACACACCACATCCACCTCACATTGGATTAGCCCAAGTCCACCATGCAGGACTTGGGAGCAGCAACGCCGCGCCAATGCCCCAATGGTGTCGCTGTCCATTCATACCACATTTGCTCCCTTTGCCAGAACACCGATCCAGGAAACAACTACTACTTTACTGCTAAGACTTCCTACAGCAACTGCATTACTGGGAACTACATTCATGCCATGAACATCTTGCACCATGGACATTCCATCTCCTGCATAGATATCTACAAACGGATAAGTAGTCATTCCTTCAGTTTTAGTTCTATAGGAAGATCTAATGCTAATGTTTCATCTATTACAATTGTAGTATTACAAATACCGTGTGGATATTTCTATATCTTCTGGGAGATACTATTGTGCTAACATTTATTGCAAAGGAGTACCTAAAAGGGACAGCTACCTCTAAATCATTATAGCAACAATTACCTCATGTATGCTACTCAAATTACCTGAGCTATATTGCCTCTCATATGTGTGCATTGCTACATCTACAATTACAGCTCATGCCTACAACTATATTTACCTGAGCTATATTGCCTCTCATATGCAATAGTTTATTTCTACAATATTCACCTCAAGTATGCTACTATAATTTATAAACAATAATTTGAACGGCCCTTCCTAGAAAACTCAGCCCGTTTGGATTCAGATAGTACTTATAGAAAAGGTGATAATATATAAAAAAATATACTGTATATATAAAAAAAGAGGAATGTGTAGATCTCCAATACACCGCCCTCAATTATTGAACGCTTGCTATTGACAGCTGGAGCTGCTACTATATCCTCTCCGCAGACAGGCTCAAACATATAAAAAAAAACATATATTACAAACAATATATATTAAGCAGCGCTCCTAAATGGAATTAAATGACATATGGCATAATAAAGTCCAAAGTATTCCAAGGAAATGTCCAAAGGAAAGTCCCAAAGATGATCCGTGATTTGAGAAGAGAGGAAGGAAGGTGTCTCCTGTGAACCAGGGCGAATGCTATCCTTCTATTAACACCACCACTCGTGAGATAAGTAGGGAAAACTCTTAAGCCGCGTACACACGATCAGTCCATCCGATGAGAACGGTCTGATGGTCCGTTGTCATCGGTCAACCGATGAAGCTGACTGATGGTTAAAAAAACGATCGTGTCAGAACGCGGTGAAGTAAAACACAACAACGTGCTGAAAAAAACGAAGTTCAATGCTTCCAAGCATGCGTCGACCTGATTCTGAGCATGCGTGGATTTTTAACCGATGGTTGTGCCTACTAACGATCGTTTTTTTCCCATCGGTTAGGAATCCATCGGTTAAATTTAAAGCAAGTTGGCTTTTTTTAAACCAATGGTTAAATAACTTATGGGGCCCACACACGATAAAAACGGTCCATCAGACCGTTGTCCTCTGTTTAACCTATCGTGTATACGAGGCCTAACCAGACAACGCTTGAATATATAATCACAATGATAACAGAAATAGATGTTTCAAATACTTGGAGTTCAATCCTCTTAAGCCACAGCTCCCATATGAGGAAGAAAACAAATAATGGCACATAGCATAATTCCGTTTGGTTTTAATATTTAAAACACATAGAAGATTGGAAATGCACTAACAAAACTTCAAATAAAAGCAGGCAACGTATCATATGAGTGGCTCATCACACCTCAGATCACGGGCACAAAGGACGGCGTCCACCGCTTCCTTCAGTTTGTTTGGCACCGCTGTACTCACACACGCCAGTACCGATCGGCGTGATGATGTCACTATGATTGACAGTCGTTCTAACCAACCCAGACGCGTTTCGTCATACACTAGACATCATCTGTGCCCATACGCAAGTACTATTACTCAACTAAAGTACCTGTCATATGCAAGTAACAGTTGTCTCTACAACTTCAATTACTACGATCCTGACATAAGTACAAATCCTCATAGGCCTTGGCCTAATTGTTTAAAAGATGTTTGCTCTAACTTTTCTATGCTAGGTGTTGATGCTATTTCATAGCATCTCCCCTAGTGGCCTAATACATCTCTACATGCCAAGGTGATATGATGTAGAGAACCCCCAGACTCCTGTTGCGAGGAGAGACGCCTGGGGTCCCTCACTGATAATCACCTGCATGTAGTGGTGTCACTTACCTGGTACAGAGCAGAGCCTGACGTGCAGGGAGCGGCAACCCTTGCTCCTCTGACTCCGGAACCCCTGGTAGAGCAGACAGGGAGCGCTAGAGTTCAGAGTCGCACAAGCGCCTGGTAAGATGCTGTGCAGGTCTGCGGTGGTCTCCTAAAGACTCCGGGAATGCTGTGCAGGAACTGTGGAGATGCTGGGATGACCGGACAGCAGACAACAGGAGCTTGGTGCAGACAGCTGGAAACAGTCAGCAGGTGGGAGGTGTACTGTAGTGCTAATACAGGCAGAGTGAGGCAGGCCGGGTCAAATACAGGCCGGCAGATCAGGTACAGAAGGGAGACAGCAGCAGAGTCGTGGTTCGAGCCGGATCAGTAACAGGCAGGCAGCAGCCCGTTGGAAGGAGAAGGCAGGAGCAGAGTCAGACAAGCCGGAGGTCAGGGCAGGTGGAGATCAGAAGGGTCAAAGGCAAGCCGGGTTCACAGGAACGGAAGACAATCAGGTAGCAAGTGTCAGGTAGGGTAAACAGGAACCCTGATGACTGAGCAGCAAGAGGCTATGGGATGAGCCCCATTAAATAGCCTAAACTGGTGCCAAAATGGCGTCATCATGTGCCCGTGCACACCGATGTGCCGCGAACGCGTGCTTCCGTGCGCGCTGGTGCGCCATTGCCGCTATTGCGCGCACCCGTGCGCACTGGCGTGCCATTAGCGCCACCGAGTGGCCTACCGAGTCTAAGACAAGGGGTGTATTGGGATATTGTCCTTGAACTAATTTTAAACGCTAAGCTCTGGTCGCATGCTGTAATGCGTCCATGCTTAGTAGCTCAATGCCTTTCTTTATGTGACACAGAGATGATGTATAGATCCCCCAAACGCCTGTTGCGAGGAGTGACGCCTGGGGCCTAATACTGAGTTGTCGCATAGAGAATCACATTGAAGTCCTTGCTAACCGCAGTTGTGGTTCACTCTGTTCACCAGTGCTGTTACAGTTCCGGAGGTCGGATTTGCTGTTTGTTTCGGTGGTTGGTCCTAAGAAGATAGTCCCGTCATCCACCATCTCTAGGTGGTTCAAACAGATTGTGATTCAGGATTATGCCCAAAAAGGGCGGGCGCCTCCCTTTACTGTCACGGCACATTCAACCAGGGCAATAGGTGCCTCTTGGTCTTTCCGACATCAAGCGTCTGTTTGCCAGGTGTGTAAGGCGGCGACCTGATCGTCCATTCCCACCTTTGCTAAATCTTACAAGGTTGATGTGAGTGCATCTTCAGATTATTGCTTCGGCCGCAAGGTATTGCAGGCGGCTGTTTAAGGTTACAACTCCTCCGTTGAGGAGCTCTGGTTGTTCTGGGGTGAAGTTTGTTTAATTTCTGTTCCCACCCCCCATTTTTTGACACTGCTTGGGGACGTCCCTAATGTCAAGATTATGCTGCTGTGTCCGTCCATGAATGAAAGAGAAAATAGGATTTTTGTACTCACCGTAAAACCTTTTTCTCTGAAGTCCATGGACGGACACCGCACCTACCCCTCCTTTTTTACGTTTGTACTGCTTTTTGACGAATTGAGCTGCTGGATGCAGGGAGAGGGGTTGTACCCAAAGGGACCGCCCCCTGGGCAGTACTGTACAGTTTGATGTTGTTTTAACACTTTAACCACTTAAGGACCGCCTCCTGCAGATATACGTCGGCAGAATGGCACGGCTGGGCACAAGCACGTACCTGGATGTCACACGTCCAGCCCCGCCCCCTACAGTTAGAAACACAGATGAGGTCACACTTAACCCCTTTAGCACCCCCTATTGTTTAACTCTCATACTGCAATTGTCATTTTCACAGTAAACAGTGCATTTTTAATGCATTTTTTGCTGTGAAAATGAGAATGGTCCCAAAAATGTGTCAAAATTGTCCGATGTGTTCACCATAATGTCGCAGTCACGAAAAAAATCGCTGATCGCCGCCATTAGTAGTAAAAAAAAAGTAATTAATAAAAATGCAATAAAACTATCCCCTATTTTGTAAACACTATACATTTTACGCAAGCCAATCGATAAACGCTTATTGCAATTTTTTTTTACCAATAATAGGTAGAAGAATACGTATCGGTCTAAACTGAGGGAAAAAAAAATTATATATTTTTGGGGGATATTTATTATAGCAAAAAGTAAAAAATATAGATTTTTTTTTAAAAATTTAAAAAAAAAGCAGAGGTGATCAAATACCACCAAAAGAAAGCTCTATTTGTGGGAAATAAAGGACGCCAATTTTGTTTGGGAGCCACTTCGCACGACCGCGCAATTGTCAGTTAAAGCGACGCAGTGCCGAATCGCAAAAACTGGCCAGGTCCTTTACCTGCCTAAAGGTCCGGGTCTTAAGTGGTTAACATGTGTCTGCCTAGTCCTCTCCTGATAGAAGGCTAATACCCTAATTTCAAGATTATGCTGCTGTGTCTGTCCATGAACTTCAGAAAAAAGGATTTTACGGTGAGTAAAAAAATCCTATTTTTTAGCAGATTATTGGATTGGACTTCATGGGCCAGCCTTTGCTCTCCACCTGCTTCAATGAGCCCTGGCCGCTCATGACTCTGTTGCCGATGCATTTGTTTTTGTTCTTTGGACCACTTCTTTTAGTTTCTGACTCTTATGTAGCACCCTCTACTAGGGCTGCAACTAACGATTATTTTCATAATCGATTAGTTGGCCGATATTGTTTCGATTAATTAATTAGTTGTTGGGCAGATTACAAAACACAAATTGCCGCAAAAACACATTACATGCTTTTCTGCAGCTTCTCCATTGAAGTATATTGAACCAAAAAAATAAATAAATAGCATCGTTTTGCGTTAAAAAGTCCTTGCCCTTTCCAAATACGCAGCAGCTGAAAACAAATCATGGATGTGAATGTGTCCCATAGAAAAACATGTAAATGAACTGTAGTGTGTTTCTACAAAAAGCACCAAAAAACAGAGGTGTGAACCCGGCCTGAGATGTTTAGTAACATAATGGGGTTAAAAAAACAAAAATAAGTACAAAAAGAGCAAATAATCGCTACTGTAAGGGGTTCATTTTTTTACTGTGGGACAGTGAAAGTAATATTTACAGTAGCGATTTGCTTTTTTGTACTATAAAGGGCTAATTTTAGTTTTTTTAACCCCATTATGTTACTGGCCGATTAATCGATTATGAAAATTGTAATCGATTAATTTCATAATCGATTAGTTGTCGATTAATCGATTAGTTATTTCGGCCTTACCCTCTACCATAGGTAGGTGCTAGATGTGTAGGGTTTGAGGTGCTGTCAGCACAGGTAAATTTAAGCAGGCCTAATGCTGGGAGCTATGCCTGTTTGTTTTTGATCTGGGACAGGGAGTAGTTAGTGTAGCAGTGGGTGTGACTGACATGGGCTTCAGCTCTTGGATGTCTCCCCTGCTTTCAGTTAGAATGTTCTGGAAGAGGGGCAGGGCTGAGAGTTGGAGTGGCATGAAGTAAATGTGAGAAGCCTTGACCAATCCCCAACTAGGAGGCAGGCCTCCTACATATACTCACAGCCAGTCTGCTGAAGGGTGTTGTCGGCTGGGTGAATTGAAAGATGGAGTGCTAGACTGCGTGCTGGAGAGACACCCCTATATGGGGGGGGGGTGGATTCTGCGGAGGAGCTCAGGAGCTGGGAGGGAGCCTCTCCTTACACGGTCATGGAGAGGTGTCCTGGAACAGAAGCGGGAGGAGCAGTTGGTCCGTGTGGTCCGGGTAAATCTTTCAGGAAGGACTTGGGGCAGGAGTCGGTGAGTGGGGCACAGTGGAGAACTGGAAGAGGCATGCCAGGGGAGCTGGGTGCAGAGCCAGAGGAGAGACTGTGGGGTTTTGTGTCAAGTTGCTGCACTCTGAGGACTCAGGAGTTTCAAGTCGGGCTTGCTATGATCAGTAGTCCATCGTCAAGTATGCTTTATTAATCAAATGTTCAGGGCCATCAAGAAGGGGTACTGCAGGCCCCTGGCCTATTATTCATCAAGAGAATTTTCAGCTAGGAATTATTCAGAGTGAGATTTAGCCTATGGGATTATAGGCAGGATGCCTGGACATACCAAATAAATTGAAACCACACCTAAATTTATTCTTTAAATTATTTTATTAAATAAATAAATAAACTCACACACATTTTTATTTTTTGGATAAAAATTTGGCCGCGGCATCGCTATTGGATTTTTTAAAATATAATACCATTAAATATTAAATCACATATTCACATTACACAACTATATGTTCCAACCAAATTACAGCTCAGCCAATAAGACTCGAGCTGAAATGAAAATCTCCTTAAATAATTCAAAACTATCCCCTTTGAGATCTTTCCACATAGCTGTAGCCGCGACAAAGGTAAGGGGGGGGGGGGGTGGGAAGCTCTGCTGAACGGTCCTCCTCAGGAGCGGCTGGTCACGGACCTCTTAAGACAGCTCCTTAAATAGGGATTTTCAAAATTCTAGAATGTTCCAAAAGGTCAGATGACCTTAGCTGCCCTATCAGGTACCCCTTAGGCCCAATAATCTCCCCAGTAACCTAAATAACTGAACCAATCCCTACCTTTCCCGCCTAAGAGTCCTAATGACCTATCCTGGCCTTAGAATTTACCCCTAGCAACAACTGTAAACTACCAATGACTGCTGTTCCCGCTCAAAAAAAAACAAATGTGACTTGAAACTGCCCCTGCCAGGAATCCCATAAGGAAAAGGGGGGCCTTGAAACAGACATATCCCCTTTTCCCTCGATGGGATTATAAGCAGGATGCCTGGACATACCAAATAAATTGAAACCACACCTGAATTTATTCTTTAAATAATTTTATTAAATAAATAAATAAACTCACACACATTTTTTTTATTTTTTTTGGATAAAAATGTGGCCGCGGCATCGCTATTGGATTTATTTAAATATAATACCATTAAATATTAAATCACATATTCACATTACACAACTATATGTTCCAACCAAATTACAGCTCAGCCACTAAGACTCGAGCTGAAATGAAAATTGCCTTAAATAATTCAAAACTATCCCCAACAGACAGGATGGGTTGCCTCAACCCTGACTGTCACAAACACCCCAACCCGCGGCACGCTCAATACAAGATTGAAAAGCACTATTCAATATGACCAGTCCTATATCGGAGAGGTGCACCCCATCACATATATAAACACCCGCAATCCCACCTTCAAGGTCCACATGCCTATAGGAGAAACCCAAAGCTGGAGACATGACTTTCTCGATAGCTTTATTAACTCTCTTCCTTACTTTCTCAAATGGCTTCAGCCCCCCCAGACTCCAACCACCGCAATATTGGAACTATTTCAGAAAAAACTATCCCTAAATTTGGATAGGAGTCTTTAAGGATTTGAATCGTGTCCTTAATACTAAAGACAAGATCCAACGTCCTCATCTGACCAATGTCATTCCCACCTAAATGTAAAATAAGAACATTGGGTTCTGGATATGATAGAATCAGAGTACTAAATTCAAAACAAAAGTTCCTCCCAACACATACCCCTCCTACCGAACCAAAAAACATGAAATTTACTTGGATCCAAACCCAAATTTGATGTATAATACCTTGCATTCGCACGCTGATGTGCCCAGTAAACGAAAGAGTGTCCAATTATCCAGACCACTCCCGGTACTCCTAAAATAATCAAACAAGAAGATTAGGACGTACATACAATTGAAAAGCATTGGATCTTCATCTACCCAGAGACTTAATCCGACCAGAACCCAAACCCAACTTAGCAGCTTCAGTGGCAGCACCGATCCTGAAAGAGTGCGATGAAATACGCAAATTACCTAAATTCAAAGCTTTACAACACCTGGACAAAACATTATTAAATTGAAACTTAGTAAGCGGAGAGGAATCCTCATGGATAAAAACCACTCCCGGAGATTGAGGGCGAACGTTTAAATAAGCCCTCAATCTAGCCACTGGAAAAATCTCAGGTTTCGGACAAGGCACCAGGCTGTCCAGAATAATATGTTGAAATAATAAACCCGATGGGTCCCTCTTGCTATTAGACACTATTTCAGAGATCCTGAGTGCTGCAAAAAAAGCCATAGAAAACACAGCATTGAAAAGGATCGCCTCATATGACGAAAAACACACTGAGCCAGAAATGATGCAAAGTGAAGCCAAAAGCCTAGGAGTGATAGGACATCTAGTATCAATATTGTAATGTGCTTTTTTGTAACCTTTCAATGCCTGCTGTACAGCAAAATAAGACAAACAAGAAGTCAATTTATTTAATTTTTGAAAAAACAAAATACCACACAATGTCTTGTACATATGGGACCAAGAGTAATTTTTTGCTATAAAAAAAAAAGATAAAACTATAACTTCAGAAGCATCCAAAACATGGACTTGCTTAGAACCCAAAAATTGCAACCAGGTCAACCATGATGACTTATAGCTGGACCAAGAGGTAGCCGCCAAAGATTTTACAATATTTTCAGAAATTAAATGATGTCCCATAACCGAGAAGGGAAGGGGGTCCCATCCTTGTCCGCAGTAGGAAGCAGGGAGAAAAAACACTCCATCTGCGGACAAGAAAGGGAGTCAGCCACCTCATTCACTTTATGCGGAATGTACTTAGCCTTGATCCATACATTAAGACAAAGGCATTTATAAACCAAAGTCGATCTAACATGAGCCGAAGGGTTCTTAAGACCAGACATTGCTAAATAAAGTTGCCGGGAAAACACTCTCCCAATTGGCAAAACTCGAGTAGCAAATGCCAATAGTTCCAACAATGACTGTAATTCTTTCAAAAATATCTTCTTCCTCTTAAGAAAAGACAGAAGAAGATTCTTACATTATGGGATTTTCTCACAGGGCAACCTAAATTCCTGTTGCACAGTATCTATGGTAATCCCCAAAAATTTAATACATTTGGTGGGGTAAACGGTTTTCTCTCCAGCCAGAGGGATACCAAATTCCCCACAGATATCCATATATTGACATAATAAATCCAGACATTGCGGTGAACCAGCAGGGCCCATAAATATGAAATCGTCCAGATAATGCATTAGAAAGGGGGATCCGGTCTTACACGAGACCACCCAATCTAAAAATGTAGCAAATTCCTCTAAATAGAAGCATGACAAAGAACAGCCCATAGGCAAACAGCGATCAAAATAAAATTGACCCTGAAATTGAAAACCCAACAAATTAAAACAACTAGGGTGAATGGGCAAGAGCCTAAAAGCAGCCTTAATGTCTGCTTTGGCCAAAACCACCGAACCACCTAGAGCAGTGCTCCCCAACCTTTTTGGCACCGGGGACCGGCTGCGTGGAACAAAATTTTGCCAAGGCCCGGTTGGGGGAGGGTGGGGATGGCATGCGTGGGGTAAGCGATTTTTCGCAGGCAATTTGTCAGCGCAGTTTTTCTATTACATTGTAGTAATAAATGAAATAGTTAAACCCACCATAATGCAGAATCAGTGGCAGCCTACCCCCCACATTACATTCCCAACCTCTACTTTACTTTAATATCCTCAGCCCCCCTCATATGACAATTCTTGGTCACCCCAATTTAACTTCTTCAGGCCCCCCCTCATTACAGTCCTCAGTCCCCACACTTCAGTCTTGGTCCCCCCCCACTCCAGTCCTCCCCCCCTCCACACTCCAGTCCTCAGTCCTCCCCCCACACTCCAGTGCTCAGCTCCTCCTCTTTCATGTCCTCAGCCCCTCCCCCCCACATTACAGCAATCCTGAGTCTCGGAATCCTCCCCCCACATTCAGATATTAGCGCTTTACTTCACCCCCTCACCAGTGCTGGGACAAGGTCATCCAGCGCCCAGGGCGAAGATGGCAAAGTGCGCCCCCCCGGTTCGAACTTGAGCCCCTTTCACACGGGCTTTCCGATCAGGTCTGTCTGTCAGTTTTTCAGGCGGACCTGATCGGAACCTCCATTCACTCCTATGAAGCGGCACAATTTTGTGCATGATCCTGACTGCGCTTGAACCTAGCCTTATAGCGGTTTCACACTGGTGCGCTGTGGTTTGACCATGGTGCGATTTGTATGTGTGATTTACTTGCAGCTTTAGGTGTGCTCCTGATGAATTCTAGTGGACTGTGTGTTTTCTGATTGCACATCAAGGATGCAGCATGCAAGTCTGTGATTTGCTTTCATGAAAACAGTCTAATAGAATTGAATGGGAGCGCACCTAAAACTGTGTGTAAACTGCATATACAATCGCTCTGTGGCCAGACCACAGCACACCAGTGTGAATCTACTATTTGCCCCCGTTCACATTGACTGTGGCTTTGAAATTGTGCGACCTAACCTAAAAATTGCACAATTTTAGAGCCGCATCTCAGTGTGACTTTGGGTTGCGACTTTGAAGACATCTGTGTGGCTTCATTCACAGATGTCTATTGAAGTCACACCCTAAATCGCATGTACTACTTTTTCAAATTGATGCAGCGACTCAAAGTTGGCGTTGCATTGATTTGAACACTGCCTTGCTGGCAATAGGATGTGACTTGTCAAACTGCATGACAAATTGCTTCAATGTGAAGGGGGGGGGGACTAAGAGATTAGAAAAGAGAGAATTGGTGAGGAGGTTGAGGTGGTAAAAGTATGTGCTAATGTCTTCATTAGCGGTGACAGAATGCAGAGAATGTGCTAGGCTGGGTACATGACATATATGAGAGCTATGAGCAAACTGGGATGGAAAGGGTGTAAGATCTCTGTCTGGAATGCTGAGCTGAGACAGGAGGCAGCATGGTGAAGATTTATGGAGAGGACAGCAGATAAGAGACCACAGAGAAGGGGAAAAATTAACTAAGCAGGGGAGCGAGGAAGATAGGTGCCGAGTGACTTACTGTGTGATCGTGCAGGAAAGGCAGAGAAAAGTGTAGACGGGGATAAGCGGAGATGAGCTGCTGACCACAGTGAAAGTAACAGGGAAGAAGGTGAAGTGACCCGGGAAGGAGAGCATCATCCTAGCAGCCAATCGCCTGTGTGATAATCTCGGGCAGCTCCGCCCTCCACCCAGAATTGTTCCGCCTCCCACTGTCGGCTCTGTGAGGATTACAGAGCGACGGCAGGAGGAAGAAAAGTGTCATGCCGCCTGCTCGCACCCGCGGCCCGGCTGCAGAAGGGCTGTGCCCCGGTAGTGGGCCGCGGACTGGGGGTTGACGACCCCTGACCTAGAGCTCTAATTCTTTGGATGGCCTGATCAAAAGAAGCGTAGGAAACTGAAGATAAGTCACCATCGATCTGGTCATTCAAAGAAGAACCTGACGGGAATGATAGATGGTGAATTAACCTATGAGTATTGGGCTCCTTTTTTGGTACCAGTCCCAAAGGAGACAGGCGGAAATCAGAAAAAGGAGGTTGAACAAAGGGGCCCGCAATCCTGCCTAAAACAATTTCTGAATTTACTTTTTCTTCCACAATTTGAGGAAAATCAGAAACCGATTTCAAATTATTTACCATAGTGAAACCCGAACCATGGAACTGAGGAATTAAAAAAAACCTCTAATGAGTAGATTCGCCGTCTGCCGTTTTGGATACTGATGCAGCCATGGAAGCATTTTTTCCAATTTCACTGGAGTGGTTGCCTTTAAGAAAAAATTCCCTCTGGGGTTGTTGTTGGTTTGCAGCTGACATTTTGCGAAAACACTTAGCCATCGGATGAGAACCACCACATAGAGCGCACTCATGCTAGTATCTGCATGTAGTGGGCCATCTGCACTGGCTGTCATTGAAAGAGAAACATATACCCTTTTTATAAGTAGCAACAGGTATAGTATTGACATTACCTGAACTCAATCTGGGCACCGCCGGCTTCTGTGGAAGAAATTAATTAAGTCACATCCCCACATCCTTGGAACCTCATTGCAAACCAGGGGGGTTTATGACGAAAGGCTTCATCATATGCAAACCAAGCAAAACCAGAGAAACTCTTATATGCTTCCTGTATTATATCAATATGCTGAAAAAGTCCCGGACTTTTATCTGGAAATTTTTCACATAGTACACTAGCAAAGATACAAAACCCCTGCAACCAGTTTGAAAAAGATTTATACGGAACAAACCTGCGCCGATCATCATCCGATTTGTCAGGTTTATCCGATTTCAAAAAAGACTCTTTAGCAGAAGGTAACAAGGAAAGGATATCTACAAAATCCCCCTTCCATATTTTTTCCTTTACCGCAGGGGAAAGATGAAAACCCAGGGGGGATAAAAAACAAGGCATGGTCTCTTTTAAATGATTGTCAGGCACCCCTACAGGAGGGGAAACAGACAAAACCGCAGGGGCCACTGGTGCAGTGATCGGTACCGACAGAGCCCCCTTCGCCGAGGAGATCCTGTTAGCCGACCAAACAACTGCAGCAGGCTCTGGAGGGACAGAAACTCCAGGGGCAGGACCATTCACTCCAAAAACATTACTCCTAACCTCTGACATAAACTGTGAAAAATCAGTAGATAATTTGTCAAAAATAGTAAATGGAGGCTCACCTGCACGTAATCCGGCATCAGCCCGGACCTGCTGCCGCTGTTCACAAAGCACTGGAATGGAACCAGCTGCTTTTGTAATCTGTTGACTCTGCCCTTGTGCAGTGGAAGTCGTCGTCGGCAGGCCGTCTCGCTGCGTCTTTTCCCGATTCGCCGCCAATGCCGTCTTCTGCAGAGGCGATGCTGGTCTCCCGACTTGCCGCGCCACGCTGGGCTCCCCGTCATCCGGTCCGCCTCCCACTTCCGAACAGGCGATCTACTTCCTGGACCTCTGCGCCGGCTCCGCCTTCTTCTGCGACCGACACGGACTGGTGGATGGGCTGAACCTCGTGCGCGACGTGCGACGCCTCTTCACCGGAAGCTCCTCCTCTTCATCCAATGCGGCTGCCGAAAAAAAGGCCCGACCTGGAAACGGAAGCTCCACACTCGGATCCGCCTCTTCCTCATCCGCGATGATGGCGTCCACGATCACCTCCGGCTGCACCGCAACAACCCCGCCGACCTCTCCGGAGTCTTGACCCGTCGGTAGTTTCAAACACTGGCGTATCCAGTCCTCGCCTTCTGTCTCCACCCGTTCCAGAAGTTGCCGGATAAGGGTCTTAATGCCGCCGAGAAGGACCGAAACCAGCAGGTGTGTAATTGCTCTTTTAGAGTAACAAATCAAAGCTCTGCTGAACGGTCCTCCCCAGGAGCGGCTTCTCCTTAAATAGGGATTTTCTAAATTCTAGAATGTTCCAAAAGGTCAAATGACCTTAGCTGCCCTATCAGGTACCCCTTAGGCCCAATAATCTCCCCAGTAACCTAAATAAATGAACCAATCCCTACCTTTCCCGCCTAAGAGTCCTAATGACCTATCCTGGCCTTAGAATTTACCCCTAGCAACAACTGTAAACTACCAATCACTGCTGTTCCCGCTCAAAAAAAAACAAATGCGACTTGAAACTGCCCCTGCCAGGAATCCCATAAGGAAAAGGGGGGCCTTGAAACAGACCTATCCCCTTTTCCCTCCATTCAAGATGGTGGTACAGGATGTCTAATGCTGTGACAGGGAAGGGTTGCGCAGGAGGTGAAGAGTCCTGGAGGTAGAAGTCTGCATCGAGAGTGCAGAGGCGGGAGAAGTTCTGAGGTGAAAAATTCTGTCAAGATTAGAGTCCACCATTTTTGTTCTGTGAAGATAATGGGTAGCAATTTGCCAAATGTGAAGCCGGATCAGCTCCAGCATTGCAAATACCAATTGTTCTATGGGCATCCCATATCCCTTTCCCCCAACCAAGTTCAGTCCCCCAAATGAAACAACAAAACAAAGCAAAAGGCTTTTCATTGTCTACAAATGTGACGTATGGATGTCTGTCAGCAGGGTGAATATGTGTGGATGTTAGTAACTAGTGGCAACACACCGCTACATTTGCATCAGGAAGGCTGATTGAAAAAAATATATTCTTTCATCCACACAAGCGAGTGAGTGAGTAAGTGAGTAGCTTGTATAGCGCAGCAAATGCGAACTTAATCGCCTCAAGGCGCTTGGAATCCAGCGTCGTAACGGTCTTTCAGAAGAGATGGGTCTTTCGTTTTTTCCTAAATGCCCGATGGTTTTCCTCTAAGTGGATGGTGGTGGGTAGAGCATTCCAGAGCCGTGGTCCTTGGACCGAAAATCTACGTTCTCCCTTCGATTTGTAGCGGGATTTAGGAATTTGGAGAAGGTTTTGGTTGGTTGACCGGAGCACGCGATTGGTGACGTATGGTTTTATTTTCTCGCTTAAGTATTGGGGAGCCTTCCCCTGTATACATTTCTGGGTGAGGCAGAGCGTCTTGAATGTCACCCTGTCCTGTACGGACAGCCAGTGGAGGGACCTCAAGACTGGGGAGACTGATTCCCACGGCTTTTTACCTGTTACCAGTCTGGCTGCCGTGTTCTGGACGACTTGTAGACGTGCAATCTGGTATTTCGGTAGTCCTAAGTAGAGGGAGTTTGCGTAGTCGAGTCGTGAGTTGATGATTGTTCCAACCACTATCGCTGTGTCCTCTTTCGAGATGAAGGGGATGAGTCTACGCAGCATGCGGAACAGATGATGAGAACCGCTGACGACTGATCCTATTTGTGCATCCATCCTCATGTCTGAGTCGAAGATGCCTCAGAGACTTTTGATTTTTTTGCTTGGCGCAATGGTTTTTCCGAGAATGGTGGGTGGTGTCCATGTGGTCCTAGAAATTGATTTCCTATTTGCGTGAAGGATGAGTAGTTCTGTTTTGGATCCGTTGAGTTTGAGGGAGCTTTCGGTCATCCAATTGTCGATCAGTGTGAGGCACTTTCCAAGTTCATGAAATTGGTCTTTTTTGTTGGTGATTCGAAGGTAAAGCTGCGTGTCGTCCGCATAGGAGTGGTAGCACAGGTCCTGTTTGCTGATGATTTTGAGGAGCGGGCGGATGTAGATGTTGAAGAGTACGGGTGAGAGGGGTGATCCTTGCGGGACTCCGCATGTGATGGTCCGTGTTTCTGATGTAAAACCTCCAAGTTTCACGGTCTGAGTGCGATTTCCTAAGAAAGATGCGAACCATGATAGGGCCGCGTTAGAGACTCCTGCTACTTCTTTGAGTCGCGTGAGCAATATGTTGTGATCTACTGTGTCGAAGGCTGCACTAAGGTCCAGCAGCACTAGGAGTCGGGATTCTCCGTCATCTGCTGCTTCAAGGGCGTCATCCCATATCTTGAGAAGAGCCGTTTCTGTGCCGTGGCCTGGGCGAAAACCTGATTGTAGAGGATCTAGGAGTTTGTGGTCGTCCAAGTGGGGCTGAAGCTGTTGCACTACTGCTTTCTCCATGATCTTGGAGATCGTGTTCAGGCTTGTTACCGGTCTGCGCTGGTTAGGGTCTTTCGGGTCGAGGTTGGGCTTCTTTAAGAGGGGTTTTATTATGCCTTGCTTGAGGTTGTTCGGAACCATCCCTTCCCTGAACGATTGGTTTATGATGCGCGTTATGTTGGGTGCCAATATGTCCGTGCATTCTTTCAAGAGTTTTGTCGGGATGATGTCGTTCGGGGATGTGTTGTCTCGGAGGCTTCCGATGATGTTTTTTGTGGTGTCGATGGTAATTGGGATCCTCCCCACTATGCCATTGTATTCTGCCAGAATACACTTATCGGTGGCTGTAGGCTGGTGATCGTCAAAAGTTTTCCAACATTCCTGTTCAACAGAAGTTGATTGTTAGTTGTTATATCTTCTCTTGCTGAATTAGTCAAGTTGAAAAAAAGACACATGTCCATCTAGTTCAACCAATAAAAAAAAACATACAATCATATACCCACAGTTGATCCAGAAGAAAGCAAACAGATATTCTCTGGATCAACTTTACCTATAAATGTTGGTATGCAGTTATATTATGTACATTTAGGAAACAATCCAGGTCTTTTTAAAGCAATTTACTGAGCTGGCCAGAACCACCTCTGGAAGGAGTCTATTTCACATTTTCACAGCTCTTTCTGTGAAGAAACCTTTCCGTATTTGGAGATGAAATCTCTTTTCCTCTAGACGTAATGACCTTAAAGTGAATAACTCAACACTCTATGTACCCCTTATGTATTTGTAAATGTTTATTCCCCCCTTAATCGCCTCTTCTCAGAAGAGAATACATTCAGTTCCTCTAATCTTTCCTCATAGGCTGAGCCTGCTGAACAGGCCCAATTTCATACCATCTTTAGCCAGCTTTAGTATTTTAATAATAAACAGCCTTTTCTAAATCCTTTGCTAATTGCAGCTTCTTGATCAGTGTAGAGAGTCTTTACAATAACAATGAAATGTTCAAGTACACCAATTTTCTTAAAGCGGAGGTTCACACAAAAAGTAAACCTCCGCTTTTTGGATCCCCCCCCCTCCGCTGTCACATTTGGCACCTTTTAGGGGGAGGGGGTGCAGATACCTGTCTGAGACAGATATTTGCACCACTTCCGGGTTCTGACTCCCGCGGGGAATCGAGCCTTGTTACGTCACCCCCCCCCCCGCGCTGTCTTCTGGGAAACACTGTTGCCAGGAGAGAGCGGGGACCAGTAATGGCGTGCCGCGATCCTCGCGTATGCGCAGTAGGGAATCGGGCAGTGAAGCCGCAAGGCTTCACTTCCTGATTCCCTCACCGAGGATGGCGGGGGAAGCAGCCGAGGACCAAGCGATTGCTCAGCCTCGGCTGCTGACATTGCAGGCGCGCTGGACAGGTAAGTTTTTTTAAAAGTCAGCAGCTGCCGCATTTGTAGCTGTTGGCTGTTAAAAAAATAAAAAAAATCGGCGGAACCTTCGCTTTAAGGACTTTGCATGGCTCACACATGATTACTGTATTTGATGAAGCACATGTTGGCTTCTTCTGTACCTCTTGTTTTTTTCAGTTTTCCAGCACCTTACACATTTAAGTGCCATTCTTTTTGAATGCATACTTGCAAACTACTGTGCTTTGTGATGCAATGCATTGCCAAAAATGGTGAGTGTCCGTTTTTTGGACATTTGGTGCATTGGCAGCTTATTCATTTGAATTGGTGGACTTAAAGCGGAGCTCCACCCTAAAGTGGAACTCCCGCTGATCGGAACCCTCCCCCCTCTGGTGTCACATTCGACACCTTTCAGGGGGAGGGGGGTGCAGATACCTGTCTAAAGACAGGTATTTGCACCCACTTCCGGCCACACAGTCTCGGGCAGACTGCGGGCATGACAGCGACAGCGATCGCTCGTCCTCTACTGGGGACGGTGCTGGACTCCAGGACAGGTAAGTGTCCTAATATTAAAAGTCAGCAGCTGCAGTATTTGTAGCTGCTGGCTTTTAATATTTATTTTTTTCAGCGGAGCTCCGCTTTAATGCAATGCAGGTTAATCTGCATAAAAAATGCATGAACAAAATGTGAAAAACTTTTTAAATTGTGATACTTCCAAATAAGTGGATCTCATTGTAGCTAAGGCTGAAAACTGTAAAGTTGGCCATAGATAGAAGCTTGAATGAAAATTCTTAAAAGTCTAAAGAAAATCTGTACGAAAATCCTCAGAGCATTCAAATGTTTTAAAATTCGAAAGATTTTGTTGTGCTTAACATTTTATTTTGGAATGAATAGACTTTACTGAATGAAAACCACATACACTGTTAGAAATCCATTCGTTTGAGAACATCCTGCTTTTTCGAACTTTCTAGTAACTGATGAGGAGGGAGGGGATGATGTGGTCACTGACTCCTCGTGGGTGCCTGATAGGAGAGAGGAGGAGAAGGAGGAGGCACATCTCCAACGAGGCAGGATGCCCTCCAGGGGCCAGCATAAGGGCAGCAGCACACCGACTGCATCACACCGTAGAGCTCCGCATGTGCAGGGCGCTGCTGTCTCTCTGCGTTATTCCAAAAGTTCTTTGGTGTGCGCCTTTTTTTAAAACAAGTGCATCAGATCGCACCGCTGCTATTTGCAAAATATGTTGCAGGCGTATCTCGCGTGGCAAAACATCACCCGCTTGGGCACCACATGCTTGACCAGACATATGTCGACCTGCCATGCAGTTCATTGGCAAGCGTACCTAAAAGACCCACACCAAACAACAAAGCAGGCCTCTCCTTGCTCCTCATCAGCTGGGATTTCCAACCCCACTATACCTTCAGTTCTCTCTGAAGCCTACACTGAGAGGAATGAAGGTGTAGAATTAGGTGTGTCACAGCCAAGTACTTGCGGGCAATCTGCTATCGGTACACCAACGTCAGATTGTACCAGGCAAATTTCTCTGCCCCAGCTGCTGCAGCACCAAAAGAAGTTTGCTCCCAGCCATCCACATGCCCAGCGGTTGAATGCTAGCTTGGCTAAATTGCTAGCACTTCAACTGCTGCCTTTTCAGTTGGTAGACTCTGCCCCCTTCAGTGAGTTAGTGGAATGTGCGGTACCTCAGTGGCAGGTTCCCAAACATGTCCATGCCTTCCTAGAAGGAAGAGGGAGGAGACAATGAAGTGATGCTGTCTGTGAGTCACAGCTGCTGCTCTGAGCCACTCCCAGCCCACACAGATCAAAACAAACAGACCTAGCTATCAGCTAGGCCTGACTACATTTACCTGCACAACAAAAAACCTAACTTCTAGCACCTACCGAGGTAGAGGGTGCTACATGTAAAAAAAGATCAATGTTATATCTAACTTCAGACTGCATTCTCATTTGCATTTTACACAGGAACAATAACCTTTGTAGTCCAGAGCTTTTGCATATGCACAAAGAAGCAACTGCTGTTATTCAATCTGGATTATGTAGTGACTTGTTTTTCTATCAGTTTATCTGTTATTGTTGATACTGGGAACTATTTATTAAGGGCTGGTAAGATACATCAGCAATTATTCCTGTATTGGTTACATAAAGGTGTAAACCTTAATTTTAAAAAAGATTTTCTGCGAAAATGGTGATACAGAAGTGTACTGAATCATAAAGAATAGTCAAAATCTACAAAAACTGTAGAAAAAGCTAAACTAAGGGGAGAATCTGGGCATCAAATTGGCCAAGTGCTTAGCACTTCCACCTTGCAGCATTAAGGTCATCGGTTCGAACCAGATCCCAACCACTACACTACCAGCCTGCAGTTTGCATGTTCTCCCTGTGCCTGCGTGGGTTTCCTCCGGGTACTCTGGTTTCCTTTCACACTCCAAAGACATGCTGGTAGGTAATTAGATCCTGTCTAAACTTGCCCTAGTATATGTATCAATGTGAGTTAGGGACCTTGGATTGTAAGCTCCTTGAAGGAAGGGACTGATGCGAACGTACAATATATATGTAAATCGCTGTGTAAATTGGCTGTGCTTTATAAGTACCTGTAATAAATACATCTACATTTTCAGGAAAATTGTACCCATAAAAACTAGTGACATCACATATTTTTTTTATATTGAGTCCTAAAATGCATGTAATATAAGTGCTTATTATTTCTTAAAAAGATAAAAAGCTTGCCCTGGGGACTGGGCATTTTTCCCAGCTCATCTTCTTGGTCACAAGTTCCCTCACCAACTCCTTGAGTCCTTCTGTCTCTGTCCCACCACTGGGGTCACAATTGTCACTTCCATCAATCAGACGTACCCGCATCAACGACACCCAAAGAAGGACCCCCGAAGGTAAACCAAAGAGAAAAGCATCAGACTAGTGCCATCACCTAACCGCAGCTTCAGGTAAGTAAAATGGGCATTTTTTTCTTTCTATGTGTCCCATATGATTGATCTCCCTGATTGTCAGGAGCTGTAGGACCATAGACATCATAGACCCTCATATCTGTAGTGTTAGGGCCTACCTGAATATGCACAGTATTCCAAAAAGTGGTACTTGAGAACATGGTCCTGTTACGGGTATTAAGAAGCACTTAAGTTAATGTAACAGTGTTTGTGTAAAGTGCCCCAGAGACAAATTTTGCTTCCTCCTCTTCAATTCCTTGGTGGTGAGCAGTTCCATATACAGTATATTGCAGACACCAGCATCACATAACGTGACATTGTTCCATGCAGCTATTCTATTCAGTATAGAAAAGAGGGAGGTTAAGATTGGATCAAATGTCAAATTTGTATTGCAGTCTGTGCCCTCATTAGGGAGATTCATCCTCTTTTTCTCCAAATTATCTTTATCGTTGTCACCAGAACAGGAATATAAGGACATTATCCAATGGGGCCACTATTTCTGGTTACAACAAAGGCTTTCCTCACCTCCATGCTTTAGCTATGGGACAGGAAGTGCAGAGAAATCTCCCCTCACTGTATGTAAAATAAAATACAATAAAAAAAAGTCAAAATTGTGGAATTTTCAGGCACCACAAAAATAAATAAAAAAAACAAAACAAATACATTTCATTGGAAATTCATAAAACACTTAATAAAAACACAAGGCCGATTGGAAAATAGGCCAATTAATCTTTAGAACCATCTATCAATAAACGTCACAAAATATATTTTTACAACCAATCAGACTTTGACCCATTGATACATGTGGCTCCAACACATTTAGATTTCAAGATAATCTTCGTCAGGGGCAGATGGGTGATAAGGTATACAGTGCATCTGGAAAGTATTAACAGCACTTCATGTTTTCCACCTTTTTTTATGTTACAGCCTTATTTCAAAATAATTAATTTAATCTATTTACCTCAAAATTCTACAAACAATACCCCATAATGACAATGTGAAAAAAGTTTTTTTAAATCTTTGCAAATTTATTGGCTAACAGACTGGTTGGAGACTGCACTCTTTAATGTGAAGAGTGGAAGTTCTTCACATTTGAAGTTGTAGCTTACTAGGGAGTTTTTATTTTTTTCTGCTCAATGCTAGTAAGCTAAAAACACTGAGGATTTAATATTATGCCAAACTGACCAATACCCATGGAATGTTTAGACTGTGGACCAAATGAAATAAATCTAACATATTCCTCTATCCAGACTCTGCAGTTTAGCCAATATTAAACAGAATTACCAGTCAATGGCATAAGACAGTTCACTTATATTTTCAGTATTTCAACTGGATATTTATTTGTTTGCCTGGAGCTTTAAGATGTACTAAACATTAATAATAATAAAATCCAGTATAGATGAGCGGAAGAAAATTGTGTAAAACTAAATGGAACATTTGTAATAAAGTTAAAAGGTTCCATCTAGTGGAAAATTCATATGTCTGCAGCATAACATTCTGTGCTTATATGACGACTGCACTCATCACCATATATGTGTGTGTGTGTAAATTGTTCATCTGTAAAAAGTTACCTCTCTTCCTATTTTATTGTTCCCCTTTTGTAAGCATCATAGGTAGGCTTATTCAAAAATTTATTCTGTTAGGACAATGTGCATCTAAACTGAAAAAACGATATAAACTGCATGTTAGACAACTGGTTAAACCGGCTTTAAAGCAGTAGTAGTAAACTGCAAAAAATAAGTAAAAAATCAGGCACCTGCAGGATAATGTCTTAATGTGCCAATATGCACCATATACTAGCACAATATGACAGACTTACCTTAACCACCTAAAGATCAAGAAACTCTTCGTGAGATGTGGCAGAAGTTTTGTTTTTTGTGCCCCTGACCATACTGAGGCTATGATAGGAAGGTATTAACACTGACATCTAAGAAGTTTTTAATGGCCGCTGGTGTTGCCATCACAGCGGAACTCTGTACATAAGTCTGGCAATGCTTACCGGACTCCATACCCTTGATATAGTCACGTGATCTGTGACGCACCAAGACCGAAGGAGCAGGGTGATGTCACGGCCGAGACGGGAAGTTTCTGTTGGATGTGAAGCTGATCACTGCAATTTTATATTGGAATTCCCTATTCGATCTGGCTGGATGTTCCAAGGGAAGGAGTTTGCTACTCTGGATATTGGAGTCATTCATTAACATAAGGTGCGACTATACCTGTTAGGGATCTTAATCTGAGGTAAGAGACTGGGGCACAACACCAGTAGTGCACTATGAATGGTGAAAGAATTTTTGCACATTTTATTTATTACTGTGTGGAACTCTCTTTCATGTTGGCAGCCACTCACTCTTGATATACAGTAGCTCACTTTTGTTGCCATTGACACATTATTAACTGTGTGAGTTGTTTTGAGTGGACAGCAAATTTACGCTTTTATACAAGCTGTACACTCACTACTTTACATTGTAGAAAAGTGTAATTCCTTCAGTGTTGTCACATGAAAAAATGTAATAAAATATTTACAAAAATGTGAGGGGTGTACTCACTTTTGTGAGATACTGTGGGCCAGATCCTCAAAAGAGATACGCCGACTTAACTGCTGTTCAGTCTGTGTGTAACTTTGGAAACGATCCTCAAAAGGCTTTTTCCAAAGTTAGGCAGAAGATCCGGCATGTGTAATTGAATTACACTGCCGAATCTTAGGATGCAGTACCGCATCCGCCGCTGGGGGCATTTCGAGTCGAAATGCCGTTTCTAGTATGCAAATTAGCACTTAAGGCGATCCACAAAGCTTTCCAGCTTCGTTTTTTCGCCGTAAGTGTTATTTTGCAAGTGTAAAATTAGGGCTGGTTCTACAAAGTGTAAACTAGTCACACCATGTAAAAGCCCATTCCAGCGACGGCATTTGGTATGCATTCCCGAGGGAGAACTCCACGGCAATTTGTAAAGACAAAACCGGCATGGGTTCCCCCCCAGGAGCATACCAGGCCCTTAGGTCTGGTATGGGTTGTAAGGGGACCCCCCTACGCCGAAAAATCGACGTAGGGGGTCCCCCTACAATCCATACCAGACCCGTATCCAAAGCACGCTACCCGGCCGGTCAGGAAGGGAGTGGGGACGAGCAAGCGGCCCCCCCCTCCTGAGCCGTGCCAGGCCGCATGCCCTCAACATGGGGGGGTTGGGTGCTCTGGGGCAGGGGGGCGCACTACGGGCCCCCCCACCTCAGAGCACCCTGTCCCCATGTTGATGAGGACAGGACCTCTTCCCGACAACCCTTGCCATTGGTTGTCGGGGTCTGCGGGCGGGGGCTTATCGGAATCTGGGAGTCCCCTCAAATAAGGGGGCCCCCAGATACCGGCCCCCCACCCTAAGTGAATGGATATGGGGTACATCGTACCCCTATCCATTCACCTGTAGGCAAAAAGTTAGTTAGTAAACACACAACACAAGGCTTTTTAAAATATTTTATTATTCTGCTCCGGATGCCCCCCCTGTCTTCGTTATTAGCTCAATTAGCAGGGGGGGCTTCTTCTTCCGCTCTCCGGGGGTCTTCCACTCTCCGGGGGTCTTCCACTCTCCGGGGGTCTTCTCCGCTCTCCGGGGGGGCTTCTCCGGACTCCGGGGGGCTTCTTCCATCTTCTC
Source organism: Rana temporaria (assembly GCF_905171775.1). Classification (NCBI taxonomy): domain Eukaryota; kingdom Metazoa; phylum Chordata; class Amphibia; order Anura; family Ranidae; genus Rana; species Rana temporaria. The sequence continues at coordinate 33,847,349 of NC_053498.1, forward strand.
CCCTCTTCCGCTGTTGACTCGGCGAACCCCGGTTCTTCTGCAGATGTCCGGTGCCTTCTTCTTCAGCGCTGGCTGCCTGCTATGTTTGTGTGTTAGCTCAATTTCTAACAGGCAGCCGGCGCGGTCTTCTGTGACGTCAGGTTCTTCTCTTCTCTTCTCCCTTCTTCCGATGTTGACTCGTCGCCTGTTGTCACTGCAATGATGGAAGCGCGCCTTGCATCCCATTTATATAGGCATCACCGTCCCATCATGCTCCGGCAGGTACCCACGTGGTGGGTGCCTACCCACGTGCACCCACCACGTGGGTACCTACCGGAGCATGATGGGACGGTGATGCCTATATAAATGGGATGCAAGGCGCGCTTCCATCATTACAGCGACAACAGGCGACGAGTCAACATCGGAAGAGGGGAGAAGAACAGAAGACCCTGACGTCACAGAAGACCGCGCCGGCTGCCTGTTTGAAATCGAGCTAACACACAAACATAGCAGGCAGCCAGCGCTGAAGAAGAAGGCACCGGAGAGCTGCAGAAGAACCGGGGTTCGCCGAGTCAACAGCGGAAGAGGGGAGAAGATGGAAGAAGCCCCCCGGAGTCCGGAGAAGCCCCCCCCGGAGAGCGGAGAAGATCCCCGGAGAGTGGAAGACCCCCGGAGAGCGGAAGAAGAAGCCCCCCCTGCTAATTGAGCTAATAACGAAGACAGGGGGGGCAGAAATATTTTAAAAAGCCTTGTGTTGTGTGTTTACTAACTAACTTTTTGCCTACAGGTGAATGGATAGGGGTACGATGTACCCCATATCCATTCACTTAGGGTGGGGGGCCGGTATCTGGGGGCCCCCTTATTTGAGGGGACTCCCAGATTCCGATAAGCCCCCGCCCGCAGACCCCGACAACCAATGGCAAGGGTTGTCGGGAAGAGGTCCTGTCCTCATCAACATGGGGACAGGGTGCTCTGAGGTGGGGGGGCCCGTAGTGCGCCCCCCTGCCCCAGAGCACCCAACCCCCCCATGTTGAGGGCATGCGGCCTGGCACGGCTCAGGAGGGGGGGGGGCGCTCGCTCGTCCCCACTCCCTTCCTGACCGGCCGGGTAGCATGCTTTGGATACGGGTCTGGTATGGATTGTAGGGGGACCCCCTACGTCGATTTTTCGGCGTAGGGGGGTCCCCTTACAACCCATACCAGACCTAAGGGCCTGGTATGCTCCTGGGGGGGGAACCCATGCCGGTTTTTTCTTTGAAAATTGGCATGGAGTTCTCCCTCAGGAATGCATGCCGAGCGACGCTGTCATTTTTTTTTTTTTTTCCCGACGCAACTTTTTTAAGCCGTCGCGATCCTCAAAACTCGGCGTAACGTAAATTTGCGCATGCGCAGTACGGCCGGCACGGGAGCGCGCCTCATTTAAATGGGACTCGCCCCATTTGAATAGGAACGCCTTGCGCCGGCGGAATTTTAGTTACACAGCCTGAAATTTCTAGATAAGTGCTTTGTGGATCGGGCACTTAGGTAGAAACTTTAAGGCAGTGTAACTTAAATGGGATTTTTTAAGTTACGCCAGGTTTTTGTGGATCTGGCCCTGTATTTTTTAAAAAAATTTTAGTCTGAGATCCAAAGCGAGGTCAAGTCCGCTCTGGCAACAAAGTACAGAAGGCTTAATCAGAAGAAGAATGGGCGAGATCCAAGCAGCTGAGTACAAAAGGGGCAAAGAAGTAGAATGGGCAAGGTACAAATCTGAGGTCAATGGCAAGCAGCAATCAAGAGTAGTCAAATAGGTTTCCAGGTCATAACAAGTTCAGAAAGATCACACACTAGCACAGGAACAGGGGGGGGGCTGAAGATAATCCAGTAATTTGGCAGTGTCTGGGCTGGGCTTATATAGGGAAGTTTGAGGTCACTTCCTGTGTGCCTCCTGGGCATTTTCCCGCCTTTTTTCCATCAGGTTGAGGTCACTTCCGGTGTGCCTCCTGGGCATTTTCCTGCCTTTTCTCATCAGGTCTTCTGCGCAGGTTGGCGCACTGAGGCATCTTTGGCGCATACTCGGTTGGCACAAATTTCCTCTTGCGGTAATGCGCTATTGGTGCATGCGTAGTAAGCCCTGGACTCTTGCAGAAGCACTGATAGATGCAGCCATGCCCATGTACAAAATCACATATATGAATAGAGGGTGTAAGTGAAAATGTGATAATGTATGTATCCTTAATTAGTTAGGTACATCAATATATTTTTTATTATTTAGTTTATAACGTTTTTTTTTCTCAAATTATCTCTCTCAAGACCAAAGAAAAGTAAGCCATATACATGACATTTAAATCTCTTCCAAATACATGAATAATAAATGCGTGTGGCTAAAAAAATATTATCTGAATATCAAAATATAAAGTGCCAAGTCCAAAATACAGTGCAACATTCACTTATATGCAAATGATAATGAAAAGTGAAAAAAAAAAAAAGTAATATATATATATATATATATATATATATATATATATATATATATATATATAGTGAAAAAAGCTTTTATATAGTGTTTATTAATAGTCCGCCTCCTTTTTCTTCCACCTCAATTTGAGTCCATAACAAATGAAATGTACACCAGTGGATATTCCAAACGAATCACCACCATAGAGTGCTTCTTCCACCTTCCAAACAAGCTGCTTACCTCAGATTTTGTCCTATTGAAAATTAGGTCAATATGTGCCTTGCCCTTTAAAAGGGCTTTGGGCCAGATCCACAGCCAGCCGGTGTAACTTAAATATTCGGATTTAAGTTACACCGCCGGAAAATTTCTACCTAAGTGCCCGATCCACAAAGCACTTACCTAGAAATTTTCGGCTGTGTAACTTAAATCCGGCCGGCGCAAGGCGTTCCTAATTTAATGGGGCGAGTCCCATTTAAATTAGGCGCGCTCCCGCGCCGGCCGTACTGCGCATGCTCACGACGTCATTTTCCTGACGTGCTTTGCGTGGTTTTACGTTGCGCCGGGTTTTGAGAATCGCGACGGGCGTAAAAAAAAAAATACGAGTTGCGGCGGGAAAAAAAAATTTGAAAAAAAAAAGACGGCGACGCGGGATAGAAGGGTCTACTTTTACAAGGCCTAAACAGTTTAGGCCTTGTAAAAGCAGCCCTAATATTGCGACGGCAAACTAATACTTACGGAGAAAAAACGAAGCGTAAAAGCTTCGTGGATCTCCGTAAGTGCTAATTTGCATACCCGAAGCGGCATTTCGACGAGAAATGCCCCCAGCGGCGGCTGCGGTACTGCATCCTAAGATCCGACAGTGTAAGTCCCTTACACATGTCGGATCTTCTCCCTATCTATGTGAAACTGATTCTGTGGATCAGTTCCATAGATAGAAACAGGGATACGACGGCGTATCAGTAGATACGCCGGCGTATCCCTTTTGAGGATCTGTCCCTTTGTCTCCATGCAAACGTTCATCTGTGTCTTTCTCTACATATGAACACCTTTCTTTCAAGAGTAGCTCAAAGGAGCAAAAAGAAGCTCACTGCGCAATACATCAGCTTTCCAACCTAGAGAAGAGACGTGGGATCTTATAGACCCTACATATCTCCATAAAGAGGATCTGTCATGCCCTGGTCCTGTTACAAGGGATGTTTACATTCCTTGTAATAGGAATAAAAGTAATCCAAACATTTTTTTAAGGGAAAGTGTAAAAAAAAAAAAAAAACGTAAAATAAAAAACATTTAAAAATTAAAGCGCCCCTACCCCCACGTGCTCGCGGACAGAAGCCAACGCATATGTAGTTTGCGTCCGCATATGTAAACGATGCTCAAACCACACATGAGGTATCACCACAAATGTTAGAGCGAGAGCAGTAATTCTAGCACTAGACCTCCTCTATTACTCTAAACTGGTAACCTTTAAAAAATGATAAAGCGTAGCCTATGGAGATTTTTAAGTACCGAAGTTTGGCGCCATTCCATTAGTGTTCGCAATATTAAAGCATCACATGTTGGGTATCTATTTACTCAGCATAACAACATCTTTAACATTATAGAAAAAAAACTTTACTGTTTTTTGTTTATTTTTTAGTTCATGCAAGTGTTTTTTCCCCCAAAAAAATCATGTTTGAAAAATTGCGCAAATACCGTGTGACAATTGCAATGACGCTATTTTATTCCCTAGGGTCTCTGCTAAAAAACTATGGGCCAGATTCACAAAGAGATACGACAGCGTATCTCCTGATACGCCGTCGTATCTCTGAGATCCGACGGTCGGATCTATGCGACTGATTCATAAGAATCAGTTACGCATAGATCTCCCTTAGATCCGACTGGTGTAAGTGACTTACACCGTCGGATCTTAGGCTTCAATATCCCGCCGGCCGCTAGGTGTCGCTTCGGTTTTTTACGCGAGGAATATGCAAATTCCGATTTCCGCCGATTCAGAAACGAACGCCCGCCGCTTTTTTTTTACGTTGTTTGCGTTCGGCTTTTTCCGGCGGATAGTTACCCCTGCTATATGAGGGGTAGCTAATGTTAAGTATGGCTGTCGTTCCCGCGCCGAGTTTCAAATTTTTACATCGTTTACGTAAGTCGGTCGGGAATACGGATGGCTGGAATTTACGACGGCCATACTTGACATGGCAAGTCTATCTATACGCCGCAAAATACCAGCTTTAAATATACGCCGGAAAAAGCCGACTAGAGACGACGTAAGAGAATGCGACGGCCGCGGAAAAAGCTAATTTGCATACCCGACGCGGAAAACGACGCGAACTCCACCCAGCAGACGCCAAAGTATTGTATCTACGATCCGAAGGCGTACGAAGCCATACGCCTGTCTGATCGAACCCAGATGCCGTCGTATCTTGGTTTGAGGATTCAAACTAAAGATACGACGAGGGAAATTTGAAAGTACGCCGGCGTATCAGTAGATACGCCGGCGTACTCTCTCTCTGGATCTGGCCCTTAATGTCCAAGTACAGAAAGGTTTCTTCACAGTATGAGCTGTAAAAATGTGGAATAGACTCCCTGCAGAGGTGGTTCTGGCCAGCTCAGTAGATTGCTTTAAGAAAGGCCTGGATACTTTCCTAAATGTACACAATATAACTGGATACCAACATTTATAGGTAAAGTTGATCCAGGGAATATCCGATTGCCTCTCGGGGGATCAGGAAGGAATTTTTTTTCCCTTCTATAGCAAATTGGATCATGCGTAATAGCACAGCACCTAATGATATCATCCCCACTAAACTGCTGAAAGAAAGTGCCGATATACTGGCACCAGCTATCGCGCAGCTCATAAACCAATCATTCAAGGAGGGCATGGTGCCCACCTTGCTGAAACAAGGTACAATAAAACCAATTCTAAAAAAAACTACCCTCGACCCCAAAGACCCAAACAACCGGAGGCCCATAACAGCTCTAAATGTCTTCTCCAAGGTAATGGAGAAAGTAGTTGTACAACAGCTGCAACTGCATTTAGACACCCATAACTTACTCGACCTGTTTCAATCAGGCTTCCGTCCGGGTCACGGAACAGAAACGGCGCTGCTCAAAATATGGGATGACGCTCTAGAGGCCGCAGACGAAGGAGAATCTTGTCTCCTGATACTGCTGGACCTAAGCGCGGCTTTTGACACTGTAGACCACGGACTACTACTGGCTAGGCTAGCTGAAGTAGCCGGAGTCGCTGAAGGTGTTTTACCCTGGTTCTCCTCCTTCTTGGAAAACCGATCACAAATGGTGAAACTGGGGTCTTTCACTTCTGAAAAATGTACGGTGTCATGCGGAGTCCCTCAGGGATCTCCCTTATCGCCCGTATTGTTTAATATGTATCTTCGCCCTCTCTTTGAAATCATCAGTAGCCAGAAGTTACTTTACCACTCCTATGCGGACGACACACAACTATATTTCCGCATCTGCAACAAAAAGGATCATTCTCTTGGACTAGAGAAATCCCTCTCTATAATAGATAACTGGATGACAAACAGTTATCTTAACCACTTGACAACTGGGCACTTAAACACCCTTAATAACCAGACCAATTTTCAGCTTTTGGTGCTCTCACGTTTTGAATGACAATAACTCAGTCATACAACACTGTAACCAAATGAAATTTTTGTCCTTTTTTTCCCACAAATAGAGCTTTCTTTTGGTGGTATTTGATCACCTCTGCGTTTTTTTTTCTCCCCGCTATTAATGAAAAAAGAACGAAAATTTTGTAAAAAAATGAATTTTTCTTCATTTCTATCATATCATTTTGTAAAAAAGTAATTTTCCTCATACATTTGGCCTAAAATGCATACTGCTACATATTTTTGGTAAAAAAAAAAAAAAATTTGGATATTATTTAGTCTGGGTGAAAGTTATAGGGTCTACAAGCTTTGGTACCAATTTCTGAAAATTGAACAATTTGATCACACCTGAAGTACTGACAGCTTCTCTCATTTCTTGAGACCCTAACAAGCCAATAAAGTACAAATACCCCCCAAATGACCCCTTTTTGGAAAGTAGACATTCCAAGGTAGTTAGTAAGAGTCATAGTTAGTTTTTTGAAGTTGCCATTTTTTCCCACAATTCTTTGCAAAATTAAGATTTTTTTTTTTTTTTTTTTTTCATACCAATATTGTCATTATAACAGGTTATTTCTCTCACATGGCATGTATATTCCACAAATGACACCCCAAAATATATTCTGCTGCTCCTCCTGAGTATGGCGATACCACATGTGTGAGACTTTTACACAGCGTGGCCACATACAGAGGCCCAACACCGAAGTAGCAACTTCAAGCATTCTAGGAGCATAAATTACACATCTAATCTCTCAACCACCTATTACACTTTTGAAGGCCCTGGAGCACCAGGACAATGGAAACGCCCACAAAGTGACCCCATTTTGGAAAGCTAACACCCCAACGTATAATCTATGAGGCATAATGAGTCTTTTGAACAGTTCATTTTTTTGCAGATGTTTTTGGAAAATGTGGAAAAAAAATGAAAACGCATTTTTTTTACACAAAGTTGTCCATTTATAGGATATTTCCAACACATAGCATGTACATAGCAAAAATTACACCCCAAAATACATTCTGCTGATCCTCCTGAGTATGGCGATACCACATGTGTGAGACTTTTACACAGCGTGGCCACATACAGAGGCCCAACACCGAAGTAGCAACTTCAAGCATTCTAGGAGCATAAATTACACATCTAATCTCTCAACCACCTATTACACTTTTGAAGGCCCTGGAGCACCAGGACAATGGAAACGCCCACAAAGTGACCCCATTTTGGAAAGCTAACACCCCAACGTATAATCTATGAGGCATAATGAGTCTTTTGAACAGTTCATTTTTTTGCAGATGTTTTTGGAAAATGTGGAAAAAAAATGAAAACGCATTTTTTTTACACAAAGTTGTCCATTTATAGGATATTTCCAACACATAGCATGTACATAGCAAAAATTACACCCCAAAATATATTCTGCTGCTCCTCCTGAGTATGGCGATACCACATGTGTGAGACTTTTACACAGCGTGGCCACATACAGAGGCCCAACACCGAAGTAGCAACTTCAAGCATTCTAGGAGCATAAATTACACATCTAATCTCTCAACCACCTATTACACTTTTGAAGGCCCTGGAGCACCAGGACAATGGAAACGCCCACAAAGTGACCCCATTTTGGAAAGCTAACACCCCAACGTATAATCTATGAGGCATAATGAGTCTTTTGAACAGTTCATTTTTTTGCAGATGTTTTTGGAAAATGTGGAAAAAAAATGAAAACGCATTTTTTTTACACAAAGTTGTCCATTTATAGGATATTTCCAACACATAGCATGTACATAGCAAAAATTACACCCCAAAATATATTCTGCTGCTCCTCCTGAGTATGGCGATACCACATGTGTGAGACTTTTACACAGCGTGGCCACATACAGAGGCCCAACACCGAAGTAGCAACTTCAAGCATTCTAGGAGCATAAATTACACATCTAATCTCTCAACCACCTATTACACTTTTGAAGGCCCTGGAGCACCAGGACAATGGAAACGCCCACAAAGTGACCCCATTTTGGAAAGCTAACACCCCAACGTATAATCTATGAGGCATAATGAGTCTTTTGAACAGTTTATTTTTTTGCAGATGTTTTTGGAAAATGTGGAAAAAAAATTAAAACGCATTTTTTTTACACAAAGTTGTCCATTTATAGGATATTTCCAACACATAGCATGTACATAGCAAAAATTACACCCCAAAATGTATTCTGCTGCTCCTCCTGAGTATGGCGATACCACATGTGTGAGACTTTTACACAGCGTGGCCACATACAGAGGCCCAACACCGAAGTAGCAACTTCAAGCATTCTAGGAGCATAAATTACACATCTAATCTCTCAACCACCTATTACACTTTTGAAGGCCCTGGAGCACCAGGACAATGGAAACGCCCACAAAGTGACCCCATTTTGGAAAGCTAACACCCCAACGTATAATCTATGAGGCATAATGAGTCTTTTGAACAGTTCATTTTTTTGCAGATGTTTTTGGAAAATGTGGAAAAAAAATGAAAACGCATTTTTTTTACACAAAGTTGTCCATTTATAGGATATTTCCAACACATAGCATGTACATAGCAAAAATTACACCCCAAAATATATTCTGCTGCTCCTCCTGAGTATGGCGATACCACATGTGTGAGACTTTTACACAGCCTGGCCACATAGAGACCCAACATCCAAGAAGCACCATCAGGTGTTGTAGGGACACAAATTACACATCCAATTTCCTTACAATCTATCACATTTTTGAAGGCCCTTCATATTTCTAACACAGCATGTACATACCAAGAATTACACCCTAAAATACATTCTGCTGAGTAATGGGTACAAAAAAAAAGGATTACCTGTGTTTTTAGTAGTGCAATTGTCCACAGGAGGAGAGCCCTGATCCAGGCAGCAGGCAGGAACGTGGTCAGCGACAATGAATGGAATTGTCCAGGCAGCAATATTGTTCATAGTCGGTACATAGCCAGCAGTGCCAAAATATTGGTCCTGGTAGTAAGGCCAGGAAAGAATGGGGACAGGGGTAGAGGCTTCTCCCACCCAAATCTCTTTGAAGCCTCCGGGCAACCAGACCCTAATCTGGGAATGAGAAAACTAAAAAATTAGTTTTTTCATCCAGAAAAACAATTCTGGAGCCCCTCACATGTGTGAGACTCCTGTGTTCCCACTAGCATAGCAGGGTAAAAGATCAATCCAAGGGGCAGGCAAAAAACGTGGTCAAACAGTCCAGGGTCAATTCCAGAGCAGGCAGATGTAGGTACAGTTTAGGGTTAGGCAAAAGAGTGGTCGTATAACAAGCCAGGGTCAGTTCCAGAGAAAGCAGAGGTATTTTTAGCATTAGGCAAAATCGTGGTCGTATAAAACAGTCCAGGGTCGGTAACGGAGAAGGCAGAGGTAGGTACAGTGCAGTGGCATAAGGGGTGTGGAGGAAAATGACAGGGAATTTGAATTTTGTTTATCTAATAATTTTCAATAGTGTGGTAACGGCGGAAACATGCACCTAAACAGAGGCCTGGTTGGGAGGGACAATCGGGACAATAAACTGTTGTGTCTCTTCTGACTCCTCCTCTGGCGCACACCCGACATTTCTTCTGACGGGCTGCACCTGTTCGACGGGGGGGGATTTTGTCAGGAAAGTGCCGTTCGTGAAGTCTGCTCACGCAATCAGTGCGAAGAATGTCTGGTGGCATTTCAGGGAACAAAAGGGCGGTGATAACGTCTTCTTGGTAGAGTAGATATGGAACGGGATTCTGTGTTGCTTTTTTGTAGATAACATAAGAGTTATAGAAGGCCAAACTGAAAAAGTAAATGGACACTTTTTTATACCAGTGACGGGATTTTCGGGAGGGAAGATAGGGTTCAATCATCTGGTCATTGAAGTCTACGCCACCCATAAATAAATTGTAGTCGTAGACACAAGATGGTTTCTGCACTGGGCCGCTTCTTTTGGGGACTTCCACGTAGGTGTCATTGTGGATGGTGGTGAGCATGTGGACATCTCGTCTGTCCCTCCACTTGACAGCCAATAGCTCCTGGTTCCGTAAAGACGTCGTCTCTCCTCGTCTCAGCTTCTGATTCACCAATTTTTGGGGGAAGCCCTTTCTGTTTATTCTCACTGTGCCACATGCTGGGGTGTCTCTCCGGTAAAGATTTCTAAACAGGGGCAAGCTAGTATAAAAATTGTCCACGTAAAGGTGGTATCCTTTTCCAAGTAGTGGATAGATGAGCTCCCAGACGACTTTTCCACTTGTTCCGATGTATTCGGGGCATTCGGGGGGATGTAGTTGGGAGTCCTTCCCTTCGTAAACAATGAAGGAGTAGATGTACCCCGTGTCTCGGTCACACAGTTTGTACATCTTCACCCCATATCGGGCCCTTTTGCTTGGGATGAATTGTTTAAAGCCCAGCCTGCCGTGGAATTTTACAAGGGACTCATCTATTGAAATATTTTGTTGAGGGGTATATAACTGGGGGAATTTTTCAGAAAAAATTTTTAGAAGTGGCCGAATTTTAAATAATTTGTCAAAGGCAGGGTCATTTCGGGGAGGGCACTGGGTGTTGTCATTATAGTGGAGGAACCGTAGAATCATGAAGTATCGGGATCTGGGCATACGGGATGAGAAGACGGGCATGTGGTGGATGGCTTTGGTAGACCAATAGGCGTACCCTTTGTTATTTTTTGAGAGACCCATATTGAAGGTCAGGCCTAAGAATATTTTAAACTCCTCTACGGTCAGGTCTCTCCAATGAAAGGGGCGGGCATAGCTGGAATCGGGGTTGCTTAGAATAAATTGCTGAGCGTAGAGATTGCACTGGGCCACAATAGATGACAATAATTCGTCTGTAAAAACTAAATGAAAAAAATCAATCGTGTCAAAATTATCGGTGTTCACCTGTACACCTGGTTGGGCGGTGAAAGGGGGGATACTTGATGCTCCAGAATTCGAAGGCAGCCACAGGGGGTTTTGAAGGCCATAGGGAAGGCTGGCATGGCCCCTATCCCTTTGGGGCAGAGAGGACACCCTACTGGTGCCTGACCTTTGTTGCACTGCTTGCGGGGTGGACGGCACTGCTTGCGGGGTGGACGGCACTGCTTGCGGGGTGGACGGCACTGCTTGCGGGGTGGACGGCACTGCTTGCGGGGTGGACGGCACTGCTTGCGAGGTGGACGGCACTGCTCGCGAGGTGGACGGCACTGCTTGCGAGGTGGACGGCACTGCACTAGTAGTAGGCTGCTCCACGCCAGAACGCCTTCTTTTAACGGGCACAGGTTCCTCCTCTGAATCAGTATCAGACCCGCTTCCTGTTACGGGCTCATAGGCCGAATCGGAATCGGACAGAGACTCCTCACAGCTGTCATCAGACGCCCATAGTTTCTGGAAGGCCTGCTCGGTGGTAAAAAAATTTTTTGCCATACTGGTGGCTAGTGAGGCTGGACTGCAGAACACTGGTGGGCACTAGTGGCACTGCAGTGGCGCAGGTGTAACTGATGGGCAAATGTGGCACTGGTGTGGCTCTGGTTGCACTGCTGTGGCTCTGGGGTCACTGATTAGCAGGCGGCACTGGTGGGCACAGGCGTCACTGCAGTGGTGCAGGTGGAACTGGTGTGGCACTGGTGGGGCACAGATGGCACTGGTGGGGCACAGATGGCACTGGTGGGGCGCAGATGGCACTGGTGGGGCGCAGATGGCACTGGTGGGGCGCAGATGAGCACTGGTGGGGCGCAGATGAGCACTGGTGGGGTGCAGATGAGCACTGGTGGGGTGCAGATGAGCACTGGTGGGCACAGGTGGCACTGATGGGCACAGGTGGCACTGATGGGCACAGGCGGCACTGATGTGGCTCAGATGACACTGGTGTGGCACTGGTGTGGCTCAGATGACACTGGTGCGGCACTGGTTTGGTACAGGCGGCACTGGTTTGGTACAGGCGGCACTGGTGTGGCACAGGTGGCACTGATGGGCACAGGCGGCACTGATGGGCACAGGTGGCACTGATGGGAACAGGCGGCACTGATGTGGCAAAGATGACACTGGTGTGGCACTGGTGTGGCTCAGATGACACTGGTGCGGCACTGGTTTGGTACAGGCGGCACTGGTTTGGTACAGGCGGCACTGGTGTGGCACAGGTGGCACTGATGGGCACAGGCGGCACTGATGGGCACAGGTGGCACTGATGGGCACAGGCGGCACTGATGTGGTTCAGATGACACTGGTGTGGCTCAGATGACACTGGTGCGGCACTGGTTTGGTACAGGCGGCACTGGTGTGGCACAGGCGGCACTGGTGTGGCACAGGCGGCACTGGTGTGGCACAGGCGGCACTCGTGGGCACAGGCGGCACTCGTGGGCACAGGCGGCACTCGTGGGCACAGGCGGCACTTGTGGGCACTTATGGGCACAGGTGGCACTTATGGGCACAGGTGGCACTTATGGGCACAGGTGGCAGTGTTGTGGCACTGATGTGGCAGTGTTTTTACTTTTACTTTTTACTTTTGTGGCACTGGTGTTCACTGGTGTAGGACAGGTGGCACTGTTGGGGCACTTGTGGGGCACAGGTGGCACAGATGGCACTAGTGGGGCACAGATGGCACTAGTGGGGCACAGATGGCACTGCCTGGGGCACAGATGGCACTTCCTGGGGGACAGATGGCACTTCCTAGGGGACAGATGGCACTGCTGGGGCACTGCTGGGCACTGCTGGGCACTGCTGGGGACTGCTGGGGATTGCTGGGCACTTACTATTGATTTGAAAAATCTCTCTCCTCTCCTCTCACGCTGCAACGGTGTGAGGAGAGGAGAGAGATGACCTGCATCTGACCCAGCCGCAGGGTTTGTTTACAAATGTGATCGCGCCGTCATTGGACGGCGCGATCACGTGGTAAGGAGCCGCGTCCATTGGCTCCTTACCGCGAGTGCTGTTGCTGCGGGTCCCGTAGACCCGGCGAGCACCGGCGATCGCGTGTGCGCGCCCGCTCGGGCGCGCACAACGCAGTCTCTGGGAGGACGTACATTGACGCCCTCCTAGAGTACAGTAACCGCTCTGTAGCCGTATTTTGGCTATAGGGCGGTTACCAACTGGTTAAACCCAACGGTTCCAAAACAGAACTTCTCCTGTTTCACGCTAACCGGAAAAATCACCCCACGTCAACATGGACTCCCCCACTCATTCTGGGCAAAACCATCCCCCCTAGCACCAAAGTCAAAAGTCTCGGAGTCATTTTCAACACCTACATGACAATGGATGCACAAATAGGGTCAGTAGTCAGCGGATCCCACCATCTGCTGCGCCTACTATGCAGACTCGCCCCCTTTATCCCGACAGAAGACATTGCAGTCGTGGTGGGAACAATCATCAATTCCAGACTTGACTATGCGAATGCCCTCTATCTAGGACTCCCCAAATACCAAATCACTCGTCTGCAAGTCGTTCAAAATACGGCCGCTCGACTTGTGACTGGTAAAAAGCCATGGGAATCAATCTCACCTTCACTGAGATCCCTTCATTGGTTGCCAGTAAAAGACAGAATCACTTTCAAGGCACTCTGCCTAATACATAAGTGTATTCAAGGAAACGCTCCCCAATATCTATGCGAAAAAATAAAAGCCCATAACCCCAATCGCATTCTGCGATCCACCAATCAAAACCTACTCCAAATACCCAAAGCCAGATACAAGTCCAAAGGAGATCGAAGATTTGCAGTCCAGGGACCTCGGCTGTGGAATGCACTACCAACCACAATCCGACTGGAGTCGGACCACTTGGCCTTCAGGAGAAAGATTAAAACCCATCTCTTCTGAGGTCAAGGGGTTCCTTACCCATGAAATGGATACAGCGCCCAGAGGCGATTCAGTTTGCATGTGCTGTGCTTTACAAATTTCTCACTTACTCACTCATGCTCTGCCGGGGTTTTTCGCTTCCTCTGGATCAACTGTGGGTATAGAATTGGGTATATGGGATTGTGTGATATTTTTTTATTTTTTTTATGGTTGAACTAGATGGACTTGTGTCTTTTTTCAACCTGACTAACTATGTAACCTGTGAATACGTTTGCTGACAATTTAGGAATAGCTTTGTATATACTATAACATCTATCTTCTGGAGAGCATTTAAAGTGATATTAAAACCTTGGTTTAAAAAATTGTAGCGCTGGTCTCCCAATGATTCGGGCGCTATTGTAAATTTAGGGGTGTCTGAGCCAATAGTTGGGCTCAGACTTTGCTAATTCTATGTAAATTAGCCTCTGTTTTAGCTGTGGTTGTGCTCGGTATACATTTTCCCCTGTTGCCTGTAGGTGGCGTTACCACCTCAGGCTCATGTTGGAACTCGGGCGAACCATGGTGTGTTGAGTGACCCTTCTCAGCAGCAGCCCAGTGGGAGTGGTGCCCCGCTGTGCATGCTGGGAAGGGATATTTAAGGGGCAGACGTTGATTTTCGGGGTCCTTCGCTTCGAGGCCCTCCTGGCGCGAGGTGCATGTGTGATTTCAGTCCCGGGACCACGTTGGTCTGAGGCTGTGTTCCTATCAGGTAGGCCCAGCTATGCTGGCTGGGGCCTATGGTTCTACAAGGGATCTCAAGCTGTCCATCCAAGCGGGGGAAGCTTCTTAGTGAAGGAAACCGGGGGAGGACCTGCCCTGGAGGAGACAAGCAAAGCAAGCTGATGTCTCGGGATAGGCCTGGTGACCTCGTTAAGGAAAGGGATCCACTATGCAATTTGTCTTACAGTCCGCCGGATCGGCTTAAAGGCTCTTTTGCTGTAAGACAGGAAGTTCGGGACTAAAATCCTGTGGCAGAGGATTCCATTTTCTGTTTCTCAGATGGTCTGTGGCAGAGACTGTTTCCATACTGTCTGTGCATTATTCTGGCTGCTAGGCCATGTGAGAGGGGTCTATCCGGGTGAGCAATGCCCACTCAGGAGTCAGTGGCGAACAGTGGAACTTTGAATACTTTTTGTGCATTCTGTACCTCTTACCTGAACCTTCCCCTTCTCTCTATACTCTCTGCTTCCTTCACAAGTTTATGCAGCAAAAATAAAACCAACTTTGTGTGGACATGCAATTACTAAAGACTTTCTTCCCTAGACAACGAACTTAGAGGTAACGTGCAAAACCCAAATCTAAACCAGCAGCTCCTTCGGGGGTAGTGCTACAAAATAAATGGCAAACATGTCATACCTTCTTTTCTTTCTTTTTTTTGCACAGAGTGGCCCAGATCCTCCTCTTCTTAGGTCAATATAAAAAGAAATATATAAAGAGAAAAAGAGGGCGCACCGACCTTGTGCATTACCAAATATAAATTTTTATTAAAAAAGCTTTAACAGCAATAGTCATACTCACAAACAAACGAGATAGAGAAGGCTTGTCGGTACAACCGTGCTTTTAGATACCTGCAACCTGGACCAGATAGTGGGGGGACCAAATGGCATTGCAAACCGGCTTAAGTCACGTCAGCACTCCTGGCCCCTCCCTCCTGCCGAGTGCCTCCAGCAAGCAGCTTGCTATGGGGGCACCAGATCTAATCCGCTGCTCTGTGTGTACATTCAGACACAGGGCTGTGGCTCGGCCTTGCCCTCCCATCTCCTGATTGGCTCACTGGCTGTGGTTGACAGCAGTAAGAGCCAATGACTCCTGCTGCTGCCAAAAGCAAATCAGGAGTTTAAGTCCCCGCAGAGGCAATGCTCTCCTGGACATCGCTGGATCGAGAGGGGGCTCAGGTAAGTATTGGGGGGGGGGTGCTGCACACAGAAGTTTTTTTTACCTTCATGCATAGAATGCCTAAAGGTAAAAAACCTTGTGACTTTACAACCACTTTAAGAATGACATTGAGAATTTTCTAGGCACCTAAAAAGCATCAAACTACATTCAGCTGGTTGACAAACTTCTTACAGTATACAAGACCATAAAGTGCAGCATGTCACTGAAGATTAATTTTCTGCATTTTATGCTTGGACTTCTTTCTTGAAAATCTAGGTGCAGTCAATGGCGAAACATTGCCACAATAGAGAAATGGTATAATGGCAACTGTTATCCATCAATGCTGGTTGATTATTGTTGGCCTTTTTCACACTTTTTGGCCTTTTTCACATGGGTGTACTTAAACTTTAACCGCTTAAGCCCTGGACAATTATGCAGGTAAAGGACCAGGCCCCTTTTTGCAATTCAGCACTGCGTCGCTTTAACTGACAATTGCGCGGTCGTGCAATGTAGCTCCGAAACAAAATTGGCGTCCTTTTTTTCCCACAAATAGAGCTTTCTTTTAGTGGTATTTGATCACCTCTGCGGTTTTAATTTTTGGCATTATAAACAAAAATAGAGCGACAATTTAAAAAAAAACTGCAATATTTTTTACTTTTTGCTATAATAAATATCCCCCAAAAATATATAAAAAAACATTTTTTTTCCTCAGTTTAGGCCGATACGTATTCTTCTGCATATTTTTGGTAAAAAAAATACGCAATAAGCGTTTATTGATTGGTTTGCGCAAAAGTTATATCGTTTCCAAATAGGGGATAGTTTTATAGCATTTTTATTAATAAAAAAAAATGCACTGATTACTGTGAAAATGACAATGGCAGTGAAGGGGTTAACCATTAGGGGGCGCTAAAGGGGTTAAGTGTGTCCTATTGTGTGTTTCTTACTGTAGGGGGGCGTGGCTGGACGTGTGACGTCACTGATCGTCATTCCCTATGACAGGGAACAGACGATGAGTGACAAGCCACAGAGAAGAACGGGGAAGGTTTGTTTACGCTCACCTCTCCCCGTTCTTCAGCTCCTGTGACCCGATCGGGAAGCTCAGCGCGCTCGCGACCCACGGCTGGGCTCTTATAGGCGACATACCTGTACGTGCTTGTGCCGTTCTGCCGACGTATATCGGCGTGAAGGGGTCCTTAAAGCGGGGGTTCACCCTAAAAAAAAAGAAACATTTTGTCTACCATGCCATCCAGCATACTAGCGTCAGCTACAGTATGCCTTTATTTTATTTTTTTTCGCTGTACTCACAGTTTAATCCATTAGTTAAGTTTCAGACTCCCGCGGGGAGTAGGCGTTCCTATGAAGAGGGGAACATGATTGACGGCCGGCTATGGCGCGTCACGCTTCCCGAAAATAGCCGAAATAGGACTTGGGCTCTTCATAGCGCCTGCGCAGTCAGCTCCTAGTCTTTGCACAGGCGCTGTATAGCGCCGTGAAGAGCCGAGTCCTACCCTGGCTATTTTCGGGAAGCGTGACGCGCCATAGCCGGCCGTCAATCATGTTCCCCTCTTCATAGGAACGTCTACTCCCCGCGGGAGTCTGAAACAAAACTAATGGATTAAACTGTGAGTACAGCGCAAAAAAATAAAATAAAGGCATACTGTAGCTGATGCTAGTATGCTGGATGGCATGGTAGAAAGTTGTTTTTTAGGGTGAACCTCCGCTTTAAATGGTTAATGTGTGCAAGGGCCATGTTTGTCCAACGGGATGCACAGGTGTTCCATGCATCTGTGTGAAGGCAGTCCTATTCATGTCTATTGGTGCAGGTGCATGTTCCCAAAAGCAGACCATTTGGCAGACACAGCCCTCACATGGTTACATGCTTAATTATGCCCATGTGAATGAGGCCTTTGCCCTGGTGAACTCATGCAGGGTATCCAAAATATTATGTGATTGAATGCATTATAGTCAATAACTGTTAATTTTCATATTTCTCAAGATTCCTACGTGATACAGTCATTCTGAAAATATATTTGTGTTAAGTTTGATGGGGATCTGTCATAATCACCGAAGGTTTTTCAGAAAGCAAAACCTTTTGAAAGCCTTTTTTGTCGGGTGTATTTGGATATATGGATAAATCTATTGAAAATGTGGATCCAAACTAGAGTAGGAAGCCTGGTTGTTATACATGCTTTGGTCAGGGGAACCATGTAAAGGCATACATGAAAAAGACAGAAGTAGAAATGTTGGAGCTAATGTAATAATTTAGGCTGCTTACCCTCAGGTAGCCAGGAAGAGGGCAAAACAAACAGTTGAGCCGCATTTGTCGTTTTCCCTTAATCTTCCACCAACAAGCAAACTTGGGGCCTTTCATGTGAATACAAATGGCTGTGGACACAATGCTTTGCACAGTGGTGCAGAAAATTTAACACCAAATGCTGGCTTTCCCTCCCATGTTAGTGAATAGGGTTGCATTGCAAGTAGAAGCCAAATGCTTGGCGTGCAGTTGTGGCGTGGTCGCGCATTGCAAAAATAGCCATTTGACAATAGAAAAAAAGTCAAGAAAAAAATCAGGTATCAGAAAGTGGAAAGTGTAGCTTCCCAAATGACCGCAAACCTTCTTTTACCATATTCTTACAAGTGATCCACTGTGGATCACTTTTAAAGGAGTGGGCTTAGTAAATGCTGCTGCTAGTATGAAAGGAGCCATAATCTGTGCTGTCCAAAGAGCTGCCCTTGGCACAGTTTCCGTTCAACACACAATATTTGCTTTTGCTATTTTTATCTAAGACAAAGTGTGCTGGAATTTTGTCCTCTTTCACTTTCCTGGTATTGGAATCCTTGCTCTTTGCTGTCTGAGCAAACACGGGCAGTGCAGCCAGCGCTGTGTCTGACCACTGTGGAGTTCTGGTCGCTGGATATCTGCTTATCCTACCCACGTCGTCCTGTGCTGCACATTTGCCGGAGGCATTCCATCCAACATACCTAATCATGGTTCAGGTTGGCTGCAGTAGATATGCTGGCTTTTCCTAAAAATGTTGCTTGCCTGGTTATTTTTTAACTCATTGCTCTCTGAATCAGTGACCAAGAAAAAGCATGCAGAATTTTGCCATGTTGCTCTTATGACGGGTTTTCTTTAGGAAGTAAGGCCTCATGCACACGGACATGCTGAAAAGTCCATTGTGCGTACAATGTAATTCCCTAGCCACTTTTGTGTGTAAGGGTAGGCAGGTGATTAGTCATCAGGTTCTCTGTGTTTCCATTCTCGTTGGGCTCCAAGCAAGGGTCACATGAGAGACCTATTCCAGGGTGAGTTCTTCTTGGCTATGCTAGGCATCTTGTACAGGGTCACTTTACTAAACACAGGGTACCCTTTTGCTTTCTGCCACCCTGGGACAAGGCTAAGGCTGCTGTGGGGGAATACTCAACCTTATGGGGGGCCTCTCGGTTCCTCCTGACACCTTCTCTGTAATCTGCACGTTATGTTAAAGGGTATAATACTGCTCTCCATCCAGTAGGGGGGAAGCATTGTATATATGTTGCTCAATCCATCCTCATGGGACTCTTATACTGACAGGTTAGAGTTTTTCCTAGATGCTAATAAGGTGGCCGATGCTGAGCAGAAGAGAGCTGTGTTACTGAGTGTTATTGAATCTAAGACTTTGGATATTGTCCACCCACTGATATCTCCTGCTAAACCAAAACACTGCCCATATTAGGAAATACTGGCCATGATAAAATAATTTTTCACCCACTGCATCTGAAACAATAAGGCGTTTCCATTTCAACAGACAAAACCAACAACCGGGTGAGAGCATTGCATCATATATTGTAGAACTGTGCAAGCTATATAAAAAAATTGAATTTTGATGCTAGTTTAGAATTCTTGCTAAAGGACAGGCTAGTATGTGGAGTACAAGATGAAGCACTGCAGAGGAGACTTCTAGCCAAACAGAACTTAACTTTTATTACTGGAAGCGTTGGCATATGAGGCTGCATACCTTCATTCAAAGGAAAATGTAATCTTCCTCCAGCAAAGTTAATTTACCAGATATAACTCAAGTGGCAAAGGTAAATGTTAAATCAAAGGACTTTCCACCACACACTGATGTCACCACAGTACCATTTACAGGGAAGTTTTACAGCTGTGTCGGGAAACACAGGTGTAATATATGTAGTTTTAGAAATGCAGTTTGTCACACGTGCAAACGTAGAGGTCACATACAAACAGTCTGTCAGACTAAAGATCAGTCTACAAATGTGAATGCAATACCAATGGCAGCACACTCCATTATTGCGCCAATTGTTGTTCTGAATGATGAAACCTCTACAGGTGTTTATACAAATGACTATGTGTATAAAATGAAAAACTCTTCATCAGGGCTGAAGATTTACACCAAATTTGTGTTACAAGACGGTCCATGCAAAATGGAAGTAGATTCAGGGTGTGAATATTCCTTGATTTCAGAAGAAACATTTACCCTGTGATATCCAGTTGGTAGACTACAACAAACAAGCTGTGGAAGTTGAGGATGCTTGCTTTGTCCCAGTGAAATATGGAAATTTCAGAGGATGCTTACTCTTAATTACTAATGGACAAAGAGCAAGTTTGCTGGGTAGAGAGTGGTTTGAACCCCTTGGAATTTCATTATCGGGAGTTCATAATGTATCTCCAGTTACTCTACAGAATGTGATAAAAGACTTTAGTGTAGTTTTTAAAGAAGGCTTTGGCATGTATAAAGGACCTCCTGTTTCTTTCAAATTAGACCATACAGTAACCCCAATTCGTATGAAACCGTGCAAAGTTGCATTAGCTCTCAGACCAAAAATTGATGCTGAGATTACACGTTTTGTGGAGCAAGGTATACTTGAACCTGTAACACACCCTAAGTGGTGTGCCCCAATAGTTTCAGTATCGACGCCAAGTGTTGACGTTTGAATTTGTCCTGACTATAAATGTACAATCAACAAAGCACTGCAGGAACATCCCTATCAAATTCCAGCTGATTCTAACTTTGAAGCTATCCATAAAGCTCCATTCCCAACAAACAAACAAGAGCTACAAGCTTTCCTAGTGTTACTTAATTTTTACCATTCTTTTCTACCTGACAAAGCCACTGTTGCTGAACCCCTGCATCATTTACTAAATAAAGATGTTCCATGGAAGTGGACTGATGTTCATTCTACAGCTTTCAATGCTGCAAAAAAGCTGTTATCCTCTGACAGTGTACTTGTACACTATTAGCCAGATTCTTAAAGACTTACGACAGCGTATCAGTAGATACGCCGTCGTAAGTCCGAATCCGCGCCGTCGTATATTTAAGCGTATTCTCAAACTGAGATACGCTTCTCTGTTGCCAAGATACGACCGGCGTAAGTCTCCTACGCTGTCGTATCTTAGCTGCATATTTACGCTGGCCGCTAGGGGCGTGTATGTTGATTTACGCCTAGAATATGTAAATGAGCAAGATACGCCTATTCACGAACGTACTTGCGGCCGCTACGCTGTTCACGTAAGGCATTTTTCAGGCGTAAAGATAAACCACCAAAAAGATGGCACAGCCCATGCAAGGTATGGACGTCGGAACAGCCATAGAATTTTATGTCGTTTACGTAAGAGTACGTCGAAAGCAAGGAGTATTTGCGACGGGATTCTGAGCATGCGCCGTACCAACGGCCCTCATTTACATGGGGTCACGGGTAACTTACATGGAGCACGCCCCCTACCTGCCTATTTTGAATTAGGCGGGGTTACGCCGGGCCATTTGCGCTACGCCGACGTAACTTAGGAGGCAAGTGCTTTGTGAATACAGTACTTGCCTCACTATGTTACGTCGGCGTAGTGCAAATGGGATGCGCTACGCCGGCATAAAGATACACGGCTCTACGTGAATCTGGCCATCTGATTTACTATGAGCTGTTTTGAGTCATGTTTTGGAAACTGGTGTTGAGGCTCCTATTGCATTCATTTCAAGGACCTTGTCTACAACAGAGAGGAATTATGCTCAAATTGACAAGGAGGCTTTAGCTATTGTGTCCGGGCTAAAGTTTCATGGCTTTTTGTATGGGCGGAGGTTTACCATTGTAACAGACCATAAGTCTTTGCTGGGTCTGTTCACCAGTACTCTCATTCCTCAAATTCTTTCCCCATGAAGGCTCAGATGGTTACTCATGCTGAATTCCTATGACTGTGATTTTAAATATTGTCCTGGCAAGAATATCACTCATGTTGATGGGTTGAGCCTGTTGCTTTTGTTTTCTCCTGATTTCCTTGTCCCTTCTGTGCCTGAGGTTCACATGTTGGAATCCATTCCAAACCCTCCGTTACATGCTAGAGACATTGCTGGTATGACTGCTAAAGATATTGTGCCGGCCTGTGTGCTCAACTGGGTGTGGAGGGGATGGCCCAAATCAAAAGTTAAAGAGAAGTTCAAACCATTTTTAGTGCGCCAACATGAACTGTCTATTATGGGGAAACAGAGTGGTAATTCCAAAGACAGGACAAGCTCAAGTACTACATGCTCTCACGAAGGACATCCATGAAAGCGTTAGCAAGAAGTTATGTTTGGTGACCTGAAATGGATGAAGTTATTGAGAAGTGGGTACAGAACTGTATACCATGTCAATCCACCCGTCATACTCCACCTAAAGCCTCAGTACATCCCTGGGAAGTGACTAGGTCAAGGTTGCATATAGATTTTGCAAGGCCTTTTCATGGACAGATGTTTTTTATAGTTGTCTATTCCTTCTTAAAATGGCTGAAAGTTGTATCAATAACATCCCCTACCTCAGCCACTGTCATAAGAGTTTTAAGGAGTCTGTTTGCTACACATGGGTTGCCAGATACAATTGTGTCTTACTGTATAATGGAACGCAATTCACCTCCTCAGAATTCAAAACCTTTATGGCAAGCTATCTTATTCGACGTGTTACAATTAGGGATGAGCTACATGTTCGAGTCAAACTCACGTTCGACTCGAACATCGTATGTTTGACCGTTCTTCGAAATACGAACGTTACGGGCCGTTCGCGCCAAATTCGAGTGGCGTGTCACGGCCCATAATTCACTGCAGCATCGCAGTGCATTGCTGGCTGATGATTGGCCAAGCATGCACTATGACCCACATTAGAAAAAGGTTATAAGAAACTGCGCTAGGATAACTAAAAATAATGATGGCCTGAAGCTCTACAGAGGTAAGCAGCAACTAACCTAAAAAGATAACAGTGTAAAGAAGTGAGAAAAATATATATAGTTGCGCTAATATCAAAGGAAACCTTTGTGAAGAAGGTGACCATAAATGTGAAAATTACATGGATAAACATGAATTGAATAAAATTAAGATTCCTGTTTACATAAACAATACACAAACGTAAAATTAACAAATCATGAAATAGGCCATAATGTAGACCCAGCAGACACGACAGAGCACTGCATCCATAGCGATGATACGATGTGATGATACGACAAACTCCTCAGCATAAACGTCAATTGGTATGGTATCATGCAAAGAAAGCAGATGCCTCGATAGTGTAAAACCAATGACTTTTATTAAAATATAAAACAAACAGTAAAAAACTCACATCGACGTGACTTATCACGAAACGCGTTGGGAGGAATGAGCAGCTTGCTGATGTCATCACCCTCATCTGCTCGGTTTCCTATACAGAGGGGTTTTCCTGTTTGCGTCCGGCCGGCTCTTCAGGATTAAGGCTGTTCTTACACTTACGAAATGTGAGTTTTTTTACTGTTTGTTTTATATTTTAATAAAAGTCATATCATCACATCGTATCATCGCTATGGATGCAGTGCTCTGTCGTGTCTGCTGGGTTTAACACTCATGCTGGTTCTGGAGTTTGTCGTATGAGGAGCTTGTCGCATCATCACATCGTATCATCGCTTGCAGTGTTCAGTCGTGTCTGCTGGGTTTAACACTTATGCTGGTCTTGGTCCTATATCACAAGGGACCTTTGGCTCTGGTAAGCAGTTTTTACCTACACTAG
The DNA here is from genome assembly GCF_905171775.1 of Rana temporaria. Classification (NCBI taxonomy): domain Eukaryota; kingdom Metazoa; phylum Chordata; class Amphibia; order Anura; family Ranidae; genus Rana; species Rana temporaria. Next base: position 33,871,070 of record NC_053498.1, read on the forward strand.
GGTGGTGGAATTCACTTAAAGTTGCGGATCTTGAGAAGAGAAGAAAGAGCAGCTTTCAATTTTACTTGTAGTGCAACCATATGGACCTTTTTCACTTACTGTGTTTTTAGGTTTTGCCCAATGTAGGGCTCATAGTTCATGTTTTGTTCACAACAATTTATGATCCTTAATTGTTTTTTGCACATAGGTCTACATTATGGCCTATTTCATGATTTGTTAATTTTACGTTTGTGTATTGTTTATGTAAACAGGCATCTTTATTTAATTTAATTCATGATTCATGTTTATCCATGTAATTTTCACATTTATGGTCACCTTCTTTTACAAAGGTTTCCTTTGATATTAGCGCAACTATATATATTTTTCTCACTATGACCCGCATGCTTGGCCAATCACAGCTTGCAAAAAACGGAGAGCCATAATTGGCCAAAGCCAAGGTGGCTTTGGCCAATTATGGCTCAGGGGGTTTAGTACACGCCCCACACTATAAAAGGCCACCTGGAAGTCTGCCTTGTGTAGTGTGATGTGGTGGTTAAGAGTGGACAGAGCGAGAGAGAGAGTGTCATTTTTTTAAGTTAGATAGAGCAGGCAGGCAGGCTAGTCAGTTAGAGTTAGTGTGTAGAGGATATATATGAATCCCAGGTGTCAGCAGGTATTGTCAGTATTTGTGCAGCTACATCTCCCTGCAGGTCATTAGTATGTCTGGAAGGGCAACAAGGAGAGGCAGAGAGTCGCGAGCCTATAAAAAAAAGGCAAGCAGGCTCTGCGTCTAGAGGCAACAGTGTTGGTCGTGGACACGGTGCATCCTCATCAGCACGTGGCCGTGGGGCACGCTCATCCTTTTTTTCAACTGCTGACTTTTCAGTTGATAGATTCTGCCCCCTTCCGTGAGTTTGTGTAATGTGCGGTACCTCAGTGGCAAGTTCCCAAACGCCACTTTTTCTCACGGAAGGCGTTTCCGGCTCTCTACCGGCATGTGGAAGGCAATGTCCATGCCTCACTGGATAGGGTGGTCAGTGGTAAGGTGCATATTACCGCTGACTCATGGTCCAGCAGGCATGGACAGGGACGTTACCCATCTTTCACGGCACATTGGGTGACTCTGCTGGCACCTGGGAAGGACGCAGGACAAGATACCGTATTGTTGGAGGTTGTTCCGCCACCAGGCCTCCAAAATGCTACTACTGGTTGTGACACACGTCTCTCCCCCACCCCCTCCTCTTCTTCCTCTGTGGCCTCTTCCTGTGCTGATGTGTCCTCGTGTCAGAGAACCAACCGTGGAAGGACTGGCAGACCTGTCTTGGCCGGACCAACGAGCACAGTGCGCATGCGCGCGCAAACGCGCACAATGCGCATGCGCGCACATACGGGCAACAACACCGTAAATGCAGTGTTCTTTACTGCGCACGCGTGCGCCATTACGCACGCAACGCGGGCGGGACTTCTGTCGTCAGTGCCCTATTTAAAGCTTGCTGCAGCAGTCACCAACTGCTGCATGATCTTCAGCCTTCGATGTGATCCTGAGTTCTTGTTCCTGTTCTCCTTGTATTCCTGTTGACGACCCGGCTTGCCTGACCAGACTTCTCCGTGCATGACCCCTGGCTGGTCTCTCGGCTTATCCTTTGTCCTGTTCCTGTCTGCTGGATCCAGTGTATGACCTCGGCTTGCCTTCTGACCTGTTCCAGTCACTTCCTGCTTTCTGTGTATGACTACCGGCTTGGCTCCCGAATCCGCCCCTGGGTTTCCTGCCAGTCTACCTCATCTGTTACTTCCGTGGTACCCCTGCCTGACTGCGTATCCTGGTCTTCATCGGATCTCCAACATCTACTCAGCAAGTCGCAGCTGGCAACTCCTGCATCTCTGGGCATAGCACCCCCTGTGTCACCTCCAGGGGGCGTTCTGCACTTAGTCACAAGGGAAGCCCTCTCAGCACTTCGGCCTCTGGTAAGGTACATGACACCTCGGAACCAGCGGTGCTCCATAGGTGTTCAAGGGGCTACGCAGGTACACAGGCAAAGAGATGCAATGCGGTGCTTGAGCTGGTGTGCTTGGGGGACAGGAGCCACACTGGGGCAGAGGTTCTGTCAGCTCTGCAGGGGCAGGCTCAAAGGTGACTGATGCCACGCCAGCTTAAGCCAGGAATGGTGGTTTGTGACAATGGTACCAACCTCCTCTCCGCCCTGCGACAGGGACAACTGACCCATGTGCCCTGTTTTGTTCATGTCCTTAACTTGGTGGTGCAGCGGTTCTTGGGCAGGTACCCGGGCTTTCAGGATGTGCTAAAGCAGGCCACGAAACTGTGTGCATTTCCGACGGTCATATAATGCCAGTGCTCGGCTGGCAGACCTCCAAAAGGAATACAACCTGCCCAAGAACCGCCTAATCTGTGACATGCCCACCAGGTGGAACTCTACGTTGGCCATGCTGCTGCGGCTGCACACGCAGCAGAGGGCCATTAATGAGTATCTGTGCCAATATGGCAGCAGGACAGGGTCAGGGGAGCTTGTTTTTTCCCCCCATGCCAGTGGGCCATGATCAGGGATGCATGCACTGTCCTGTCACCATTTGAGGAGGCCACGAGGATGGTGAGCAGTGACAGTGCATGCATCAGTGACACTGTCCCTCTTATTCACCTGTTGGAGCACACGCTGCATGGAATAATGGACAGGGCCCTTGAGGCAGAACAGAGGGAGGAAGAGGAGGACTTTCTTACCTCTCAAGGCCCCCTTTATCCAGACAGTGTTCCTGCTTGCCCGCCTATCACACAGGAAGAGGATGAGGAGGAGGAGGAGGATTGTGTCAGCATGGAGGTGGAGCCTAGCACTCAGCATCAGCAGCAGTCTTCAAGGGATCAATTACAGTCCCAAGAAACCCATGGACTTGTACGTGGCTGGGACGAGGTGGCTGCGGATCCTGTCATCCTTAGTGACCCAGAGGACTCCGCCTTAAATGCCTCAGTAAACATACGCTGTATGGCCTCCCTGATCCTGCAAAGCCTGCGGAAGGATCCTCGTATTCTTGCTATCAAGGAGAGGAATCATTACTGGCTGGCAACCCTCCTTGATCCACGTTACAAGAGTAAGGTTGCGGACCTTATCTTGCCGGCGCAGAGGGAGCAGAAGATGAAACATCTTCGGAAGGCCTTGCAGAAAGGTCTGTGCAATGCGTTCCCAGAGACTGGGAGGTTACAAAATCCTGGTCCTGGACAACGTGTTGCTAAGGCTTGGGTCAGTCACAGAAAGAGCGGTGGAGAAGGTGGCCGTCTGACCGATGCGTTCAGACAATTTTTTAGTCCGCAGGCCCAAGGTATGACAGGTTCCAGCAACCATCGCCAGCGTCTGTTTTACATGGTGCGGGAATACCTAGGGGCAAGATCAGACTTGGACACCTTTCCCACCGAAAATCCTCTGGCTTACTGGGTCTTGAGGATGGATCACTGGTCAGAGCTTGCAAAGTACGCAATTGAGCTACTGGCCTGTCCTGCATCCAGCGTTCTTTCAGAACGCACATTCAGTGCTGCTGGAGGCTTTGTAACCGATCACAGGGTGCGCCTCTCCACCGACTCGGTCGATTGACTGATCTTCATAAAAATGAATCAGGCTTGGATCACCACCAGCTACCAAGCACCTGATGCTGATGTAACTGAATAATTTTTTTTTTAAATGTCAGATCCCTTCAAGACTGCCTATGCTGATGCTGAGTGACTATCCTGTTATGCTGAGTGACTATCCTTTTCCTCCTCAATGATCATGCTGTAAGAACATTTTTGGTTCTGGGCACCGCCACCAGTGGCTAAAGCCCAATTTTTATGCCCCTGTTTAACAGGGGCGTGTAATTAAAATTGTGATGCAATACTTTGCAGCAGGGCTTATTACTGCGCTCCAACTAGAGTATCTGTCAGGGATCAGATGGGAGACTGATTTGATGAGGTCGGCCTCTCTTATATCTCCTGTCCTGGCTCCACTGAAGGTGAGACAGAGGAAGCCGAAGGACAAGAGGGACACGAGTGCCTGGAGCAGGAGGTCCCGGGAAAACAGCATGGCAGGGTTCAGCGGCCTGGCGCAGACTGTGATGAGCTGCGCAGGAACAGGTAACAGCCAGGCAAGTAACCAAGGGTTAACAGCAACCAGGAACATAGACAGGAGCAAGGTCTCAGGGATAGCCAGGTTCGTCAGCAAGCGGGCAGTGAGGTACCAAATCATAGACAGAGCCAGAGTCAGGAACGGAGCCGGGTCAGGGATGGGCATCAGTACAGGAACAGAACACAGAGCCAAGGTCAAGAGCAAGCCGGGTCAGAATACTGGGAAGACACACAGGATCAGAGCAAGATTCAGGAACACAGCTGAAGATCAGTCAGCAAAGCAAAAGTGCCCAGACTCCCTTTAAATAGGCTGACTGGCGCCAAACGGGATTAGGCTCGTACGTGTGCACGCATGATCGAGTCTGTGCGCATGCGTGCCCGCAATTGCGAGCTCTGGCACGCATGCGCGCGCCTGTGTGACCTTCTATGGCAAAGGCTATGCGCTTGCGCACGTCTGTGTGCAAAACGTCTCACAGGAGTTCCCTGACATTGCCCCCCCCCCTTAGGGGCAGCCTCCGGATGACCACAAGAGACCGTTTTTCAGGATGAAGCCGAAGGTAGGCCTGTTTCAACCGGGGAGCATAAACATTGGAGGCTGGTTCCCAGGAGTTATCCTCAGGGCCATAACCCTTCCATGTAATGAGGAACTGAGTCCGACCTCCCGTCTTCCTACAGTCCAGAACAGCCACAACCTCATATTCTTCACTTCCTTCAACCAGTAGTGGGGCAGGGGCTTCGGTGCCACGATTTGGGAAGGGGTTAGAGACCATAGGCTTGAGCAGCGAAATGTGGAACACAGGATGAATCTTTAAACTGCTTGGCAAGGATAATTCAAAAGCCACAGAATTGATCCGTTTTTTTATTGGAAAAGGACCCAAAAATTTTGGGCCAAGTTTCTTCGAAGGGCATTTCAGCTTTAGGTTAGCTGTGGACAGAAAAACCCTGTCTCCTGGCTTCAAGTTCAGGTTCCCTCTTCTCTTCCTTTCAAACTTCTTGTTAGCCGCCTGTGACTTTGGAGTTGATTATTGGTGGTAAAAAAGTCCAGTCTTTCTTGCACAGCTGGTACAGAAGACTCCATGGGTACATCGGGTAGAAAGGAAGGGTGATACCCATAATTAACATAGAAGGGTGACTGATAGAAGAATGAACAGAATTATTGTACGCAAATTCTGCCAAGGGGAGTAGGGACACCCAATCATCCTGAGAGAAGGATGACAAACAAGTATTGCTCCAGGGACTGATTAGTCCTTTCAGTCTGACCATTGGTCTGCGGGTGATAAGCAGATGAAAGACATAGTTCAATCCTTAAGGCTTTACATGGGGCCCTCCAAAATTTGGAGGTGAACTGTACCCCACGATCTGAGGTTATGCTTGCTGGAATGCCATGCAGTCTCACAATCTCCTTAACAAATGCAGAAGCGGTTTCAGAGGCAGAGGGGGTTCCTTTCAGAGGTACAAAATGGGCCATTTTTGAAAAACGATCCACTATAACAAAGATGGTGGTGAATCCTTCGTGCGGGGGGAGTTCCACAATAAAATCCAAGGAAATCATGTTCCAAGGTTTTCCAGGTACAGGAAGAGATTCTAACAACCCCCAGGTCTTGGCACGATCAGACTTGTTTCTGAGACATACGGAGCAGGACCTTACATAATCTCTACAATCTTTCAATAAATCAGGCCACCAAAAGGAACGGGACACTAGGTCAGAGGTCTTGTGAATTTCAAAGTGTCCGGCAAGTGGATGGTCATGGCATTTCTTGAGGATGTGAACTCTAAACTGCTCAGGAATAAAAATTTGCTCCTTGTGGAAGAAGAGCTCATCCTTTGGTTGAAGATGCAGATCCAGAGGAAGGGGATGATTAGCAACTGCCTCCTTGAATGAATGAATGAATGAAAAACTTATATAGCGCGGCACATGCGAACTGAATCGCCTCTGGGCGCTTGATGTTTCCTGTCTCATGACATCAAAAGAGCAGAGTTTTGATCTGTCTTCTGAAGGTCAGGTGGTTTTCCTCCAACCGAACGCTGGTTGGTAAAGCGTTCCATAGTCTCGGACCTTGAAAAGCAAACCTTCTTTCTCCTTTGGACTTGTATTTGGTTTTTGGAACCTTGACCAGATTTTGGTCAGTGGATCGCAGAATGCGATTAGAATTGTGAGGTTCTATCTTGTCGCAAAGATATTGCGGCGCCTTCCCATGGATGCACTTATGTGTCAGGCAGAGTGCTTTAAATACAATTCTGTCTTTTACTGGCAACCAGTGAAGAGTTCTCAGCGAAGGTGAGATTGATTCCCATGTCCTTTTCCCAGTCACCAGTCTGGCGGCTGTATTCTGTACGACTTGCAGACGAGCGATTTGGTACTTTGGGAGCCCGAGGTAAAGGGCATTTGCATAGTCCAGTCTGGAATTCACGATTGTTCCCACCACGACTGCTACGTCTTCTTTGGGGATAAATGGAATAAGTCTGCGTAGTAGGCGCAACAAATGGTGCGATCCGCTGACTACTGACCCTATTTGTGCGTCAATTGTCATGAAGGTGTCAAAAATGACTCCTAGACTTTTGACTTTGGAGCTAGGGGTGATGCTTTGGCCCAGAATGGGCGGCGGTGTCCAGGTTGTTGCCAGTTGACTCTTTCGGCTGGCGTGAAACATAAGAAGTTCTGTTTTGGAACTGTTGAGTTTAAGATAACTCTTAGTCATCCAGTTTTCTATCGAAGAGAGGCATTTCTCTAAACTGAGATGATGATCCTTTTTGTTGCAGATGCGAAAATACAGTTGCGTATCGTCTGCATAAGAGTGATAAAGTAGTTCTTGGCTACTGATAATATCAAAGAGAGGGCGAAGATAGATGTTGAACAGTACCGGTGACAGGCGGGATCCTTGGGGGACTCCGCATGGCACCGTGCGTTTTTCCGACGTGAAAGATCCCAGTTTCACTGTTTGTGATCGGTTTTCAAGAAAGGAGGAAAACCATGGTAAATCACCTTCTGCGATTCTGGCTACCTCGGCCATTTGTAACATTTTGTGGTCTACTGTGTCAAAGGCTGCGCTTAGGTCCAGCAGAACCAGGAGACAGGATTCTCCCTCGTCTGCGGCCTCGAGGGCATCGTCCCATATTTTGAGTAAGGCCGTTTCTGTCCCGTGTCCAGGACGGAAACCTGATTGAAATGGATCGAGTAGATTGTGGGTATCCAGATGCTGTTGCAGCTGTTGTACCACTATTTTCTCCATTATCTTGGAGAGAATATTTAGGCCTGTTATGGGGGGGCGGTGAGTTGGGTCCTTGGGATCCAAGTTAGGTTTTTTCAAGATGGGCTGGATTGTGCCCTCTTTCAGCAGGGATGGCACTATGCCTTCCTTAAATGACTGATTTATAAGCTGTGTGATGGGAGGCGCCAGAATGTCGGCGCATTCCTTCAGCAGCTTGGTGGGAATGATGTCATTGGGTGCTGTGCTGCTCCGCAACGCACCAATGATATTTTTGGTGGTATCGATGGAGATGGGTTCCAGAGTGAACTTAGTTGATTGTAGAAGGTTTCTGTTGGTGTTTTGTAGTTGATTGAAGAGGGGGCTGAGGGGGGTTTTATTTTGCAGAATACTTACCCGGATTCTTTCGATTTTTGTCGATGAAGAAATCCGATAGTTCATTACAGAACTCTTGGCTGTCTGAATTGGGGACTTCAAGACATCCCGGATTCATGGTCTGGGTGACCATCTTGAAGAGTTCTCGGGGGCGGTTCATGGCGCTGTTAATCGTCATAGAAAAATGATTTTTCTTGGCTTTGAAGATTTCTTTATGATATCGTGTTGTTATTGCCTTGTAGATGATGAGGTGATCTTCTGAAGGGCTTCTTTTCCAGGCGGCTTCCGCCCTTCTGCGCTCTTGCTTCAGTAGGGACAGCTGGTTGTTGAACCAGCCGGACTTTTTTTTCCGGATGCGGACTTTGCGTTTCGGTGCTACTAAGTCGGCTGACTGTAGCAGAGCTGCATTTATGGCATCCAGTGTATCTGAGGCTGTTAACTGAGGATGAATAGTTTCGATTCGGTTTCCCAAGGTAGATTTGAAGAGTTCCGAATGGAGCTTCTTCTGAGATCTAGCCCAGTGTATTGTCACCGGCTTGGGTGCTTTTATAACTGGTGGAATTTTGGAAATTATGAAACTAATTGCATGGTGGTCTGTCCATGGCAAAGGTTCATTTCCCAAAATGTTTATTTTCAGATTTTGTCTGAAAATTAGGTCGAGTGTGTGACCTGAAGCATGCGTGGGTCCGCATATAAGTTGCTGTAGTCCTAATCCTTCCAGGTGATCAATACAGGCGTCCGCAATGGGATCCTGTGAGGAGTTGGCCCACAGATTGAAGTCCCCGAGCAGTAAAAGATGTTTGCTGTTAAGGGTATAAGTGGATATGAACTCCGTTAATGATGGTAGAAGCTGCGATTTTGGCCCAGGTGGCCTATAGCAGAGGAGAATGTGAACAGTCTCCTGGGGGTTAGTTTGAAGTTGAAGAGTAAGGGTTTCCATAAATGGAAGAGGATTTTAAAGGACCGGCTTAGTGATTGCAATATGAAACTTATGGATCACCGCCAGGCCTCCTCCTCTTTGCCCTATTCTGTTTTCCGTTATAATTCGATAATTTTCTGGCACCAATTCTCCAAGAATGGTGTTGCAGTCGTCTGAAAGCCAGCTTTCTGTGATAAAGAGGCAGTCTAGATCGTTTTGTAGTAAGAAATCGAGGATTTCTGATCGGTGTTTTACTGCCGATCTTGTGTTGATCAAAGCACATGATATGTGCTTGAGCTGGGTTAAATGGTTGAAATTTTTGATGGTCGATCGAATCTCAAAAGTTGGTCTATTTTTAAGGCCTTTTTGGTGACGGCTGGTAATACTGTTGCGAATTGTCTCAGACCCCAAATCGTTTCTGCAGAGTATCGCAGTTTAACCATTGTTGCCAGTCACCGGGGGGGGGGGGTTAATTGCAATAGAGGGAAGATTCGCTGAATCCTCTCGCTTGGCCTTGGTCCAGAGGAAGGCAAAAAAACCCTGGCAGTGCTAAGCCAATGTGCTGCCGCAGGGAAAAAAATTCCTTCCTGATCCCTGAAAGGCGATCGGACGAAACCCTGGATCAAGTACTGTTTGGAATGGGGGGGGGGGGGAGAAGGGTGTCACTGTAGCTGAGGAGTTCCAAGATGGCCGCCGACCGGGCCACAGGCCTCAGATTTGGGGGCTGTTTGGCTTGGTGGGTATGAGCTGGTTGTTAATCCAGGGGAGGATGAGATTCTCCCCTGGAAAATTTCCAGGCTGTCAGTGCTCCTTTTTGCGGCGCGCCGCTAGGCCGCGGCTGAAGCCGCGGTCTTTCCTAATTGCGGCCGCAAATAAGGCCTGGTCTGGTCTGGCGCGGATGCGGGAAAGAGCCGCAGATCGCCAGAAAAAAACGCTGCTATGCGCGGCGGGTGGCCGGGGTGATTATGGGTGACTGATTGCGGCTCTAAGAGAAGGTAAACAGCCGCAATTTTGATCGCTGGAGTGGCTGTCCTGAAAAGGACGGTCACTAGCGATTCCTGGGGGTGGAAAGATGGCCCTGAAAGACAGGGTTCTTACCTGAAGAGAGGGGCCCACGAAGGGAAGAAAGGAGCCGGTCCTTTGGGCTGCAAGTTGATTCATGCAGCAAAGATTGTAGGAGCCTGCCTGCCTGTCTGCGGTGTCTAGCTGGCTATCTGTCTGGTCCCTGGAGAGAGCAGACTCGTCGGGAAGCGTCCTACTCCCTCACTGAACTGACACTGACTGAGCATGTCCCAAATGTGATGTCCCAAATGTCCTTGATTTGGGACATCACATCTGCCTGCAGAAGTAGAACGTTTTTGGCAGGTAAAATCATGTCAGGTTCAGGAGGTGGGGCCGACTCAGAGAACATGCGCGAGAGCGCATCGGGTTTACTGTTCTTGGATCCGGAAGGTAAGATGAAAAGTGAAGCATGAAAAGAATAGTGCCCATCTGGCCTGTCGGGGTCTTAGGCGTTTGACAGTTCTTAAATATTCCAAGTTTTTATGATCGGTAAGAATAAGGATAAGATGCGCAGCCCCTTCCAACAGATAGCGCCATTCCTCTAGGGCGGCTTTGATGGCTAATAGTTCACGATCCCCCACGTCATCATTCTTTTCATAAGAGTTCAGTTTCCTAGAGAAGAAGGCAATCGGATGGAGTAAAGCTTTAGCCCCCTGTCTTTGGGATAGTATAGCCCCAACTGCCGTTTCAGAGGCGTCTACCTCGAGCACGTAGGCCAGAGCAGGGTCAGGGTGTCTTAGAATGGGGGCAGAAGTGAACAAAGTCTTTAATCTTTCAAAGGCATCCTGTGCCTCGGGAGTCCATTTGAAAGAAGTATGTTGTTTAGTCAACTGGGTGACAGGAGCAATGATGCCGGAAAAGTTTTTAATAAATTTGGCTATGAAATAGCTATGAGTAAGCACTGATTGTAGTGCGCAACATCAGCTGTATGCCCCTGTCTTTGCTGTGATGTATGGTGTTTGATAACTTTTATCAATAAAAGGCAACCAAGAAGGTTTTTCCAGAGTGCGGCTGTCCAAACATTTCTTTCTACAATAGCAGATCACAAAGGCATGGACATTCCCGGGGCAATCAGCTCGGCTTCCTCAGACTGGAATGAAGATGGAACTTCAATGGAGGGCCATGGATTCACGGTATCCCAGACGGATGTCCAAACTGCTCTCAAATGGATGTGGAGCGATGGAAATGAACCCCTTAGGGGTAGGATGACATAGAAACGAGGACTCCAAACAGCATTTGTGGGAGAGAAAGAAAACACAGCCCCAATGGTGCAGGTAAAAAAATATAGGTTTTATTGAATAAAACCAAAATACATATAAAAAGTGATCACAGTATATAAAAGGGGGCAATATGGGAAATGGTAAAAACCAAGCCCTACGCGTTTCGTCCTAGAGGGACTTCAACTGGGGCATCGATGGATGCCCCAGTTGAAATAACCGTTATTTTGTTAAGATCTCGATAATCCACACAGGGTCTGAGGGTATGATCCTTCTTTTCGACAAAGAAGATGCCTGCCCCTGCAGGAGATGTGGAATGTCGGATGAAGCCCTTCTCCAAATTTTCGTCAATGTAGTGACGGAGGGCTTCTAATTCGGGCTCAGAAAGAGGATAGATGCAGCCAAACGGATCTCAGCTCCGGGCAACAGTTCTTTGGGGCAATCATAGGCCCGGTGAGGAGGTAGAGAGGCTGCATTCTTCTTGTTGAAGACATCGAGAAATTTGTGATAGACTGCAGGAACAAGTTTTGAGGTTTCTGGATCAGACTGGATGGCCAGGAGAGGTGTAGTGGTGCGTACTTTGTGCGAAATACAGTGTACCAGGCAGTAAGATGAAGAGAAAGGACCTCCCCTGTAACCCAATTGATGCTGGGATTATGTGCCTTCAGCCAGGGCATACCCAAGATGATGGGGAACAAGGGTGACGAGATGACATCTAGACGTAGGAACTCTTGATGACTGGTAGAAGAAAGGCAGAGGATGGGGACCGTTTCCTGTGTTACTGGGCCAGACTTGATACCAGAGCCATCAGCAAGGTGTACCACGAACCCTTGTTTTTTGGTATTAAGAGGGAGATTGTGTTGAGCTGCGAGTCCACAAAGCAGCTGCAGGCACCAGAGTCTATGATTGCAGAGACAGAAATGGTTTTCTCAGCAAGCTGTAGATGGAAAGGAAGAGTTAGGTGAACCTGGTCAGGTCCGGGTGGATGCATCGTGTGGATCCAGTTACTAGGGGATTTGTGTGGCCGTACAGGACAGCTGCGCAAATAGTGACCGGCATCACCACAGTAGAGACAAAGGTCAGAGTGCTGGCGACGAAGACGTTCGGCTGCGGACAGAGGGGACCTCAAAAAACTTTTCCGAGAAGGAGCTTGGGGTGAGCTAATCGTGTCACTGGAGAGACAGGTAATGGCATTCTTGGATCTGCGATGAGGAGAGTCTCTGTGGGTTTTCTCAGACTGGCGTTCCCGTAACCGTCAGTCAATCAAAATGACAAGGTTAATCAGGTCCTCCAGAACGGGGGGTACTTCCACTCTGGCAAGTTCATCCTTAATGGCATCAGATAAACCAAGACGAAATCGCGGTCTGACATAGAAGCCCTGATCCTGAAGTTGGAGGAGACTCACCGACGGGATTTCCAGGAGGTCAGAGCAGAGGTGTCCTCCTTGACGGAAAGGGTGACTTCGGGAGAGGTTTCGCTCACTACCCTGGAGCAGCGGGTCTCGAGTCTGGAGCAGGCGAGAGACCACCACAGAGACGCGGCGATCGCCCTGCAGCTCCACCTGGAAGATGTGGAGGACCGGAGCCGACGAAACAACTTACGGCTCCGGGGAATACCCGAGACGGTAGGAGCAGAAGATCTGGACGGGAGGCTCCAGGAACTGTTCCGCGAGGTGCTGGAGGAACCGCTCGCAACGGTGGAAATAGACAGAGCGCACCGCGCCGTAGGCCCCAGAACGGAAGATCAAGATAGGCCTCGAGATGTGATTTGCAGGCTACTGAGATATGCCCAGAAAGACCGCATCGTCCGAGGAGCATGGGAACACGGCGCGGTGTCGGTGGATGGTGCCCCGGTCACGATTCTGCCGGACCTTTCCAGAGCAACACTCCGCCGCAGAGCGATGTTGAAACCAGTGCTGGAACTTGCCAAACAACTGGGCTTTACGTACAGATGGGGCTACCCGCTCGCGGTGACTTTCAGAAAGGACGGCTCGGCCTACACGCTGCAATCCCCTGCGGACCTGCCTGGATTGTTCCGGTTCCTGGGAGCGGGACCGGTGCCGATACCGGACTGGCTGCAGATCCTGCCGCGTGCGCCTGGAAGATCCGGTCCCTCCAACTACAGAGTGGCAGCGCAACCTCGCCAGAGAAGACAGGGCGGATGAAGACAGCGGGCACCATCGGGAAACGCTCCACAAGGGTAACGTGAGTAGGCCTTGAGCCACAGCCCGCCATTTACCTCCCATCCACATACCCCTGTACACAAGTTACATTGCCCCTGATTCTCCCAGGAGACACTCGTACACCCCCTATTTGTGTGTTGACAGCATCGCCCGTTGTGCCGCCTGGCTGTAACGTCCCCCCCTGGTCCATGATTACATGGCACCCCTACACCAATTCGGCTGCAGATGGCGGAGAGGGCGCGCAAGTACTGTGGGTGCTAGATTTACCCTCCACCACGAGGACACACTTGGCCTGGGGCGGAGGGAGGGGGGAGGAGGTTGGCAACTACCCTTGTTGTATACCCCTATAAGCCCAGACCATACCGTGCCCCTGCCCGTCAGAAACGAATACCGCCTGCGGAGGTGGGCGGTGGTTACACCGCGGGGGTACACCAGATGAAGCCCGTGCATGTTGGTTCTGACACCCCCCCTGAGACATGCCCCCGGGTGTTCCGAAACTCACCGCCACCAGATGGGAGGGGGTCATGGGTGCCGAACTGAGGGGTGCCGGGGCGATGCCCCCCCTCTGGCTTGCAGCTGCTCTGAGACACCCCTTGAGACTACGAAGCAGAAACGGGTGGTCTGCCTACTAGAGCTCGAGAAGCAACGTACTTTGTCGCTTTGGAGACTGAGGCCTAGACCTTGAGTTGAGGGAAGGGGGGAGGACGATGACATCAGGTGTGGAGATTGAGCACCGGTACTGTAAGTCACAAAGGGGAAGATGATTACAGGATGTTCGTTGTACAGAGTATTGCTTAAATGTTGGGGGCTGCAGTGTGTGGGGGAGGGGGATGGATGGCGAGGCTGCTTGTTTAAATGTTTAAATGTTCTCACCCTTTGGAGATGTCAGTGACTCCGTGATGTCCCACGCCGATTCTTCCCCCAGTGAGGGGAAGCTATTAAGCACCCCTTGTTGGGAGACATGTTGGGCCTTTGCGCAAGTTATGTTTTGATCAATGCCTTACAGCCCTCTGTTTTACTTACTTTATTGTCTTATTTCTCTGTGGACACCTCTCTAAAATTGATATGTTTACCTGAGTATGTGTATTATATAAGATTGCATTGCAGACTAGGGCCCCAACAGCATCAGCAGCCGAGGGCGGGGGGGGGCGGGGACCAGGGAGCTCGCTTTACTGGTCCTGTTCACCCACCTACCCAACTAGGCCTGCGCTCGATACCCAGTGTTTCACTGGTGAGTGCTTTTAGCTGTTTGAGCTAAGCTAGATTAATCTCTCCGGCCACACGCACTTGTGTTGGCCTCCTAACTTAGATACCTTTCTCTCTTAACCCTCCCTTAGACCCCCTATCCCCCCTAGCCCCCAGTCATACGCGGACGCAAGGACTGACCCCTACCCCCTATCCATCCTCACCAAGGGGCCTGCCCCACACTGACCTGCGGTCATGGACAGACTAACCGTCGTAACACTGAACGCGAAGGGTTTAAACATCCCGGAAAAAAGTAGAATGCTCCTACACGATATGCGACGCCTGGGAGCGGACGTGATTATGGTCCAAGAAACACACTTTAGGGAACGGAATCTGCCCCTGTTGAAAAACAGACAATACCCCACGGTTTATCACTCCACCTATGCGAAAGCAAAGTCACGAGGAGTATCTATACTCCTCTCAGCCAGGGTCCCATGGCATCATGGAGACATTGAACTGGACGCAGAAGGGCGTTACATATTTTTGAAGGGCAAAATTGGCCAAACGCAAGTGACCCTAGCGAACCTGTATGCCCCAAATGACCATCAAGACTCATTTATATCTAGAAACCTGAACAAACTACTACGCTTCACGGAAGGCCAGTTGATCGTGGGAGGGGACCTTAACATACCCCTGATACCAACGGAGGACACGTCGACGGGTACCTCGTCTGGCTCCAGAGAAAGTCGGAAGCGCATACACACGGCGCTCCATTCGGCCCAACTTGTGGACGCTTGGCGTCTTTTTCATCCCGGTGAGAGGGACTATACCTTCTACTCCAGGCCCCATGGGTCCTACTCGCGAATAGACTACCTTTTTGTACCCCACAGACACCTTGACGCGATTACGGAAGTAGAGATAGGATCTATTACCTGGTCAGACCATGCCCCAATTAAGCTGGTATATGCCCTGGCAGCGACACAAACGACTCAGAGAAGGACTTGGCGACTCAATGAAAGCCTACTACAGGACTCAGACACCATGACTGAAGTGGTTAGGGAAATAGGACATTATTTCGACACCAACGGTACCCCTGACAGTGATGCAGGGGTGGTATGGGAGGCTCACAAGGCGGTCGTACGGGGTCTCCTTATTAAGCATGGGGCCAGACTGAAGAAACAGAGGACTGAACAGCTAGACGCACTACTAGCTAAACTGCAGCTACTGGAGACCCAACACAAACAAGCCCCGACACCCCAAGTAGGCTCGGACCTGAACACCACCCGCCGGCAGATCACTGACTTACTACACTATAAGGCCAAGGCAGCTATGCAAATTAGTAGGCGCAATGTCTACGAGTCAGGGAACAAATGCGGAAGGATGCTTGCCCAAGCGATCCGCGCGCAAAACATGGCATCGTACATTCCGCACATAGTCACACGGGAGGGGAAGAAAGTCTCAGTACCACAACAGATCTCACAAGAATTTAAACTCTTCTACTCCAATCTTTACAACCTCCCTCACACACAAGCGGACATAGACCCGGACTTGACATTGACATACCTAGAGGCCTCCCATATGCCGACACTAACGACAGACATGAGAGAGTCACTGGAGGAGCCAATTACTTTGACAGAAATCCAAGCAGCATTGAAATCCGCCAAACCAGGCAAAGCACCTGGCCCGGACGGCCTTACCACCGCGTACTATAAATCCTTACTCCAGACACTGGGGAACCGGTTAGTGAGCCTATTTAACTCGGTGGGGTCAGAGGGCGCGTTCCACATAGACACCCTGCAGGCGCAGATAGCGGTAATACATAAAGAAGGGAAAGATCCCAGCCAGTGCGGCAGCTACCGCCCCATCTCGCTACTAAATACCGACATAAAATTGTTTACAAAAATAATTGCTACCAGACTCCAGCGGTATCTCCCTGGCCTCATTCATCTGGACCAAGTGGGCTTTGTCCCAACCAGGGAGGCCAGGGACAATACGACCAAGGTGCTGAACCTGATACATGTAGCCAACAAAACAGGAGAACCCTGCGTCTTTGTAGGAACGGACGCCGAAAAGGCGTTCGATCGAGTAAGCTGGCAGTTCATGTTCCGCACCTTGGAACATGTGGGGGTGGGGCGGAGGATGCTTAGCTGGATAACAGCAGCATATACGAACCCAACGGCCAGGGTGAGGGCGAACAGCACGCTCTCTGACACGTTCCCGATTACCAACGGCACCAGACAGGGGTGCCCACTGTCGCCTCTCCTGTTCGCGCTGACCCTGGAGCCCTTCCTACAACATGTGAGACAGAACCCGAACATTACCGGGATAAAGGTAGGGGAGGGCCACTACAAAATCTCGGCCTACGCCGATGACATGCTGTTCTCCTTGACCAGCCCCTCGGTGTCCCTCCCGAACCTGATGCAGGAATTCGACTCGTACGGTAAATTAGCCAATATGAAAATTAATTTGACGAAGTCCGAGGCGATGGGAGTAGGGGTCCCACAGCTGCAGTTGATGCGACTTAAACGAGACTTTAAACTAAAATGGACGGACGTGGCTCTGACGTACTTAGGGACGCGTATCTCGTCAAAACTTTCGGACATATACAGGCTTAATTTCCCCCCCCCTACTTAAGAAGATACAGCAGCTACTAAACGGTTGGACTACGGGACTACATTCGTGGTTCGGAAGGAACAGTATTTTAAAGATGACCATTCTCCCGAAATTTTTGTACTTACTGCAGGCACTCCCCATTCATATACCGACGTCATACTTTAAGCAGACGCAGACGGCATTCGGACGGTTTCTATGGGCTGGGAGACGTCCTCGAGTACATAGGACCGTGCTTTCCCTACCCAAGTTGAGTGGAGGGCTAGCTATGCCAAACATAAAAACGTACTACCAAGCAGCACATTTAAACCGACTTATAGATTGGTGCCGCCACGACTTACTTAAACTCTGGCCACGACTGGAACAGGCGCAGAGTGAGATCCTACTAAAGCGTGCCCCGTGGTGCCATAACATACAACAAAAGGACGTACAATGCCACCCGCTCATAGGGAACACCATTAAGGTATGTGCTAGACTACTGACGCAGGGTCGCTTTGCGTCGGAGGCCTCGCCCATGCGCCCGATCTTGGGAGCCCCCGGCTTCACACCGGGAATTAGAGATGCCAGATTCGTAGCCTTGCGTGAGTCGGGACACTTTCAGGCCTCACATTACAGTGAATCGGGCAGGTGGAAGACGTCAGCTCAGCTGATGGACCACTTGGGAATCTACCAGCTCGACTTCATGAGAACATGCCAACTGAGCCATTTCCTACGAACTATGACTCCCCCACCCGCGGACCAACCCCTTACATGTTTGGAAGAGATGTGCGTGGAGACGGGAGCGCTACCCCACGCGCTCTCGTTGCTACACACGATGCTTGTTGAGCCTCCGGAGGGTTACCAGATCCCGAGCCTTGGGAAATGGGAGCGAGATCTGGGAAACAAATTCACACCCAATAAGAGACAGCATATCCTCATGTTTACGCACAAGTCCTCGATTTGTACTAGGGTCCAGGAGACCAATTACAAACTACTGACAAGGTGGTACAGAACCCCGGCTGTACTAAATAAATTGTTCCCAGACACATCAGACTTATGCTGGAGGTGCCAGACGGAAAGGGGCACCTTGATCCACATATTCTGGGCATGCCCACGCATTAGACCATACTGGGGAGAGATCAGACGAATTGTTCAAAAATTCACGGACCGCAAGGTGCCGGATGACCCGGCATATTTCCTCCTCCATGCGACGGACACCCCGGCGCGGATCTATAAAAAGTCCATTGTTAGACACCTGGTGGACGCAGCTAGAGCCTGCATCCCGCTGTGTTGGAAATCACCACACCCACCGACATTAGCCATGTGGCTGAAGAAGGTGGATGAGATTAGCTGGCTGGAGGATTTGGTACTGTCCAAACAAGATAGAAACGAGCTATACTCCCAAACGTGGCAAATGTGGACAATGTTCAAATACTCAGAGGAGGGCCAGGCCCTCAGAGGGGGATCTCCGAACCCCCAGGTAGATTGAACGAACCATGTTCACCCCCAGAGCTCTCCGGGCTGATTAGGAGAACCCGCACCGGGATACTGCCACCCGACGGCGGATGTCCATGGCCGCGACCCCCCCCCCCATCCCCCCCCCCATCCCATTCTCTTTTCCACTCAATCTTCTTACTTCCTCTCTATTCTTTACCTGCTGGACTGCTCACTGAGCAGATCCCGCAATCTTTCCTCTGTACTCTCGGCTCATTTCACTCCTAGAAAACGAGAAAAAGTGGGAGGCTGGGCCACGAATCCATGATATAAAGTCGCAGAAAGTGTCACATGAATACTGTTGAGATGCATACTCATCTTATGCTGTTACTGTTATGTGAACCTGTTAGCATCAGCAGATGTACTGTTTGTATTGTGGTCCGTGTGGACCGGCCTCATGTGGTATATAAATAAACAATTAAAAAAAAAAAAAAAAAAAACAAGACGAAACTGGTGATGAAGGGCTGATTGATTCCACTCTGTATCAGTACTCCAGAGGCGAAAGTCTGTTACGTAATCCTCCACAGGTCTCTGGCCCTGCTGTAGTTTGCTGAGTTCTTGTTCGGCAGTCTGCCTACAAAAGGGGTCAGCGTACAACTGAGACATGGCAGAGAAAAAAGAGTCCATAGAGGCTAGGGCTGGATCAAGCTGCTCACGAAGCTGAAAGGCTCATCCAGAAGGAGGGAGATAACAAATCCCACCCTGACATCTTGCATGGAGAAAGTTCTTGGGAGGAGAGAAAAATAAAGTTTGCATGCATTACGAAAAGTCCGAAATTTCCTGCGATCTCCAGAAAAGCGTTCAGGGATAGGCACTCGGGGTTCAGGGATAGTGTAGGTTCCACTGGATATGTAGGCCTCCGTCTGAGTAGCAACATCTGTAGCAGCAGAAGAACCTAAAAGTGGCAAAGTCTCTGCATTGGTTGGTAATCGATTTTCCATGCGACTTAGATCTACCTGCAACTTTTGCACGATGTGCGTTAGTGCAGAGATTGATTGCAAAAAGTCCTTGGGTGGAGAGGCCTCCCTTTCAGACTCCATTATTGGCTGACTGATACTGTCAGGAATCGGATGGGAGACTGATTTGATGAGGTCGGCCTCTCTTATATCTCCTGTCCTGGCTCCGCTGAAGGTGAGATAGAGGAAGCCGAAGGACAAGAGGGACACGAGTGCCTGGAGAAGGAGGTCCCGGGAGAACAGCTTGGCAGGGTTCAGCGGCCTGGAGCAGACTGTGATGAGCTGCGCAGGAACAGGTAACAGCCAGGCAGGTAACCAAGGGTTAACAGCAACCAGGAACATAGACAGGAGCAAGGTCTCAGGGATAGCCAGGTTCGTCAGCAAGCGGGCAGTGAGGTACCAAATCATAGACAGAGCCAGAGTCAGGAACGGAGCCAGGTCAGGGATGGGCATCAGTACAGGAACAGAACACAGAGCCAAGGTCAAGAGCAAGCCGGGTCAGAATACTGGGAAGACACACAGGTTTAGAGCAAGATTCAGGAACACAACTGAAGATCAGTCAGCAAAGCACAAGAGCCCACACTCCCTTTAAATAGGCTGTCAGGCGCCAAACCGGATTAGGCTCGTACATGTGCGCGCATGCTCGCGTCTGTGCGCATGCGTGCCCGCAATTGCGAGCTCTGGCACGCATGCGCGCGCCTGTGTGTCATTCTATGGCAAAGGATATGCGCTTGCGCACGTCTGTGTGCAAAACGTCTCACAGGAGTTCCCTGACAGTATCTGTGAGGGGTTGCAGTGTTGTGTCACCAGCACCAGTGCCTAAGGCCCAATTTTCTGCCCCTGTTTAACAGGGGCATGTAATTACAATTCTTGATCTAATATTTCACAGCAGGGCCCATTCCTGCACCCGCCAAGAGTAACTGTGAGGGCTTACAGTGTTGTGGCACCAGCACCACCACCACCAACAACAAAGGCCCAATTTTTCTTCCCCTGTTCAACAGGGGCATGTAATTACAATTCTTGATCTAATATTTCACAGCAGGGCCCATTCCTGCGCCCACCAAGAGTAACTGTGAGGACTTACAGTGTTGTGGCACCAGCAACAGCACCAGCACCAAAGGCCCAATTTTTCTACCACTCTTCAACAATGGTATGTAATTACAATTCTTGATATAATAGTTCACAACAGGGCGTTCCAGCGTCCACCAAGACTAACTGTGAGGGCTTACAGTGTTGTGGCAACACCAACACCTAGGGCCACAATTTCTGCAGAGTATAAACGGCAGGCCCCTACTTTCAAACATCCAACTTACAAACGACTTGCAAATGGAAGGAGACAACAGGAAGTGAGAGGAAATCTACCCCTAGGAAGGGAAATTCCCTTCTGTAAGAGGTGTCTACTGTCCACTGATGCTTTATCACCAATCCTTGTTTCACAAAAAACATTTTTTTTTCAAAAAATCATTTGGCATTGGGACAGAAAGTGAATTGCAATCTTCTGAACAGATGCGCACAGACAGCAAAACAAATGTTTTCAGAAAAGCTTAAAAATAGATTTTTTGGCTGGAGCAGTTCAAAATTACAAACAAATTCTACTTAACAACAAACTTACAGTCCCTGTCTTGTTTGCACCGCCTGTATACTGCTGTTCAAAGTATATAGGGCCAAAGGGGCTGGTAATGAACTTGGGGGGGGGGGGAGGGGCGGGGAAACCCATGCTATTTTTCTCAATGATTTTCATCCATATTGCAGGGACCAGACATTACATTAAAGCCGCAATCAGTTTTAAATTACTTTTTTCTTATAGTAATTTCATTTTGTGCAGGGACAGTTCTAAACACGTGCCACTTCACATGCATACTATAGATACCCAGCAGGTACGATATTTAAAGGAATTTTTCAATTTTTTTTTTCACTGTAAGCATCATTTAAAACTTTGTTTTCCATTGATACATGTTCCCTGGGGCAAGACCCGGGTTCTTAAACCTGTTTTACGACAATAACTTGCATATTAGCCTTTAAAATTAGCACTTTTGAATTCGAACGTTCGAGTACCATAGACTTCATTGGGGTTCTAAAAGTTTGCGTGAACGTTCGGTCCGTTCGAAGGTTCTGGTGCGAACCGAATGGGTTCTTGCAAATTTCCTTCTGCAACAACATGTGACACCATGCTCAAGCACTGGTTGTAAGGCCAAGCAGAGCTCCTAATGAACCATTGTCTAAAAACATGTTTGGATCGTTTACACCCTGATCTGACATCAGAGTTACAAGAAAAGCAAGAACTGCATTTTAAAAAGGATGATAATGTTTCTGCGAGAGTGTTTGAGCCTGACAGTGCTGTCTATGTCAGAAACTATGCTGCTGGGCCTCGTTGGATACCAGCAAAGGTGCTTGTGACAGGACCTTTGTCATATATAGTAAAAATTACTGATGGTAGAATATTATGAAGGCACGTTGATCAGATCCGAGGAAGACGTGATGAAATCGTACCTGCTGCTGGTTCTAGTGGTACTGGGATTCCAGTGATGCCAGATCATGGTGAACCATTTGTTGATACAGGTGCTATTCCTCCAGGAAATGTTGTTGCAGAGCAAGTTTCTCTTGGTCCCTCTGACACAGCACAGGAAGAAGAATTGAACCCAACTATGGGACCCAGAGAACTGTCTTAAACAGTGGTCCTTAGGCGTCCAAGGAAAAATATTCACCCTCCCAGTTATTTCAAAGACTTTGAGGTCTAGGGGGAAGGAGTGTTATGTATTAGTGTGTTATACTGCTCTCCATCCAGTAGGGGGAAGCATTGTAAATATGTTCACTTTTATCATTTCTGGTAGAGCTATGTATTTCTTTAGCATCTATGGTTCCTGTATTTTTATTTCCTGTGTCTGATTAAGTAAAGAAGTCCTGTGAATGCCTGTCCATGTCTATGCTTCCAATTAATTTTAAATACACAAAACTGCATTTAGGAGGGACATTCTGAATTCTGTCCACCTGTCCAGCGTTTTCAACTACTACGCCCCAGTAGCACAGTGGGCCCTGTCTTACTCTCTGCGTGGGCTTCACGCGATCTCTCAAGTTACTTTTAAACTTCTGTACCCCCGTACAGGATGGGAACGTCTGCAGCATAAATCCGCTCCCGTTGCTCTGGGAGACAAGCCGCTGGCGGAAGGAATGCCGACAACATCTCCCTCACTGCTAGAGACCTCTCCACCTATAACAGGTACACGCTTTTGATAGGCTGCTTGTTAAACCTTCATTACCCTTGGTAACCACTTGTGTCTTCACATTATTTCACTCTACGCTTAACTCCACTCTTGTTCTAAAGAAGTTCGCTGATAGGTGAACAAAACCGGTCAGCGTGATGTCACCAGGCAACTCGGGTGATCCTGCCTGGGTGTCTTTTTATAAGTTTTTGAGGACACACTATTGACCGGCTGCTTGTTAAACCTTTATTACTCTTGGTAACCACTTGTGTCTTCACACTATTTCACTCCACGCTAATGTCTTCATACCCCAATGTGTTGAGACTAGGGTGACCACGTGTACTGGATTGCCCGGGACTGTCCCTTAATTAATGCTTGTGTCCCGTGTCCCGGACACCCTCATTACGGGACAATACAGAGTCCCGGAATTGGCCTGGGCAGATCTAATGCCCCCTAAAATAGCCTTTGTATACATCATCTCTGTCTCAGCCTGTGGTGGACCCCTAGCTGACAGAGAGTGAGACCCCTATTCACCACCGCTGGCCCAGTGCCCTAACTGGTTGCTACCTGCCTCCCGCTTGGCGTGTAGCAACCAGTGACGTCAGAGCAGGAGAGAGGCAGAGACCTATCACAGCGGAGGAGAGTTTAACTTCCTCCTCCGCGCCTTCTGTTCAGCTCCACCCACCTCCTCGTGTATGTTCTGGAGTCCACCGGCAGCCAGAAGAAACATCAGACTCTGAGACAGACTGCAGAACTAAGGCAAGTAACATTGCAAAGCACTGACCAGCATTGAAGATCCATCGGTGTTATAATCCTGTCAGCTCTCCCCCAGCAGTCAGAGTTCAGTAAGAAGCTGGAGTGTGTGTCTGCACAGGACACGCAGAGGCTTGCTCCAGACAAGGGTCGGCAGGAGAGGACACTGACACATGACACCCTGGATGGAAGGAGGAAACATCCTCAGATATCAGGGCAGGGTTCATGCTGGGACTTGTAATCCTTCACTTTTGGGAATGTGACCCCCCCCCAAAAGTGAAGAACTACAGGTGCCAGCATGAACTCCTCAGAGCTGAAGATGTTTCCTGCATCCCTGCACACATGATATCTCCTCTCATCCAGTCATGTCCAGCTGCTCAATGTCTCTTCTCTCCCACCACTTGTTTGCCTCTCACTGCCCCCCCTCTCCTCCCCTCCTCCTTCACCCTCAGCCTTTCATGTTCTGCCACCTTTTCACCTACTAGTCTTGTTACCCCCTCTGTATACCAAGCAATCCTCTCAGTAGTGGCTCATCAGCAACTATCACAACCTCAGAATCCTGCCAGCATTCCATTCATTGCTCCTTCAAACTGCCAGAAATGTTTTAGTTACTTCACTGCAGCGGTGTAACTACAGGGGGCGCCATTGCAACCCAGCCTCATACTCCAGGGGGCTCATGCAGCTTCCCTCTAAACCTGGATAGGAGGGGCGGCATATAGAGGAACTGATGCCCTCCATGTTCTTCTTGCAGCCACTGAATGCATGCAGGAGGTAAAGGAGGAAAAGCCGGCATTCAGTGGCTGCAAGAAGAACATGGGGGGCATCCGTTTCTCTATATGCCACCCTCCTATCCAGTTTCCTTCTGCTGCCCACAGGTCCCTCAACACTCTCCTGGCTGATCTTCCCCAGTAACTTCTCTGCTCTCTCCCACCTCACCCCCCATTCTCCAACCCCCTGCTGTCCTCTGGTCCCACCTGTGCTGTTCTTCATTCCCCCCCCCCCTCCTGTGCTGTTCCTGATTTGGAGGAACTGTCCCTCATTTAGAGCATTGTCCCTCTGCCCCTCTGTCCCTCTTTCCTCCTTGTTTGTCCCTCAAGGAGCCAATATAAAAGAATAGTAGTGGTAAAAAAGCACCTGTGGGTTTAACCAGTTTTTCTTTGTTTATAATTCTCCTACATATTTTTTCTAATAGGTGTCCTTCATTCCCATCTCAGAAAGTTGGGAGGTGTGCCTCTATCCATCCCACTGCCCCTCTGACTACTCTTTGCCCCCCCCCCCCCTGACCACTCAGTTGTTTTTCTTGATGCCTAGGGCCCACTTTTTATCTCGCACATGGGCCCGCTGATTTCATACGCCCCTGCCCCAAAAATCTGCAAAAAAATGGGGGGGGTGTCCCTAAATGGCAGTTTGGAAATGTGGTCACCCTAGTTGAGACCCACTCTGTGAACTATGTGTGTGTCGGTTACTTGCGATACACCTCTTTAGTAAAGAGGGGGTGAAGTGGCGCTTACTCAAATTAATCTAATATAAATAACTAATATATAACCAATGTTCATGTGTACATAAAAATTCCCGGGTTAATGCATGTAAACAAATAAAGTGCAAATGTACAATATTACTTCAGTTACTTCTGGGCAAATAAGCAAATGCAAATGAAAGTGCTAAAATCAAACAAAAAAATGCTCAACAATACTGTGCCAAAACATATTAAGTATATACGTGCAAAAAAAACATTCAGTGTAAAACAGTCTTATGTGCAAACAAGCAATTTTCAAAAAAAGTGCCAAAAAAAGATCTCTGTGCTAGAAAATTTCTGAAACAGTCCAAATAATGTAAATAAAAATCCAAGTGCAAAAATCCACTTTAAGATGAAATTCTCTCCAAATGCCAAGAAAAAGTGCAAATGCTTCAATCCACTTTAATACCCCTTTCACACTGAATCCCGACTGAGTCCTGCAAGCAGCATCTTTGAAGCAGCTTTTGGGCGCTGAAAAAAATGCTCCAAAAACGCCCCTCTCTATTGAAATGAATGCGCTGTGAAAACACCTTACCTTTTCACACTGAGGCGTTGCACTGGTGGGGCGTTGAGAAAAGTCCTGCAAGCAGTATCTTTGGAGCAGCTTTTGGGCGCTGCAAAAAAACGCTCCAAAAACGCTCCTCTCCATTGAAATGAATTGAAAGCGCTGTAAAAACGCCTTGCCCTTTCACACTGAGGCACTGCAAAAACGCCCTAAAACGTTAGGGTCTTAGCGGTGCTTTACCAGCGTTTTTCGGGAGCTGGCAGTGTGAAAGGGCTCTGAAAGCACTCGGGCTTTCACATTGGGATTGCAGATGAGGCTCGAATAACGCTCGAAAAACGCCCCAGCGTGAAAGGGTCCTAAGATGAAATAATCTCCAAATGCCAAGAAAAAGTGCAAGTGCTTCAATCTTGTGCAGGTGCCCTTGTTTCCCCCAGCCTCTCACCTATTCTGGCTTAAAAATAAGCCTTTCTGATAACCTCCAATGACTGAGCGATCACTTTTCCTATTCGATTGACCACGATCAGGTTTCTTGTTTAGATGCTGATCTGTCTTGTGTCATCTGTGCAGTAGCTCTTTCAGACTGAAGCCCTGTACACACAGGCGAGAATCCTAAAGAATAAAACCGCCGGTTTTCTCGATGGGATTCCTGGCAAGATTTTCTTGCCAAACCCTGTGTACAGACACACATTCAAAAGAACTGCCGTTCTTTTGAATGGCAAGAACGCGATGACATCATCCACTACGACGAACATGCGCTTGTCACATTCGATGCCGTCGCCGCCATCTTGCTTCACCCTACCTATGCCTTGGAAGCTACCGCGCATGCGTCAAAGTCACATCGAGCATGCGCGGGTTTCCATGGAGGCAGGTAAGCATACACACGCAGAGAATCACGACGAGAAAATTGAGAATCCCGACGAAAAAATTGAGAGCAGGTTCTGCATGTGCCTTCATTGTGGGGACACTCATAGTTTAGTGTTAGGACCCTAGACTCCAGGGAGCCTAACACTAGTGGGGACACTCATAGTTTAGTGTTAGGACCCTAGATAGGCATGTGCATTTCGTTTCGTTCCGAATCGAAATTCGGACGAATTTTTCATTATTCGGACATTCGGATGCATACGAATTCCCGAATTGCAATATTAATGAATTTACCGAATCCGAACGTTTTCGATTCCGAATCGAAAACCCGCGGACGAAATTCGATCGGAATTCGAATTTTTTTTTTTTTTTTTTAATTCCGATCGAATTTCGTCCGCGGGTTTTCGATTTGGAATTTGAATTTTTTATTTTTTTTTTCTCGAATTCCGATCGAATTTCGTCCGCAGGTTTTCGATTTGGAATTCGAATTTCGAAATTATATTCGAAGAGAGAATTTTCGAATTCGACCGGATTTTTCGAAATTCGGTCGAAAACGAACGAGTTCCGAAAACGAATTTAACACATGTAACGAACCTAACTTAACGAAATTAATTAAATAACGAATTAAAACGAAACAAAATTTTCCCTTTTGCACATGCCTAACCCTAGACTCCAGGGAGCCGTGACGTGGCTCTGTGGCTCACGCATGCGTTTGAAAATGCCTACAGGCAAAACCCCTGTTTTTTACGCATACTGTTAGACAGGTTAATTGGTTGTCTGCGAGCTGGTCGGTAAGTAGGCTTGGTTTTTCATTCCCCAGGCCTTTGTTGATCTCTTTTTTACTTGTCGAGATTCCCGGCAGTTTTCTCGTCTAAAAACCATACACACAAATGTTTTTCTCAGCAAAAAGCTCTGCCAGCAGTTTTCTTGCTGTTTCTTGCCGAGAAAACCGTGCGTATGTACGAGGCCTGAGAGTGGAAGGGGCAGCACTTTAGTACTTTCATTTGCATTTGCACTTTATTTGTTTACATGCACTAAGGGAATTGTTTATGTACAGATGAACATTGGTTATATATTAATTATTTATATTATATTAATTCGAGTAAGCGCCACTTCACCCCCTCTTTATAAACTGTATTTAGTGTGTGAACACTTCTTTTGTTGTGGCTGCTGCTTGTGTAAGCATATCATTTGTACACCCGTTGTGGTTTGCGCACCAGTAACCCCTATCATATAAACACCTCTTTAGTAACTTCCTACCAGGCAAGGACAACTTTAAAATATTTTACAAAAACATGAACATTTTAAAGTGCAAGGACTTTGCTACATCCCCACCAGGGGCAGCCCGTCCGTTAAGGGCGCACGGGCGCCGCCTCCCCTTTCCATCGCCGCCGCCACCCCCTAATCATGCGTCAGGCTCCTTTCAGGATGCTGGGCATTACAGCAGCAGTTTTTTTAAAGCACCCGATTAGAGCCAGAGGCTCTAATAGGCTTCAAAATAGGGTGGGCTCTGGACGCAGAGCATTGCGCTCAGAGCCCACCCAGGTGTGTTAGAATAGCGAATGAATATTTGCTATCCTAACACTGAATCGCCTCTCTGCCAATCAGGAAGTGCGGGTCTGACAACCGTTTCTCCCGATTGGCTGAAAGGACAGGCGATCCTATTGGACACCTAGGAGGAGGAGAAGGAGGGAGATGCACGGTGGAAGCCGCCGTGATCCACAGGAGGAGGAAGGAAGAAAGCTGCCTCCCACCAGACACGCTGCCCACCTGTCTGCTTCCTAGATGGGGTAAGGGTGGGGCTTTGATGTCCTGACCATGGATCGTAGGGTAGGGGGTGGTAGTTTGCTGCCCCCCCCCCCCAAAAAGAAAAAAACACCAGCTGCCACTGATCCCCACTCTTAACTACAGGCTTGTGCTGCCAAGCAGTGTCTTCAGGGTGAACCCCAGGTTCAGACGACTTTACATCACAATGGTGATAGATGACTTCCTTCTGCTCCTCGCGAGTATCATTCTCTGTCTCTCTTCCTCTTCGGACCCCAGTTTCAACTATTTATCTCCCTTGGGCTCTCCATGGAAGTACTCCCCGAACTCTTTGTCCCCTAAATGAGGCTCTCCCCGGGGCTGACCCCTCTCCTTCTCCTCTTCTCTCTCTCTTCGCTCTGGCCCACTGTCCCTCTTTTACAACACAGGATTAGTGGGCTGGACGAAGAACCCGCAAGGAAAGGCTTAAACTCCTATCCTCCTGGCCAGCACCTACCTGGCTATTTCAACCTGCCTACGTGAGTATGGGGAAATACACGATATTGTCAAAAGTATTGGGACACCTGTCTTTACAGGCACTTAATGGCATCCCAATATTAGTTCATAGAGTTCAATATTGAGTTGGCCCACCCTTTGCATCTATAACAGCTTCAGATCTTCTTGAAAGGCCGTCCACAAGGTTTAGGAGTGTGTCTATGCAGGGCTTTTTTTCTCGAACAATAGGTGCCGGAACGTCACCATGACCCCACAAAACGCCTCCCCCTAAACACACCCTCCAAATCACATCAAATATTCGGTGTGGTCAGTCAAATTTCACGAACAGTAGGAGGGTCTTAAAGGGGCATGAAATATCAAGATCACATTACATACAGAGTGCAGAGCTGTCACTTGTAAACACAGAAACCATATTTCTGTGTTTACAAGTGATTGTGGCGAGCAGGCACCAAAGCCCTGTGCCTATGGGAATGTTTGAAAATTCTTCTAGAAGTGCATTTGTGAGGTCAGGCATTGATGTTGGACGAGAAGGCCTGGCTCACAGTCTCTGCTCCAATTCATCCCAAAGGTGTTCTATCAGGTTGAGGTCAGGACTTTGTCAAGTTCCTCCACCCCAAACTCACATCTATGTCTTTATAGGCCTTGCTTTGTGCACTGGTCCAAATCATTTGGTGGAGGAGGGATTATGGTGTGCGGTTGTTTTTCAGGGCTTGGGCTTGGCCCCTTGGTTTCAGGAAAGGGATCTCATAAAGTGTTTGTTACCCCAGCATTTCATATTCCTTATAGGTGGCTGATGTACCATGTACTTGTATGAGAAAGTATCCTGTTCTCTTTATATTGCTTCCTTTGTGTGAACTCTCTGGTCTTCCTGCCAGTCTCTCCTGCGTTCTTTATCAGAAACTGACCACACTAGGTAAGAGAACACACATGGTCAGTTCTCTAGCTATGCTGGGAACTCAGCCTGCTCTCCTCCAATGATCCGACTTGTCCTGACACGCCCCCCCCCCCTGCACAACCTTTCATGGAGAAGATCAGTGTGCTGCTGCTTCTCCTCCCCCTGTTCCTTTGCACCTTTCACACTGGGACACTTTTTAGGCGTTTTTTGCGCTACAAATAGGGTCTGAAAACCGCCTCTCAAGCTACCCCAGTGTGAAAGCCCGAGTGCTTTCACACTGGGGCGGTGCACTTGCAGAACGGGAAAAAAAAGTCCTGCAAGCAGCATCTTAGGGGCAGTGTGGAAGCGGTGTATACACTGCTACTCCACCGCCACTGCCCATTGAAATGGACAGTGCTGCCAAAGCATCTGCAAAGAGCTTCAGCAGCGCCGAAACACGGGTGCTATTAACCCTTTATTTTGCCACTAGCGAGGGTTAAAAGCACTGTCCAACATCCGTGCTTTACCTCACAAATGGAAGAATGGTTAAATTTTCCCATAAACACACTCCTAAACCTTGTGGACAGCCTTCCCAGAAGAGTTGAAGCTTTTATAGCTGCAAAGGGTGGACCAACTCAATATTAAACCCTAAGGATTAAGACTGGGATGCCATTAAAGTTTGTGTGCGTGTAAAGGCAGGCGTCCCAATACTTTTGACAATACAGTATACAGTATGTCGTACACAAATGTGTGGGTAAACACTGATGCAAATGCCATCTATGTTTACAAAGCATACAGCTGTATACAGCCATTCGTTTGTATGGGCGACTGTATGTGGCACTTGTGGTTTCCGAGTGTGGGAAAATGGCAGAAATGTTCCGCTAGAAGACTTTTAAACAGGTAAACTTTCTTGCGCCCAGGGAGCTGCAGATGCTGCATACATCTGCCATAGCTGTACAAGGCCCTACACATGTAAACACCGAAGGTTTCTGCATCGTTTACCTGCACACGTGTGTAGGGCGTATTTCCCCAAACTAGCTGCTTTTGGGGAAATACACATGCACATGTAGACACCGATGCAGAAATCTGCATTTTTAGGTGTAGAGTAGTGTACAGCCAATCACTTGTATGCAGCACTGTGGGAAAAGCCAGAAAGTTTACTCTAGAAGACATCTGAGCATGTAAATGTCCATGAATATATATGTGCATGAGGCCTGAAGCAAGGGTAAGTATGGCAGCCGTGAAGCTTGCATCTTTAAAAGTTACAGCTTGGGTACAGACTACAGTACTCTTGTCACCATTCTAGCTATAGCAGATAAAATCTGCCAGAATTCAAGGATTTAACTCCAGCACCACCTGTTGGTAAAACCTAGTATTGCACCTCCTTCAGTTGCACCTGCAATGGTGTTGTTATTATTATTATTATTATTATTATTATTATTATTATTATTATTATACAGGATTTATATTGAGTCAACAATTTGCACAGTGCTTTGCAATATACAACACAGTTCAATACAAAAGGAATAGGAGGGCCCTACTCGTGGAGCTTACAAAGTATTTTACATTTTGAATAGGCATGAATTTAATGTGGTACTAAAAGCAAAATCAATAAAGATAATATATTATGCATTTTGTCACTAGCATTAACAAAAAGCACTGCTTTGTCACCAACAGCTCTGAGCCAAGGCCTTTGATTTGGGAGCCAGCAGGACTTGCTCTCAATATTTTGACTGCTGTGAGAGCCAATCACAGTGGTCACATGATGCAGGCGCTTTTGTCCATTGGAGGGGTATTTAAAGTCCAATCTCATTTATTTTTGCACTCATATGATGTAGCTTAGGGATGAGACCCTCCAATGGTACTATTATTGGTATCAGCACTACTCCCACATACAGTATTTCACAATAGTGAGTACACCCCTCACATTTTTGTAAATATTTTATTATATCTTTTCATGTGACAACACTGAAGAAATTACACTTTGCTACAATGTAAAGTAGTGAGTGTACAGCTTGTATAACAGTGTAAAATTAGCTGCCCCCTAAAAATAAGTCAACACACAGCCATTAATGTCTAAACCGCTGGCAACAAAAGTGAGTACGCCCCTAAGTGAAAATGTTCAAAATGTGCCCAAAGTGTCAATATTTTGTGTGGCCACTATTATTTTCCAGCACTGCCTTAACCCCCTTGGGCATGGAGTTCCCCAGAGCTTCACAGGTTGCCACTGGAGTCCTCTTCCACTCCTCCATGATGACATCACAGAGCTGGTGGATGTTGGAGACCTTGCACTCTTCCACCTTCTGTTTCAGGATGCCCCACAGATGCTCAGTAGGGTTTAGGTCCATCACCTTTACCCTCAGCTTCTTTAGCAAGGCAGTGGTCATCTTGGAGGTGTGTTTGGGGTCATTATCATGTTGGAATACTGCCCTGCGGACCATTTTCCGACAGGAGGGGATCATTCTCTGCTTCAGTATGTCACAGTACATGTTGGAATTCATGGTTCGCTCGATGAACTGTAGCTTCCCAGTTCCAGCAGCACTCATGCAGCCCCAGACCATGACACGCCCACCACCATGACTGACTGTAGGCAAGACACACTTATCTTTATATTCCTCACCTGGTTGCCACCACACACACTTGATACCATCTGAACCAAATAAGTTTATCTTGGTCTCATCAGACCACAGGACATTCCAGTAATCCATGTCCTTAGTCTGCTTGTCTTCAGCAAACTGTTTGTGGGCTTTCTTTGCATCATCTTTAGAAGAGCCTTCCCTCTGGGACGACAGCCAGGAAGACCAATTTGATGCAGTGTGCGGCGTATGGTCTGAGCACTGACAGGCTGACCCCCACCCCTTCAATATATGCAGCAATGCTGGCAGCACTCATACATCTATATCCCAAAGACAACCTCTGGATATGACGTTGAGCACGTGCACTCAACTTCTTTGGACGACCATGGTGAGACCTGTTCTGAGTTGACCCTGTCCTGTTAAACCACTGTATGGTCTTGGCCACCATGCTTCAGCTCAGTTTCAGGGTCTTGGCAATCTTTTTATAGCCTAGGCTATCTTTATGTAGAGCAACAATTCTTTTTTTTTCAGATCCTCAGAGAGTTCTTTGCCATGAGGTGCAATGTTAAACTTCCAGTGACCAGTATGAGAGAATGAGAGCGATACCGACAAATTTAACACACCTGCTTCCCATTCACACCTGAGACCTTGTAACACTAATGAGTCACATTACACTGGGGAGGGAAAATGGCTAATTGGGCCCAATTTGGACATTTTCACTTAGGGGTGTACTCGCTTTTGTTGCCAGCGCTTTAGACATTAATGGCTATGTGTTGAGTTATTTTGAGGAGACAGCAACATTTACACTGTTATACAAGCTGTACACTCACTACTTTACATTGTAGCAAAGTGTTTATTTAGTGTTGTCACGTGAAAAGAGATAATAAAATATTTTTAAAAATGTGAGGGGCGTACTCACTTTTGTGAGATACTGTATATAGTATTTTAATCAAAGTAATTGGAAACAGAGGAATTACTGCAACCAGCATATAACATTAACCATAAGTATATACAGTGCCTTGCAAAAGTAATCACCCCCCTTTAGTCTGAATTATATGTGATGGATCAGAACACAATAGTCTAAGTTGGTGAAGTAAAATTAGAAAAATATATACGTAAAACTATTTTTCAGAAATAAAAAACTGATAATTGGCATGTGCATATGTATTCACCCCCTCTGTTATGAAGCCCATAAAAAGCTCTGGTGCAACCAATTAACTTTCAGAAGTCACATAATTAGTGAAATGATGTCCACCTGTGTGCAATCTAAGTGTCACATGATCTGTCATTACATATACACACCTTTTTGAAAGGCCCCAGAGGCTGCAACACCTAAGTAAGGGGCACCACTAACCAAACACTGCCATGAAGACCAATGAACTCTCAAAACAAGTAGGGGACAATGTTGTTGAGAAGTACAAGTCAGGATTAGGTTTTAAAAAAATATCCAAATCTTTGATGATTCCTAGGAGCACCATCAAATCTATCATAACCAAATGGAAAGAACATGGCACAACAGCAAACCTGCCAAGAGACGGCCGCACACCAAAACTCACGGACCGGGCAAGGAGGGCATTAATCAGAGAGGCAGCACAGAGACCTAAGGTAACCCTGGAGGAGCTGCAGAGTTCCACAGCAGAGACTGGAGTATCTGTACATAGGACGATAATAAGCTGTACATTCCAAAGAGTTGGGCTTTATGGCAGAGTGGCCAGAAGAAAGCCATTACTTTTAGCAAAAAAACAAAATGGCACGTTTTGAGTTTGCGAAAAGGCATGTGGGAGACTCCCAAAATGTATGGAGGAAGGTGCTCTGGTCTAAAGAGACTAAAATTAAACTTTTTGGCCATCAAAGAAAACGCTATGTCTGGCGCAAAACCCAACACATCACATCACCCAAAGAACACCTTCCCCACCGTGCTGTGGGGATGTTTTTCAGCAGTCAGGACTGGAAAACTGGACAGAGTTGAGGGAAAGATGCTAAATACAGGCATATTCTTGGGACTCACTCTGTGTGAGTTGATGCATGTTTTATTTTCAGTTAAGCATATATAGAGGTTGCAGCCATTGGCCAAAGCTTGATAATACCTGTGCCCTATTGTATGAAGCATGGGTGCCGCCGTGGTTGTAAAGGCAAAAGATTTTTTACCTTCCTGCATTCTGACGGGAAAAAGTCAGTCAGAAATCCCAGCGGGAAAAAACAGAGCTGGTTCCCTTTTTTTTGTCTGGCACGTTTGGCAGTTTTCCCGTCTGAAAAAAAAGAGGGAGCATACACACGGCCGAGATTCCCAGCCAAAAGCTCTCCTCGCAGTTTTCCCGTCGGAAAACCCGGTCGTGTGTACGGGGCATTAGTGTGTCATTTTCATTAAAATAGGGACTAGATGACATTATTTGCTAAAGTTCTTTGTTGTAGTGTGCTAAAGTACCACATATCAAATAGTTGCAATATTTTTGTGCCGTAAAACGCTGTTTTCATTTTATTTTGCATCTCAGTGCTGCTGATCTTCTGCAGCCTCTTTCAGCCACTTCCTATCAACATTCACTCGTGCCAGTATCAACTGCAAATCATCCCTCTGGACCACCTTCCTGATAGTGTCAACAGTGGTCCATGCCTGCCAAATGTGGGTTAGCATGACGGTAGCTCATTGCCTCCTTTAGGTGTGCATGTGAAAGGGACAACAGAGAAAAAATTGTAAACCCCCCCCCCCCATTTTTTTTTTAAAATAAAATAACACATATGTAAATGGTGATTGCGCCACATATGAGGTATCGCCGTGAACACTGGAGTGAGAACAATAATTCTAGGGCCCTAATTCACGATTAGCCCTAAAATGATAACCTGTAAAGGCTTTTAAAGTCTCACCTATAGGCAGTTTTAGGTACTGTAATTTGTCACCATTTCACAGGCGTGCACAATTTTAAAGTGGTTGTAAAGGTAAAAAAAAAAAAATCCTAAATAGCTTCCTTTACCTTAGTGCAGTCCTCCTTCACTTACCTCATCCTTTGATTTTGCTTTTAAATGTCCTTATTTCTTCTGAGAAATCCTCACTTCCTGTTCTTCTGTCTGTAACTACACACAGTAATGCAAGGCTTTCTCCCTGGTATGGAGTGTCGTGCTCGCCCCCTCCCTTGGACAACAGGAGAGTCAGGACACCCACTAACACACAGCTCATTTCTCTATCTGCAACGTAGAGAGTGTCCTGACTCTCCTGTTGTCCAAGGGAGGGGGCGAGCACGACACTCCACACCACTGAGAAAGCCTCATATTACTGTGTGTAGTTACAGACAGAAGAACAGGAAGTGAGAAGAAGAAATAAGGACATTTAAAAGCCTACGAAGAGTGGTTCCCTTCATCCCTAAAGAAGAAACCGCGGTAGTGGTAGGGTCAATCATTAACTCCAGATTGGATTATGCAAATGCCCTTTACCTCGGACTCCCAAAGTACCAACTCGCCCGGCTCCAAATCATCCAAAACATGGCAGCTCGACTGGTAACAGGGAAAAAACCCTGGGAACCAATCACCCCGTCCCTGAGATCCCTCTATTGGCTGCCCATAAAGGACCGAGTCACTTTCAAGGCCTTATGCATAACGCACAAATGTGTACACGGAAGTGCGCCCTTATATTTAAGTGAGAAAATAAAACAACAAAACCCAAATCGAGTTCTTAGATCAACTAACCCAAAATTATTACAAATTCCCAAAGCCCGATATAAGACCAAAAGAGAACGTCGTTTTTCAGTTCAAGGACCTCGACTATGGAACGCTTTACCAACTAATATCCAAATGGAAATTTATTACCTGGCCTTCAGAAAAAAACTAAAGACCCATCTATTCTGAGGGTTAGACTGAAGGAAAATGGATGCCAAGCGCCTTGAGGCGATTCAGTTCGCATTTGTAGCGCTATATAAGTAATTCACTCACTCAAAATCAAAGGAGGAGGTAAGTAAAGTAGGTCTACACTAAGATAAAGGAAGCTATTTAGGAAAAAAAATTTTTACCTTTACAACCCCTTTAAATCTTGACATTTTTGGTATTTATTTACTCAATGCAACACCATCTTTAATATTTTACCAAAAAGTTGGGAAGTGCGCAGAGCGCTCTGTGAACCCGGTGTCCTCGGGACACAGCTGATCACAGATTGGGGTAATAAGCCAGTGTTTTTTTACCACAAGATCAGCTGTGTCCAATCACAGCTGATCGTGATTTAGGCTGGGTTCACACTGCTGCGAATTCTTTTGCGAATTTGAGCCGTTGCAATCGCTCAAATTCGCAAGTCATTAAAATAACATTGTTTTCCATTAGTGCCGTTCACATCAGTGCGGTGCAAATCTAAGCTGCGGGAAAAAAAGGGTCCTGTGCGAGTTTGATCCGTGTGCGATGCAAATTCAGCTCTATAGACTGGCATTCCCTGAAATCGCGGCAAATTCGCGGTAAAATCGTGATTTTGAATTCGCAGCAGTGTAAACCTAGCCTAAAACACAAGGTGGTTATCAGCATATCTTTCCTCACGCTGACAGCGTGCATAGAGGAGAGAAGAGCTGGTAACCAGCTTGTCTGAAAGGGACATCTACACTGATAATCAGGGCACTAATTATCAGTGTCCTGATTACCAGTGCAATCCCAACAGTGCCCACCAGTACTGCCTATTGGTGCCCACCAGTGCTACCAATCTGTGCCTCCTCATCAGTGTCACCTATTAGTGCAGCCGATCAGTGTCCCCTACCAGTTCCCATCAGTGCCCATCATTGCCTGTCAGTGCAGTCTCATCAGCGCAAATCAGTGAAGGAGAAAAATTACCTGTTTGCAAAATTTCATAACAAACTATGAAAAAACACTTTTTTTAAAACATTTTAGGTCACTATTGGTGAATAAATACCAGCAAAAATTGGCCTGGGCAGGAATGGGGTAAAAGTGCCCAGTAGGCAAGTGGTTAAAGTATATGTGAATCCTTACCTTGTATAACAACCCATTCAGTTTAATAGGAAAATTAAAGGCAAACTGTGTGTATGTGTGTACTGTATATTTTATATATAACATACCTTTTTTTATATATATATATATGTGTGTGTGTGTGTGTGTGTGTGTGTGTGTGTGTGTGTGTGTGTGTGTGTTCATAT
The DNA here is from genome assembly GCF_905171775.1 of Rana temporaria. NCBI lineage: Eukaryota > Metazoa > Chordata > Amphibia > Anura > Ranidae > Rana > Rana temporaria. The sequence goes on from NC_053498.1 coordinate 33,907,997, forward strand.
CACCTCTTTCGGATGCTGGATTGAACAGTGCTCTGTGAGATGTTCAAAGCTTTGGAATTTTTTATGACCTAACCCTGCTTTAAACTTCTTTACAACTTTATCCTTGACCTTGGCCTTCATCATGCTGTTTGTTTACTGAGGTTCTCTAACCTCTGAGGCCCCGTACACACGACAGAGGAACTCGACGTGCTTGGCACGTCGAGTTCCTCGTCGAGTTTTGGGATGAAGCCGCCGAGGAGCTCGGCGGGCCGGCTTCTCCCATAGAAGAACGAGGACAACGAGAAAATAGAGAACATGTTCTCTATTTTCTCGTCGAGTTCCTCGGCGGCTCCATCGAGCCAAAACTGTACAGACGACAGAGATTCTCGGCAGAATCCGGGTTTTGACCGAGTTTCTCGGCGAATTCTGCCGAGAATCTCTGTCGTGTGTACGAGGCCTGAGGGCTTCACAGAACAGCTGTATTTATACAGAGATTAAATTACACACAGATGGACAATTGACAATTGGTTCCACTAGATTTTAGTTAGGGGTGTCAGAGTAAAGGGGGCTGAATTCAAATGCACGCCACACTTTTCATATATTTATTTGTAAAAAAAAGATTGTAAGCTCCTTTAGGGCAGGGACTGAGTGAATGTACAGTATAATATATATATAACGTGCGAATGATACACAAACCTGGAATATGAAATGTCGGGGTAACTTTTTTTATTAAGAGTATTTTTTCCTGTGCAAATATCGTGCGACCTAAAAAAACTTGCAACAGCCACCATTTTAATCTCCAGCGCTTTTTCTTTCAGAAAACATATGTTTGGGGGTTCTAACTAATTTTGTAGCAAAAAAAAAATGCTGATTTTACACAAAATTGCCCCAGATGGCAAATGGTTAGTGTGTGGATGATTAACCACTTAAAGCGGGGGTTCACCCTTAAAAAAATTCTAACATTACATTGAGCTGACTTCTGACACTTTTTCGATTTTTTTTTTTTTTTCGTACATACCGTTTATCCCTATTTTCCACCCCGGCTTCCGGGTAGTCAATCCCGCGGGAGTGGGCGTTCCTATTCACAGGCTAAGTGATTGACGTGATGACAAAAGCTTCCCACCGGCGCATACAGCGCGTCACGAGTTGCCGAATGAAGCCGGACTGGGAGTTGGCTCTATACGGCGCCTGCGCACCGACGTTTGGCTTCTTTCGGCAACTCGTGATGCGCATTATGCGCCGGTGGGAAGCTTTTGTCATCACGTCAATCACTTAGCCTGTGAATAGGAACGCCCACTCCCACGGGATTCACTACCCGGAAGCCGGGGTGGAAAATAGCGATAAAACGATATGTACGAAAAAAAAAAAAAAAGATCAGCATACTGTCAGTGTCAGAAGTCAGCTCAATGTAATGTTGGATTTTTTTTTAGCGTGAACCTCCGCTTTAAGCCCCGAGCCTGTTTTTCAGACTCGGTGTTTACGCGTTAAAAACTATTTTTATTGCTAGAAAATTACTTAGAACCCCCAAACATTATAATTTTTTTTCTAACACCCTAGAGAATAAAATGGCGGTCATTGCAATAATTTGTGTAACACCGTATTTGCACAGCGGTCTTACAAGCACACTTTTTTTATTAAAAAAAAACACTTTTTTCAATTAAAAAATAAGACAACAGTAAAGTTAGCCCAATTGTTTTTTTTTTATATTGTGAAAGATAATGTTACGCCGAGTAAATTGATACCCAACATGTCACGCTTCAAAATTGCGCCCGCTTGTGGAGTGGCGTCAAACTTTTACCCTTAAAAATCTCCATAGGCGACGTTTAATTGTTTTTGCATGTCTTGAGTTACAGAGGAGGTCTAGGGCTAAAATTATTGCACTCGCTCTAATGATCGCGGCGATACCTCACATGTGTGGTTTGAACACAGTTTTCATATGCGGGCGCTGCTTGCGTATGCGTTTGCTTCTGGGCGAATCGGCGGAGGGCGCGGGAGGGCCCCTCTCCCACCACCGATAACGATGATCTGCCAGAGAGACCACCATTATCGTTTACAGATCCGCCGCCTGAAGAGATGGATACCTCGGTTGTAGCAGCTGCTGCCATTACCGAGATATCCCTCTTCAAAGTAAGGACGAATATAGTCGTGCGGCGGTCCTTAAGTGGTTAAATGAGAATTTATTGATTAGACAATTTTCATTTGGGTTATCCTGGTTTGACCTTGCACCCTCCTTCCCTATTGTAGAAATCTGCTATAAAGAGAATAATTTTTCTACCATGGTGACTGGTGCCGCTCTTTTATTTGATAGCTTGGAAAATATCTAACCCTAAGATGGATGTTTCTGGAGCACTACTGCCATGTACCTGAATTAGACATCAATGATGTAACCTGATTTACAACTTGGTGATCATTAGCTACTACACAAACTATAAAAATCATTGCACAGCTAAAAGCCTGACCTTCTGCAAGGAAATGACTTGGAATCATATCAATACAGTATAATACAGATGTATTAAAAGGGGAGAATATGTAACCAACAGTAGTCCTAAAATTACTTTTTCATACAGTGCCTGGAGTTGATGGCTGTCTTCAAGGAAACTTTATGAATCGTGACATAAAGACAAATACGATGTAATGTTTGACAAAATAACAAATCCAGAAAATGCTGATAAGTAGGTCAAGGTCTGGGTCGATGGGCTTTTGTTCATGCCAGATGGGTTATGCATTCTCATACAGGTCTGTGGGAAAGCTAAACCCTTTGAAGCAAGTCCAGTGAAGATCAGAAGGATATCAACTGCAGGTCAAGTGTACCTATCAATGAACTCTGAAGAACCTCAAACTGATGCCTTCAACACAAGCCCAAAGCCTTTCAACACAGGTCCTTAATATTTAAGTACAGCTTAAGGCTTCTGTATGATAGTACCTGTATTTGGTACATTTATAGACTATGTGATGCAGAAGCCTTATAAATATAACAGAAAACTTCAGTTACCTTCCCAGATTGATCCAAATCCTCCTTCATTTGTGTCTGACACAATCCTCTTATCAGAAACTGTGGCTCACAATAGGATTTTTTTTATTTATTTTTTTTATTTAAACATTCTTTATTTTTATAATTTTTTTTCCCAAAAATCATGTTTACAATAGAAAGTCACAAAAAATAATACAGTAAGTTCAATCAAGACAGATCTCATACAATAGAATGGTGAAAGTCTGTGGTCATATGAAGATTGGCTAATCATACTAGAGAATATGAAACATTTTACAATAAAGCTATTACTTGCAGGGATGAGAGCTTCAATGTTCTTGATTCTTTTTTTTTTTGCAAACCCTGAAGTGGTGCAGAAACAACATCATTAAAAGCCTGTCTAATTGAGAGAAAAAAGAAAAGGGGGGGGGGGGGGGACTAAAGGAAAAAAAAAAATCTTCCCCAACACATACCACCTTGTATACTGCAGCATTGTCTGAAACCCACTAGAACAACCTAGGTACAAAAAAGGGGGCTTTAAAACATAAAAGATAAACTTCTAGCCCACATTCAGATAGACTGATCAGTAAGGCCCGGAGAATGAAAGATAGTGCAGGGCCGGCATGACAGTGTGAGAACGGGAAGCAACTATGGCATAGTTGCCAACATTTGTCCAGGGACACTTTGCAGCACAGCTATTAATTAATTACCACACTCACTTCCCCGAAGCTCCACCCACTCCAGGCGAAGATTATGCGGAGTGGGTGGAGCTTCGGGGAAGTGAGTGTGGTGATTAATTAATAGCTGTGCTGCAAAGTGTCCCTGGAATTTTTTTTAAAATGTTGGCAACTATGCTATGGGGTTAAGGATTGTAGGTGGAGAATGGGGGAGAGGTGAATTGGTTGGAGCAACAGGATGAGGAGGGGTTTGTGGTAGTTAGTTAAAGCGGAGTTCCAACCACAATTAGCATTTTTTAAATGTATGTCCTTTCATCCTGCGTTTTTATAATATAAATCTGGTCACTTACTATTTTACAATCCGCCGCCGATCCGCATAGATATTCAAAAAAGATAGTTTATAAAACTATATCTACACCGTTGTCATTTTGCTTGTGGGCACTGTGAAGCCTACAGGCACTTACTTCCTGGAAGTCTTGGATGGGGAGTGATAATTGGACAGCGCACTGCATCCTGGGAAATGATGACACACATTTCCCAGGAGCATTAGAGGGAGATGATGTCAGAATCCTAGGTGGTTTCAAAGGCAGATTTTGCGGGACGGCATAGCAACAGGCATTTCCAGATGAGTAAAAAAAAATTTTTTTATTTTTTAGTCGTAAGCTACAGTTTAAAGAAAAATTGTTTTTTGATAGAACCTCCACTTTAAGGGATAGCTGGGGTCTCCTGGACAGTATAAAAGGGACATTTGACAAGCAGGTAGTCCCCCACCCCGTGTTTTGTTTTGTTTGGTTGGTTTGCTTTATCTCTTTGCCGGTGCAATATGAGCAAAGGATGTCATGGCAGCTGAGGTGGAAATGTGGGGGGGCTCATCAGTGGTATGGGACCCTCTGGTGTATTTCAGTTACTAAGGTTAGCTGGAATGCGGTAATGGTTGCAGTGCGGGTGTGGGTTGTCTCCGAGCTGGTGTGTCACATAGCAAGGGGGATGGTGAGTACTCATGGTCGGGCAGACACAAAACAAGGTGGGACATCTTATTTACACTGGTCATGGTATCAGGCATTCAAGTTAGCACTTCTGCCTGGCAGTACCAGGTTTGACAGTTCATATCCCAACCATGGCACTATCTGCATGTTCACCTTGTGTCTCCTCCGGGTACCCTTGTTTCCTCCCACACTCTAAAGTAATGCTGGTAGGTTAATTGGCTCCTTTTGAAATTGGCCCTAGTATGTGTATGCATGGATTTGAGTTAGGTACCTGAGATTGTAAGCTCCTTAAGGGCAGGGAATGATGTGAATGAGAGAGTCCTGTGGCTGCACAGAGAGATGCAGGATCTGTGGAAGTTCTGTTGTCTTCTCTACTTTTACTGCTGAGACGGGGAGGTGGGGGGGTCCTTAGAGACAAGCCTCTCCAAAGCTGCACAGAGAAACAGAGGAGTTTTGTCCTCTCTGCTGCCAACTGCTGAGACAAAGTGAGCGTGGAGTCAAGGGGAGTACCACAGTTACAAGTTAGTGCGACGGCCACATGTGTTTGACATGTTTTACCCAGCGGCAAATTAACACTCCCCCCACAGGAGACGGACAAGAAGGCGGCAAAACCCCCCCCCCCCACGGGAGACGGACAGGAACGCATTGATAGAGCCCCTCCACCCTAACCCCACGGGAGATGGATGGGAATGCAGTGATAGACACCTCCACCCCCCGCAAGAGATGTACGGGAAGGCGTCGATCATGTAATGATGTGTATGCTTTATGTTATAATTCAAGTTCAATTGTTATGCCTAGTTCCTTATGCATGTTAGGAAACAGTTAACAGTTTTGGTCATGTGATCTGGGGGCAGGGAGCTGTTAGGCCCCGTACACACGACCGAACATGTCCGATGAAACTGGTCCGCGGACCAGTTTCATTGGACATGTCCGGTCGTGTGTACGGCCTAGCGGACAGGTTTCCAGCGGACAAAAGTTTCTTAGTATGCTAAGAAACTTGTCCGCTGGAAACCTGTCCGTCGGACATGTCCGCTGTTTAGTACGTCTAACCAGCGGATCGAAATCCCGCGCATGCGTGGAATTGATTCGACGCATGCGTGGAAGAATTGAACTTCCGTGTTTGAGAACGTCGGTGTCTTCTACGTCACCGCGTTCTCTGTCCGCGGGGATTTTGGTCTGATGGTGTGTACACACATCAGACCAAAAGCTCCCAGGAGACATGTCCGATGAAAACGGTCCGTGGACCGTTTTCATCGGACATGTCTCCTCGTGTGTACAAGGCCTTAGTTGTAAGATGGATCCTGCTGAATAAACACCAGGCTCATGTTCAAGCTCTTGCTGTCTGTCTGCCTATACTTGGTGTTAAAACATCACATGGTACCAGAAGTGGGGTCAGAAGAGTCATGGCAGCAAACAGCAACACAAGGAACTTTCCTTCCCTGGATTTGGAATAAGGGAATGTATCTGAAAAGTGGTCACAATGGAGGGAGCTGTCAGAGCTTGTGTTTGCAGGACCAGATGCAGACACATGGTCTGATCAGCAGAGGCCTTACGTTAGGAGGCAGGGGGAAGGAAGAGCCGGGCCATTGCTTCTCGCAGCCGAACAGGAAGTGTATCCTGAGACCCGAATGGCCAGGGTATTCTAAGATGGACTGATGTATACTAAGGCCTCGTATAGACGAGGAAACATGTCTGATGAAAACGGTCCGCGGACCGTTTTCATCGGACATGTCCGCTCGGAGATTTCAGTCTGATGGCTGTACACACCATCAAACCGAAATCCCCGCGGACAGAGAACACGGTGACGTAGACGACACCGACGTTCTCTATCGCGCGAGTTCAATGCTTCCACGCATGCGTCAAATCAATTTGACGCATGCACGTGATTTCGGTCCGCTGGTTAAACGTACTAACCAGCGGACATGTCCGACGGACAGCTCTCCAGCGGACAAGTTTCTTAGCATGCTAAGAAACTTTAGTCTGCTGGAAATCTGTCCGCTAGCCTGTACACACGATCGGATCTGACCTCTGAAACTGATCCGCGGACCAGTTTCAGCGGACATGTCCGGTCGTGTGTACGAGGCCTAAGACTGACGCTTCCTGATTGGCTGGGAGGAGAATCAGGAAATAACTGGGTGGGCTCAGGGCACAGTGCTCTGCACCCCGAGCCAATTCATTTTTTAAGCCAATTAAATCCTTATGCTGCGTACACACGACTGTTTTTTCAGGTTGTAAAAAATTATGTTTTTAATGGTCTAGAAAAAAACGACGTTTTTTTCAACCCGATCGTTAATATGGCCTTGCCTACACACGAACATGAAAAAAATGCTCTAGCAAAGCACGGTGACGTACAACACGTACAACGGCACTATAAAGGGGAAGTTCCATTCGGATGGCACCACCCTTGGGGCTGCTTTAGCTGATTTTGTGTTAGTAAATACGATTCGCGTTTTTCAGTCTGTTACAGTGTGATGAATGTGCTTACTCCATTACGAACGCTAGTTTTACCAGAACGAGCACTCCCGTCTCATAACTTGCTTCTAAACATGCGCCGTTTTTTCACGTCAAAGCCCACACACGAACAATTTTTACCACGTTAAAAACGTTGTGAAAAATTAGAGCATGTTCGAAATTTTTAATGGCCATTTTTTACATTGTGAAAAATGCTCTGGAGCCCCCACACGATCGTTTTTAATGACATAAAAAAAAAACGGTCGTGTAAGTTATCAATGCTGGAAATTATGCACAGCTAGATTTTGATGAAATAGTCTAAATGCACAGTACTCATTCTTTTTTCTCCCCCTGTTGGCATGTTCTGTGTCAGCACATACACCAGACCCTAACTGGGTCCTAACTTTTACCCTTTTTCTACCAGTCTGGGTACTGCTCTGCAGGGGATCACATAAAGCCAGGGCCGGCCCTACCATGGGACCATGGTTCCAGGCGGCATTTAGGAGGGGGCGGCAGCCTGGCCGGCAAGATGTTTTTTTTTTTTTTATGAGAGGAGACTCGTAGCAGAGAGCAGAGCGGAGCAGATTCTGGTCGGCGTTGCGCTGTGCGCTGTCTCCTGCACTGGTTGCTAAAATTGCTGACCGTCACCTAGCAACCAGTGATGTCAGAGACCGCGGCCACCCAGCATTCACAGTGCTCAGCTTCCGCGCCAATCAATTGGTCCGCCCACCTCTTCCATCTCCAGCGTGAGGGAAGTGTGGGTCTGAGGAGAGCTGCCTGTGCGGCTGTGGCCAGCCCCGGTGACAGAGAAAGGGAGGGGGCGATCAGGGGGAGATATACAGTACAGACAGCCCGAGGCTTTCCTCGCCATGATTAGCCACAGCAGAGGGACAATCAGAAGACTCTGGGGACTGGGGGCATCATGGGAAATGTAGTCCCATAAGAGTGGCGTGTCCACAGACACCATGCTAAAGCCCCCAGCATGTAAGCACTCTGCTGGGGGGGGGGTTACAAAAGGAAAAAAGAGAATACTGTGCTCATACTGGGGGAAGCGAGAGAGAGCCACGCTGTACCCACACCACCAGAGAGCCACGCTGTACCCACACCACCAGAGAGTCACGCTGTACCCTCACCAACCAGAGAGCCACGCTGTACCCGCACCAACCAGAGAGCCACGCTGTACCCGCACCAACCAGAGAGCCACGCTGTACCCGCACCAACCAGAGAGCCACGCTGTACCCACACCAACCAGAGAGCCACGCTGTACCCGCACCAACCAGAGAGCCACGCTGTACCCACACCAACCAGAGAGGGAGTCACGCTGTACCTGCACCACCAGAGCGAGAGCCCCGCTGTAACCGCACCACCAAAATTCCCGCTGGCAGACAAAAAGTACGTCTAAAACAAAGGTAAAGCACGGGGGGCAGCATTTCATTCTTGGTCCCAGGCAGCACCATGTCTTGGGCTGGCACTGCATAAAGCTGATAACTAGACAGTGCTGATAGTCAGGCCTACAATACAAACAAATGGCAACCACCCCAACCTATAACTGGCCTTTGCAGCAAGGAGCACATGGAAGGGCAACGCATATCAAAAAACAAAAGAGAGGTGAGGGAGACGCACTGGATACCTTTGCTGCCATTGTGCTATTGCTGGGTGTCCTGTGCCTTTAAGAAGGGGTGGGCTCCCTCCAGGTATACCTGCCCTTAATCTACCCATTATTATATAAGTGCTTCAACTCAGACTCCCAAAAATATAGTTAGGCCTGCAGTACGGGTGACAGACTTGGCCGCTGCAGCTTACGCATATATTTGCAAATGTGTGCAAATGAAACCTCAGTTTTTAACATGAACTGTTACACAGGGTAAATATTGGTACGTTGCAGGCTAGCTGGTAAGTGAGATGGGAACTTTATTTTATTTTTTATTTTTTTTACATGAGCTGCAATTCCATGTGCTCCTTGTTGCAAAAGCCAGTTATAGGTTGGGGTGGTTGCCATTTGTTTGTACTGTTGGTGAATTGGTGAGGGGACACACTGGATACCCTTGCTGACACTGCTATTGCTAGGTGTCAAGTGTGTTCCTGTGCCTTTAAAGAAGGGTGGCTTTCTCCAGGCATACCCACCCTTAATCTATCCATTATTATATACCTGCTTCAACTCAGGAGACTCTCAAAATGATAGGGACTACAGTACACTGGGGTGCAGTGAAGTGGCCACTGCAGCTTACAAATATATTGCAAATGTGTGCAAACGAAATCCCTTGTATTGACTGCAGGCTGGCTGGTAAGTGACCAGGGAACTTTTGTTTTGTTGTTTTCTGATAGCCAGGACCCCTGCAATATTTTTGATACCACTATAGTGAATGCAGGCACAGCCTACATGAGAGTGGCAACTCTGTTCTAAACTCTGGAGCATACTGTTGCCATCACAGAAAACTGCAGAATGGGCGGCACTTTGCGGGTGGTTTTTGGCCGCTAGCAGGGGTTAAAAGGGCGTTAATACCTCCGCAAAAACAACGGTAAAGCATTAAAACGAATACGTTTTGCCTTTTAGTTCTACTTTAAGTCTTGCAGCACATACAGTATATTGTTTTGACAGGCTAGCATAGTTCTACTTTATAATCTATATATTGCAATATTTTATGATATACCAGTATGGATGTCACACCACTTCCTCAAATGCAATCTTTCTAAAACTGAGCTTGTAATATTTCCTCCTCCCCAATCCTTCCCTCCAGACTTTACCATCTAGAGGACAGGTGTCAAACACAAGGCCCGTAGGCCGAATTTGGCCCTCCAGGCCATTTCATGTGGCCCTTGCACCTCTCCTGCAGCAGCTCCTTTGGTCCTCCTCCAGACCCTTACTTTCTGCTTTCAAGCAGTGCATCCAGCTTCTTCCCAGCAGCAGCATAAGGAAAGTGGGGGGTGCACTGTGATGTAAGGGAGGGTGGGGGACTCAACTTCTGATGGTGGGGTGGCTCTTGACACCTAATGTAAGGGGCGGGAATGCTCTGAACATCTACAACCGATAAAACTGGCCCTTTTGAGGGCAATCATTATGCTGATGCCGCCCACGATAAAATTGAGTTTGACACCCCTGATCTAGAGCAACAGCACTACCATGGGTCCCTCCGCACATGCCAGGGTGCTAGGTGTAACCCTAGACTCTGACCTCTCTTTCTGGTCCCACATCCAATCACTGGATAAATCTTGCCATCTTAACCTCTGCAACAGAAGAATTTTCCCCTTCCTGACTAATGACACACCCCCCCCCCCCCCAGTCTGTTATGAATGCTGCTACCAGACTTATACACCTTACTAACCAATCTGTGACCGCTGCTCCTCTCTGCCAGTCCCATCACTGGCTTCCACAAGCCCAATGTATAAAATTCTACATACCAACACAACATACAAAGCTATCCACAACAGCACCCCCAGCTACACCAGCTCTCTAGCGCTCTCGCCTCCAGGACATTTACATAGCCTCTCCCATCCTCTGGAACTTACTAACCCAGTATGTCTGGTCATTAGGGAATTCAGGGAAGTCTACTGGACCTCCACCTAAAAATTGTATTTGACTTATCTATCACCTTCATCCAATCATCCTCGGCAGGTATTACCACCTCCCCCTCCCTTTAGATTGTAAGCTCCATAAGCAGGGCCCTCCTATTCCTTCTTAATTGGACTGTGCTGCAATTGTACTGTCCCCCTTATTATTGTAAAGCACCATATAAGTCCAGTATACAATACAATATACAATAGTACAATAGGATAAAAACATAAAAGGTGAACAAAAAAAATGGGTGTATATTTTTATTTTTACCTTTTAATAAATATTTGCTCAGAGACCACGATTTGATTTGATTTTATCTTTGGAGAATATACTGTATCTAGGCCTACCTGTGGAGTGGAGAAGGCAAAGTGGTGTTATTGCAGCCATCCTTTAAACACTTAAAGGGTTTGTAAAGGACATTTTTTTTTTATCTTAATAGCTTCCTTTATCTTAATGCAGTGCTGTTTTCATGTCCTCATCATTCGTTTTTGCTCTCAAGTTGCTGTAATTCTTCTCTGTGTCTAAAACCCCTCAGCACCAATCAGTTTCGTTTTCCAAACCATCACTGCCCTGTATTGGCTCTGTGGCTCTGTACAGCACAGAGGCAGGAAACAACATGCAAAAACGAAACTAGAAACTACAGGTACATTATATGATTTTTATCTATTTGTAATCGTTTTTAAAAGGAATCAGTTAACTATTATGTCTCTATACCCTGTAAACAGTCATTTCAGCAAAAAAAATTTTTTTTATTTACAACTCCTTTAAGCCCCGGACCATTTGGCTGGCCAAAGACCAGAGCAGTTTTTGCGATTCGGCACTGCGTCGCTTTAACTGAGAATTGCGCGGTCGTGCGATGTGGCTCCCAAACAAAATTGATGTCCTTTTTTTTTTTTTTCGCAAATAGAGCTTTTTTTTGTTGGTATTTGATAACCGCTGCGGTTTTAATTTTTTGCGCTATAAACAAAAATAGAGTGACAATTTTGAATAAAACGCAATAGTTTGTACTTTTTGCTGTAATAAATATCCCCATTTTTTTTTTTTTTTTAAAAAAGCTATTTTTTTCTCAGTTTAGGCCGATATGTATTCTTCTACATATTTTTGGTAAACAAAATCGCAATAAGCGTATATTGATATTGGTTTGCGCAAAGTTATAGCGTCTACAAAATAGGGGATAGTTTTATGGCATTTTTATTATTATTATTTTTTACTAGTAATGGTGGCAATCTACGATTTTTATCATGACTGCGACTTTATGCGGGCACATCGGAAACTTTTGACACATTTTTGGGACCATTGTCATTTTTACAGCGATCAGTGCTAAAAAAGTGAACTGATTACTGTGAAAATGGCAGTAAAGGGGTTAACAACTAGGTGGCGTTGAAGGGGTTAAGTGTGTCCTAGTAAATGATTCTAACAGTTAGGGGGAGGAGCTACCAGTGACACGTCACTGATCACTGTTCTCGATCACAGGGAACATTCGATCAGTGACATGTCACTAGGCAGAACAGGGGAATGCCTTGTTTACAAAGGCATCCATCCCCCTGTTCTGCCTTTACCGACCACAATCACGGGCCGCCCGGGAACATCGAGTTCCCAGGACCCGTGAGCGCACTCACGAGGCACGCGGCGGTTGCGCGCCCGATGGGCTGCAAATTTCAAGGGACGTACAGGTACGCCCATTTGCCTGCCCATGCCATTGTGTAGACGTAAATGTGCGTGCGCTGGTCGCTAAGCGGTTAAAGAGAAGGGGCGCTAACATGATGTACTGTGCAGTGGAAGAGACCAAGTGGTGCTATTACATATATAACCTTTAAGACGTAGTTGGGTTGCTTTACTAAAACTGGAGTGTGCAAAATCTGGTGCAGCTGTGGTTGGTAGCCAATCAGCTTCTAATTTTAGCTTGTTTAATTAAACTTTGACAAAAAAAAATCTGGAAGCTGATTGGTTTCAATGCAGAGTTGCACCAGATGTTGCACTCTACAGCTTTAGTAAATCAACCCCAGTATAGACCTATGGTACCCAGGTTATACCGTGCAAGGTGAGAGTCCATCGTATTATTAAATTGGGAAAGTGGTGGTGTGTGCCAATATTTTCCATGCAGAATCCATGTGGCACAGTATATTAGGACTGAGCATTGAAGAGCACATTGCATACTTTTGGGTCACATTTTTAAAAGGGACAGTATTGTATAAATTTGAAAAGTCGGACTATGATTTTTTTATTATTATTGTGACATGATGACACTGATTTATGTTTTTCACTAAGGTGATTTTTTATTGAGTATATATTAGGTTTTTAACACTAGTGAGCGCTACACTTAATTTTGGTTTTGTTGATGTTTTTGTGCTAGAATAGCACATAAAGTGCTGGCCGAGCTCACACTTATTGAGTTCATAAATTTTGGCACTGTAGTGAAGAAGGGCATTTTTATATAATTTTGAATCCATAGTCATAGTTCATCCATAGATTATCTGGTGTGGACCTCCTTTTTTTTTTCTTTTTTATTGGAAGGCACATTGTACATGAGTATACATGGAATTAGGAAACCTGTACCCACCATTTGCACAGAAACGTGAAGTACAGCTGCACACTTCTGCATAAATTATGAGTAGCGAGGCTTCATAGCAATGAGAAGAGCCTATAGCAGGTCCACTTTGGATTTTAGGCCCTGTACAGACGAGAGGATATCCGTTGGAAACGGTCCGCCGGACCGTTTCCAGCGGACATTTCTGCACCCGATTTTGATCTGATACACACCATCAGATCAAAATCCCTGCGGAAAACATACGCGGTGACGTGCCGCGCCGTCGCTGCGACGATGACGCGGCGACGTGCGCGACCCTGGAAGGTAAATACTTCCACGCATGCGTCGAATCACTTTGACGCATGCGGGGGATGGGGATCGCTTGGACTTATCCGGTGAGTCTGTACAGACGACCGGATCAGTCCAACGGACAGGTTTCCAGCGGATAGATTTCTTAGCATGCTAAGAAATTTTTATCTGCTTGAAAACCGTCGGCTGGAGAAATCTCCGCCGAAAAATGTCCGCTAGGCCGTACACACGACCGGATTTGTCTGCTGGAACTGATCCGCGTATAAATCCCAACGGACAGAGTGTGTGTACGAGGCCTTAGTCTTAGAAGGTCACACTAAAAATATTATATAACTCTTTTTTAGGTTGGGTAAAGAGTATGCAAATATTGTACTTCTGTGGGCTATATTGGACTTCACTCTCCCTATTCAGCTATGACACAGCACATACCAGCCTCTCTCTGTGTCCATTCAATAAGTCGTTATGTATAGGACCCAAGATTGGCTGCTAATTGGCAGTACAGCCTATTAAACAAGTCTGTTACCTGCCCCGTGTATACAAAGCATGCTGTCAGTTTGTGAAATATAGCTTTTTACTTTATCAGTCTAGTAGCTGTCTTTTCCACAATGTCCACCAAATATTCTAACTTGCTAAATCACATAATTGAACAATGGGTGTTGTAAAGAGTGGCTTTTAAAGACAAAACAATTAGATTACTTGGACACAAACAAAATAAATTGTTACTAATCATTATTTAATACACTAAGCACAAAACACTCAGCTGTGCTTTGAAATGGAGAGAATAGAAATCATTAAAATTCCAAACCATAATAAAGACTTTTGAAAAGGAGAAGGCATTTACATGCCTCACCTCTATTATAAAATAAAAAATATATAGTTTGTATCTCTCATTTTATATTTCAATATTTTTATTGAAAATAAGCAATGTTGTACAAGGCACAAATGACAAAGACTAAAATAACAATTGAGCTCTTGTCCGATTATAGTACTCATACAAATAAACGTAAATATAAAGCCTATAGATAAAAAAGAGACTCAACACAAAATGCAATTAGCGGAAAAGTCCGTTAACATAACCATATGACTTAAGAATAATCAAGGAAAAACACAATGTCCCCTTTTTACCGTATCCTTCCCCTCTTCAGATATTAAAGTATTCATTGAATGGCAAAAGAAACTTGAAATAAAAAATAAAATCAGAGTAAAGCTAATGAGTTATATTCTTGACTCCCTAGGGTTGTCCCAGGAAGCCATATTAACCCATAATCTTAAGAATGATTCTCACATGAAGAAAGATGCATAGTATAAAGAACAGGGGAGGAAGAGGGGAAGAAAGAAGGGAAGAAAAAGGAGGGGGGATTAGGAACGGTAGGGAAGGATAGAGAAGGATAAGGAAGGGTAGGGAAGGGCAGAAAGGGGGAGAGAAAAAGGAACCCCTCCGTAAACTTCTACCAGCCTTATGTCAACGTGGAAATAGAAATTCCACCAAAGCATCCCATAGTTAGCGACAATGACAACAATAGCCAATTCAACATTAAATATTTAAAAGAGAAAAGAAAAGAAAAAAAAAGAGAGAAGAAGAGAAGAAAAGAAGAAGAGAAGAGGGTCAGCCGGAAGCACTTTAAGGTGGAGATAAGTAACGTATCCACGGATCCCACGTTATATCTAATTTCTTAGTAGAATTTCGAAGGATACAGGTGAGTCTGTCGTTAACCATGATCCAATTAAGTTTATTCTTCACATAATCAAGGGGAACCATCGACTGCTTCCAATATTTTTTATCTCTCATTTTAGGAAATGTTTTAACTTCTGGACAAACTGCATTCAAATCCACTGGGCACAGCAAAGGTAGCACCAGATTCAAGAAAAGTAGTAAAAACAGCTGTCAGTGTCATTAATAGCCACTAGGTGTCAGAGTCGAACCCCTTCATTCACCATCTGTTTCAATGAAACCATGCAATAAGCTCATTGCTTCGATTGCTGAGATGTTCTGCCCTGCAGTTTGCTTTTTACCATAAAGGTGGCAGACTTCTGATCACCAGTTGCACTGGTCATCAATATGTGTCTGGCAAGATGTATGTATTCACCCATATCCATGAGTAGCACACTGTAGTGCAATGCTTTCTTATGTGCTGGAATTGTTTTTATTCTAAAACTTGGGGTATTTAGGTAGATCTAGGGCAGCCTTTCCCAACCTAGTTACCCTGGAGGAACCCTTTAAATGATTTTCAGGTCTCAGAGATCTCCTGCTAAAATTATTATAGCTACAACTCACAGCACATTGACATGACTGGTAAGATGTTGAAAATGAATGAAGAATGTGCCATACATAGAGTCCTTGACACCTGAAGCAAATCACTTTACATAAAAGAAACAAAGACTGTGCAATTAGTGTCCTCTTAGATTAGTGGTCATCCGGAAACCTTCCCCCTACACTTGGTGGCCATTGAAGACTTGACCCCTTACATGTATGGTCAGTGGAGTGACCCCTTACCAGTGGGGAATTACCCCCGTACATTGGTGGTTGTTGTAGGTTGGAGACAAATCTGTTACAGCTCAAGGTCCCCCTAGTAAACTTTAGAGGAACCCTGGTTGAGAAAGCCTGATCTGGAGTCTCAGAGAGGATTAATAATGGAAAGAATACTGCGCTAGTTCAAAAGCTAATTACTGTATGTGAAAGCTGCGACTAAAAAATGTTATACAACATCAAAACCAATAAACAAAGAAAAAAGTCGCGCTAAATATATCTATTAGTAAGATGCACTGAAAACAGCGCAAATAATGTGAAAAAACAAAGTGACACTAAACATGCTATGAACAAAATAAATTGTGAATATAATACACGATTGTGGATTAGCCACAATCCACCATAAAGTCCAAAGCTAAAAGTGTTCACATTCAATGATCTCCCAAGTGAAAAAATTATCCACAAGCGTCCTGGGGAAAAGTGATGATAGAAGCACCTCCACCGCGATCACATACTGCCTCTTACTGGAAATATATGATCCCTTAATTAAAGGAGATCAAATACAGCATGAACTGATGGTATCCTTGAATGATATCGCCAGGGCAGGACACTCACACTGATGGGTTGCCTCAAACAGTACTCCAGTATGGAATATATAAGAAAGAGGAGGGAACTCGCATAGCGTAAAATCCTAGAGTATTTAATAAGTAGTAAAAAGATGTGCACTTACATCAAATTAGTAACATGAAGCATATAAAAAGACAAGCTGGCCGGCTTCCCGAACATGCAGCCCGTATCTTCCGGGTCTGATCACTTGACGCGGTGACGTCAGAACGTCGCCTCCCAACGTTTCGTCTCGATAGGGATGTGGTCAGAGAGGATTAATGCCTAAATCTCAAAGGATGTCATGTCCTCGCTTTTCAAGGAGACGCAATTTAGTTGCACACTTTCTGAAAGTGGATAAAGTTTCTGGATACAGCTGTTTAGGGACTTTAGGCTGCCCTTGAGCAGGGACCTGGCTACGCTTACACAGTCTCTGCTACTTCTGCTTTAAATGTTTTGGGATTGTACACAACTTTTTTCTATATCTTTTTTATAAGATTTATGTTTTCCATATGAACTATAAATCCTTCTCCAAGCTTTTAAACACCCCTGTAGTAGGCTAAATAGAATAGAAATGTAGGATCACTTTTACCATACCCACTTTATTTAGGAACTTCATGAAGTCAATGAGAGAATAAGGAAATACAAAGTTTAAGAACACTGATATCACTTCAGAGAGGTTTTTATTTCTGCAGACCACCTGCCATTGCTACACCTTCGTCTGCTCTTTGGACTGCACCAGTGACACCTTCCATGAGCACTCACCTTTATGTCACGTTATTATCTGCCCTGCTTAATAGCATACATTCTAGGCTGGGGGTCAGCAACCTGTCAACAGTGGGCAATTGATGAGAGGGTGGCAACAATGGGCATGTGGTTGTCCGGCCTGCTCCCAAGTGTCATTGCATTGCAAAACTCCGGCTCAGCTGTCTATCCTTAAGTGTTTCACAGTTTGGGAAGGCCACACCCCCTGCTGGCCTCTACGTGACTGTTTGCAAATATTACACAAAAAGATTTTAATTTTTCATATTTTTTTATCTGAACTTGGGGTATAAGAATGATTTATATCTGGCATAATGAATGTGACGTGTTATTATTAAGCATGTCAAGCCTATGATACCCTATTCTATTTTTCATATAATTTATAAACTTTATTATACCACCAATTAAATCATATTAAACCCATGTGTTTTTTACATATTGCACCTTTCCATATTTCTCTTTAGAATGCAATGCCAACCAGGTCAATATTCTGAATTTCTTATTCTTCCTATTCCTCACTTATTAGAGGCTATAGTGTAGTGGTAAGTGAGATTGAGACTAGGGGATGGATTTACTAAAACTAGAGCACTCAGAATCTGATGCAGCTGTGCATGGTATCCAATCAGCTTCTAATTTCAGATTGTTCGATTAGGCCTAGGTCCGATTTGACTTTGCGGCGCCACACCGATTCCCATAAGTAGTTCCTGTGCAAATAGCGCCCCTGCTGTGTCTCAGCCAATAAGGAATACCGGATGGCTGAGACATAGTGGACATCACTGGACAGAGAGGGACAGGGATGGACTGTCCATTGGGACTACAGGGAGTTTCCCGGTGGGCCGATGGCTCAGTGGGCCGGCTTCAGTGACAACGGACCGCCGCCCCCCCCCCCCTCCGCTCACCTCCTCTCCCTCCCTGCAGCGCTCACCTGGGGGGAACAGAGAAGCAGGGGAGGACCAGAGGAGCAGGGGGGGGGACAGAGGAGCATGGGGGGAGGGGACAGACAGCTGACTCAACAGCTATGGCCTGGGAGTTTCTCACTTCTGCCTAATCTTGTCCCAGAAGGGGGGGCACCGAACTGATACTTTTCCCCGGGTGAAATAATGTCTAGCTTCCCCACTGGTACTGCCTATAAGAGTACCAGTACCAGCCGTTCTACTCTAATAAAGCAGAATGGCTAGTGGCTAGTGAAGGTGGAGAGGGGGCTTGGGTGGCGGGGGGGTGCGGGAGTTGTCCGGGCCGCCATGAGAGAGACCTGTCAAAGTGGGCCAGTCTGGATGAAGTCCAGAGCCAAATTTTTGTCCCAGTCCAGCCCTGGAGAGTGACCTTAGGTAAGTCTTAGGGGCACTGTTGCACACAGAAGGCTTTTTACCCCTAATGCATGTAATGCATTAAGATAAAAACCCTTCTGCCTCTACAATCCATTTAAGGTGGAGAAGTGACCACCCCTGAAACCCAATAGAAGTCCAACAAGAGGGAAACATTATCAAAAACAATTCATCCATTGACCTGCTGTTCTGTGCACGGTTTTCCCGCAATCGCAGCAGAATCACTTTATTTAAAGAGTAGCCACTTTTGTGGAGAAAAAAAATAGCAAATCAAGAAAAAAAATATAGCATACGCAATTGTGACACAAGTCATATTGTGATTGAATGTTATTAAAAACTACCTTTCCTTTTCAATCTGCAGCCGCTGTAATTTTCTGAAAATGCAATGCAATATGGCTACCTGGAGGTGCTCTGTACACAGAAACATAATTTTCTACTTTTGTGAATGGCTAACTGATTTTTCCAGAAGTCTGCACTAAGCTACAAGTCAGATTTCAGGCACCCCCTGCAACAAAAGAGATACTCCCAATAGGAAATACATCTGAAGGGATGCAGGCCCAGCATCTTTCCTCATTAGTGCCCTGCAGCTGCTACAGCTGATTGATAATTATGAAACGACTCCTATTAGACTCACTTTGCCACATGGACACAAACACACATGGATTTC
Source organism: Rana temporaria (assembly GCF_905171775.1). Classification (NCBI taxonomy): domain Eukaryota; kingdom Metazoa; phylum Chordata; class Amphibia; order Anura; family Ranidae; genus Rana; species Rana temporaria. The sequence goes on from NC_053498.1 coordinate 33,927,271, forward strand.
TTGCGAATAACAAAAGGTAGGAATCTACAACAAAGTTTGATAAAATCCTTGCAATGTACATACATATCACCCAGGAGTGAATGTTTTTTTCTTAACAAAAGTCGAGTTACTCTTTAACATTACTAGAACCGCTGGACTCCATTCCATATCACAGCCTTAAACAGTTACAGTAAATGCACAGTGGTGTGATTTGCAAACTAAAAAATTGAATGCTGGGACCTGCTTGATGTGGGAAGGGGGAGATCACACTGTCCTGCAGAAAGTTAAACTTGTCAATTGTGATTTAGGGATTGTTTCTACCATGACCATTGAGCTGCATTTTTCTGCACATCACCGTACATGCATGGTGTAAGCACATAGAAAATAATTATTTTGTTTTGCTCATCTTTTCTCCAAAGACTTGATTTAGCACGTATAAGGTTATTTGGGGATTTAGGACGCCAATAGAAAGGAAGCAGAAAATATTTTGCAATATCTTGTGTAACATTACTGTTTATTTTATTTCTTTTCCAAACAGTTTTAAATGCCAAAATTTTCTGGAAGGTGAAACATTTTGTTTGTACAAAGCTAAACCCAGCAGTGATTAGCATGGCGCAAGATGAAATGTCAGCATTTTATCTAAAAATTCATAAAACATATAAAGCCATCTTTTGAAAAGGTTTAGACTCATAGGGGTAGATCCACAAAGAAATGTCAAAATTCCCGCGTCGTATCTTTGTTTTGAATCCTCAAAACAAGATACGACGGGATCTCGGCTAGATCCGACAGGCGTACGTCTTCGTATGCCGTCGGATCTTAGATGCAATTTTTCCGCGGCCGCTAGGTGGCGCAAATTTTTTCAGGATTCAAACCAACAAAAAGTAAGTTACAGTGGCGTAGCGTATCTTAAATATGCTGCGCCCGGCGCAGATGTATGTGGATCTGCCCCATACAGCGGCAAACAGCTGATCATCTTATGTAGCCAAGACACAATTTCACAGGCATTCTTTTTTTCACAAATTGAACATGTTTGTAGCAAGAAAGCCAAGCCATTTCAAAAGCAAGTATAGTAGTGCAAAAAACCAAGGTGTACTGAAACCCATCTCATCCAATCAGAAGTCAGGTTTGCAGGACCTCTAGATTGCTGAAATCTTTGTGCCAGATCCACGAAGCAGTTACGCTGGTGTATTTATTGATACGCCGCGTAACTGCTAGGTTGCTCCGGCGTATCTTTGTTTTGTATCTACAAAACAAGATACGCCTGAAGCTGGGCTAGATCCGACTGGCGTACGTCTTAGTACGGCGTCGGACCTAAGGTGCATATTTACGCTGGCCGCTAGGTGGCGCTTACGCGTCAAGTATGCAAATCAGCTAGATACGCAAATCCACAAACGTACGTCCGGCCGGCGCATTTTTTTACGTTGTTTCCGTAAGGCTTTTTCCGGCGTAACGTTACCCCTGCTATATGAGGTGTAGCCAATGTTAAGTATGGACGTCGGGCCAGCGTCTAATTTTCCGTTGTGTACGTCGTTTGCGTAAAACGTTCGCCAATATGGCTTTGCGTAGAATGACGTTCACGTCGAAAGCATTGGCTTGTTGCGGGTTAATTTGGAGCATGCGCACTGGGATACCCCCACGGACGGCGCATGCGCCGTTCAGAAAAAACGTCATTTACGTCGGGTCAAGACGTATTAACATAAAACATGCCCCCATCTCATCCATTTGAACTGCGCGCCCTTATGCCGACACAGTTACACTACGCCGCCTGCAACTTACGGAGCAAATTCTTTGTGGATACGGGAAATACGCTGTAAGTTATTGCGGTGCAGTGTATCTGAGATACACTATGCCGGACGTAAAGAAGCGCCGATGTACGTGGATCTGGCCCTCTGTGTTTTTTTAAAAGCACTTTAAACAGTTTTTTTTTTTTTTTAACCCAAAGGGGCATTGTTTTCTGAAAAACAAATGTGATATAATCTGCCTATGTTATTAGCATTTGATTTTTGTCTAGAATTGTTGTAGAAAGATGTGAATATAATGGAAAATCTGTTATGCTGATGATTCAGCAGATTGAACCCCACTGATCACTCCAACCAGTAAATTGCAGTGAAGTGGTAAAAAGTAGTCCAGAGCACAACTTACCAGTTTACAAAATGCAAAGTGTGGGGTTCTGCTGCACACTCTGCCAGCACCAGAAGTAAACTGGTATAAGACCTTTGAATTATGGTGTCAATTCACTGATGAAATGAGGATTGTTCAAAATTTGAGTGGTTGGTAGGGTAGGTAAGTACAAGACTATACATCAGGGCAGTACAAAGCTTTTTTTATTGGAAAACCTCAACAAATGTATTAATGGAAAAATAAACTATAGAAAATCTAAGCTTTAAAATTAGGCATCCCGTGCAGATTTACCACTCACTCTTCAGATTTTGATGATAAGCTTAGCACTGGCCCAACTTATCTCCATTACCTCTATATTGGCCAGTAAGGCTGCCCATCGCAATCACAAGGCAACACCAAAGCACAGGAGAGGGGCCATATTCTAACTATTGGAGCAGATTTTGTTTTACATTATTTCTATTTTTCTAAAGATCTGCACTCTATAAACAAGTAAAAAGCACTTTGGACAATGTGTAATCTACAAGTCTCTGCTAATGTAACAAATGGAAAAAGAAAATATGGACAGCCGCACTCCAAAAAACCTTGATGGCTGTCTTTATTTAAAAAAGAAAAATGCACTACAAGTCACAGCACACAACACGGGAGTAAAACAGCTGACGCTTTTCGCACTATAAATTAGTGCTTAATCATACATTTTCTTTTTCCATTTGTTGCCTTGTGCATTGCCAGCACCCTTGATCTTCTGAGACCATACTAATCATCCTAACACAATCAACCTGGAGCGGTAACTTTCTTTCTCTCTGCTAATGTAAGCTGGAGACGGAAATGTAATTTATTTATTTTTTATAGTTTTTATACTTTTTTGATGTAATACCATACTTTATTCTGCAGCACTTCTATTCAAATTCCTAAATTTCAGCACTTTATAAACAGCTGGAAATAAGGCTTGCAAAATCATCTAAAATAATAAAGTTCTATTCAGGGTGAAGAGGAAAACAATTTTTGGTACAGAGGTCCCTAAGAAATGCCACAGCAACCAATACGTTGTCGACCGTCAATGTTCTAAGGTTATAAAAGGTGAAACCTGATTGGTTACAATGTACGGTGACACGTTGCACATCATCATTGTTCTTTGCACTGCCTTATTAAATGAGCCACTTTAGTGTTGTTCATTAAGCAGTGTATAAAATACATTTGTTAACAGCAATCTGAAAGCTATACAGCCTGAAACGTTTTTTTTTTTTCGGGTTAGTGCACATAAGCTCTTTTCCTTTTCCTTTTCTTTAAGATTCCTTAAACTTCTATCGCCTACAAAGTATACACCTAGGCCCAGATTCTCGTAGATCGGCACATCTTTATGCCGGCGTAGCACATCTCAGATGCATTACACCAATGTAACTTAGAGAGACAAGCTCCGTATTCTCTAATCAGAAGCGTGCATTTTTGCTCCGGCGTAGCGCAAAATCGTCGGTGTAAGACGGCGTAATTCAAAGTAGGAAGGAAGTGGGCGTGATCCATTTAAATGAACCGTGACCCCATGCAAATAAATGGCCGAAAGACCGGCGCATGCGCCGTCACGTGATCGTATGTCCTGCGCCCCTCTGCGCATGCTCACAACTACGCCTGGCGTTAATCCTGAGTTACGCCGGCCCACCGTTTATGCCCAGGGCATAAATACGCCCAGACATGCGCCCGTCGAGTGCAAAAGTACACCTGTTTGGTTTGGTGAATATACTTTTGCGATCTTATTGTGAACATGTCTGCCCGGCGTTCTGGGAACAGAAAAAAAAACTTCTCCCCAGAGGAGAAGGGCATTATCCTTGCTGCCATGGAGAGGTACTACGATCGCCTCCATGGGGCACGTAGCAAGGACACCAGTAAGGGCAGAAGGGACGAGATCCTTCTGAGGATCACCAACCAAGTGAATGCCGTGGGCAATGAGGTGAGGAGGCCCCAGGACATATCGAAGAAGATGAACGATCTTCGCAGGAGGGCGAAGGAGAAGATGGCCATCATGGGGAGGCATGCCAGGGGCACTGGTGGTGGACCAGCCTCTAGGGTCCGTCTGACTCCTGAGGAGCAGGTTGTTGCCTGCTGCCTTACTAGGGTGCAAGTGAAGGGAGTGCAGGGCTATGACTCAGTTGAGCCGCCCTTGAGGACAGGTAAGTGTGTTTTTTCTACTATCTGGTGTGTAGCATGTGAGGGGGTGGAAGGGAATATGTGACAAGTGTGTGGGTCCACCAACATGTGAATGTTTTGTGTCATCCGCAGATGTCCAGGAGGGAGCTGGGCCATCTGGTGCCCCTGCCCGTCCCACACCATCATCCCCTGATGATTCTGCCCCTGACCCCCTGGGAAGCCAAGAGGCATTGGTGGAGGGGAGTGGTGGCCAGACCTCCAGCGAAGAGGTGGTTGAGCAGGATGCTGAACATATGGGTGAGGAGGTGTCCCTATATGTTAAGGAGACATCCCAATCGGCTGGTCCATCCCGGATGTCAAGCCTCCTATCCTCAAGTCCCTCTGGATCCATCCCCAACCCACCCACTCCCTCAAGTCCCTCCCCCTATGCCAGGCCTGAAGCCTCTCCTGGCCCCAGGAAGGCAACCAGGAAGACCAGGGGGGTTCCGGACTACCTGCCAGTGAACCTGACCACTGCCCAGGGCTCGCAGACCCGCCATATGGGTGAGATGGCCCAGGACATGAGGAGAGTGGCCGACAGCCTGGACTCCAGGGGACACATCAATGATGGTCTGCATGATGTGGCTGGCAACACAGCAGCTGTCATCACCTGCTTGGGGGAGCTGCAGGCCACAACGGCTACCCTCGTGGCAGAGGTGCGGACCCTGTCGGAGGCCGTCCAGGGCCACACAACTGCCATTGAGGCGGAGGGGAGACGATCACGGCAGATGCAGGCAGAAACCAACAACATTCTGACCTGCATCGCCGTGGCGTTAGAGGACAGGCCTCCAGCCATGGTGGATGCTCCTCCACCTAATGTCCCCCCCCCCACCGTCAACCAGGCAGTTGCGGAGCCGTGGCCGTGGCAGCAGCCAGGGCAACTAATTTTGTTTATATTTTTTTTATTGCTCTGGTTAAGAGTTTATATATTTTTTTATTGCTCTGGTTAAGAGTTTAATTTTTTTTTGTAATAATGCACACGGTAAAACGTTCAGATTAGTGTGACTGGTGTGTGAATGTGGGGGGGTGACACTCCTGTCAGCAAAGGGGTGTCACCCTTGGTCGTTGGGGAGAATTTATCCCCACGACCAGTGTGAATGTGGTATGAAGGGTCAGCAACATAATTGGAGCCTTGCCGTGGCGTTGCTGCTCCCAAGTCCTGCTTGGTGGACTTGGGCTAATCCAATGTGATGTGGATGTGGGGTGTGTGCTAGGGACCACAGTGGTGTGCATGCGTGCATTCTCCTTGTGCCATGATGAATGTGTGTGTTTAAAGATACGTTCCATGAGACAACTTCTGACTGCTGTTTCCTCAGCAGACGGGGTATCCTCGGGCAGGGGAGGACTGTCTGGTTCAGGGGTCAGGTCATCACGTATGTCAATCTCCAGGCCCTTTCTCTCGGCAAAGTTATGCAGAATACAACATGCCCCGATGATCTGGCACACGAAGTTTGGGGAATACAACAGGGTACCCCCCGACTTATCCAGGCATCGGAAACGGGACTTCAGGATGCCAAATGTGCGTTCCACCACTCCACGGGTACGTATGTGTGCAGCATTGTAGTTTTGCTCTCCTGTGGTTTGGGGATCCCGGAATTGAGTCATGATATGGGGCCCAAGTGCATATGCAGAGTCACCTGGAAGGGAAAAAACAGGAGGATGTCATGCATGTGCCCCTCGTGATGTCTGCATCATGGGGTCGGACAGTAATGCTTTGACGGAATATGTCTGGACCCTGGGTGTTTGGCACGGACGTGCCATATGAGGAATTGGGCATCGACTATCACCTGTACGTTGATGGAATGCCAATGCTTCCGATTGCGGTATATGTGCTCTGTGTCATGGGGGGGCTGTAGTGCCACATGTGTGCAATCAATGGCCCCCACGGTGCGTGGGAATCATGCAATTCTGACAAAATCCGCCATTGCCTTATTCCGTAGGTGCTCCTGGGTGGGTCTGATGATGTGGTGGGACATGTGTCTGAGGATTGCGGGGACAACCTGGTGCACGCATCTGCTCATGCTGGTTTGTGACATCCCAGCCACGACTCCACTTGTACGCTGATAAGATCCACTGGCGAGGAAATGCAGTGTTGCCAGTACCTTGACCAGTGACTGCACTGCATGTGAGCGGTGTGTCTGGCTGGTGATGTCATCATGCAGGGTTGTGGCCATTTCCTGGATAGCATCAGTGTTGAATCTGAAGATGCGATACACCTCCGAATCACCCATGCCAAAGATGTTTATGCGCGTTAGGTATATCCTCTCTCGTGCCCTCCTCCTTCTATGCGCCTGGGCACACACTAGTATAGCTATGACCATGCCTGCCCCTGGCATGATGGTATACAGATGTCTTGTCCTGCAAGTGTGGTTGCTCAGCTCGTCCGTAACGGTGCTGCTGAAGCTGCTCTCCAGCTGACCTACACACGTCTGGTGCAAAGTTGCCCCTGCTTTATGAGGGGCAAGTTTAGGCCAGACGTACAGCTTACGCGCACCGCGTGTAGCCTGCGTCGGGCGGACGTACGTTCGGGAATCGGCGCATCTCCCTCATTTGCATATTTGAATAGGAAATCAATGGGAGCGCAAGATGCTCCCAGCGTAAATATGCGCCTACGCTACGCCGGCGTAGAAAAGTTACGCCGGTCGGAAGAAGCCTATTTTCAGGTGTATCTGGTTCTGTGGGTACGGCACATAGATACGACGGCGCATATTTACACTTACGCCGCGCATCTCGAGATAACTTCTTTGAGAATCTGGGCCCTAGTTTTTATAGGCAAATGCTAGGTTGTTTCATTGAGTAGCCTGAAAAAAATAAAGTTTTAAGTGGACTTAGCCTTTAAAAATACAACAGTTAAATGTTCTTACATTCAGAACAGCAAGTTCCTAGTGTCTTGGCTGAGCCTGTGCATTACAGCCTTATAGATGTCTATAGAGCCATGTCTAGAGCCCTCTGGCCTCAGAAGACATCCCAATAGAAGTCTATGGAGGTGTCATGGATCTGCCACTTAAGGGTTAATGGTGCAGACTGATTTCAGTGATTAACAGCAGGCTGCCCTATTTAAACACTTCAGCAGCACAGGGTCTTTGCTGCCTGATCTGCAGTTCTGACGTGGATCCTATCTGAGACCTGTTTGCTATCTGAAACCTGATTTGAACACTGAACTTGGCTTGTTTTGACTACTCTACCTGAAACCTAATTTGAACACCGAACCCGGCTTGTCTGACTCCTCTCATCTCTCCTATCCTGACCCGGCTCCGTTTGACCATCCGCCTGCTTGACTTCACTGCTGCCAGATCCACCTGCTTGTTTACCGACCATTCTTCAGTCATCTTTCTGCACGATCACCTGTTATGACCCGGCTTGTTTGACCCTGCTTTCCCGGTATACCTGAACTATTACTAACTTGTGCCGCTGTAGTCGCAGCTTCTGTGCGGGTCGCTGACCCATCCTACCTGAACTGTTACCAACTTGTGCCGCTGTAGTCGCAGCTTCTGTGCGGGTCGCTGACCCATCCTCCGCTGTACGTTCAGCATCTACTTGCCAGAGGTAATCGTCCACCTGCTTCTACACATCACCACCCGGCACTCCTACCCCTCTGTGCTCCGAGCCCGCTGTCCCATATCCAGTGGCTCGCGAACCAGAGTCGTAAGAGAGGCTACCCTGCATCAGACTCTACACACCAGGTACGTTACAGGAGGTATAATGCATAGGCATGTCCAGGACAATGAAGACGTGCAGGGCTGGGTGTAAACAAACAGCAAACATCGTAGCCCTCATTGTGGTAAGTGTGCATTTGGGGAGGGTGTCTTAGGTTAGGTCAAGGAAGAGCAGCTAAAAGATAAGTGCACTTATCCTATACAACATATCTAATGCTATGCACTAAACAGGCAAAGTACAGATTCGCTTTAAACTACTGCTTGCCCTCTCCATTAAACTCCTCGCACCCCATAACAATTTTTTATTCTCATTACAGTAAATTCTCAGTACAGAAATTCAGGCAACATTGACTGTTTCTGCTGGAAAAAGTATCTAAATAAAATAACCAATTTGGGAAGAAAACCATAATAGAAAAACCTCTCAAACTTAAAAATATTGGAAAGTCATCAATGAAGACCTAAGTACCAGGTTGGTTTTAATCCTTATTATTTGTCTGTGTACATTAGCTAAACATACATTTTATTAATATTCAATGAAGCTTTTATAAAAAAATGTAATTGAATGAATTCCATTTAAATTGTCCATTTGGTAAAAGTTGGGTGGGAATTGGGTGTATAGGGTGACTGAATGTGACCAAGGAATTGGATACGTTTACAGTGGAGCTGAAGTTCAAAATTCCACGTGTGTTCCACAATGTATAGAACATAACATAATGGCATTGGGCATATGGGCTGTCCAGTAACTGCTTTACAGTCATCACAACACAGCAAGGCCATCCGTCTGACTAATACCTTCACAGCTTGTTGTTAACTCATCTTTTTAATGTAGGGTCACACAGGCTCAGGAGAATTTTCTCTTTGTATGATGAGGTTTTCTTCCCGGTTTTATCCCAATATTATTGCACATTTCCACGGCAGCCAAAAAGTCTCTTAAGTTGCATCTTTTGATCATCCTTTAATCAGCTTCATAGTCAAGAGATAACGTTCTGCAGATCCTGGGAATATTCCTATGATTTTTGTTCTGTAATAAATAATTATGTACATGCATTAACTAAAATAGCTACTTTAAAAGCATCTCCAGAGACAGGTAAATAAAAAAAATCGTTTTTTTCTACATACTTACCTGTAAAATATATTTCTTTGAGTACATCACGGAACACAGAGCAGGCTATAAGCATGACTATGTGGGTTATATGCCACTTATAGGTCGATGGACACTGGAAGGTCAAACAAACAGGAAATCCTCCCCTATATAACCCTTCATAGACAGGAAGTACTTTTGGTTTTGTAGCAAGCAATGAAATTCCAAAAAGAGGGGAGGGACCTCTGTGTCCCGTGATGTACTCCAAGAAATGGAATTTACAGTTAAGTATGTCGAAAATAATCAAACTTTCTTCTTCGTAAATCACGGGACACAGAGCAGGCTATAATCATGACCATGTGGGATGTCCCAAAGAAATAAACTGGCATCCACCTGGTAAAACCTTGTAAATGCATACACCGAAAACCATGTAGCGGCCCTGCAAACCTGAGCTAGTAACACTACCATTACGGCTGCAGGACTCTGCATCATAACAGGTGTCCAAGCTATGTCAAAAAGACCTTTGAGGACTTTGTCCACCTTACATCTCGGGTCCACTACCCTGGATCTCTTGAAAGCACCTTGGTCAGAACAAACACTGCACAGGGTTCCATTACACAGGGTCCAGAGCTGTAAGGCTGCATTACAGGCAAAACCCAGAGGATTCTTCTCCTTATCCAGCAAGGCTCGGGTACTATCCTTTTTTCCTGACAGGTTTTCGAATGGATATGATTGTCCATGATTCTCAGCCGAACTATTCTGGACCTCCAGTAGTGTATTTAGGGTTTTGTGCTGCCTTAGGCCTGACTAAACTCATGCACCCCCTAATTGAAATATGACCCAACTCTTCCTGTCAAGGCCACACCCCTTTCTGTTTAAGAACCGCCCTGAAATTTTTGAGTGGGGACACTAGTTCTGAGGCCGGGGGGGGGGGGGGGAATTACCTTAATTTGCATAATTTCCTCTCATTTCCTGTTTGGCTATGAGGCAGAAAGTGAAGGGAAATCTCTGCAATGGGACAGGAATGGTAAAAAAATAAACTGACAGGGGCTATAACCCACCCTTTCATCCAAAATGGAAAAAAAAAAGTGTTGCCTATAGTTCTACTTTAAGCACTAATTTCTGGAAGTTTTATGGAGAGGACTAAGAAGATATAACCATCCCAATTGTGCAGCAGAAAACATATATCACAGTGAGGAAGGTTTGTGGTCCAGGATGATAGGACAGTCAAAATTAGAAGCAGTGCCCCCCCCCCCATAGCTGTGGAATGCCGGATGCCCGCATACGGGAAGCAGTGTGGCCGCTTTATGGGGCGCTAGACTAATTTGTCTCTCAGCCCAGTCCTCCACATAAGACTGGTGCTACACTAACAGTGTAGCGCAAGCCGGCGAGGACTCTTTCCGTGCTGCCCCTCTGAAAAGTGCTGTCCTAGGCCTGGGCCTCGTTGGCCTAGGCCAGGATACAGTGCTGCACCCACCCTACAGACACTGGGGAAAAAAGTACTTCCTGTGCAAGAAGAGTTATAGAGGGGAGGACTTTCTGTTTGATCTGCCAGTGTCCATTCACCTATAGTTGTCATATAACCCATATAGTCATGATTATAGCCTGCTCTGTGTCCCGTGATGTATAATAAAGAAACCTCTAATGTTATCTAAAAAAAATAAAAATCCGCTCTAGTCAGAAAGTATACTATAAAATTGAACTTTGCAATTTTATGTCTTGTTACTATTTAATTCAGTCTACAAATTAAAATGCAATATGATAGGACATACTATTTGTATTGTTTGAAAAAACTATAATGCAAGCTCATAAGCCCTTTATGTTACATAGTTTTTCAGGTGGAAAAAAGATAATTAATTTTTGGTCCAAAGGAAGACAAAACAAATACCCATGGGGCCACTATTCAATGAGACTAGTTTTTTTATATAAAAAAAAGACAATCATAAAGCTACTACTACCAACTATAATGCTGGACATTTTTATTATAAGATAATAATTAAATGTTTAATTTGTGATTAAATATTATATTCTGTGATAGGTTATTCCATAACTTAACCTAATATTGGTGAACCCTCGTCCTATATACACTCCTTCGAATAAAAAGTGAATCCACCAAACCTTTATATTGATCTTGGAATTATGTATTCTTATTAATCTGGATGCGACCCTTTGCTTTCCTTTATATGGCACTTGGGGCACAATTCCTGCGACTGAAATTAGACACTATTCTGCCAAGTGACTTCAACAATGGGGCACCATTTTCCCTAAAGATACCAACGATGGGGCACTATTCTTCCCCTAAATACCAAATGTAGTGATGTTTACTCCCACTGATGCCAGGAAAAATGTTCACTCCTGCTTACCACAATCAGGCCCCCTAAAGTCTGAAGGACACTGAACTGGTCCTTTGTTTAGAAAGTTTGGAGACCCCTGATGTAATTTTTTTGCAAAGTAAGCAAACCTAGTTTTTCTAAACTTTCCTTTTTAGTAAGAACCCTTCATCTCCAATATTGCTTGCCTTTGTACACTTTCCAAAGCTTTAATTGTCTTCCTACAAAGTGGTGCCCCAAACTACATTCTGTATTTAAAGGGGAGTTTTAAATATAAATACCCCTGTAATACACAAACTTAATGTAGTCTAGTAAAGTTAGTCTCTAAACTAAGGTCCGTTTTGTTAGGTTGTTAGAGCATTTAGTTAGTTTATAATCTAGAAATAGACCGTGGCCATCTTAAGTGTGGGCATCATGAAGCCAGACTGTATGACTTCCTAGATTTCAGCCTTGCAGATCTTGCACATGCTCAGTGCTGCACAAGCGATGTAATAGGTTTCAGTCAGGTTTCCATAGCAACGGGAGTCAGAGGACAAATAAACAGATCCGATTTTTGGTCTTTTGTGGTGCTTTAGAGACACCCCATTCAAAAGAATGAGCTGCTTTAACACAATACACAACAGTCTCCACCCATGGGACCTCCACAGGAACGCGTTTCACTCAAAAGAGCTTACCTATAAAGATGCCCATCTCCTTCATGTGAAGTGCTTTAGGGGTGGAGACATTTGTAGTGCTTGTCGGCCTCAATAACCTGGGACCGTGTGTGGTGTTTTTAGTGTGCAGAGAGCTCCTTCCTTTCATTTATGTATCCGAACATGAACAGCGTTGGGTATGCATGCACCCAGCACAGAATCCAGAGCGGGGAGGATTTGGTTTTAGAGTGGAGAAGAGTTTATTTGCTGGAAGTAAAATATCTGAGTATGCAATCAATCAATCTGCTGCAACATCCCCTGTTCTACCCTTTTTAGAAGCCAGCAGAAATCACAGAACATTTCTTTAAAGTAGGACAGTCAGGTTACACTCACCTTCTTTGCCAGTGGTGTTATTGATTGGAGCAGCGCAATAAGAGTCTAATATGGAAACACTGCAGCCACAGAAACAACATTCTTCCACTATACCGAGCCGGGATTTGCTCCGAACTGATCCAGGTTTATCTGTAAAATAGTTTAAAAAATTAACATGAACAAGTAATAAAATTGGGAACTCTAAAATTCACATCCCCTTTAATGTAATGAATTTGAAGAGCCATTCAACCCTTTAGCCCATTAATGGTTTTTTTTTGTTTAATACATCTGTTTAGTGAATATACCTGACATTTGTATACTTTATTTAACTGCTACATAGGCTGAAAGGTAAAGTAAGTATTTTAGTTGATTCCAAAAATGTAAAAAATTGGTTTGGGAGCTATTTGGGTGAACTTACAGAAGGAAAGTCTTAGGCCTCGTACACACGACAGAGTTTCTCGGCAGAATTCAGCGAGAAACTCGGTCAGAGCCGGATTCTGCCGAGAAACTCTGTCGTGTGTACACTTTCAGCCCGATGGAGCCGCCGAGGAACTCGTCGAGAAAATAGAGAACATGTTCTCTATTTTCTCGTTGTTCTATGGGAGAACTCGGCCCGCCGAGCTCCTCGGCGGCTTCAGGGCTGAACTCGCCGAGGAACTCGATGTGTTTGGCACGTCGAGTTCCTCGTCCGTGTGTACGAGGCCTCAGTTGGTTGTCACCAGAATATCATATGTGAATTTTTTTTTGCATTTCCTTAATGGGTTTTTCAGCTGTGTGTTTAGTTTGGCTGGAGTTAGGCTTTATTGAACTAAAATCAACTTTTCATAAGAAACTGGATGAAGTTTGCAATATTACCCACACTTCATGAATTAAAAAAAAATTACATACAACATTGTATTACTGTGACTGGGAGGCATACAATTGCCATTCCACAGATTACCTACAACCTGATCACACAGGAACATGCATTGGACTTCCTGCATTGTACAGCAGATGATGTCATTTCAGGCAGATGATGTCATTTCAGGCACAGCAAAAAAAAGGATCTTGTTATGCCCACAGTGAAGATGTCCCTACCAAAAGCTTGATGTGGAAATGAAATAATCCTGCAGAAATGCCTATATCAGTCCCACAAAGTGATACTTCTGCTGTAGATGAATCTCTAAGTTTAATTTAGAGATGGGCTAATTGATTTGCATTAAAGTGGAGGTTCACCCGAAAAGTTAATTTTTAACCTTAGATTGATGCTCATTTTGTCAAGGGGAATCGGGTAGTTTTTTTTAAATCGAAGCCGTACTTACCATTTTAGAGAGCGATCTTCTCCGCCACTTCCGGGTATGGGCTGCGGGACTGGGCGTTCCTATTTGATTGACAGGCTTGCGACAGGCTTCCGACGGTCGCATCTATCGCGTCACGATTTTCCGAAAGTAGCCGAACGTCGGTGCGCAGGCGCCGTATAGAGCCGCACCGATGTTCGGCTTCTTTGGGCTACTCGTGACGCAATGTATGCGACCGTCGGAAGCCTGTCAATCAAATAGGAAAGCCCAGTCCCGAAGACCATACCCGGAAGCGGCGGAGAAGATCGCTCTCTAAAACGGTAAGTACTGCTTCGATTTTAAAAAAACTACCCGATTCCCCTTGACAAAATGAGCATCAATCTAAGGTTAAAAAAAAAAATTCAGGTGAACTCCCGCTTTAACTGAATGCCCCAGTCTGAGGTTTTCCAGGAAACTTCATTTTGCTTTTCTTTGATTCACTTAGTAAATTAGTAAAGTGGTCCAAAGGAACACTTATTGGTTCATTTCCAAGCCATAAAATGAGCAGCAGGCCACCCAATAGTAAGCCTGCATTCTTAGAAAGAACAGGTCCCCCACCCACTGAATAATCTCTGGTCAACCAACATGGCAATGGCAATCATACTTTGAAGGTCACAGGGGGTTATAGGTAGGGTGCCCACGTGTCCCGGATTGCCCGGGACTGTCCCTTAATTGGCATCTGTGTCCCTGTTCCCGGATGCCTTCATTCCGGGACAATACAATGTCCCGGAATGAAGCACTGGGTAAAGTCATTATGAATTCGGCAGAGTCTGAGCTGCCTGTAGCGCTGTCTGCGGCATGCAGAACCACCTCCCCATGACTTTCATTGTGCTCACTGGTTGCTACAGCCGCTTGGCGTGTAGCAACCAGTGACATCACGGCTGCAGTGCACCCCCTCTGTTCAGAACTGAAAGCGCGGGAGGATTTCACTTCCTCCTCCGCGCTTCTGCTCTGTCTGCCTCCTGGGACCCAAAGCAGCTGAGCTCCGAGGCTGCCCTTTGATATACCAGAGAGGGACAGTCTCACAGCATCTGATCTGAGAGGGAAAGCAGCAGCTTCCGAGAACAACAGAGAGTGGTGGCCCCGGAGAGCAGCAGGAGGCTGACTGGAAGGAACAGCACGAGAGGGAGTGAGAGAAGACCTGACCTGAGCAGCAGTGACATCCTCCCAGTCCCAGAGCCTGCACAGTGCACACCTTCCCCCAACCTCTGCTCCAGCTGTGCCTATCATCAAGAAGGCTGACAGAGAGGATAAGGCTGGTCTGGAGGTAGGTGCATACATCACACACACCTACCCACAGACAGGGGCTGGGACAGGGGGTACAGGAAGGACTGCAGGCCAGCTTAGGGGGTCAATTTCACTCACCACCCCCCCCTCTCTCTCTCTTCCATCCCCCTCTCTCTCCCATCCCCCTCTCTCTCTCATCTACCCCCTCTCTCCCCCACCCCCTCTCTCTCCCACCCCTTCTCTCTCTCTCTCTCTCTCTCTCTCTCTCTCTCTCTCTCCCACCCCTTCTCTCTCTCTCTCTCCCACCCCTTCTCTCTCTCTCTCTCTCCCACCCCTTCTCTCTCTCTCTCTCTCTCTCTCTCTCTCTCTCTCTCCCCTTCTCTCTCTCTCTCTCTCATCTACCCCCTCTCTCTCCCACCCCCCTCTCTCTCCCACCCCTTCTCTCTCTCTCTCTCTCTCCCACCCCTTCTCTCTCTCTCTCCCACCCCTTCTCTCTCTCTCTCTCTCTCTCTCCCCCTTCTCTCTCTCTCTCTCCCCCACCCCTTCTCTCTCTCTCTCCCTCACCCCTTCTCTCTCTCCCTCACCCCTTCTCTCTCTCTCTCCCACCCCTTCTCTCTCTCCCTCACCCCTTCTCTCTCTCTCTCCCCCCCCTTCTCTCTCTCTCTCTCGCGCCCCTTCTCTCTCTCTCTCTCCCGCACCCCTTTTCTCTCTCTCTCTCCCACCCCTTCTCTCTCTTTCCCTCGCACCCCTTCTCTCTCTCTCTCGCTCCCACCCCTTCTCTCTCTCTCGCTCCCACCCCTTGTCTCTCTCTCCCACCCCTTGTCTCTCTCTCCCACCCCTTCTCTCTCTCTCTCTCTCCCACCCCTTCTCTCTCTCTCCCACCCCTTCTCTCTCACCCCTTCTCTCTCTCTCCCACCCCTTCTCTCTCCCCACCCCTTCTCTCTCCCACCCCTTCTCTCTCTCTCTCTCCCACCCCTTCTCTCTCTCTCTCCCACCCCTTCTCTCTCTCTCTCTCCCGCACCCTTCTCTCTCTCCCGCACCCCTTTTCTCTCTCTCTCTCCCTTTCTCTCTCTCTCTCTCCCACCCCTTCTCTCTCTTTCCCTCGCACCCCTTCTCTCTCTCTCTCGCTCCCACCCCTTCTCTCTCTCTCCCACCCCTTCTCTCTCTCTCCCACCCCTTCTCTCTCTCTCCCACCCCTTCTCTCTCTCTCTCTCTCTCCCACCCCTTCTCTCTCTCTCTCACCCCTTCTCTCTCACCCCTTCTCTCTCTCTCTCTCCCACCCCTTCTCTCTCTCTCTCTCTCCCACCCCTTCTCTCTCTCTCTCTCTCTCCCACCCCTTCTCTCTCTCTCTCTCTCCCACCCCTTCTCTCTCTCTCTCTCTCCCACCCCTTCTCTCTCTCTCTCCCACCCCTTCTCTCTCTCCCACCCCTTCTCTCTCTCCCACCCCTTTTCTCTCTCTCTCTCTCTCTCTCTCTCTCTCTCTCTTCCACCCCTTTTCTCTCTCTCTCTCCCACCAATTCTCTCTCTCTCTCCCACCCCTTCTCTCTCTCTCTCCCCCACCCCTTCTCTCTCTCTCTCCCCCACCCCTTCTCTCTCTCTCTCTCTCTCTCTCACCCCTTCTCTCTCTCTCTCACCCCTTCTCTCTCTCACCCCTTCTCTCTCTCTCTCTCCCTCACCCCTTCTCTCTCTCTCTCCCTCACCCCTTCTCTCTCTCTCCCCCACCCCTTCTCTCTCTCACCCCTTCTCTCTCTCTCTCACCCCTTCTCTCTCTCTCACCCCTTCTCTCTCTCACCCCTTCTCTCTCTCTCCCTCACCCCTTCTCTCTCTCTCTCCCCCACCCCTTCTCTCTCTCTCCCACCCACCCCTTCTCTCTCTCTCCCACCCACCCCTTCTCTCTCTCTCCCACCCCTTTTCTCTCTCTCTCTCTCTCTCTCTCTCTCTCTCTTTCTTTCACCCCTTCTCTCTCTCTCTCCCACCCCTTCTCCCACCCTCACCAAGCCCCTCTCCCCTCCCAAATGGACACTAACAGGTGACAGCAAGTGAGAGTTAGTGATCCCATCCCTTCCCAAGCACTGCCACTTAACCCATGCCCCCAGCACTGCCAGTCTGCCACTGGCCTCATCCTCCTAATAAAGGACTACAGGTCCCAGCATTAGTCCCTTAGAGCTGAGGATCTGACATGCTCCCCCAATGGATGGGGTAGGAATCGGGTAGGTCAGTGTAATGATCAGGTAGGTCAGTGTAGGAATCAGGTTAGTGTAGTGGTCAGGTATTTCAATGCAGCAATCAATTGGGTCAGTGTAGGGATCAGGAAGGTCAGTGTAGGGATCAGGAAGGTCAGTGTAGTGGTCAGGTAGGTCAGTGTAGGGATCAGGTACAGTAGGTCAGTGTAGTAGTCGGGTAGGTCAGTGTATGTGCAGTTTTTACCCCAGATCCCTTGTGTCATTTGTATTTCTTTTGTGGTATAAAGTACAGGGTTTTATATACAACTTTAGTGCCTTAGATATAAACAGCATTTGTTTCATGTATGTTAGCCCAACATCGCAAGAACAATTACACTCTGTGAATCTAAGTGGCTGCCTGCAGCTGCAATGTTGGGCTTCCATACATGAAACAAATGCTTAAATAGGTAAGGGGCGGGGCCTCTCGGCCACGTCATATGGCGGCACTGCCTCCTTGTGATGTCACCGACCGCTGCTTGCTGGGGGGGGGGGCTGTCCCTGAATGGCTGTATGGAAATGTGGTCACCCTAGTTATAGGGCAAGTTCCTTCACTATAATGTAAGTGCCACAATATACTGTAGACATAATGGATTTCCTTATTCAATTACATTCCAATATTATTCTATAGTGATTCCTTATTAAGGATATACTGTCACCGAGGCAGACCCATGATTTACAGATTGAGCAGGTTTCCACTTTGCCCATCTCATGTTTGAGTCACCACTGGAGGACTCCATCACTGTGAACTGAAAAGTTCTTGGTTCTGTCCCAACCTACAATGGATTTTTGGAGTTCACGACCACATCTGAGTGCCCCCACTCCTCCTATAATATAAAATAAACAAAAAATCCAACAGGGAGATTGGGGCCTCCTCGCAACAACAGTTGTGAAACATTAAAATTGAAAAATCGATCCTTTTGAATTATTTTATCATTTTTTAATAAATTTCAGATATAAATTCTAAATAAATTAAATCCAAATTTTCTTAAAAACATTATTTTCCTATTGTAATTTACTTACTTTTGTTTCTTATGATTTTGACTATTTTTCACTTCCTTTACTCAAAGAAAATGTTTGTAGCAGGTGGGAGATTTGTTTTTGATTGAATATAGACCAATTTACACACTAATTATTCATGAATCAGTGGTGAGAAAATGTGTGTTTCATTAACCTTTTGCCGACCACCGCCTGTACATTTACATCGGCAAAATGCCACAACTGCGCAAAGCAACATACCTGTACATTGCTTTGAATTTGCCGCCGTGCGGGGGCAGCCCCTGCCGCGTGCTCCGTTATCATGTTCGCGGGACCCGATGTCCATCAGTGTCCCACGATCGTGTCACAGAGCTGCAGAATGGGGAGATACCTGTGTAAACAAGGCATTTCCCTGTTCTGCCTAGTGACAGGACAGTGATCTACTGCTCCCTGTGACCGGGAGCAGTGATCACTGTCATGTCACTTTTAGTCCAGCCCCCACAAAGTTAGAATCCCTCTCTAGGACACACTTAATCCCTAATCGCCCCCTAGTGTTTAACCTCTTCCCTGCCAGTGTCATTTACACAGAAATCAGTGCATTTTTATAGCACTGATCACTGTATAAATGACAATGGTCCCAAAATGGTGTCAAAAGTGTCTGATGTGTCCGCCATAATATCACAGTCACAGATAAAAATCGCTGATCGTTGCCATTACTCATAAAAAAGATGTATAATAAAAATGCCCTATTTTGTAGACTTTTGCGCAAACCAATCAATGTACGCTAATTGTGATTTTTTTTTTTTTTTTTACCAAAAATATGTAGAAGAATACTCATCGGCCTAAACTAAGAAAGAAATTTGTTTTTTATATATATTTTTGGGGCATATTTCTTATAGCAAAAAGTAAAAAATATTGCTTTTTTTCAAAATTGTCGCTCTTTTTTTGTTTATAGCACAAAAAATAAAAACCGCAGAGGTGATCAAATACCACCAAAAGAAAGCTCTATTTGTGGGGAAAAAAATGCTACGTTTGGGTACCACGTCGCACGACTGCGCAATTGTCAGTTAAAGTGACGCAGTGCTGAATCGCAAAAAGTGTAAATTCTTCCGAGGCTGAAGTGGTTAAAGGCTGATTTAACTTTTTGTAAAAAACAACAACAAAGTAATGAATAAACGCTGAGGTACTAAACACGCCTAGCACCTTCGACGTGTTTAGCCGTGTTTGGTGTTTTTATACCCTAAAGCTCCTCTCCTGAACGGAATTCTTCTACTTTCAGGAGAAAGCACTTTGACTGCCTTTAAGCTCCGCTGCTCCTAAACTCCTCTAATGCCCTATAAAGCCATCGCAACCTTTGAAGATTCCCAACCGCCTTCTCCAGTATCGTGAATTTGAAGCCCCTGGAGATTAGGAGCTCATTTTCTGCCCTGACTCTCCAAAATTGAGAAGGCTGAATTATATCCCTCTTTGAGGTAAGCGCTCTGTTTGCACTAAATCATTGTGATTATCACGAAAGATTTACCACAGAAGAATTGGTTGATACACTACACAGAAGATTTGACACATTTTGAAGATTGTTTTTATATTGTTTTAAAGTTTTATTTATTATGTATTGTTTAGAAGAATCACTTTTTGAAAATTGTGGACGTTTTATTTTATTCATTTAAATTACATTTTTTACTTTAGACATGGATTGAGTTTTAGCAAGTCTTTAGAAACTTGCGCTGATCGAAATTCACTTTTATATCCAAAGCGGGTTCGGAGTGTTGCTCTGCTATGACACTTGGGAGCTGGCTGACTTTTATTGAGGTGCGTTTAGGGGCTTAGGCAAAAAATGCCAAAAGCCCCAAAAACATCAGTTTATGAGCAGCAGTGTGTGCATGAGGTGGGAAGTGTGTTACTGGCCATATCATCAGGTGACAAAAAAAGACAATAAGCCTAAATTAATAAAATAAATGCAGCCATCACATCGAAGAATTGGCAAGCTGCAATATATTACATTTTGTTTTTGGATTTAGATATGCTATAACCTGGGCTTTTTTTCTCAGAGAATAGGTGTAGGAACTCCCTCTTTCTGAGTAACCTCTTGTGTCCACCCCCTACCCACCTCCAAGCACCATTCATTGGTTTCACCCCCTACCCACCTTCAAGCACCATTCCTTGGTTTCACCCCTACCAACCTCTGAGCACTATTCCTTGGTTCCACCCCCTACCCACCTCTGAGCACTATTCCTTGGTTCCACCCCCTACCTACCACCGAGCACTATTCCTTGGTTCCACCCCCTACCCACCTCCAAGCACCATTGATTGGCTTCACCCCCTACCCACCTCTGAGCACCATTCCTTGGTTCCACCCCCTACCCACCTCCGAGCACCATTACATACCTTCAGAGCTGGAGGTGCCAGAGCTGCGTTCCCCCGCGTTCCTGCTGAAAAAAAACCCTGGCTATAACTACTTATAACTCTCCCTAAGGCTGTACACATTTTACAGTGGCTCAATTCTAAAATAAAAATCATGATATGAAATATATGAGAAGAGGTAAAAAAACGTGTAAATGACTAGAATTTTTCAGTAAATTGGTTTGGGTACTTATTGAACATGAATAATTGGATATAGGGTATTAGGTGGATTCATCCTTTAAAGAAATACATACTGACATAGAAGCCTCTGGTCCCACAAATGAATTGCAGCATATCCACCAGCTCCGAGCCACACAGCATCTCCTTTGAACGTCTGGAACAGCGTGCGTTGGCGACTCCTACGCATAGCGTAAACACCAGAGACAGACACAGCATCACCTGACTGACAGTAAGCGGTGCTGCTTTCTAGGAAAGGTGAAAAAAGTAAACGTTATAAGTAAACACAGTGAGGCAAAGGCCATCCAATAAGCTGTATGATTGTGTCACCTTTCTTTCATTATTTCCTTTCAAGTATGCCTCTGACTTTATTTTGCTGCTTGTTGAGTGCCAAGAAGAAATAAGGTCAGGAAGATCAGACTGTACAATCTGGAAAATCCAAATGTTGAATTCATCCATGTCAACATACATCTTCTTTAGCAACAGTTTATCCTGTTAAAGCTCACCTCCAGAAATTAGTTATATTGCATGCTTACATTGGTCTAGCCTGGCACAATGTAAGTATGCATATTTCATTCCTGAGGGACCACTGGGGTAACTGACTATTACTGTAGTTGTGAGAAGTATGTCACCAGCACACCCAAGATCTCCATACCAGGCCCAAAACGTTATTCAGCGAACACATCATAATTACAGAAGCAACATTTCAGAACAACGCAGGGCACCTTCATCAGGCACCTGACCTCCACAAGACTGATGAAGGGGTCCTGTGTGGCTCTGAAACATTTCTGTAATTATGATGTAATCGCTGAAAAAAAGCTTTGGACCCATTATTGAGATCCTTGGTGTGCTGGTGACATAGTTCTCGCTTTGAACATCTTCAGTTCCCAGCCGGTGGTCACTGCAACGCCCACTTACACCCGCAGCCATTTTTTAGGGACATGTGCGTTGGGAATAGTGTATTTTTTACTGTGGTAGTGGGCACTACCACAGTTAACCGCAATCTTTCGGGTCCTGCTCAGGTTCTTCCCAAAGGGATTCTCCTGTGCACACCGAGCATAGTGAGTCAGGCATTCAATATGGTCACTATTTAGAGAACATGTTTTTTTCACTTAATACAAGATGTTCTTTGGTTGGATGAATTGGAGAGGAGGGGTGATGTCATGATCTCCACCTCATCCAATAAGAGAACACCTTGTATTTGTTTGAATAAAATCCAAGGCATTCTATGAATGTTGGCAGTGCTGGGCTCTTGACTGACTCCCTGTGATCTGTGTTCAGAGAAAAGGGCATTTGCACAGAAAACAAGCAAGACCCACAGGATCGTGATTATCGCTGAATTATCGCTGGCTTCTCCAGTAATTTTCAGCTTCCCCAGCAGCCCACCAGGTATGAAACATGCATACTTACATTGGGTCAACCTAAGTATGCAATAGAGATCATTCCTGGAGTTCAGCACTCCATTAGAGGATATCTATGGGCAATCAAAGTGGCTTGGTGCCTTGATTGTCTACAGTTCAATCAAAACCTCTGTGTTTACCCTTTCTAAACTACTGCCATAGTGCTGATCTATAAGGATATACATGCCTCCTGCATGTATCCTTACCTGTCAAATGTCTCCCCTCTGTCTGTTATAAGAACTGAAAAACTGCAGATTCTGTGGGTGGATCTGTTGCCTGGAGCTCTGTGGGTGGAGTTGTGATGTCAGTAGACTCCCCGCCCTCCTCTACACTCCCCTTGTCAACATGCATTTTTTCCTATGTATTCCTTATGCTAAATTCTGCTATGATCACTAACATCCAGACAAAATCCAGAAAAGTAACCACATGACTTCAGAAAAGGAGTGGGGGTGGGAATTACAAAATAATGTCTCCAGACTAGTGCATGAGATATGTAAATAACCTGTCACTCACAGCAAGGGGGCGGAACGGACTAAGGTTTTTCTCTGCAAGTCCGTTTTATTTCACTGAACAATAAGAGGATTGCTCAGAGCTGGATTAACTCTGTGTGGCAAGACTGCTCACAGATGATAGGAAATCTTATACCGTAACATCAAAAAATAAATAAAAAATTGGGTTTACATCCACTTTATTAACCAGAGTTGTTAAAACATTTTAGCTTTTTGCTGGCTAAATTAAGTGTGTCAGGGACCATTTGTATTGGTATGCATTATTCTCTGCTAACAGGCACCTTTTTTGCTAGTTTGAAGCAGATTAGAGCAGCTGCCATTATAAAAAACACCAAAATCCGGAACTCATGTTGATGGTAACATATACAGTAGATTGCCATTGCTAACTTCTTCAAAAAGCATTAGTTGCCTGGCTTTTTATTCTGGCTTTAAAGTTTACAGACAAAGGTCATCAACTGCAACCTACATGTTTATCCCTCTAAAATTGTACCTTAAACCACATATCACAATCCACAGTATATGTACATAGGAAAAGTCAATGAGACAAACTGAAAATGTTGACATAATAATAATAAGAAATAATAAATAAATTATTGTGCCCTGGATCAGAGTTCTGAATACATGCCCACATGTCTGACTGATTTTTTTTTCCATGGTTAAGGTTGGCTTTCAAGTTTTGTGCGACCAAGTAGTGATTATTTATAGCCGCCATGGTTAACCAGATGTGTTTCTACTTAATATCTATATTGGTTCTTTCTACTAGACTGATGTCTCTAGAAAACACGAAGCCCTCAAAAATACAATGTTTTTGCCAGTGATTTTCACTGCCAATCAGTTCACTGTATCTCCCTGTCTGTAGACAAATACTGAAATGTTTGTTCGGCTGTGTGAAGAGTGGGGAGGGTGGAGGTCATGGCTGCACAGCTGTTCATAGGTACAGCAGACAAGATAATAGGATCCTCAAGCTAAAAGAAGGAAAAAAAATAACAGACCTAACACAAACATTGTCATATCCATTACTTATCCATGACAAAACATCACGTAACCCTGCATAACACAAGACCTTCTTTGCATACAGGGCATTCCAGAACCAGTTGTGCTTTCTCTTTATATTTATAGGTTTTCTTTTTTTACTTTTTAGAGATCAAGGGATTGATTAACTAAAGGCAAATGCACTGCTCAATTTGCAAGTCGGGCAGTTTTCCCCAGAGCTTAGTGAATGTGGTAAAGCTTCACTTTGCAAAGAATTTCCAATTTTGTGCATATAAAGAAAAAAAAATTACTTGGATATGACTGAATGATAGAAGTCAATGGAGCTTCACCTCATTCACTAAGCCATGGGGCTGATTCCCTTGCTGAATCTATTTTCCCTTAATAAATTACCCCCAAATGGTTATACAGGGTGCACATATGGCGTAATGTAAAGGCTGTGCCAATTCCTACAGATTTCACAGAATGCTTTTAGTTATTAAAGCCAAACCCTAGGCTTCATATCTATTTCCTAAAAAAGGTTACTCAGGCATTGTTAACAAATAGTAGCTCAGGCACAAATGCTCACCTTCAATTCAAAGCTTTCCCCTGCAGTACCCATTCGTTGTCACAAGAAGTCCTCAGTCTTTTGGGATGAACCATTAAACCCAAAAGCTTAAAGCGGAGTGCTGCCCGCCCCTTAAACATTTTTAAGTCAGCAGCTACATATAATCTAGCTGCTGACGTTTAACATTAGGACACTTACCTGTCCTGGAGTCCAGCGATGTTTCCAAGGACTGGTCAGGTGCTGCCGCCACAATTGCGGGTAAGGGAACACGGCAGTGTAGCCTTTCGGCTTCACGACTGAGTCCCTACTGTGCATGCAGTGGCCTCCCACTGGCCCAGCTGAAGGGGAGTGAGGAGGAGGGGGACCGAGCTGCTGATGTAATTCGCTGACGCCCAGTCTCCCCGACGTGGGGACAGGGTACCTGTAAAAAACAGGTATCCCCCCCCCCGTAAGGTGCCAAACATAGCCCTGGAGGGGGGGTGGGATAAGCGGAAGTTCCACTTTATGCGGAACTCTGCTTTAAGGATGCACTCTGAGTGTAGAGTGTCATGTCTCTGCCCATGAAGGGCATCAACTTTCATTTACAGTGAACTAGTGCAGAGAGACTGCTCTCTATGTCAGTGAGAACCGCCCAGCATAGGATGCATTAAGGTGAGAAAACATGAACCTTTACAACCCCTTTAAGGACCCTCGGGTGCAAGCCATCTGGTCCATTTCTAATTCTGTCCTCTGTTAGCCATGAGGGTGCTTCCTGTGATGTGTCATGAGGATAAACATTGCCGTTTTGGTTACTGAATCCCTCCAATTCCCTTGTGAAGACCGAGGAGAAGAATAAATTCAATACCTTTTGCCATCTCTCCATCCTTAGTAACCAGATTCCCTTCATCGTTCGTTATGGGACCAATATGATCTGACTTCGCTTTCTTATAATTTATGTACTTTTTTGTGGGGGGGGGGGATTTTTTTTTACTCTCCTCTGCTATGTGCCTTTTGTGTTCTATCTTAGCTGCCCTGATTGCACCCTTAAATTTCTTGTTGCATTCTTTCTAACGTTGGAATGCTGATGATTATCCCCCAGACTTGTATTTTGTGAAGGCCTTCTCCTTTGCTTTTACGTTGGAGTGAAGCCACCCAGGACTTTTATTGGCTCTTTTAAAATTATTTCTCATTGGGATGCACTGGCTAATACCCTTATTTAATATGCTCCTAAACAGGGGCGTACCTAGAGCATTTGGCACCCGGGGCGGATCCTATATCTGGCACCCTCTTCACTGATCATGCCGGTAAGCATAACATGTTTGTAAAGTCTCTTGTTTTTTTTTAATAAAAATAACAATCACTTTAAGGTCATTAGAGAGGACAAGGGGGCACTCTCTATGATTTACAAATCCAGTACTGCCCAAGGGCCCTGGGCCAATAGCGCCTCATCATGGAGCATCACGGTCCGGTGGCTGCAGGTGCGGGGAGTGGGACAGTAGAAGCCTCTATGTGGCGATAGTGGCCCAATGCCATCTCTACAAGGTGTGCGGGCGGCATTTCCATGTGGGACCCGCAGCTGGGCTGCTCCCTCAGCCTGCGCCGCTCACCTGACCTTTCCGCACCTTCCTCCTGTTCGGTTCAGCAGTCAGCGCTGAGGGGATGAAACTATCCAGCTGCCCCATGACTGTGAAGAGGAAGGAGCTCCAATCTCCTGATGCTACCTGGCGTAACCGGAGAGAAAGTAAGTGCCCATGCAGCCTCCCTCTTTGCCTAAATAGTTGAGCTGTGGGGTGGCTGCATATGGAGGAATTGATCTTTCCATATTCCTCCTGCAGCCGCTGAATGCCACTTCTCCTCCTCTCCCTCTCGCAGGCATTCAGCGGCTGGAGGAGAAATATGGAAAGATCAATTCCTCCATATGCAACCATCCCCACAGCTCCTCCTATCTAGCTTCTTCTGTGCCCCCCTGCTCTTTGGCCTCTCCTTGTGTTCCCTGGCTCCTCCCCCAGTGATCTCCGCCCCCATTATGGGCATGTGTAAGTTTTGTCTAAGGCCTCACAAAGCCTTGAGCCACCTCTGGAAAAGAGATTTGATTCCAAATATGGAAAGGTTTCTTCACAGTAAGAGCTGTGAAAATGTGAAATAGACTCCCTGAAGAGATGGTTTTGGCCAGCTTAGTAGATTGCTTTAACCACTTCAGCCCCGGAGGATTTGGCTGCCCAATGACCGGGCCATTTTTTGCGATTCCGCACTGTGTCCCTTTAACTGACAATTGCGCGGTCATGCAACGTGGCTCCCAAACAAAATTGACGTCCTTTTTTCCCACAAATAGAGCTTTCTTTTGGAAGTATTTGATCACCACTGCGGTCTTTATTTTTTGAGCTATAAACAAAAATAGAGCGTACATTTTGAAAAAAAAAGCAATATTTTTTTATTTTTGCTATAATAAATATCCCCCAAAAATATATATAAAAAAATATGTTTTTCCTCAGTTTAGGCCCATACGTATTCTTCTACATAATTTTGGTAAAAAAAGAATCGCAAAAATCGTTTATTAATTGGTTTGCGCAAAAGTTATAGGGCCAAATTCTCAAAAACTGTGCGTAACTTAAATTTCAGCAGTTAAGTTACACTGACTTAAAATTTCTACCTAAGTGCCTGATCGTCAAAGCACTTAGGTAGAAATTACACGCTGTGTAACTTAAGTGCCGCCGTCGTAAGGCGGTCCTCCTCTCCTGGGGGCGTTTTAAATTTAAATGAGGCGCGCTCCCGCGCCGGCCGTACTGCGCATGCGTGTGACGTCATTTTCCCGACGTGCAGCGCGCGAACGTAATTAACGCCGGTCGGCTTTGAGAATTTCGACGGGACACTAAAGTTGCGACGGGTGAAAAAAAAAGACGCGCCGGGAAAACAATTAATTATAAAAAAAAATGACAGCGTCGCTCAGCATGCATTCCTGAGAGGGAGAACTCCATGCCAATTTTCAAAGAAAAATCCGGCATGGGTTCCCCCCCCAGGAGCATACCAGGCCCTTAGGTCTGGTATGGGTTGTAAGGAGACCCCCCCACGCCGAAAAATTGACGTAGGGGGTCCCCCTACAATCCATACCAGACCCGTATCCAAAGCACGCTACCCGGCCGGCCAGGAATGGGAGTGGGGACGAGCGAGCGTCCCCCCCCCTCCTGAGCCGTGCCAGGCCGCATGCCCTCAACATGGGGGGGTTGGGTGCTCTGGGGCAGGGGGGCGCACTGCGGGCCCCCCCACCCCAGAGCACCCTGTCCCCATGTTGATGAGGACAGGACCTCTTCCCGACAACCCTTGCCATTGGTTGTCGGGGTATGCGGGCGGGGGCTTATCGGAATCTGGGAGTCCCCTTTAATAAGGGGGCCCCCAGATACCGGCCCCCCACCCTAAGTGAATGGATATGGGGTACATCGTACCCCTATCCATTCACCTGTAGGCAAAAAGTAAAATGTAGTAAACACACAACACAAGGCTTTTTAAAATATTTTATTATTCTGCTCCGGAGGCCCCCCCTGTCTTCGTTATTAGCTCAATTACCAGGGGGGGCTTCTTCTTCCACTCTCCGGGGGTCTTCTCCGCTCTCCGGGGGGGCTTCTCCGGACTCCGGGGGGCTTCTTCCATCTTCTCCCCTCTTCCGCTCTTGACTCGGCGAACCCCGGTTCTTCTGCAGCTCTCCGGTGCCTTCTTCTTCAGCGCTGGCTGCCTGCTATGTTTGTGTGTTAGCTCGATTTCAAACAGGCAGCCGGCGCGGTCTTCTGTGACGCCAGGGTCTTCTGGTCTTCTGTTCTTCCGATGTTGCCTCGTCGCCTGTTGTCGCTGTAATGATGGAAGCGCGCCTTGCATCACATTTATATAGGCATCACCGTCCCATCATGCTCCGGTAGGTACCCACGTGGTGGGTGCACGTGGGTAGGCACCCACCACGTGGGTACCTGCCGGAGCATGATGGGACGGTGATGCCTATATAAATGTGATGCAAGGCGCGCTTCCATCATTGCAGCGACAACAGGCGACGAGGCAACATCGGAAGAACAGAAGACCAGAAGACCCTGGCGTCACAGAAGACCGCGCCGGCTGCCTGTTTGAAATCGAGCTAACACACAAACATAGCAGGCAGCCAGCGCTGAAGAAGAAGGCACCGGAGAGCTGCAGAAGAACCGGGGTTCGCCGAGTCAAGAGCGGAAGAGGGGAGAAGATGGAAGAAGCCCCCCGGAGTCCGGAGAAGCCCCCCCGGAGAGCGGAGAAGACCCCCGGAGAGCGGAGAAGACCCCCGGAGAGTGGAAGAAGAAGCCCCCCCTGGTAATTGAGCTAATAACGAAGACAGGGGGGGCCTCCGGAGCAGAATAATAAAATATTTTAAAAAGCCTTGTGTTGTGTGTTTACTACATTTTACTTTTTGCCTACAGGTGAATGGATAGGGGTACGATTTACCCCATATCCATTCACTTAGGGTGGGGGGCCGGTATCTGGGGGCCCCCTTATTAAAGGGGACTCCCAGATTCCGATAAGCCTCCGCCCGCAGACCCCGACAACCAATGGCAAGGGTTGTCGGGAAGAGGTCCTGTCCTCATCGACATGGGGACAGGGTGCTCTGGGGTGGGGGGGCCCGCAGTGCGCCCCCCTGCCCCAGAGCACCCAACCCCCCCATGTTGAGGGCATGCGGCCTGGCACGGCTCAGGAGGGGGGGGGACGCTCACTCGTCCCCACTCCCTTCCTGGCCGGCCGGGTAGCGTGCTTTGGATACGGGTCTGGTATGGATTGTAGGGGGACCCCCTACGTCAATTTTTCGGCGTGGGGGGGTCTCCTTACAACCCATACCAGACCTAAGGGCCTGGTATGCTCCTGGGGGGGAACCCATGCCGGTTTTGAATTTCAAAATTGCCGTGGAGTTCTCCCTCAGGAATGCATACCAAATGCCGTCGCTGGAATGGGCCTTTACAAGGTTTGGCTAACTTTCCACATTGTAAAACCAGCCCTAATTTTGCGCCGACAAATTCGGAACTTAGGCAGAAATCAAAGTGCTGAAATGCTTTGAAAATCTACTTAAGTCCTCATTTGCATACGCAAAGCTGGATTTCAATGAGAAATGCCCCCAGTGGCGGATGCGGTACTGCATCCTAAAATCTGACCGTGTAAGTGTCTTACACATGTCAGATTTTCTGCCTAACTTTGGAAAAAGCCTTTTGAGAATCGTTTCCAAAGTTAGGCACAGAGATACGCAGGCTGAACAGCAGTTAAGTCTGCGTATCTCTTTTGAGAATTTGGCCCATAGTGTCTACAAAATAGGGGATAGTTTTATGGCATTTTTATTAATATTTTTTTTTTACTAGTAATGGCGGCGATCAGCGATTTTTAACGTGACTGCGACATTATGGCGGACACATCGGACACTTTTAGCGCTATTTTGGGACCATTCACATTTATACAGCGATCAGTGCTATAAAAATGATTACTGTATAAATGTGACTGACAAGGAAGAGGTTAACCACTAAGGGGCGAGGAAGTGTGTCCTAGGGAGTGATTCTAACTGTGTGGGGGCTGAGCTTACTGTGACACAACACTAATCGCTGCTATCGATTACAGGGAGCAGGCGATCAGTGTCCTGTCACTAGGCAGAACAGGGAAATGCCTTGTTTCCACAGGCACCCCCCTTTTCTGCCTCTCTGTGACTCGATCTCGGGACACCGGTGGACATCGAGTCCCGCCGTATGCATTCTTAAAGGGGACGTACAGGTACGCCCATTTGCCTACCGCTGTCATTCTGCTGATGTATATCGGCGTGCAGTGGTCGGCAAGTGGTTAAAAAAGGCCTGGATTTTTTCCTAAATGTACATAATATAACTGGATACTGGCATTTATAGGTAAAGTTGATCCAGGGAATATCCGATTGCCCCTCGGCAGATCAGAAAGAAATGTTCTCCCCTGCTGGAGCAATTTAGATCATGCTTTGCTGTTTTTTTTTCCCTCCCTCTGGATTAATTATGGGTATAGGATTTGGTATAACTATATGGGATTGTATATATTTTTTTGCCTTTTTATTGGTTGAACTAAATGGACTTTTTCAACCCAACTAACTATGTAACCTGAATCTAAAAATGTTACCAGTCAATAATGAAACGTAAACAAAGAAGAATATTGCTTTTGACCACGTAAATTATTCCATCATCGATTTACTTTTAGTCATAGCCGTTTGACTAAAATGCCATTTCATTTTAGTTGTATTTTAGTCATCTAAACTGAAACTGCATTTTATTTTCGTTTAGTTTTCATCACTAAAAACATGCAGCTGACAAAAACTATGACTAAAATATTTTCGGGGACAAAATCAACACTGATTTCACAAAAGAACATTTACTATATGTGCTTACAATACATTGCATACAATATATCTACATTGCCCACTGAACAAAGCTGCCAATCGGTTTTACAGTAAATATAGATCTGTATAAACCTGTTGTTGACACATCTGTACTGTGTAAAATTTGCTTAACCTCCTATGGATTGTGAAAGCATCACGATGAAACCATTTAAAGCAAAACTCTATCACTTACCATTCAGTGGTCAACTAAAGCCCCGTACACACGGTCAGACCTTTGTCCGACCAAAATCACATTGGAATTCCTCGGAATTTCCGATGGAAATAATCCGATGGAGCATACACACGGTCAGAATTTCCAATGGAAAAAATCCGTCTGACTTTTTCCATCGGAAATTCAGATCGTGTGTACGAGGCATAACCTGTAAAGTTCTTATTTGGAGTTTTTTAATGTGCTGGTAACATATTATTATTATTATTTTTTTATGTATTGCTTTCCTTACTTTTAGGGCTTATTCACATCATGTCCATTGAGTTGCGCTGATCTGCATAAATCAATACAGGCCCAATGCAAGGGAACATAGAACACAACTGTTTTCCATCTGCCCTATAAAGGTGCATTGTGAAAAAACGCAGACATGCAAAGTACCTATGTTTCTGCAGCAAAAAAGGTAAAACATACAATGCAATGTAACAATCCATCACCGTGTCCCTACACAGAGCACACCTTATTTTACTGTGCAGGCTGGTTTGACCGATCCTTAAGATTAATGCAAACGCTACATGATCAAAACATTGTTTATTAAAAATAATGTAGCTTTACCCCCAGTGGAGCTGCTGGATTTTTGGGCGGTGTGTTACCTCGTGGCTCCTCCGAAATTCCTAGGGGTGAATGATGCGTATTGCATGTAGTAGAAGTAAAGGAATGTCCAGACAGGTGCTCTTTGGTGTGCTCTTTATTACCCAGCCTGGTAAAAACTGTAAACTTGTGGTGAGGAAATAAAGCTGAAGAAGATAGGAGAATAGCAGATTCAGGCATAATGATAGGAAACAGTCCTGCTCCCAAACGTAACACTTCTTATCGCTACTCCCGCTGGAATGGGTTAGTGTACCCGGACAGGCCTCTCTCAGTGACCTGGTAGCCGGAGTATCACTCGGACAATTGTAGGATAAAGTCTCTTCCACAGACCATCCTTGGTGAACTTGAACTTGGGAGAAAGTCTCTGCCACAGACCCCTATCAATGAGCCTCAGAAAGATACCTCTGCCACAGGTCCCCTCTGGGTTGAATTCTTGGAGATATGCCTCCCTAAATGAGTTACGTCTGGACCTCCTTCAACTTGTCGGCCAGGTACCGACTGACAGGTGATCAATCCCTCGGTGTCCGGCTACCTCGATCCCCACTGGTTTGTCCAGGCCCTTTTGGACCGCAAGCCTCTCAATGGCGCTCCTCAGACTGACTCCCCACCGAACAGCATTACAGCTTGGGATCTTCAAAGTGGGAACCCAGTCACTCACTGGGTCCCTGTCGCTGTTCAGATGCTCCAGGTCAGCATGGCCCCGGGAACCAGGAACACCGCGTGGCACGCACGCAATGGTCAGGTAAGCCATAGCGATGGGACGCCGTGATGTGGCCACCCTAAAGGTGGGTGCCACACTGGACGAAGAAGACCCAGAACCAATGGCGTCTGCCCCATAAATACCCCTCCCCAGCATGCACAGCAAGGACAAACCCTCGTGATTGGCTGCTGGGAAGGAGCACCCAAACCTTGACTCCACTGCTGCCACCTGCAGCACCGGGGCTGGAAGAACACCCGAGGACAGCAGAATGGGCTCACAGCCAAGCTGAGACAGAGACCGCATTTTGCTACTAACAATCTGGATCAGAGTTTAACTACACTCTGATCTACCCTTAAATTTGACTAGCATCAGTACTGTAAAGTACATAGGCACTACAATAACTTTTATAAATGTAGCGCCCCCTTACTTTCAGTATGGGCACTATGCTAAAGTTAGTGGGGAATGGGAGAGTTATTTTGCTCCCATTCATAATTTGCTAAATTGGGACTTCTGTCACTCCAGAAATGTCCACTGGGTCAGTCTGTGCTCCAGGGATGCAATACCATCCCTGGCCAGCAGTTGACGCCAGAGGGGTTCTGGCAGAGCAACCTTCCCCAGCAGCCAATTAGAGGAGCTTTTCCCTCGCGGGACATGCTGGGGGAGGGTATATCTGTGACAGGTGTCATGTGCTGAAAAATCTTTGCGGGGTCCCGGTTCCAGGTGCGGCATCCACCTTCAGGGTGCGCGCATCCATGGACCCCGGCGGCGCGGCCCACCTGGCCAAAGTTGCAGGCAACACAGAGCCTCATCCGGAAGTGAAAAGGGACTCCAGTGACTTACTGGGTCCCCAGTTCTTTTGAGAGGATCCCAGGCTGGGTGCCGTTCGATTGGGGGGTCGGCTTGAGGAGAACCCGGAGGCAGGTTGTCCAACAGGGCTTGAACGAACCAATCAGGGATCTGGTGAATGGAATGCTGACAGGTATGCTTTGCTGTCATCCAGTGACCTATGCTAAAATCTACTGGGAGGATTCGCTCCATTCATCCATCAAGCTCGCTTAAAGTAATAGGCCTGTGGCAGAGGCCCTAGAGCCAGGTCTGTGAGAGGGACCTGTTGCTCCCAGCAAATCTAAAGTGACACTTCGGCTGCCAGACTTATGTCAGAAGTCTGTCCGGGGGCACTTCACCCACTCTGGCTAGAGTGGTGACGAACAACAATTTAATACTACTGAGAGCAGGATTGCTCGGTTCATATCCAGGCCTGAAACTGCAAGGTTTTCTCTCTTTCTCTTCATCAACCTTTTTCTTCCCATTTGACGTTGATGTTGGCCGTATTGGCCTAGAAATAAAGCATTGGAAAACCTTTATTCACTGTCTGGACCTTTGCTCACTACTTTGTTCTCCAACTGCACCCCTGGGCCATACAAAGGTAACTTAATATGCCGATCCCAACAACAAATCAGCGGCTCCTGCGGGGCTAGCGCTACATAAAAAATGTTAATGTAACGTATTTTTAGATGAAACTTTTATAAATCCTTGCAACTGTCTTGATATCACCCTCCTGTAATCCCCCATAGACTTTGCCGTAGGAGAGGGAGGGAGGGCCAAAAAAAGGCCAAATAATCAGGTTCTTCTGTAGTGCAAAAGTGCTGACCAAAACATTTTGACAAGAGGAGAGGGCAGTGCCGGGAAAAAGGATGACTTTTTTTTCATCTGACCTGCTGTTCAGATCCCATGCTTTCAGCTGCATGTATGTTCCCTTGCTAACCTCTCATAAAGAGTGTACACAATGTGCTTATGCAAATTTTATCTTTAATAACTTTACATAGTTGCATAGTTAGTCAGGTTGAAAAAGTCCATATAGTTCAACCACAAAAAAATAAACAAAATAAAAAACATAGTACAATCCCATACACCAAACTCCATACCCACAGTTGATCCAGAGGAAGGGAAAAAAACACAGCAGAGCATAATCCAATTTGCTACAGCAGGGGAAAAAATTCCTTCCTGATCCCCCGAGAGGCAATTAGAATTTACCCTCGATCAACTTTACCTATAAATCTTAGTACTCTGTTATATTATGTACATTTAGGAAAGTATCCAGGCCTTTCTTAAAGCAATCAACTGAGCTGGCCAGAACCACCTCTGGAGGGAGTCTGTTCCACATTTTTACTGTGAAGAAAACTTTCCGTATTTAGGGATGAGATCTTTTTTCCTCTAGACGTAAAGAGCCCCCCCTTGTCATCAGTGTTGACCGTAAAGTGAATAACTCAACACCAAGTTCACTACAGGCATACCCCGCTTTACGGACACTCACTTTACGTACACTCGCGAGTACGGACATACCCGTGAATGTACGTAAAGTGCCTCACAAGTACAAATAATCCCGCTCCATGCACTTGCACTAGACGGAACTGAAGCTCTGAGCACGTAGCCTGCCCTGTTCCAGTGTGCTCTTCCTGTATCCTGGCCGCGTCCCCACCTCCAGTGACATCACATCCACTCAGTGGTTCTTCCGGCTTCCCTGTCAGCCACAGAATGCCATCCAGCCTCTCCACAGAACTGTCCTCTGTGCACAGCGCGATGTCCGGGGGATAGATTGGAGCGGCCCCCCTGCATTCGATGAGCTTATTTACATGTGAGTGTTCCCCTGACACCCCCACTACAGCCCCTGGCGCCCACACTACAGCCCCTGGTACCCACACTACAGCCCCTGGCACCCACACTACAGCCCCTGGTACCCACACTACAGCCTCTGGTACCCACACTATAGCCTCTGGTACCCACACTACAGCCTCTGGTACCCACACTACAGCCTCTGGTACCCACACTATAGCCTCTGGTACCCACACTACAGCCTCTGGTACCCACACTATAGCCCTTGGCACCCACACTACAGCCTCTGGTACCCACACTCTAGCCCCTGGTACCCACACTATAGCCCCTGGCACCCACACTACAGCCTAGAAGGGAAAAAACGTATTGCTTCGCTTTAAGTACATTTTCGTTTTACATACATGCTCCCGTCCCATTGTGTACTTAAAAGTGGGGTATGCCTATATATGGACCCCTTTATATTTGTACATGTGGATTCTCCTCTTCTCAACTTAATGTGTCATACAAACAATGATGCCGGACACACACGATAATTTTTCGGGTTGTAAAAAATTATGTTTTTTTAATGTCATTAAAAACGATCTGTGGGCTTCAGAGCATTTTTCGGGTTCTGAAAAACGGCCAAAAAAAAATTCGAACATGCTCTATTTTTTCACAACGTTTTTAACGTTGTCGTTTTTCGGGCAACCATGCCAAGCCAGGGACCTCCTGTGTTCACAATGTAGCAGGCCAGCTGCTTGGCACAGGACCCGGAAACTAGTGGAGATCACTGCAGTAGTGGTGCCTACTAGAGTGATGTCCAGCTTCCTCAGGGATCCCATAGGTATGGCACACATATACTTAAATTGGTTCAAGCTGGGCCAATGTAAGTATGTAAAAATTGCAAAATAAAAATACCCGTTGATCTTGCCAGTGACCTATTCTTCCTGGTTTGTGGTGACAACGATCTGCAGGGTCATCTACCTTCTGCAGTGTTGTCACCGCTTGTCAATATGCCCCAAAAAAAGCCATATCTACTCTGCCTTGCTCTCTTATTATCCAAACGACTCAGACATTGGGCAGAACAAAGCTGCTGTGCAATGAACGGCAGTGGCAGAATCAGTCACTCTTACCCAACCAATCAAGCAATCCAGCTGGTGAGGTAGGCAGTGTTTGATAGCGGCTCCTCCTGTCATTGCAGCTCATAGCAAGGCAGACCCATCCCACCTACCACCTGGGTCATTTACTTCCAAGAAAGTGCAATGAAGTCAAGTAACCTAGGCCTAAAATGTGATAAAAAATGTATAGAAGCATTTTTTCTACTCTGCTCTTCTAATTTGATGTGGGTGGAAATTCCCAACCTGGATTTCTAAATAAGAATATTGGATTCACGACCGCTTTACCTGAAACAGACCATTTACAACACACTTTTGAAAGTCATTCAAGTTTTTCGAACTTGTTGAAAAAATTCCTTGGTTGCTGGTTATTGATTTTCATGAATTTCATTTGCAATCCTAACTTTAGGTTTAGCCAAAAACATGACCCTGTAAACAGTAGTCTGATACGGTGAATGAGGTTGCCAAGCAGTTGGGTAAAGTTGATGTCTGGGGAGAATAAAATACAAATTAAAAAAGCATACTCAGTACAACATAAACTTTCCCCCATATTTTATCCCTTGTAAAACACTGCAAGTCTCCTCTAGCTTCTAAACGAATTTCCTTGGTCTATTCCCAACTCAAAAAAGATTCCCCTAGGGGAGCTTCCAGCTCTCGATTTTGCACTTTCACATGGTGGTTGTGAGTATTTCTTAGATAAGGGTGCATTCCCGATCTATACCCCTTTTTGTGGTGATCTTTTTTCCTTTTCCAAGCAGTGACCTAAAAACTCATATGTTTCATTTCCGATATTTACATTGCTGCTCCTGAAGAGTGGATAGAAATACTCCACAAAATGCGTCAAACAATATGCAATGTTCAAACCAACTATGTAATCAGTATTATTTATGTATAATAGTATATGATCATGATTTTTAGTCATTTTGATGCAACAGGAAGTTCACTGGTGGTGGAGGAGGCTCAATCCCTCCCCACTGTCATGGATTACCATTCCTGTGTATGTAGATGAATTATATTGTGACATTATTTATTAATTTGTATGAATTTTTATGGCATATAATAAATGTACCTTGTCTTGACCCCCTACTGTTGACTGCATGCTTCATTTAAAGTCCCGCTCTTCCCCCCTTTTTTCATATATACAGGGATGGAGGCATGAAACCTTATTAGGTATCTGCCTCACTCAAAGTCCCAACCTTCCCCCAATTTGTTGCAATTCCCAACTCAACAGACTACCCTCTCTGTCTGCACATACTTATGTAACCAATTGGGAAAAGGATGTTGACTGCCCACAGTAAATATACGTCATTATTTTGATGTTAAATGCCAGTGTTATGGCAGCAGCTAGCTGCCATAACCCGCGTATCGTCTTTTACTGTCGTCGGATAAAAATAGTCCCGTGGACTGCCCCTGCTGTTTCCCGGTTGTTAAACCCTGAAGCGATTTGATGCAGTCTTTCACTGGGCAGAAAGTCGAGTGAGGGCAAGATGGCCCCCACTCATCTCTATGCCCTTGGAGGACTGGAGCAACCTCTAATGTCTTTAGGTTCTTGGGCATAAACCATTTTTTTTTTTAAATTAAGGTTAGGGTTAGGATTTCCCATTGAATAATATGGCTAGGACTCAGGAATTGGAACAGGGACCTCCTCCAGAGGTCAAAGGTCAGAAGGCGGGTTCCCAGAGGTCAAAGGTCACAGGACGTGGCTGACCCACCCCCACCAAGTGTACCGTCTTATAAAAAAATTATATATTATAAAAAATAAATAAAGGGACAGCGTAAAAAAATAAATAAAAAGTAAAATAAATATGAAAAAAAAAAAAATTAAGAGCACCCTCCATGCTCGTGCAAAAGCGAAGGCATACGCAAGTCTCCCCGGCATATGTGAATGGTGTTCAAACCACATGTGAGGTATTACTGCGATGGTTAGATTAAGAGTAATCATTCTAGCACAAGACCTTCTCTGTAATCCTAAACAGGTAACCTGTGAATATCTTTAAAGTGTTGCCTGTGGAGATGTTTAAATACCATAGTTTGTCGCCATTCCATGAGCGTATGCAATTTTAAAGTATGACATGTTAGATATCTATTTACTTGGTGTAATGCCATCTTTCATAATGTACAAAAAAATTGGGGTAACTATTGTGTTGTATTTTTTTTTAATTCACTATCTTGTATTTTTTCACAAAAAATTGCATTTGAAAGACCACTGCGGAAATGGAGTATGACATAAGATATTACAACGCTCACCATTTTTTTCATCTTGGGTCTCTGCTAAAATATATATATATATATATATATATATATATATATATATATATATATATATATATATATATATATATATATATATATATATATATATATATATATATATATATATATATATATATATATAATATAGTGCCTTGTGAAAGCTTTTTTAACAAATAAAAAACTGAAAAATTGGGCGTGCAATATTATTCAGCCCCTTTACTTTCAGTGCAGCAAACTCTCTCCAGAAGTTCAGTGAGGATCTCTGAATGATCCAATGTTGACCTAAATGACTAATGATGATAAATAGAATCCACCTGTGTGTAATCAAGTCTCCGTATAAATGCACCTGCACTGTGATAGTCTCAGAGGTCCGTTTAAAGCGCAGAGAGCATCATGAAGAACAAGGAACACACCAGGCAGGTCCGAGATACTATTGTGGAGAAGTTTAAAGCCGGATTTGGATACAAAAAGATTTCCCAAGCTTTAAACATCCCAAGGAGCACTGTGCAAGCGATAATATTGAAATGGAAGGAGTATCAGACCACTGCAAATCTACTAAGACCTAGCCGTCCCTCTAAACTTTCAGCTCATACAAGGAGAAGACTGATCAGAGATGCAGCCCAGAGGCCCATGATCACTCTGGATGAACTGCAGAGATCTACAGCTGAGGTGGGAGACTCTGTCCATAGAACAACAATCAGTCGTATATTGCACAAATCTGGCCTTTATGGAAGAGTGGCAAGAAGAAAGCCATTTCTTAAAGATATCCATAAAAAGTGTTGTTTAAAGTTTGCCACAAGCCACCTGGGGGACACACCAAACATGTGGAAGAAGGTGCTCTGGTCAGATGAAACCAAAATCGAACTTTTTGGCAACAATGCAAAATGTTATGTTTGGCGTAAAAGCAACACAGCTCATCACCCTGAACACACCATCCCCACTGTGAAACATGGTGGTGGCAGCATCATGGTTTGGGCCTGCTTTTCTTCAGCAGGGACAGGGAAGATGGTTAAAATTGATGGGAAGATGGATGGAGCCAAATACAGGACCATTCTGGAAGAAAACCTGATGGAGTCTGCAAACGACCTGAGACTGGGACGGAGATTTGTCTTCCAACAATGATCCAAAACATAAAGCAAAATCTACAATGGAATGGTTCACAAATAAACATATCCAGGTGTAGGAATGGCCAAGTCCAAGTCCAGACCTGAATCCAATCTAGAATCTGTGGAAAGAACTGAAAACTGCTGTTCACAAATGCTCTCCATCCAACCTCACTGAGCTTGAGCTGTTTTGCAAGGAGGAATGGGCAAAAATTTCAGTCTCTCGATGTGCAAAACTGATAGAGACATACCCCAAGTGACTTACAGCTGTAATCGCAGCAAAAGGTGGCGCTACAAAGTATTAACTTAAGGGGGCTGAATAATTTTGCACGCCCAATTTTTCAGTTTTTTATTTGTTAAAAAAGTTTGAATTATCCAATAAATTTCGTGCCACTTCATGATTGTGTCCCACTTGTTGTTAAATCTTCAAAAAAAATTACAGTTTTCTATCTTTATGTTTGAAGCCTGAAATGTGGCAAAAGGTCGCAAACTACAACGGGACCGAATACTTTCCCAAGGCACTGTATATGTATATATATATATATATATATATATAATGTTTGTTTTTTTGAGTAATTTTCTAGCAAAAAATACTAATTTAAACATGTAAACAAAAAGTTCCAGAAAAGGCCAGCAAGTGGTTAAGGGCCATGAATTAGAAAAAGACTGGCAAGAAACAATGTCCACTATCGCAACCTGCTCTATTAACGTTACCACCTTAGAGTCGGCTTATAAGGTACTTACAAGATAGTACCTGGTACCTTCAAAATTGGCCCATATGTTCCCTGGACATTCGGGTTTATGATTCAGAGTGTAGCGGTTACCCCCATATGGGCTGCTGGTAGTTGAGGTCTGTCTCTCACCATGCACAGCCAGGCACACAAATCCCTAGACATCCAACAGTCAAATAATCGTTTCACATGTTTTTTTTATTTATTTAGGGGATTTAACTTGAATGGGGATAGGGTACTCGAAATTAGGGACTGAACCTATATACAACACCGGTATATACACACGCTCTTTTGCCTCCAGCATAAACTTGCTTATAGAACTACAACTGCCAGAACCAGCTAGCACTAAATTGCAGACCACCTGACACTGGCTCAGCCAGGCCTAATGCAAAAATGCCCTTTGCAGGCAGGGCAGGGAAATTGTAGTCCTAGTGCTAGCTGTACCCATCCCAGACTGCTCCATCCCAGTCCTCTCAGGCTTTCTTCCCATTCTTCCTGACTGTGTGTCACTCACCAGCCCTCTTGGTTGCATCTTTTGTTCCTCCTCGAGACTTGCCTGGCAGTGTTCTCCCACTGTACACTCCTTGCTTTTGTGCCTCTTGTCCAGGACACCTTTTTGTGTCTTGAGAGGGCCCTGTCCACACCGAGCACAGGCCCAAGGTCACCCCCCCCCCCCAGACTGGGGAGCTTCCTCAAAGGCCACAACAGCCTAACTCTCCATCTCCTGTTTCCACTCGAACAACTCCTCCCCAGCTGGGCTGACCCTGAGTATTTGAGGAGGCCTGCCCCCTGCCAATCCAAGTTGGGG
The DNA here is from genome assembly GCF_905171775.1 of Rana temporaria. Classification (NCBI taxonomy): domain Eukaryota; kingdom Metazoa; phylum Chordata; class Amphibia; order Anura; family Ranidae; genus Rana; species Rana temporaria. The sequence goes on from NC_053498.1 coordinate 33,967,863, forward strand.
ATTGGTCAGGGCCCTCAGAATACTCCAGGCAGCACATTCTGGAAATGGGTACCTGAGGTCTCAAGGATGCTGCCTGTGAGTTATCCAGTTCACCCGTTATCTCTGCCAACCCAGGAAACAAAACAAGCAGGCCTGCATGAATTTGCCTACACTAACAAAAAAAAAAAAATCTTTCACACCTAGCACACTAGAGGGTGCTACAAGAGGATGCCAGGCAATGCATACTAGCACATCATGCATTGTCTTGCAGGTTTTTTTTTATATCAGTGGTTTACAACCACTTTAAGCTGAGTATACATTTTACAATTTGAGTGTACAATCTCCTTTAGATCAACCAAACGATGCAAAGTGTGAAGGCCTGAATGACTGGATACATATGCTAAATGGAAATTGCTTAGGTAGATCCTTATGATGGACAGGGGTACTTTGGGTAATCCTAATGGAGGCTGTAAAGAGATTCTACAATCAGATTGTAAAGTGTGTGGCTAGCATGTGTGAAAGAGCCTTTAGGGACAATTTACATTGTTATGTTAAAAGGTGCTAAAATGCACGTGTCCAAGTTGTCCATAATAAAAATGGCATCTATTCCCATCTCTGTGCTGCAGTGCGGTGTGTTTGGATAAATACGACAGGTCCATTTTTTCTGCATTTTAGTGAGTGAAAGACAACACATCAAAATGCATATACCATTCATTTTGGTGCTTTGAGAACTTGTATTAACAAGCTTTGGTCAATGCCTGTAGCTCCATAATCCTAACATGAAAAGCACACTGGAAATCGACACGCATCTACAACGCATATCAATGCACAAAGGAAATGCACAATGATGTATGACAATGCACCTGCCTAAGGCTAGTCGCTGGGCTGAAGAAGAGGAATATCGCTCAATTCCCCCATTCACGCTAAACAGTGTTTCTGCTGCCATCTATTGCATTCAGACGGCGAACCATTAGCTGCCCAAATACCCAAACAGCGACTGGATCTGATTGAATGCCGCCAATCTTCAACCAACAATATTCCACCTCCTTCAATTTTGAAACCAATTCTTGTCCAGCCAGGTTGTGCCGACAGGACCACCCACAGCTTGAATTGCAATTTAACCGTGTGGTCTTCCTTTATAATGGAAAGTGTGGGCAAACTGTTGGAGTTATTTAAATTCTGTATAAAAAATGCACCTTTATACACACACATAGATCTAATTAAAGGATTTTTACTGAACCACTTACTTAACCCAATGACCGTGCCATTTTTTTACGATACAGCACTATGTCTCTTTAACTGACTATTGCGCGGTTGTGCGATGTTGCACCCAAACAAAATTGACGTCCTTTTTTTCCCACAAATAGAGCCTTCTTTGGGTGGCATTTGATCACCTTTGCGGTTTTTATTTTTTGCGCTATAAACAAAAAAGGAGCGACAATTTTGAAAAAAATTTTTTTTTTTTGCTTTTTGCTATAATAAATATCCCCAAAAAAAGCTATAAAAAAAAATCTTTCTCAGTCTTTGGTAAAAAAAAATCGCATTAAGTGTAGTTTGATTAGTTTGCACAAAAGTTATAGCATCTACAAAATAGGGGACAGTTTTATGGCATTTTTATCATTTTTTATTACTAGTAATGGTGGCGATCGGCGATTTTTTTATCGTGACTGTGGCATTATGGCGGACACATCGGACACTTTTGATGCTATTTTGGGACCACTGTCATTTATACAGCGATCAGTGCTATAAAAATGCTCTGATTACTATGTAAGTGACACCCGCAGCTAAATGGTTAACCACTAGAGGGCGAGGGAGGGGTTAAGTGTGTCCTAAGGTAAGGTGACCAGATTTTTAAAATGAAATCCGGGGACATATTTTTCTTTACTAGTAATGGCAACAATCAGTGACTCTCTGCCCGTCGCCGCCCGCCTCACAACCTCTCACGTCTTACTCTTCGGGGACTACTGGATGAGGAGCGGAGGAAGATCACTCCGCCAGGGAAGGCAAGGAGATAGGCAGGTGGCTGGCCAGGATTTGAGCCAAGGCAGAAGAACATGCGAGCGAAGCTGAATGGGCATGCGCCCGAAACTGAAGAAATATTCCCTCCGCTCCGACCAGCACATAATCATCAGAAAGGGGCACAGATAATGGGAAACATACAAACCCCCTATGCTAGTAGGCACGGCGGAGCGGGGGTGTGTAATACTATTTTTTTTATTTTAATTCTGCACTGATTGTCTTTGAAATTGAACTTGCCACCTTTTAAATCCAATCTGGGGACAAAACCAGGGACAGACTTGGTCCGGGGACATTGTCCTCAATCAGGGGACTTTCCCCTGTAACTGGGGATGTCTGGTCACCCTATCCTAAGGAGTGATTCTAACTGTGGGGGGGGGGGCTGGGCTACCAGTGACACGACACTGATCACTGCTCCCAATCACAGGGAGCAGTAGATCACTGTCCTGTTACTAGGCAGAACAGGGCAATGCCTTGTTTACACATCCCCCTGTTCTGCAGCTTTGTGACACTGGCGGACATCGAGTCTGCGGGTCCCGGAGCTTGCGGCAGGCTTTTCAAAGCAACATACAGGTACGTTGCTTTGCCCACAGGAGCCATTCTACCAACGTATAAGTGCGTGAAGTGGTCGGCAAGTGGTTAAAGGAGTTTACATTCTGGAACGTGTTACATGTTCCACCCATATTTAGGCTGCAACATGTAACATGTTCCAGCTCCTGCCACCTCTTTCTCAGATCAACACCTAAGTGTGACAGCAGGAGGGGGATCTTTTCCCTGTACCCACTGTCACAATTTAAAAACAGTGCAACCATGCAGGGTTCCACCTACTGGACCATGTCCTTCATTCACAGTATCCTGTGAATAAATTATTATTTAGGTACTAATATAGCGCCGTCAATTTACGCAGCACTTTACATGTACATTCACATCGGTCCCTACCCTCAAGGAGCTTACAATCTAAGGTCCCTAACTCACATTCATATAGTAGGGCCAATTTAAACAGAAGCCAATTAACCTACCAGCATGTCTTTGGAGTGTGGGAGGAAACCTGCGCAGGCACACGGAGAACATGCGAACTCCAGGCAGTGGTGTCGTGGTTGGGATTCGAACCAGCGACCCTTTTTACTGCTAGGTGAGAGTGCTACCCACTACACCACTGTGCCAACCAAATGAACTACAAGTATCATCAGCCACCACAGCAGACGGCTTGTAGTTCTGAATAAACTGCGAGGGTGCTGATGAGTGCCCTTGTAGTTCATTAACAAGCCCTGCACCTTATAAACTGACAGCCCAAACGGAGATACGACCTGAAAGCTGCAAGGCTTGTCTGCAGAAGCCTGACATTGCACCCCTGATGTACTGAAAAATTAATAAATGCAATTTCTTTTTCTGCAAAAATATGTGAAACTTATGTTTTAATATCCTTTGTAAAACACTGCAGAAGACTTATCAGTAATAAAATATATATATCTATATGTCTATATATATATATACACACACACACACTGTGCAGGCATTATTGTCAGCAGAAGACATGCAAATGATCTGGGAATTGCACGTTGCACTGTTTGCATACTGATACAAGACAATTGGTAAATATTAACTTCATGTTAAAGCTGCATGTTGGCATTCTGTGATATTTATACCAGCAACGTGGCGATTGCAGGCACAGTGGGGCAATGCTCCCATCCTGTGTAAATGAAATGTAGCCTTTTGTAAACATTCAAATAGTAGATAATAAATAAGACAAGCACAGAATCAGGCAGGCACAGCTGAAAAGTACCAGACAAATAATGACATCTTTAGCAATGCAAACTGTGGCGTCCAGATGTAGAGAAACAACACATTCCAGCATGGCTGGTGCGGAGGGTTTGCTGAGATTGGTTGTCCCTTAGCAGCTGGTATCCTGCTATATAATCCTATCCTTCACAAAGATCACCCAAACAATGATATTTACATATGAAAATAATGTGTGACCAAGATAAGAGCACTAATGCCGTGTACACACGATCGGATTTCTGATGGAATAAAATCCGATGGATTTTTTTGTCGGATATCTGATGAAGCTGACTTTCATCAGTCTTGCATACACACTATCAGACTAAATTCCGACCGTCCAAAACGCGGTAAAGTACAACACTACGACGAGCCGGAAAAAAATAAGTTCAATGCTTCCGAGCGTGCGTCGACTTGATTCTGAGCATGCGTGGATTTTTCTCCAACAGAATTCAACACAGACGATCGGAATTTCCCATTGGATTAGATTGCTTAGATTCATGGTAATATGAAATTTAGCCAGGGCGCTGCCTTTCTGTGAAATATTACCAGGAACAAAGCAATGTTCAGAGCTTCCAGATGCACCATTCAGCTATAAAATGAGAGATCTTACTAATTGCCCCAAAGCAATTGATTTTCCACTGCAGATTATTCAGTAACAAATGAAAAAAAAAAAAAAGCTGCTTTTGCATTTTTTCATTCTGCTACAACCAAAAAAATTAAAACACAATAGCATTGTAGTTTAGGAAAACAGAATTTTTTAACTGTTAAACTAGCCTGGTAGTTTTTTTTCTTCTCTCTCACTCTATAGATAGATATAACACTTATTTAATTAGGCAACAACAACAAAAATGTTCCATACTTCATAAAAACTAATCAGATTTCACTTTTATCAGAAGTCAGAATAGTGAAAAAAAAATCTGATTGGCTGATGTTGGCTACTGTACTCTATATTTCATGTTCCTTATTCTGTAACAAACAAAACTGCATATGGTAAAATATGTGTGTTTTAGGCTTGGTTCACACCTACAGGTGGCCCCGAGCACACTCACTCTATGTCTCTGCGTGTAGCATATAGGGCAGCCCATTCATTTCAGAGCTGCCCTACACACGAGAAACACAGAAAAGAAGTCCCTGACTCTTTTCAAAAAATGTGCCACACCGAACTGCATGATGTGCACATTTGCAGATGCTTGGGGGTACCATTAAAAATTAACGGCATTGCCGTGCGTTTGCTAAATGGCAGCACACTACAGTACATGTCAGGAAAGGTGTGACACAAATTCCCAACACGCAAAGCTGTAACCTAACCTAGTACGAAATAATTTTTACAAATTTAAATACTAATAACTATAATAGTCTCTCAATGAGACATTCCCTTCTGGGCAACTGAACTTACTCTATGCTATATACCCAAAATACATTTTGATTACATTTATGACAAACAGTAGTTTTTCAGTATGTCTTTGCTAGATAAATTTGATTAGATGTAATTTTTTGATATATACTATAGTTTATGTTTAGTCCAGATGGAAACGCCTCCAATAATAATAACAATAATTATAATAGTAATCATAGAGGGTCATAGGATTTCATTACAATTTTATGCCCACCTGGGTAGTAACATTTCATACATTGAGAATCATAAGTGGTATATCTTTGAGATGCTGGATCCCTATGCTTTTGTGAATTATTTCACGTTTACTTGAAAATTCAGTTGCAAGATAAAAAATGTAAAATATCAGTTTGTCAATTTTTCTTTCTTTCTTTTTTTTTTTTTTTTGCTTTGTTTTAAAGCGTCAGGCATTTCCAGATCTGATGCAGAACTGATATCAGGGATACAGGAATAAAAAAGTAGTTTTAATAAAATGTATTGTAATATTTCTAATAATTCATAATAAGATCATATTGGTCAGTCTATACGACCATGCTTTGAACTTTTTTACTGTTTAATCTTTGTAACACACATACATTATCAGGCCGCGTACAAACGGTCGATCCATCCGATGAGAATGGTCCGACGGACCGTTTTCATCGGTTCACCGCTGAAGCAGACCAATGGGCTGATGTGCGTACACACCATCAGTTCAAAAAACGATCGGGTCAGAACGCGGTGACGTAAAACACACAACGTGCTGAAAAAAACGAAGTTCAATGCTTCCAAGCATGCGTCGACTTGATTCTGAGCATGCGCGGGTTTTGAACCGATGCTTTTGTGTACTAACCATCAGTTTTGACCGATGGACGGCCATCCATCGGTTCGATTTTAAAGCAAGTTCTCTAATTTTTGTCCGAAGGACAACAGACCGATGGGCCGTACACACGGTCGGTTTGGACCGATGAAACTGGACTTCAGACCGTTTTCATCGGTTTGGACCGACTGTGTGTACGCGGCCTAAGTGTGTAGTATCATTTAGTCATAGTTGCCTCCATATAAAAAACAAAATTCTACAAACACTTTTGCTGCATACACACGATCGGAAATTCCGACAAGTAAAGTCCGATGTGAGCTTTTGGATGGAAATTCCGACTGTCTGTATGCTCCTTTGGACTTTTGCTGTCGGAATTTCCGCCAACAAAAGATTGAGAGCAGGTTCTCTATTTTTCTGAAAATCCGCTCATCTGTATGCAATTCCAACACGCAAAAAACACGCATGCTCAGAATCTAGCAGAACTGCCTATTGAATTTCATTGATCTCGGCTCGTCGTATGTCTGGTACGTCTCTACGTTCTTGACGGTCGTAATTTCCGACAAGATTTGCGTGACCGTGTGTATGCAACACATGTTTGAGCCAACATTACGTCAGAAAAAATCCACGGTTTTCTTGTCGGAATTTCTGATCGTGTGTACGCGGCATTTGCCATATTCTACCATATCTACCATATTGCATTCATCTGAGAAGACCATGCAGCAAAAAAAAAAAAGCAATTGTTAATTATTTTTAAAACCGTAATATTGCTAAATTATAATTGCAACTCTCCAGAATGTATTAACATAAAAAGCCCAAAAATTTTAAAATGACAATATCATTTTTACTTTGCATCTGTGTTTAGGCAGCACAATATATTTAAGGGACACGTTTTTAAACTCTGGTGGTGCATTCATAGATATCTGTTCAAACAAGGTAGGTATACAAGTGAGCATGCAAGCTTTATGCCACACTTGGTCAGTATTTCATGCTGGTAACGTTTTTTTAAGAGACAAGAATTTTAAGAGACAAATCTTGAACCCTTGGCGGTAAATTCATAGACAATTAGCTACGATAAGCTAAGTAAATATTGGCTTTAAATAAAGTAAAATAGTGTTGGATTAAAATTATATATATCAGTTTAAAGCAAGGTATACAATTGAGAATACAGAATTTTATGCCACACTTGGTCAGTATTTTCATGCTGGTAACATTTTAAAGGGACAAGAATTTTAGGAGACAAATCTTAAATCCTTGGTGGTGAATTCATAGACAGTTGACTACGATATGCTTTGCAAATATTGGTTTTAAATAATGTAAAATTGAACTGGATTACAAAATATATATCAGTTTTAAGCAAGGTTTTCAAACTGAGAATACAGAATTTATGCCACACTTGTCAATATTTCATGATGGCGACATTTCGATAGACAAGTAACTTAAGAGTCAACTCTTGAAACCTTGGCAGGGAATTCACAGAGAGTTGGCTAGTAAATATTTATTTTAAGTAAAACAAAATTGTGTTACATTAAAAAGAAATTCTAGCGACATTTCCAGGCACAAAAAACTTGCAACAAATCTTGGAAACCTGGCGGTGAATTCATAGACGGCTTCCTACAATATGCATAGTAATTAGTACCGGTTTCAAACAATGTTTACAAGTGAGCATGCTTGGTATAATTCATGACAGTTCACCCAGTCATTGGCAGCTATGCCTGGTATGGACTAGGGCTTGTAAGAGTTAAATATTTGCAGCTGCAGAGAGGGTTTGCTCAGTATAGCTATCACTTCATTCTTTTTTTGCTTGGTAATAATTAGTAATAATCAATAGATTTGCTGTGTTAGCAAACAGGGTTAGAGGTCATTGTGCAAGGGGACTTAGAAATGGGAAGTAAAATGCAGTTACCTTTCTTGTCAGCTTAGGCGTTTTTTGCTTTCTGCAGTCCACGAGACACATGACTGTCAATGTGCCTGTAATATCGACTGACTGTATGGTGGCATGCACAGTGTTTCACAGCACAGAGGGCTGAGGACAGGACTTTGCACTGTGGGAGCTCTCAGGCCATGTAGCTGCTAGTTCTGATGTCCAGGAGGTGTTTGTCTGAGAGAAGCCCATGGGAAGGCAAGGGGACAGTTTATGGATTTGAAAGGTGGAGGAGGTTCCTTCGTGGCTGTCCATCTGGACAGAGGCATGGGGGAGGGTATTATTAACCTAAAGTTCCCTGAATAGCCAAGATATTGGTTGTTGACTGACCACACAATACCTGTTTTCCCCTTAACAATGAGATCAATCTAAATCAGGTAACATAGGTCACGGCATTACTTTAGCTGAAAAGATTTGCCAGTGGGCTGGAAATTATCACCATGTGATTATATTTAAATTTACAGTTGCAATAAAAAGTATGTGAACCCTTTGGAATGATATGGATCTGATCTGCAACTACAGGAAACGTTTGGTTGAAGTTATTGCTGCCAAAGGAGGTTCAACCAGGGGTCACATACTTTTTCCACCTGCACTGTGAATGTTTACATGGTGTGTTCAATAAAAACATTGTAACATTTAATTATTTGTGTGTTATTAGATTAAGCAGGCTGTTATTGTCTATTTTTGTGACTTAGATGAAGATCAGATCACATTTTATGACCAATTTGTGCAGAAATCCATATCATTCCAAAAAAATTCACATACTTTCTATTGCAACTGTATGTGATACACAGAACAATCCTAATGCTGTGCGGACTACATTGTCAGAGTTGGGGAAACAATTGAGGCTGCATGCAGAACTGATCTTGGGCCAAAGGGTATCTAAGTCAATGCTTCTCAACCAGGTTGCTGCGTGGGTTCCTCTGGGGTGCCACGAGCATGGGACCCAGTTTGCACTAGATCAGAGTCCTGAGTTTACGTGGTGCAGGTGGGCCAGCCACCAGCACCATAACCACCACCAGTGACACTCTAGGGCACTAAGTACAACGTAATTTATTGATATGGTGTTGGCAACTAAGGCCTCGTACAGACGACCGGATCTATCCGCTGGGATTGATCCGCGGATCAGTTCCAGCAGATAGATCCGGTCATCTGTACGTCCGAGCGGACATTTCCCGGCGGATAAAAAACCAGCCGACGGATTCCCAGCGGATAAAAATTTTGTAGCATGCTACAAAATCTATCCGCTGTATTCCGCGCGGATTTCGATCTGATGGTGTGTACAGCCATCAGATCCAAATCCGCCAGAGGATTTATCCGGACCGTTTCCAGCGGATATCCTCTCGTGTGTACGGGGCCTTATAGTGCTGATCCAGGGCAGGTGGCATGCAGGAGATTTTTGAAGGAGAGCATAAGTCTGACTTCTCCAGACCTGTGCTGCACTTTTTGATAGGAAGAGGGGACTGTGTGATTAGGGGGCTCTGTGATGGGGGAACATCAGTGTGATGAAACAACTAAACTCTTATGTGATGGAAGGACTCAGACATATAGGAGGGACTTTGATGTATAGGGAGGACTTGAACATATACAAAGGATTCTCACGTAAAGAAGGGTAACTCTGAAGTAATAGGCGGACCTCTGACATGATTGAGGGACCTCTGATGTGAAGGTGAAGTTTTGATGTAAAGTATATTTAATTGAGGCGATTTTGTGCACTGGTTTCCTATTGATAAGTAACATATAATTTATTTACATTTTAGACTGGGGTAGCTTGGAATCATATATACGGTACTTACGAAGGGCACCAAGTTTGAGAAGCACTGGTCTAAGTGGTCAATGTTTGCCTTGCATCATTGGGGCTATTTTGGGGCAATTTTTTTTATCAAGGACACGACCAGTGTGGAGTTTGTATGTTCTTGAGCACATCTGTGTGGGTTTTTACTCAGTGATGTTGTGTAAGTTGGAACAACTTTCGAACAAATTGGAACAATTTCAAGCAAAATCAAACAAAATCAGATACCTTGACTTTAAACCTCTTCCGGACATGGGCCGGTGTGAAAGGTCTCAACATGCTCTGTAAAGCATTGCAGAAATGGTGTCATTACTAAATAAACAAGCTATGGCAGATCTTGGAGCTTCATTGTGGCCAACATTCTGCAAAAGATGGGCAGATCTTTGGTCACTGACAGTAGAACTTTTGAGATCTGTCTCACCTGGAAGTGGTTGCACCTCACATCTCCACTGGCGGGATTATGCTTAACCACTTAAGGGACAGAAGAATTTTCCCCCTTAATGAACAGACCATTTTTAATACGGCACTGCTTTGCTTTAACTGACAATTGTGCAGTCTTGCGATGCTGTATCCAAACAAATTGATGTCCCTTTTACCCCCCAAATAGAGCTTTCTTTTGGTGGTATTTGATCACCTCCTGAGCGTCAATTTTGAAAAAATAAATGTTTTTACTTTTTGCTATAATACATATACAAAAACAAATGTATTCATCAGTTTAGGCCGATAAACATTCTACATATGTTTGGTAAAAAAAATTGCAATAGGCATATATCGATTGGTTTGCGAAAAAGTTACCACGTCTACAAAATATGTGATAGATTTAGGGACTTTTATAATATTTGTTATTGGTTTTCATGGTAATGGCTGTGTTCTGCGATTTTTTTTTTTTTTAAATTGTTTTTATTAAAGGTTTTCAGATAGTACAGAAAGAAGAACAAAATACATAGAACATAGAGTTACAGCTCAAATATGCATACAGTGTAAAGTGAATACGCGTTATGGTTCATTGTTACAGTGTGCTTCGATAACCAAAGTAAAGGACTGCTGGGGAGCAGAAGGGCGCACCCAGTCACTGACATGACACAATCCCCGCGTGCCGACACAGCAACTCGACATATGCCAACAGTGGGACCCAGGCTAAGTGAGAGAGAGGGGTAGGGTCTACATGAAAAACTTAACCGGCAGTTTCGGACTCCGCCAACCAAGCCCTCCAAACCTTGTCATACTTCTGCGGACAGCCTCTATTGAAGTATGTATCCTTGTATAGGGGGAGGCTGGCGTTGACCAGACGTCTCCACTGCAACAGGGAGGGGGGCGCGGGTTTCTTCCAGTGCATAGCAACATTCTTACGTGCGTAGAAGAGGAGTAGGCTGATCAGTGTACGCTTGGCGGAGGATGAAACAATGTTTTCAATTATACCCAAGAGACAGACCTCCATTGCCAAGGGCAGTTGAGCCGCCGCCACTTTGTTAGTCAATTCTAGCACCTCCTCCCAATACTGTTTCACTGCAGGGCATGTCCAAAAAATGTGGGAGAAGTCGCCGGGAGAGGCGCTACACCTCCAGCACTCCGGGGAATGCGCAGAGTTCATCTTGTGAAGCCTGTGCGGGGTGAAATATGCCCTGTGGACGATTTTAAATTGAACCAGTCTATCCCGAACCGAAACCAGGGTGCTAAAGGGAAGATCCCATACATCGTCCCAATCGTCAGTATCCAACGTGGGAATATCTCTCCGCCACCTGGACCGCAGCCCGTCCAGGGGGGGGAGAGATACGAAGATCAAATAGGAGTACAGGCGTGAGGCGGGCTTTGCATCACAGCTAAATCTAAGTGTCCTCTCTAACTCCGACTGAGCCACAATGCATGAGGACCGCGGAAACTGCGCTGCAAATGCATGTGACAATTGGCGATATCTGAAAGCATAGTGTGGAGGTAAATTAAATGTGGACATGAGCTCCTCAAAGGGTATCAACTTATTTTGCGAGACAATGTGCGACATCAATTTGATGCCGCGTCTTGACCACGCCGCGGGATCTAGAAGCTTATAGAGGTGGTCTAGGGTGGGGTTCAGCCAGAGGGGGGCATTAGGGGAAACCTCAGAGGGCCTACATTTTTCAATAGCTAGTCCCGTCCGCCACGCCCGTAGTGTGGTAAGCATGGAAGGGGTCAGGGGGTGCGGCGCACGGGGGCCCCGGAACAGCAATAGCCGAAGGGCCTCCAGTGAACCGACCACCGAGGCCTCCAGGGCGGTGGAGGTGTTGGTCCCGTCCGGCCGCAGCCACCAGGCTGCGGTCACCAGCTGGGTTGCCAGAAAGTACCTGTAGCAATCAGGGAACGCCATCCCCCCCTGTGTTCGCGGCCTCATTAACGTTGTCAGTTTGTACCTTGGCGGAGAGGTGCCCCAAATGAAAGAGGAGAAGATTTGATTTAATTTGTGGAAGAAGGACTTGGGCACCCACTGAGGGGAGTGGCGAAAGAGGTATATCAATTTTGGAACAATTTTCATCTTGAGGAGATTAACCCGTCCCCAGACAGACAAAGGCAGGTTATCCCATGCCTTGAGCCTTGACTGAGCCTCTAGTAAAACTGGGGATAAATTAAGCGAGATAAAGTCTGTGGCCACGGCAGAAACCTGCACCCCTAGGTACTTAAATGAACTAACCCAACACAGTGGGTTATCGGGCCGGGAGGTGGACCTGGCCGCCTGGTCAATCGGGAAGAGCAGGGACTTGGACCAATTCACCTTGAGCCCAGTGACCGAGGCGAACGCGTTCAGCACAGTCAGAGCGCCTTGCAGCGAGGGACCAGCGTCATTCAGGAATAATAGCAAATCGTCCGCGTACAGGGCTACCCTCTCCTCCAGCAAGCCCACACGGAGACCTTTAATGAGTGGTGAGGAGCGGAGGGCCTCCGCCACCGGTTCAATGGCAAGGGCAAAAAGGGCCGGAGAGAGAGGGCAACCCTGCCGCGTTCCCCTGTAGAGCCTGAAGGGAACAGACAGTCCACCCCCCAGTGTTCTGCGATTTTTAGTGGGACTGCGACATTGCAGTGGACAAATTTGACCCAAATGGCAGGGAAGGGGTTAACATTAGGGGTTGATCAAGGGGTTAACTTTGTTCCCTAGGTGTGTTCTAACTGTAGGGGGGATTACTGCCTGCAACATGACAGAGATCACTGTTCTCAATGACTGGGAACAGTAGATCTCTGTCATGTCATCTGTCAGAATGGGGATCCATCTTGTTTACAAAGGCAGATCCCCATTCGGCCACTGTACTAGGTGAACACGGGTCGCCAGCGGACATTGAGTCCACCCAACCCACGGTTGCGTTCCCACAGCAACAAGACATGCCCAATCCAGCAAAGAGACATGCCCCCTCCAGCAAAGAGACATGCCCACTCCAGCTAGGGGCGAATCCAGAGTCTAGTCTCGGGAGGTGCACTACCATAAATTTATCAGGGAAATCACTGGTGTTAGCACTTCAATGATCACGGCACCATGGTTGTTATGGTGTCAGGATGATTGAAGCGCATTATTTCTATTATTCAACTCACCATAATGCAGAATCAGTGGGAGCCCCAAGTGTGTCACTTTCTATGTCACATGCCACAAGATTCAGCTTGTCACTTTCAACGTGACCTGCCACCAGATGCAGCTTGTCACTTGCCACATCGCCTGCCCCACGTTGTGGATTGTCACTTGCCACGTCACATTCCACACATTGCGGATTGCCACACGTTGCGGGTTGTCACTTGCCACATCACCTGCCACAAGTTGCGGAATGTCACTTGCCTGCCACCAGATGCAGATTGTCACTTGCCACATCACCTGCCACATGTTGCCGATTGTCACTTGTCACATCACCTGCCACAAGTTGCGGATTGTCACTTGCCACATCACCTGCCACATGTTGCGGATTGTCACTTGCCACCTCACCTGCCACATGTTGCGGATTGTCACTTGCCACGTCACATGCCACACCTTGCGGACTGTCACTTGCCACGTCACCTGCCACATGTTGTGGATTGTCACTTGTCACATCACCTGACACAAGTTGCGGATTGTCACTTGCCACATCACCTGCCACATGTTGCGGATTGTCACTTGCCACGTCACCTGCCACATGTTGCGGACTGTCACTTGCTAAGGTGGTGTTTTGCTTGTCAGGCAGCAGAGAGATGATGTAATCTCTCTGCTGCCTGCACAGTGAGCGTGGAAGTTACTGCAGGGATGCAAAGCGGGCGCGGGCAGTGAGAGATGATGTCATCTCTCTGCTCCCCCGGGCTTGTTGATTGGTCAACCGCCCGCACATCCACAGAGCCAACCAGACTCTCACTCGCTGCAGAGCCGCTCAGACTCTTCGGTGCCCTGCAAATTCCGCAACTAAAACGAATTTCTCGATGCTGCCCACTCAGACTCTTCGGGGCCTGCAAATTCTGCAACTTAAGCCTCGTACACACGGGCCAGAATCTCGTTAGGAAAAAAACTTTGAACAAGAATCTCTTGCCGCCCTAGTGTACCGTGGTTTTTTTGAAAGGCAAAAACGCGGTGACGTCATTGCGTACGACGAGCATGCGCTCGTCACATTCAATGCTGTCGCCGCCATCTTGCTGCACCCTACCTACCGACAGGTAAGTATGCACACCCTCGGGTTTCTCTGCAGGAAAACACTGCCGAGAATCACGACGAGAAAATAGAGAGCAGGTTCTCTATTTTTCTCGTCAAGATTTTAGGCAGTTTTCTTGATGAGAAACCTGAAAGCCTCGTACACACGCTCGGTATACTGGACAAGAAATCTCTGCCAGCAGTTTTCTTGCTGGTTCTTGCTGAGTGAACAGAGCGTGTGTACGAGGCTTAAAAATAATTTCTCGGAGACGCCTGCTCAGACTCTCTAGAGCCCACGAATTCCACAACTAAAACTAATTTCTCGGGGGTGGCAATTGCCCTTTTGGCCCCCCTGGATCCGCCCCTGCCTCCAGCAAAGAGACACGCCCCTCCAGCAAAGAAACATGCCCAATCCAACAAAGAGACATGTCACCTTCTGCAAAGAGTTATGCCCCCTCCAGAAAAGAGACATACCCCTCCTGCAATGAGATATGCCCCCTCCTGCAAAGAGACATGCCCCCTCCTGCAAAGGGGAGGGGATATATGCGGAAAGGCACTTCTCCCATTCCTTCTCTCCCAGGGACGGTATATCTGATTTCCACTTATCCCAGGTTTTAGTGAGTTTAGTGTCGTACTAGTGTCACTTTAATACCTGTCCAGTAGACAGTTAGCCAGATTCAGTAAGACTGGCATAACTTTGAGGTAGCGTATCGCATATACGCTAAGCCGCCGTAAGTCAGAGAGACAAGTGCTGTATTCACAAAGCACTTGCCTCCTAAGTTACGGCGGCGTAGCGTAAATGGGCCAGCCTAAGCGCGCCTAATTCAAATGTGGAACAGGGGGGCGTGTTTTATGTTAATGACTGGTGACCTGACGTGATTGACGTTTTTAACGAATGGCGCATGCGCCATCCGTGGACATATCCCAGTGTGCATTGCTCCAAAGTACGCCGTTTCGACGTGAACGTAAATTACGTCCAGCCCTATTCGTGTACGACTTACGCAAATGACGTAAAAAGATAGGCTTGTTCCGACGTCCATACCTTGCATGGGCTGCGCCACCTAGGGAGCAGCTTTATCTTTACGCCGGCGTATCTCTTACGTAAACGGCTAATTGCGAAGGGCGCACGTACGTTCGTGAATCGGCGTATCTTGCTCATTTGCATATTCGACGCGGAAAACAACGAAAGCGCCACCTAGCGGCCAGCGTAAATATGCACCCTAAGATAGGACGGCGTAGGAGACTTACGTCGCTCGTATCTTAGCCTAATTTAAGCATATCTGGTTTCCAGAATACGCTTAAATTTATGACGGCGTAGATTCAGAGTTACGACGGTGTATCTACTGATACGCCGGTGTAACTGTCTCTGAATCTAGCTAAGTGTCAGGGAACCAGCAGCTCCAGCAGCTGATTTGCGTTACGGCGCGTGCCCGTGCTCTGACCCGGATTGGACCCAACTTCTCTACGCCTTCTCCTGTACCTGACCCCCGGCTTGCTTCATCGGATCTGCTGCTGTCTATACCCCTTTGACCTCTGGCTTGTACCTTGGACTTCCTATCTTCTCCAATCCCTGTCCATTGGCTTGCATCCCGGATCTGCTTACAGTCCTGACTTAAACTCGCTCTCAGTTACCTGAACTTTGCCTGTACCTGAACCACTGCCAGTACCTGCCATGACTCTCTTCTGTGTCCACTGACCAGTTCTTAAGTAATCTCCTATCAACCCACCAACCACTGCTGGTACCAGTGCCTCTTTGCGCCCTTCCCTGTCTCCACTTCCAGGGGGTGAAGTGCGCAGAGTAGCAAAGGTAGCCGCCCTCGGCATCTCGGCCTCGGTGAGTCCTGACATTAAGTGTGTTTAAACAACACCACTGTGTAGAGCTCTGTTGGCACTACTTTCCAACACTTCTTGGTGTATCAGATAGCCCATCCTCCATGGGGCATTAGGGTTTCTCCTGCTGCTGACACCTATGTCACTATAGGATGCGGTTCTCTTGGAATGTATCTTTAGAGAATTTGTTATTTATTGTTTTTAATAAATCTGTTAGGTATTCAAACGGCTAAATACAGAATTGAAATGTGAACTGTCTACCCTGTCAAAGGATCTGACTTCTGTTCAGATATTTTTGTGATTTATACTTCTTTATCAAACACCACAGCCAGGTGGTTAGGTGGTCATTTGTGTCTCATATGCACCCCCTCCCAGACACTGCAGGTCACAGTGCAAAGGGCAGTGCAGTCAGTCCACACAGTGGTGGGCAGGACTAGGCGGGCCAGGTGCTGATTAACATCCTACAGACTTCTGAATCAGCGTTGAAAACAGGAATAACAAGCATTTGCGGGACTTGAAAAGGGCACTCAGAGAAGACTGTAAGTGCAGATGCACTTATAATAGATTGCTGCAGAATATATATTTTTTTTAGGTGGAAGGCCATAGTTCTACTGTCCACTGCCCACATACAGTCAGGGAAAAAAGTATTTGATCCCCTGCTGATTTTGTATGTTTGCCACTGACAAAGAAATTATCATTCTATAATTGTAATGGTAGGTTTAATTAAACAGTGAGAAACAGAATAACAACAAATATCCACAAAAAACGCATTCCAAAAACGTTATAAATTGATTCGCATTTTAATGAGTGAAATAAGTATTTGATCCCCTATCAATCAGCAAGATTTCTGGCTCCCAGGTGTCTTTTATATGGGTAACAAGCTGAGATTAGGAGCACTCTCTTAAAGGGAGCGCTCCTAATCTCAGCTTGTTACCTATATAAAAGACACCTGTCCACAGAAGCAATCAATCAATCAGATTCCAATCTCTCCACCATGGCCATAATCAAAGAGCTGTCCAAGGGTGTCAGGCACAAGATTGTAGACCTACACAAGGCTGGAATGGGCTACAAGACCACCACTAAACAGCTTAGTGAAAGGGTGACAACAGTTGGTGCGATTATTCGCAAATGGAAGAAAAACAAAATTACTGTCAATCCCCCTTGGTCTGGGGCTCCATGCAAGATCTCACCTCATGGAGTTTCAATGATCATGAGAATGGTGAGGAATCAGCCTAGAACTACACTGCATAATCTTGTCAATGATCTCAAGGTAGCTGGGACCATAGTCACCAAGAAAACAAATTGGTAACACATTACGCCATGAAGGACTGAAATACTGCAGTGCCTGCAAGGTCCCCCCTGCTCAAGAAAGCACATGTACAGCCCGTCTGAAGTTTGCTAATGAACATTTGAACGATTCAGAGGAGAACTGGGTGAAAGTGTTGTGGTCAGATGAGACCAAAATCAAGCTCTACTCGCCGTTTTTGGAGGAGGAGAAATGCTGCCTGCCTATGACCCCAAGAACACCATCCCCAATATCAAACATGGAGGTGGAAACATTATGCTTTGGGGGTGTTTTTCTGCTAAAGGAACAGGACAACTTCTCTACATAAAGGGACAATGGATGGGGCCATGTACTGTCAAATCTGGGGCAAGAACCTCCTTCCCTTAGCTAGGGCATTGAAAATGGGTTGTGGATGGGTCTTCCAGCATGACAATGACCCAAAACACATGGCCAAGGCAACAAAGGAGAAGCACATTAAGGTCCTGGAGTGGCCTAGCCAGTCTCCAGACCTTAATCCCATAGAAAAAATGTGGAGGGAGCTAAACATTCGGGTTTCTAAACATCAGCCTCAAAACCTTGATGACTTGGAGAGGATCTGCAAATAGGAGTGGGACAAAACCCCTCCTGAGATGTAAACCAACTACAAGAAACGTCTGGCCTCTGATATTGCCAACAAGGGTTTTGCCAGTCATGTTTTGCAAAGGGGTCAAATACTTAATTCAATGATTAAAATGCAAATCAATTTTTTACTTTTTTTTAAATCTGTTTTTCTGGATATTTTTGGTGTTATTCTGTCTCTCACTGTTGAAATAAACCTACCATTAAAATTATAGACTGATCATTTCTTTATCAGTGGGCAAATGTACAAAATCAGCAGAGGATTAAATACTTTTTTCCTTCACTGTAACAAATATGTGCGTCTTTAATACCCCACATATGTGTCATTGAACGGCCAATGTGTCTGTGCTGAGTGTGCTCACTGCATGCTCCCAGCACAGACAGCGGGCTGTCAAAAACAGCTCTCCATTTCCTCACAGTGTTCATATGATTGCTGATAATTCCCACTGCAAAAGGGTGAGCTTTAACGCCCGCTTATCGCACATATGCATCACTGGGCAGCCAATCTTTCTGTGCTGAGAGTGCGTTTGTTTTTTATATGTGCTGATAGTGTGCCTACCCACTTCACGGTCCCAGCACAGAGACCGAGTTATAAAAGATGGTCCTTGGTCCCCATTAACGATTTGTAGTCACCGGGACTGGCTCACGATCATGTGACCACTGTGACAGCCAATCACAGTAGTCTGATGATCTCCAGTCCTTCCCACCCTCGGGTATCAGAACATTTTAAAGGAACGCTGGGGTGGACAGGAAGGGGTTAAATAAGTTACCAGTCACCTGCCTGCCATTTGGACAATTAAGGAGCAGCAAGCAACAATAAGCCATCAACACTGCTCACTTTGCTCTCTCCCCCTGTCAGCATATGCAACAGACCCTGACTGACTCCTAGTTTTGACCCTCCTTCTGCCAGCCTGGATACTAGTTTCATGCACTAAAATATGGCTAGGACAAAGCACAGCTTTACAATTTCTCGTTAATCCAACCCTATGTAGCGCTACCCCCTCAGGAGCCGCTGGTTGTTGTTGGGATTGGCATATTAAGTTACCTTTCAGTGTTGTCTAGGGGTGTAGTTGATGAGTAGAGTAGTGAGCGAATGTCCAGTCAAGGAATAAAGGTTTTCAAATGCTTTATTTCCAGGCCCAACATGGCCAACATCAACATGAGGTAGAGCAAGAAGGTTGATGAAGCGAGAGAGAGAACCTTGCAGTATCAGGCCTGGATATGAGAAAGAGCAATCCTGCTCTCAGTAGTACAATAGTAGTAGATACAGTTTGTCGCCACTCTAGCCAGAGTGGGTGAAATGCCTCCGGACAGACTTCTGCCACAAGCCTGGCAGCCGAAGTGTCACTTTAGATTGCTGGGAGGAACAGGCCTCTGCCACAGGCCTGGCTCTAGGGCCTCTGCCACAGGCCTAACACTTGAATGAGGTGAACGGATTGAGCGAATCCTCCCAGTAGATTAAGTTAGGGTCACCGGGTGACAGTTGAAGTGTACCTGTCAATGTCCCGGTCACCAGATCCCCGATGGTTCGTTCAAGCCCTGTTGGACAACCTGCCTCCGGGTTCTCCTCAAGCCAACCCCCCATTGAACGGCACACAGCCTGGGATCGGATCTCCTCAGTAGAGTTGGGAACCCAGTAAGTCACTGGGGCCCCTATCAGGAACATGGAGCTCCACGTAGCATGCGACCCCGGCCTGGAAGGCCATCGCCGGGGTCCGTTGGATGCGCACACCCTGAAGGTGGGTGCCGCACCTGGAATCTGGAATTCGCGAAGAACCGCACAAAATGACTTCCGCCACAGATATACTCTCCCCCAGCATGCCCCGCGAGGGAAAACTCCTCTAATTGGCTGCTGGGGAAAAGCGGCTCTGCCAGAACCCCTCTAGCGCCAACTGTCCCCCAGGGATGGGATTGCATCCCTGGAGCGCAGACTGACCTACAGGACAGTTCCGGGATGACAGCAGCCCAATTTAGAAAATTGTGAATGGGAGCAAAATAACTCTCCCATTCCCCTTTAACTTTAGCGTAGTGCCCATACTGAAAGTAAGGGGGCGCTACACCTATTTGCATTAAATTCAAATGCATCATACATGCATATCAGATGTTGAGTTTCATGCTCCTAACAGGTACATTTGATGAAATGCATTTGCTTAAGTCAGTCTCTTTGAAAGCTTGATATCTGTGTATGCCCTGAATAACAACATTCTGCCATCAACTTTTTGTTTTGGTTTGAATTGTTATGGTAATCATTGGCAATAGTGGCATCTTAATTTTAGAGTATCATAATAATATATTGGGGCCTAGAGCAAGACAATGTCTGAATAAGATGCTTATATGTTAGTTTCATATGTAAGTTTCAGTTTGGATGTTATAACTATCAGTGACTTTCAAAATTAACACTGGTCAATATTTAATTAAGTATATCTTTACATTACTTACAAAAAAAGCAGCAGTGTAACACCAAAACTTTCCATTCACAGACATTAAAGGGGTTGTAAAGGGAAAAAAAAAAATTCCCTAAATAGCTTCCTTTACCTTAGTGCAGTCCTCCTTCACTTACCTCATCCTTCCATTTTGCTTTTAAATGTCCTTATTTCTTCTGAGAAATGCTCACCTCCTGTTCTTCTGTCTGTAACTACACACCATAATGCGAGGCTTTCTTCCTGGTGTGGAGAAAGCCTCTTGAGGGGGGAGGGGGCGAGCAGGCAAGTCAGAACACACTCTACTTTGCAGATAGAGAAAGGAGCTGTGTGTTAGTGGGCGTCCTGACCCTCCCCCCTCAAGAGGCTTTCGCCACACCAGGGAGAAAGCCTTGCATTACTGTGTGGAGTTAGACAGAAGAACAGGAAGTGAGGATTTCTCAGAAGAAATAAGGACATTTAAAAGCAAAATGGAAGGATGAGGTAAGTGAAGGAGGACTGCACTAAGGTAAAGGAAGCTATTTAGGGAAAAAAATGTTTTCCTTTACAACCCCTTTAAATGGTAGATTTTACAACTGTCTAGAGTTGAAGAATGCATGTCTTCCATTGTATTTCTGTTCTCCAGTTGCCAGGCAGCCACTGATGGAAGTTACAGGTGGAACTTGCAATGCTTATTAACATCAAAACAACAAGTTCTGCCGTTGATCCTTATGTTGGGTGAAAGTGGAACTCATGAAATAAATACTATTTTATTATTACTCATCGCAGGGTAAAATTGCAGTTGCCCCCATCCATGCCTACCACCCATCCACATTTTTCTACCCATTCCTAAGATCTTTTTATTCACGTGTATTAACTTTCACATGACCCTCCATGGCGCCTCTTCCGGGAGTAAGACCAGTGATCCAACATTGTGGTCAGGGCCTGAAGTAGACCAGGTAACCAAGGTAACTTAGAATAGAGTTCTGCGCCACTAAACTGGAATTGACACATAAATCAGTAAAGTCAGCAATAAACAGTGCATACAAACAATAACTGTAATGTGCATGATCATACTATAGCCAGTCTACAGTGCACTATAGGAGAATGGCTAGGATTGGATATGGTGCAATATTCCCTGAGAGGTACTTCCTAGCATAAGCAATAGGTAAAGATCTCTGTGTAGCAGCTGTAAAGTGGCAGTCTTTAGTCCTTAGGGCCCTTTCACACGGGCGGATCAGTAATGATCCGCTCCGCGTGTCCTCTAAAGCTCAGCGGGGATCCTCCGTAAAATCCCCGCTGAGCTGGCAGCTGACAGGGCGGTCCCCGCACACTGTGCAGGGACCGCCCTGTCTTTCCTCCGCTCTCCCCTATGGGGGATCGGATGAACACGGACCGTATGTCCGCGTTCATCCGATCCAGCAGACGGAAGAAAAATAGGGTTTTCTTCCGTCTGCAAATGCGGATCTTTGCGGAGGCGGACAATTACGTGTGTCAGCGGATGGTCATCCGCTGACACCCGTAATCACATAGGGACCCATGTATGTCCCATTTTCATCTGCAAACAGACGGATGAAAATGCGGACATACGGTCCGTACGTGTGAAAGGGCCCTTACTCTTCAGCTGGCTAGGGTTGGAGTCTAGTTGCAATCCTGCTCCGTCAATTTTTGCAAAACTACAGTTGAACATTAATGTCAATTTGACCCCACCAACCTTTGGAAAAACGAATGAGCATTCTGAAAATGAACATTTTCATACAAAATTCTTCTGTACAAACTGTAAACAAATAATAATCAAGAGAACCCCTCTCTGCTTACATATGATGTGTCACTAGAGAAATAATTTAATAAGTCAGAGATTATGGGTGACGGGTCATTAATTAAAAGGGGTTGTAAAGGTACATTTTCTTTTCCCTAAATAGCTTCCTTTACCTTAGTGCAGTCCTCCTTCACTTACCTCATTCTTCAATTTTGCTTTTAAATGTCCTTATTTCTTCTGAGAAATCCTCACTTCCTGTTCTTCTGTCTGTAACTCCACACAGTAATGCAAGGCTTTCTCCCTGGTGTGGAGAAAGCCTCTTGAGGGGGCGAGCAGGAGTGTCAGGACGCCCACTAATACACAGCTCCTTTCTCTATCTGCAAAGTAGAGAGTGTCCTGACACTCCTGCCTGCCCTCTCCCCCCATAAGAGGCTTTCTCCACACCGGGGAGAAAGCCTTGCATTACGGTGTGGAGTTACAGACAGAAGAACAGGAAGTGAGGATTTCTCAGAAGAAATAAGGACATTTAAAAGCAAAATGGAAGGATGAGGTAAGTGAAGGAGGACTGCACTAAGGTAAAGGAAGCTAGTTAGGGAAACATTTTTTTACCTTTACAACCCCTTTACGTTTGAAAACACAAAAACAGAACATG